>NC_133336.1:117264965-117946215 GCF_042186555.1 Aquarana catesbeiana
ACACAATGATGTGAAAGTGAAGGAAGACATGTGTGGTGTGCGTAGAGCCGCACACCATGTGAAGTAAGTGACGAACACAAGTGTTAGAAAACATCAACAACATATAATATGACAAAGGGGGTGACCGAGATAAAACCAAAGCATAAGAGAGACAAAGTAAACCCAAAATTACCTTAAAAGGTATTGAGACACATATGAGACTGCACCATGCCGCCCTATATGATCAGACTGCGATTTGTGACCTAACCCGGGATTGGCCGCAAGCACTGTCAGGCTCTGTGGATCAGTGTCCAGTAAGAGTCGACCAGTCTGAAATAAATACATATAAGGGATATCATTATAAGTAATTAAACAAGAGTACATAGTTGGTTTGTGGAAAACCACAAATATGTTGGACGGGAGTGGTGCAAGATCATACTGCTAAAGTGTATACTTACAGTGCAAGAGCTGCGTATACCTCTGACCCACCAGACAAGAGAAAACTAAGGGTCCATAGTCATTATCACCCATATATATATATATATATATATATATATATATATATATATATATATATATATATATATATACTTACTAGGGGTGTATACTAATCATCCTGCATCCACCACAAGTGTGTGCCCCCAAACAACCAACCAAACCGTCACAGGGGGTATGGCCGCCATTAGGACAGCCTCGTGTGGCCCCGAAATGATGTCATTCCCGTCGTAACTACAAGACGTTCCCGCGTCACACTTGCGGGGCCCCGCGCATGCGCAGTGACCAGGGGCGTCCAAGAATGTTCCGGAACGCCGCCGGCAAGGAGGGAAGATCCCCAATGCGGCAGCCGGTGCCTGATGGGGAAGAAAGGGAGGAGCCGTTAGGTGGTTACTGGCTCCTCTCCCCCCCCTTTCCGGGAAGACACATCAGGGGGAAACCCCCGATCCGGAAGCGGCAACAGCGGAAGTGCCAGGCTCCTGGGGAGAGAAAAGAAAAAAAATTTTTTTTTAAAAATTGATGGGCACAGTGGCTGCGTTTGATGGGCACAGTGGCGCCATTTGGTGGGCGGCATTGGCTGCAAAAATGCTTTTATTAATTAGTATCTCTAACTTGCCAAATCACTGGTGTTCTGTCAGAATCAGCAAGCCGTCTGTGTTAATCGGAAAAGACGTTTTGTCCCCGCCATCTTGGTAGACTCGTCCTCAGCAAGCGGACTTCGGTGGGTGTAAAAAGATGTCCGCTTGCCAACTTCTAAGTGTAGCCTCACTGTATATAAGAGTACCAAGATGGCGCTGACGGAACGTCACTTCCGTGCGGTCTCTCCTCTCCCGGAAGTGACGTCTCGCTGGCCGAGACGGACAGACTGCGGCGTAACACAGTATCTTCGGGCCAGCATTCGTGACCCCCTGGCAAATCGGCAATCGACCCCCAGGTTAAGAACCGCTGACCTAAAGGTTAATTAAGTTCACCTTTACAAAAAAAATAATAAATGCACTTTTTATTTGGAATGGATCTGTAAAGCATTGCTCCCACAATCAGCAGATTGGGTGTAATGCCACAGTCCTGCAGACTGTATCTGTCTTGTTGTACCTCCAATACGGGCAGGCAGTTACACTGCGACAGGAAGACTTAATGTGCTATCACCACTCTCAACAGTGCGGTGGTAGTTCATTGAGAACTACAAGCTGACAGCCACAAAGGCTGTCGGACCTTCTAGTTTTCCCATTCACAGAACGCTGAATGGCTGATGTGGGCAGAGCCCCGCATGACAACGTTTTTTGCAGATTGTGACAGCTAGTGGGGGGGAAGGGGAGAGAGATCCCTGCTAGCTGTCAGAACAGGAGAGCGGGGGCTGGTGCATCTGCAACATGTTACACCCTTAATATGGGTGTAACATGTTACAAAAGGTAAACTTAGCCTTTTTAAAGGAGAAGTATAGCCAAAGCTATTTTGGCTATAATTCTCCTGTAGGTCACAGGAATGCAGTTCATTCTGCACACCTGTGACTTTTTTTTAGCCAACAGCTGGCTAAAGCCTGTACTGGCAGCTGGCTCAGCATCTTGACAAGCCACTGGAAGACTGGCCCAGACACCCCTTGCCCCTCCACAGCCCAGGGCTCCAGTAAGCGCTGGTGTGGCAGAGCAGAGAGCTGATGACTGACAGTCACCAGCTCACTGAAGGCTGAGTCTTTGATCACTTTTCTCAGACTTCAAAGCGGCGGGAGACTGGTGCCGCTTCAAACTGATTCTGCATCCACCTAGGTGAGTATAATTTTTTCTAGAAACCCATACTTTTAAAATGTTTATTCACGTTTTGCCTGGAGGCTCCTGCAGGTATGTGCACCTCTAGGCATTTGAATTTCATTAACCGAAAACAGGGAAGTGCCATCTAAGTTAAATAGTAAGCGTACATTTATTAAGAAAAGGTTATAGCAACATGATTTAAAAAAAAAAAACTTCTCGCTTGTCGAAGGAAGATGTACACGGTCACAGTATCCCCTTCCCGCAAACTGTACAGAATCCCTGTTGTGCACAGGGATACTGTGGCAGTGTACATTTTGCTTTGACAAGCGAGGTGTTTTTTTTTAATCATTTGAGTTGCTGTAACCCTTTCTTAATAAATGTACACTTGCTACTGTGCTTAGATGATGCTTCCCTGTTTTCTTTTATTGTTTCACTACAGAGCTGGCTTCTTACTCTGGGGATAGCAGCTGTTGGTGCTGTGTGTGGTTTTTTTTATTTGGACCACTACTATTGGCCTTTTATAAACTATAATTGCATGGACTCCGCTCCTATGTGCATCATTACTATATACATATTTGAATTTCATACCTGCAGCAGTTTCCCCCCCCCCAACACCAATGACTGCCTCTTTAAAGAGTAACTCCGCTTTTGTTGAAGGAAAAAAATGTACATTGCAGGATCATCGCATCCAATTTGCAAACACGTCATTTTCAATGCATATTCGGGTTATGCACTCCGCATTGCACAAAGATCGCGTGCATTTTCTAGGCAGTGCGGTGCGAATTGCAGGCGCGTAATCTTCAATGGTAATGCATCTGATTCGCAGGAATGCTCTCTCCCTCCTCCTATACCTCACCCCTCTCCCAGGTCAGCTGATCCGCAGCTACAACAGAGAGGAATAGCTGAATTAATCATTTTTATCTTGGCACAGAAAACTGAGCTGCAATTTGCATCATACCGTATTAGTGTGAACCCAGACTTATAGACTGATTCTGGATGGGAGGGTCTAGTTAATTATAACCAGCTGGTGCACTCTGTGCTAATAAGAAAAGCTGCAGGATCTGCATCCCTCTTTGGGAGTATTTAACTCTTTGGGAGTATCTCACCAAAGTTGAAGTTGCAGGGGGTGCCGAAAAGTTGATGTATCTTAGTGAAAACGTCTGGCTCACTGATTTTCCCAGTCGCACAAGCAGGAAATGACAATTCTGGGGAGTTCTGTACACCAATGTTGCACAGAATGCCTCCAGGTAGCCGTATTGTGTTGAATTTTACAAACAAAAGTACAGCAGCTGCAGATTTGAAAGGCAAGCTAATTTCTCTTTGGTTCATTGACGGACACAGCACTTTAATCTTGGCCATAGGGTTATATCGCCTCCTTTAAGAGAGGACTAGGCAGAACACATAAACAAGCACAGTACCTCCCAGGGGCGGTCCTACTGGCTATAACCCCTCACTCTGCTCCAGCAGCTCAGTTTTTTTTCTGCCTAGTCTAGGAGAAGGACCTGGGGACCAGTGGTCTTTGAAAATTTTTTGCTGTTTTTGTTTTTTCTTCCTGTGATCTACAATCAACAGCCAGGCTGGGTGACAGGCTGTATAATATAGATCCTGGTAGTCTCCCCAGCCTGGCCATCGAGCGCGTGCAGACTTTAGCTCCGCGCTGGGTCAGCCGCGACAGGCTCCATTCTGGTCCGGGGTGGCCGGTGAGCTATATGCTCCGGGGCACACATGACCAGGCTACTGCTGTCCGAGTCAGTGTTGCCATGGCCGACAGCCACTCCGTACTATGCGGGAGATAGGTCTGTCCATGGAGTTCGTCCAGCAGTCTCTGCAGGAGGGGTAAGTATGGTTCCACCTGTTTAGGCAGGATGGAGCAGCTGGGCACTCCATGGGGGGTCGATTAGGGGGTCTCTCTATCCCTTTCCTCTCTCCCTGCCTCTTTCCCTCCTCCCCATCCAAAGGGCGCTGTGTGGCTGGGCGTAGGGGGTGCAGTGCACTTACCTGGCCCGGGGGTCTTTCAGGCAGTCCCTGGGTCCTGGCAGGGGGTTGTGCAGGCGTTCATTTTTATCCCTTTGTTTTGTGCCTTTGTTTTTTCCCTTTGTTTGCCGCCATGCAGAGGGAGTGGTCGCCGTGGGAACCGCGGCCATTTTCCTGTCGCCGCGGCCATTTTCTTGGAGCGCGGGGGCCATTTTCCCAGCATTTTTCGGGCACTTTTGTCTGAGGCGGCCATTTTCTTGTAGCCACGGGGGACGGTGTTAGTTCTCTAGTGCTGGGCGGCTGTTTTTAAGCCAGGAACAACGCGAAACTGGCACAGAACACCTCGTGGCTTGGACGCTAGCAGAGGGGAGAACGGACAGCAGCACAGCACAACGCCTTGGTCAGGGTAGTGAGTCCTGCGGGGGGGCCCTCAGTCTGTGGCAGCTAGGAGGGTAGGCATTTTTTGTCTCTTGCCTTAGGTCCTGGGTGACAGGCAAGAGTGGGTCAGACATGGCGTCGGATGCTGGCGCTTCTTCCCCAGACACCCCTGTGATAGCAACTGGTTCCCCTGCACCTGCAGTGCCCATGGACGCTCTGTTGGCAGTCCTGGAATCGGCGTGCTGGTGCAAGGTGGGTAAAAAATGCCCCCCCGTCTTCGGGGGGGAGGGGGCGGGATACCTTAAAGATAGAGGCTGGGGCATCTGCGGATGCATCGGTCCCTTTTGGGTCCCACAAGCCGCTCTGCACCACTAAGGTGTTTCCCTACCTAACTTATTTTGATAAGTTTATTTACAAGGAGTGGGAAATCCCGCAGTGTGCCTTTTCAGTCCCGAGGTGAATGGTGGTGCGTTACCCCTTTGAGGAGAGTTTTCTGAAGAAATGGACATCTTTGTTCGTTGACCCCCGGTATCTAGGTTAACCACTTGAGGTCCGGGCCATAGCCGAATGACGGCTACAGCGCGGACCTCAATCTCCGGGAGGACGTCCTCCCCTATGCACGCGCACCCTGCAGGGCGCGCAGTGTGCGCGCTGTGATCACTGAGTCACGGAGACTCAGATGATCACAGATCCGCGTAAGGGGCCGGTCCCGGCCCCTTACCATGTGATCAGCTGTCAGCCAATGACAGCTGGTCACATGATGTAAACAAAAGCTCGGTGATCGGTTTCGTTTTCTCCTCACGCTGACAGCATGAGGAAAAAAAAAGCCGATCACCGGCTTATGTCAAAGGGACATCGGTCCCGAAGAGGAAGGAGGCACAGATGCCTCATCTGTGCCTCCAAGTGCCGTCTGCCAGTGCCACCTATCAATGCCCACAAGTGCCACCTATTAGTGCCACCTAGCAGTGCTGCCATCAATCAGTGCCCAACACTGCCACCCATCAGTGCCCATAACCGCCACCCATCAGTGCCCATAACCGCCACCCATCAGTGCCCATAACCGCCACCCATCAGTGCCCATCACCGCCACCCATCAGTGCCGCCTCATCGGCGTACATCAACGAAGGAGAAAAATAACTGCAAAAATTGATAACAAAATATAAAAAAAATATAATTTTTTTTTTTTTAAATTCTGTCTTTTTCAATTTTTTTAACAAAAAATAAAAACCATAGAGGTGATCAAATACCATCAAAAGAAAGCTCTATTTGTGGGGAAAAAAAATGATAAAAATTTCATTTGGGTACCGTGTTGAATGACCGCGCAATTGTCATTCAAATTGCGACAGCGCTGAAAGCTGAAAATTGGTCTGGACAGGAGGGGGGTTTAAGTGCCCAGTAAGCAAGTGGTTAAATAAGGTGACCACGATTCCGCTGGAAGGGTCCCCCTCTTTCAAGGACCCTGCCGACAGCAGGGCCGAGGCAGTTGCCCGGTCCATGTTTACGGTGGTGGGGTTGGCGCTTTGGCCGGTGTTAGCCATGGCTCTGGTGTCACAAACACTTACTGAATGGGCTAAGTTGTTGCAACGCGAATTGGGGAAGGAGCAGGTTTCCCCAGTCTGTGTGGAACTGGCAGACAAGTTGGTGCACGGCCTTAATTATATTTGTGATACGGCCCTGGATACAGTCCCTCTGCCTTCTAGAGCCTCGGTATCATCAGTAGTGCGGTGTCTTCTGATTTGGCTAAAGTGTTGGTCTGCGGACCAGACATCTAAGAAAGCGCTGGCGGAGTTGCCCTTCCAAGGTGGGAGGTTGTTTGGCGCCTCGCTGGATGACATTATTAAAAATACTGGGGGAAAGAGTACTTTGCTCCCACAGTTCAGAAAGGGTAAGGAGCCACGCTGTAGGCAGGGGCCCTCTTTTTCCGTTCAGAAGCGGCTTTTTCATCCGCCCGTGTCGGCGGGTAAGTGTTCCCAGTCCGAAAAGGTGCCCGCTGAGGGACAAAAGCGTCCCTGGTATTGCAAGCCGAACAAGCCTGCAAACAAATCGGCTTCCACATGAAGGTTCGCCCTTCAGTACGGGATTACTACTGCGTGGGGTGATAGTGCCTGTACCGACCTTGGAAAGCTTTCAGGGATTCTACTCCAATCTGTTTGTAATCCCAAAAAAGGAAGGGGTCCGTCCGGTCCTGGATCTCAAGGCCCTCAATTGTTTTGTGAAGGTTCGGAGGTTCAGGATGGAATTGGTTCGTTCCGTGGTCACTGCACTTTATCAGGCGGATTTCCTAGCGTCTTTGGACATCAAGGACGCATACTTGCATGTCCCCATATGCGTCAGACACCAGAGGTTCCTGCGATTTGCGGTCGGGGACAAGCACTACCAATTTATAGCTCTTCCCTTTGGCTTAGCGTCGGCACCAAGTGTCTTCCCCAAGGTGTTGGCTCCAATTCTGACATTGCTGAGACAACGAGGGATCGCGATCGTGGATTACCTTGACCTCCTCCTGAGAGCAGTTTCTGCCTCAGAACTAAGGGAGGATGTGGCGATCACCATGCAGACTCTTCAGGAGTTTGGCTGGGTGTTGAATCTCCAGAAGTCGGTGTTGCTGCCGACCCAGCGCCTGGAGTACTTGGGGTTGATTCTGGACTCCTCAAAGTCGAGAGTATTTCTTCCTTCAAGCAAGCTGCAGACTCTTCAATCCGTGGTGTGGTTACTGATGTTCTGCAGGTGGTCGTCGCTGCGTTTTTGCATGCGAGTCCTGGGCCTCATGGTAGCCACTTTCAAGGCGGTACCGTATGCTCAATTCCACACTTGGGTCTTGCAGAAAGAGATACTGTCCAAATGGGACAAGTCTCCGACATCCCTGGATTATCAAATTCGGTTGAGCCAGCTAGCCAGGGCTTCGCTTCTCTGGTGGCTGAGGTCCCTGGCCCTTTGGTCCGGGAAATCGTTCCTTCCTCTTCATTGGACGGTGCTCACAACGGACGTCAGCCTGACCGGCTGGGGGGGAATTTGGGGCATCCAGTCGGCCCAGGGTCGCTGGACGCAGGAAGAATCCCCTCTGCCGATCAATGTGCTGGAGCTGCGGGCGATCAGGTGGTGCCTCTCCACATGGTCGCAGAGGCTGCAGGGTTGTCCGGTCAGGATCCAGTCAGACAACGCCATGGCGGTGGCGTATGTCAATCATCAGGGAGGGACAAGGAGCTCAGCGGCGGCGCTGGAGGTCTCCCACATCCTACAGTGGGCAGAGCGGCGCGTGCCGGCTCTGTCAGCCGTGTACATTCCAGGCGTAGAAAACTGGCAGGCGGACTACCTCAGTCATCTGTTGCTGGACCAGGGGGAATGGTCACTGCATCTGGAAGTGTTTCGGCTCATTTGCCTATGGTGGGGCATGCCGGATGTGGATCTCCTGGCATCTAGGCTCAATTGGTAGGTGCAGAAGTTTGTGGCCAGGTCAAAGGATCCCTAGACGGACGCGTCAGACGCGTTGGTGGCCCCATGAAGGCATTATCGGCTAATTTATGCCTTTTCCCCCTCAGGCTCCTCCCTCGTCTGCTGCGAGGGAGGAGCCGAGGGGATTCCGGTGATTCTGATTGCCCCAGACTGGCCTTGATGCCCTTGGTACGACGACTTAGTACGAATGGTGGTGGATGTTCCTTGGTGGCTGCCGGTGCAGGAGGACCTTCTGTCTCAAGGTCCGATTCTCCACCCTGTTTTACCGTCACTGGCTTTAACAGCATGGCTGTTGAAAGCCAGGTGCTGAGGGACCGAGGGCTGTCGACTTGGTAATTTCCACTATGTTAAGAGCACGAAAGTCTTCTTCCCAGAAGATTTATCATTGCACCTGGAAGGCTTACATCTCCCTGTGTGAGGAGGTGGGGTGGCATCCGCGTTCGAAAGTCCGATCGTGTGTACGGGGCATTAGAGTTTCTACAGTATATGGCTGAAAGTTGGTGACCATTACACCTATATGATCTTGTTGGACATCTTACTCCAAAACCATGGGTAATAATATGGAGTTGTCCCTTTTTCTATAACAGACAAAACAAGAGTTTGTCGGAATTTGTGTCAACTCGTGCAAAAGACCATTTGTGAGGTCAGTTACTAATGTTGAACAAGAAGGCCTGTCTCTCAACTGGCTTTCCAATTCAACCCAAATGAGAGTTGCGGTCAGGACTTTGTGTAGGCTACAGGAGTTCTTCCACACCAAACTGGTGAAACCAAGTCTTTATAGGTTGACTTTGTGCATGGAGTAACAGTTTTTTTTTGCCATACAGTGGCATGGTAAGAGTTATTGTACTAAAACTGCATGTTATCATTCAGGCCCGGGTCTGTGGTGAGAGATAGTATCTTCATACACTGCCCTGAACAATCATTTTAAACATTGCAATCCCAAATCGAAGCTTTGTGCCCAACCTGGAGTTCGGCTTTAGTTATTACTATTTAGATTTTCAAAATGTAAAATGTGTAGAATACATTAAAAAGACTATTAGGCAGGCTATAGATGGTGCGCATTTCTTTCCTGCACCCATACAAAAAAATTAGCATGACTCCCCAATCAACACAGACAGTTCTGACAGGGACGCCCTTCTGCCAAGCAATTGTGTTCTTCCAGCAGGGGGCAGGGGAAGCTGCCCCTGCCAGGAGAAAACAGTGATTATTGCTAGCAGCTATAGCAGTCGCTAGAGATAATTGCAAGCGATTCCGGCAGGCTGGTTGTACCCAGGTTGATCGATCAATCAACGTGGTACTTTCAGCCTGTCCACACTTGGTTCGAATCTCGGCTGGCTCCTGGTGAACCAGCTGAGATTCAAACCATCTATGGCTAGCCTTAATAAATGTAGACAATGTTTATAGCACTGCACTTATCTATTTTATCAGTTTTTCAGAAAATAGTCAAAATAATAAAACTTGAGGCTACATTCACATCTTCTCAATTTAGTGTTGTAATTTAAAGCCAAACAAAAGTAAAATCATATCCCTTACAGTGGGGCTGCAATGGTTATTGTTTGTTTAGGTCTAAGGGACAGGAAAATCAGTATTACTCAATCCTCTGCTCCCCCAGCAGACGACGCTCCCCTTTGCTCCAGCGGTGGACTGTTTCTCTGTGTCACATCCAATGGGCTCTTCATCAGTCTTGACGATGTATGGAGCATCCAACTGCCGGAGGATAGGGGAGAGGAGGCTGCAGAAAATGGTGCAAAACAGAGGAACCTGCGGGAAGAGAAGATCAGGTATTTAAAACTACTTTTTTTTCAGTCCCCTGGATGTAAATAAGCATTTAACCCTTACAGTGTGGGAGCAGTCCCAACGGAGGTGTTATACTGTACTTTCTGCAGAGTTCTGCTTTGAAAAAAAATAAAATCACACTTTGGGCATCTTTGGTGCTTTCCACCAAAACACACCTTTCAAATGAATGAATACTGGCACAAGTAATTAAAAGGCCTACACGGAGCCATGACCTCAATTCTAGTGAACATCTTTGGGATCCATTGGAATGGCAATTGCCAGTCATGTCTTCCTGGCCAACATCAGTACCTGACCTGACTAATGATATTTTTGCTAAATGGGCAGAAATTCCCCCAGACACTCTCCAGTCTTGTGGATAGCGTTCCCAGAAAATTGAAGGCTGTTACAGCTACGAGAATGGGTGCACCTCCCATAGGCGTGCACAGCCTATTGCATTAGGGTGTGCACCCGAAAGCTCAAGCACACATACGTGTGTATATGTATGTATGCACAGTGGTGATATAAAGTATTCAGACCCCCTTAAATTTTTCACTCTTTGTTATATTGCAGCCATTTGCTAAAATCATTTAAGTTCAAAAACACAGAATTGTTGACATTTTTGCAGATTTATTAAAAAAGAAAAACTGAAATATCACATGGTCCTAAGTATTCAGACCCTTTGCTCAGTATTTACTAGAAGCACCCTTTTGACCTAATACAGCCATGAGTCTTTTTGGGAAAGATGCAACAAGTTTTGGGACTGTATTGGACAGGTGATGAGCAGTGCCTGGTTTTCTCCACACATACAGCTTAGAATTAAGGAAAAAAGTTCTATCTTGGTCTCATCAGACCAGAGAATCTTATTTCTCACCATCTTGGAGTCCTTCAGGTGTTTTTTTTTTAGCAAACTCCATGCAGGCTTTCATGTGTCTTGCACTGAGGAGAGGCTTCCGTCGGGCCACTCTGCCATAAATCCCCGACTGGTGGAGGGCTGCTGTGCTGGTTGACTTTCTACAACTTTCTCCCATCTCCTGACTGCATCCTTGGAGCTCATCCACAGTGATCTTTGGGTTCTTCTTTACCTCTCCCACCATGGCTCTACTCCCCCCCCCCGATAGCTCAGTTTGGCCAGACGGCCAGCTCTAGGAAGGGTTCTGGTCATCCCAAACGTCTTCTATTTAAGGATTATGGAGGCCACTGTGCTCTTAGGAACCTTAAGTGCAGCAGAAATTTTTATGTAACCTTGGCCAGATCTGTGCCTTGCCACAATTCTGTCTCTGAGCTCTTCAGGCAGTTCCTTTGACCTCATGATTCTCATTTGCTCTGACATGCACTGTGAGCTGTAAGGTCTTATATAGACATGTGTGTGGCTTTCCTAGTCCAATCAGTATAATCAAACACAGCTGGATTCAAATGAAGGTGTAGAACCATCTCAAGGATGATCAGAAGAAATGGACAGCACCTGAGTTAAATATATGAGTGTCATAGCAAAGGGTCTGAATACTAAGACCCCATTCACACAGGGACGACTTGTCAGGCGACCTAGTCGCCTGACAAGTCGCCTCCCGTTCTGTACTATGGAGCCATTCTAAGGGGAGCGACGCAAGTCGCTCCGACTTAGAAAAAGGTTCCTGTACGACTTCGGGGGCGACTTGCATAGACTTCTATGCAGAAGTCGTTTTGCAAGTCGCCCGGGCAGTCGTTTGCAGGTCGCCTCGCTGAGGCGACCTGCAAGTCGTGTTGCCCCTGTGTGAATGGGGTCTTAGGACCTTGTGATATTTCAGTTTTTCTTTTTTAGTAAATCTGCAAAAATGTCTACAATTCTGTGATTTTCTGTCAATATGGGGTGCTGTGTGCACATTAACGAGGAAAACAATAAACTTAAATGATAGTAGCAAATGGCTGCAAAATAACAAAGAGTGAAAAATTTAAGGGGGTCTGAATACTTTCCGTCCCCACTGTAATAAATATATATATTCAAAAGTATTGGGACGCCTGCCTTACGTGACCTTTAATGCCATCTCAGTCTTAGTCCATAGGGTTCAATATTGAGTTGGCCCACCCTTTGCCGCTATAAAAGCTTCAACTCTTCTGGGAAGGCCATCCACAAGGTTTAGGAGTGTGTCTATGGGAATGTTTGACAATTCTTCCAGAAGGGCATTTGTCAGGTCAGGCGCTGATGTTGGACAAGGCCTGGCTCGCAGTCTCCACTCGAATTCATCACAAAGGTGTTCTGCTGGGTTGAGGTCAGGACTCTGTGCATATCAGTCAAGTTCCTCCACCCAAAACTCGCTCATCCATGCCTTTATGGACCTTGCTTTGTGCACTGGTCCAAATAATTTGGAGGAGGGGGGATTATGGTGTGGGGTTATTTTTCAGGGGTTGGGCCTGGCCACTTAGTTCCAGTGAAGGGAACACTTAAGGTGTCAGCATACCATGACATTTTGGACAATTTCATGCTCCCAACTTCGTGGAAACAGTTTGGGGATGGCCCCTTCCTGTTCCAACATGACTGTGCACCAGTGCACAAAGCAAGGTCCTTAAAGACATGGACTTAGCAGGGGTGGTGGGAAATTAACTTCAAGTGCAATAATTCACATTATAACCATAATTAAAATGTATACAATTAAGTGTAACACTCTAAAAAATAAAAATTCCAAAGTGCTATAATGGTGTGAACCTCCCAACTAAAAAGTTGTTGCACTTGAAGGTAATTTGTATTGCAATTATTTGTAGAGGGGTTTCCACCATCCCTGCTAAGGCAGCACTGATGGGCACTGATAGGCAGCACTGATGGGCACTAATAGGCTGCACTGATTGGCAGTGTTGATGGGCATTAATTGGTAGCACTGATGGGCGGCACTGATATGCATTACTGATGGGCTCTGATTGGTAGCCCTTATGGGCACTGATAGGCTCTGATTCGCAGCACTGATGGACACCTATTGGCAATGACTGGCAGCACTGATGGGCACTGACTGGCAGCACTGATAGGCAGCACTGATGGGCACTATTATGCAGCACTGATGGGCACTATTATGCAGCACTGATGGGCACTATTATGCAGCACTGATGGGCACTGATTGGCAGCACTGATAGGCGGCACTGATATGCAGCACTGATAGGCAGCATTGGTTGGCACTGATAGGCAGCATTGGTTGGCACTGATAGGCAGCATTGGTTGGCACTGATAGGCAGCACTGGTTGGCACTGATAGGCAGCACTGGTTGGCACTGATGAGCAGTACTGGTTGACACTGATGAGCAGCATTGGTTGAGAACTGATAAGCAGCACTGGCACTGATAGGCAGCACTAGTTTGCACTGATTGGCACTGATAAGCAGAATTGGTTGGCACTGACAAGCAGCACTGGCACGGATAGGCAGTACTGGTTGGCACTGATAGGCAGCATTGGGCGGCACAGATAGGGGAGAGGGGGAGTTTCACATTCAGGAGATTGTGAGAATTGCCAGAGCTGTTCAGTGTATGAAACTGTCAGATAATGACACTGCATGCAGGGAGAGAGACCAGCTGTTAAAAGTCAGCGGTAATGTTGGTGGTGGGCGGGACTGAACAGTTACCAAACACCAGCTAATAGGATGGGTCTGGGCGGGCCGCTACATTTCTCTGGCTCCGCCCCCTCTCTGAAGCAGCCCAATCATTGGCTGGTGTTGGCGCTTGGTCCCGCCCACCCCCGACATCGCGGCTGAGTTGTGATGACTCACAACTCAGCCGCGATGTCGGGGGAGGGTGGGACCAAGCACTATAAACACCAGCCACTGTTTGAGCTGCTTCAGAGAGGGGGCAGGGCTACATAAATGTAGTGGCCCGCCCAGACCCCATCCCATTGGCTGGTGTTTGATGGCCGTTCGGTCCCGCCCATCCCCAACATCACCACTGACTTTTGACAGCTGGTGTCTCTCCCTGCATGCATTGTCATTATCTGACAGTTTCATACACTGAACAGCTCTGGCAATTCTCATGATCTGCTGCCTGTGAAACTGTTTCACAGGCAGCGCGGGCCACACACTCTCTTGGATGCAGCATTTTGGGGCAAATCTCTGGAGACAGCACGGGGTGATTAGGGTGTGCCCAGGCACACCCCGTGCGCACGCCTCAGGCGCCTCCATATGAATATCTCAAGCTAGGAGTTGAACAGCAATAGCATTCTGAAAAAGGTTCCAATCCTTTCCTACTCTATCCAAAAAATGGTTTTAGATACACTTTAATGTTACCAAAGGCTGACTATCGGCCGGATTAACAGAAACAGTCTGACATTCGGCCAGTGTACAGAAGCATGCATCGAATGCAATAAGATAAGAAAAAACTTCTGCCTTTAGAACCCCTTTAAGACTATCCTTCTATTGCAGAAGGGGAGTCCAGATGCTTGGCAAGGATAACCGATATGCGCACTTTGAAGATTAATCCATAGGGTGAATGTGTGACTTTTAATGGCAGTTTGTTAAATAATGTTATATAAAACACAATTTATGTTGCTATATAATGCATATATTTGGATCATATAGTTCTGTGCCTTACCTTTCTGGGTAGTAGTGCTTGTATAGACCAAAGGAAAAGACAATGTCATATCAGTTTGACTTAATTTGCAAAAAAAAAAGTAAAAAATGTTTGAATATTTTGCTTCTTTTTCAAATTTTATTCATTGACTTTCAGAACATTCTTCAGCACTTAGTAAATGTTGTTATTCTCAATGGGTGAAGACCAAGTGCTCTTCTTTAAATTACGTGTATTGATTGAAGTTGTCTTCTTATATATGATGCAAGAAGCACATTTTGGTCCCTCGGAGGTTGAATACAGTTTTATTTAGTTTTAGTATCCCCCAGTAGAAACGCGGATGGACGGAGGTGCAGCGGCCATCTTGTTGGCTAGAAGCGCTGGTCGCTTCTTTTTTTATGCCTGTTGAACTCCTTTGAAATGTGAGTTTATTTTATCATTCTTTGTGTATAATAAATACGCTTTGATTGGATGCCTGCTCAATGAGCGTTCTTTTTCTACTCCATGTATTTATATGACGATCGAGCTACCACCTGAACCTTGGAACACACATGGTTTAATGTCCCGCTAAGAGGAAGGGCCCTTTCAGTCTGTTATTTGGTCTATTGGGAGAAGGATCTTTTTGGAATACATGTGCAGTGGATTGCTATTAAAGATGGATCGCTTTTGTCATCACTTGAACGCATTTAATGTGTATAACCCATACACTGATGGTAAGGGTCAGTTATATTGGGTGAAGAAGATAGGCTCTATATCATTCCTCTTTCTCCCATGGTGGATTTTGATCACTAATTATTTCCTTCATGGTGAACATTGCTCTGATTGGTTCTAGTTTTTCTGCTCATACAGATGAACTTTTAATCATGGACTCTATGGGGGTTATTTACGAAAGGCAAATCTACTTTGCACTACAGACACCAGACAGCCTTTGTTGACTGTACAATCCTTACCAATCGTGGAGTAGAAGGCTAAGCCAAGCACCAGCTTCTTAGATCAGTGTTTCTCAACCTTTTTTTCCGTCAAGGCACCCTTTAAAATTACGCACAATTTTGAAGCACCCCATTCTAAAATCTGGAAACATCCACATGCGTAGGACACCCAACATTAGAGGTGATTTATTCTTCCAAAGCAAACACACCTTTGCACACTAGCACTGATTAGTATTCCAATGTTTCTCTTCTACTTCACTCAGCTAATGTATCCCCAGTGTTGATGGAGAGGGGAAGAGAAAGACCAAACAAGGATGCTGTGCGGGTGCCCAACGTTCTCCTTATCAACCGATGATATCATTGTTTGTTAGGCTAGACGTTTGTAATGATGCACAATGAAAACCTGTAGCTTTAGGTAACAATAGGTAGGCTTGATCCACCTGCTGGATTGTATACAATTTTTGGGTAATTTCTAGGGATTTTGCCAAGGCACCCCTGAAGACACCCTGTTTGAAAAAGGCTGTCTTAGATGACCTAGAGATCGTGCGATTGATTTACTAAAGGCAAGTAGAGTGTTCATTTCGAAAGGGAAGTTGTAATTTGCAAGGGAATTTTATCCAGGGCTTGGTGGTTGCAGTGAAGTTCTGCTGACTTCTGTCATCCAATCACAAATATTATTTTATTGTTAATCTTTCTTACACATGATTTGGTATTCTTTGCAAAGAGACATTTCAGCACATTCACTCAGCTCTTGTGAAAATTTCCTTGCAAAATGCTGCTTCTCTTCCAAAGTAAAGAGCCCATTTGCTTTTTGTAAATCAACTCCCATTTTTCATGATGCTTGATATTTCCATGAAAATGCTCAGTAGGCACGATGCAGAGGTTTACTATGCTGGCAGTTAGCCTCTATGGGTGGATGAAGAGAAAGAAAGAACATGGTTTCACTGGAGGGTTCTGATTCCACAGTACTTGGTGAGGTCAGGTGACTCTACAGGTCAATGGACCTCCTACTCAGATTGGGACCAAGGCTTATTACCTGATAAATCAACAATGATGGCTGCAGAGCAATAGTGTAAAATGTAAGCCTATTGATAAGGAATAAGGATCAGCTGGAATAAAAATTGCTCCTACTTTCATCCTAAACAGCAACTCAATGTAGCATCCTCCTATATAGGTGCTAGTTTAGGTAGATTTTGTTCCTGGGTCACTGTAATCAGTTGAGCTGCATGTGATTGTTTTGGTCTGTTCTGTTTTTCACTGGCTGCAGGGTTGACTGCTTCCCCCTGTCTATCTGGAAAGGTTCTGGAATATAGTGGGCTCAAAGTCAATCAGCCTCTGAATGTTTATTAAAGAGGGGAAGTTTCGGGACTTTAAATGAGGCACAAAGTAAACACAGCCAAGTGTCTCAATTCCTATTCAGTTTAGAGTTCAAATAATAATAATTAATAATTCATGTATAGACATACTATGGATTGTAAACTAGTGCAATAATAAACAGTAATGTTGATAGCAGAATTTATTGTTCAAAAAGCCTCAACAATTATGGTATAAAAACATTGTATTCCATGATTACATACATTTATTGATTAAATAAGAACATATTTGTCATGATTAAGCTGGATCATAGCACACTGAAAACATAAGGCATATCATGTGGAATATATATGAGTGAAAGTGTGTATGAATGAAAGAGAAAATTAAATATTGGAGAAGATATAGACCTATAATATAGTATGTACACCAACAATAAGAATCACCAGAGTCATGGGCAACAGTGATAAACAATTTTTACCAAATAGAGTGCCTCGTGCTGCATAGTGTGGCCGTAGTCTTGGGTGTAGAATATCCCAGAAGAAAAAAAGCCCATAGAGATGTATAGTCCTCAACAGAATGATATTTATGAAAATGGTATGGGTACCTCCCAGCGTCACTCACTGCTCAGGCAATGGCGCCAAAAAGATTATCATGATGCCAGGGAAACTGACGTCACATGTCCAGCAGGGGTAGCGTGGTGCTGATGCGCATTGGGGAAGGCCTGCCCAAACCCCCTCGCTCTAAGAGGATGAGGGGGAAGGGGGGCCCTGGAGTGCATTAACGCCATGCTACCTGCGCTGGATATGTGACGTGACCTGATTGTTTATTCAGCTCTGTCCAATTCCTGGGGGGAGGTACCCAGATGGTGGTTGAACAGGAGCATAAACACTCTGAGAGCAGAAAGGTTCTTGTCCTAGAGGATATCCCGGCCTGGAAGGCTGCTGCCCTCCCAGGCAGGCTTTCCATGTGTCTGCTGTTCACCAAGGTCCCAGCTAGGTTGGGTGGGAGCCTACTCTGCTGAATGTTGCTGGAGCTGACAGAGATTTTCGTGTGGGGATTTGGTCTGGTATCACTGGAAAAGGTGTCTAGAAGATATTGGAAGGAGGCATCCAACTATCCAAGGACATTAGTGAGTACGGACTGGAGTGCGATACTGTCTTGTCTGTTTCAGGAGAATATGTGGAGCGAGGTCGTAGATACATGAACATGATGGTTCCATAGTATAGGGCCACCACAGTTAGATGTGAAGCACAAGTGGAGAAAGCTTCATGCCTCCCTTGAGAGGAATGAATCTTCAGAATGGTGGAGATTATTTGAAAATACGAAATTAAAGTCAAACAGAAAGAACACATGGCTATGATTCCTTCTGAGCTATACATTACTATCTCATTGAGCCACATGTCTTGGCAGGACAGTCGACAGAAAGGTGGCATTTCACAAAAGAAGTGATTAACTTGGTGGGACCTGCAGTAGGGCAATTTGAAGGTGAGGGTAACACGGACTGCAGAGTTCAAAAAACAAATACTCCATGGTATACAGTCAGGTCCATAAATATTGGGACATCGACACAATTCTAATCTTTTTGGCTCTATACACCACCACAATGGATTTGAAATGAAACAAACAAGATGTGCTTTAAATGCAGACTTTCAGCTTTAATTTGAGGGTATTTACATTCAAATCAGGTGAACGGTGTAGGAATTACAACAGTTTGTATATGTGCCTCCCACTTTTTAAGGGACCAAAAGTAATGGGACAATTGGCTGCTCAGCTGTTCCATGGCCAGGTGTGTCTTATTCCCTCATTATCCCATTTACAAGGAGCAGATAAAAGGTCCAGAGTTAAGCTGGCCATACACCTATAGATTATCTGCAGATTTTCTATGGTTAGATGGAAAAAGTGGGAGATTCCTCCATCCACACAGTTTAGCGAACATGGAGAGATCTGTTGCACATTTTCTATCCAACCATAGAAAATCTGCAGATAATCTATAGGTGTATGGCCAGCTTTAATTTCAAGTGTGCTATTTGCATTTGGAATCTGTTGCTGTCAACTCTCAATATGAGATCCAAAGAGCTTTCACGATCAGTGAAGCAAGCCATCATTAGGCTGAAAAAAGAAAACAAACCCATCAGAGAGATAGCAAAAACATTAGGTGTGGCCAAATCAACTGTTTGGAACATCCTTAAAAAGAAATAACGCACCGGTGAGCTCAGCAACACCAAAAGACCCGGAAGACCATGGAAAACAACTGTGGTGGATGACCGAAGAATTCTTTCCCTGGTGAAGAAAACACCCTTCACAGCAGTTGGCCAGATCAAGAACACTCTCCAGGAGGTAGGTGTATGTGTGTCAAAGTTAACAATCAAGAGAAGACTTCACCAGAGTGAATACAGAGGGTTCACCACAATATGTAAATCATTGGTGAGCCTCAAAAACAGGAAGGCCAGATTAGAGTTTGCCAAACATCTAAAAAAGCCTTCACAGTTTTGGAACAACATCCTATGAACAGATGAGACCAAGATCAACTTGTACCAGAGTGATGGGAAGAGAAGAGTATGGAGAAGGAAAAGAACTGCTCATGATCCAAAGCATACCACCTCATCAGTAAAGCATGGTGGTGGTAGTGTTATGGCGTGGGCATGTATGGCTGCCAATGGAACTTGTTCTCTTGTATTTTTTGATGATGTGACTGCTGACAAAAGCAGCAGGATGAGTTCTGAAGTGTTTTGGGCAATATTATCTGCTCATATTCAGCAAAATGCTTCAGAACTCATTGGACGGCGCTTCACAGTGCAGATGGACAATGACCCGAAGCATACTGCGAAAGCAACCGAAGAGTTTTTTAAGGGAAAGAAGTGGAATGTTATGCAATGGCCAAGTCAATCACCTGACCTGAATCCGATTGAGCATGCATTTCACGTGCTGAGACAAAACTGAAGGGAAAATGCCCCAAGAACAAGCAGAAACTGAAGACAGTTGCAGTAGAGGCCTGGCAGAGCATCACCAGGGATGAAACCCAGCGTCTGGTGATGTCTATGCGTTCCAGACTTCAGGCTGTAATTGACTGCAAAGGATTTGCAACCAAGTATTAAAAAGTGAAAGTTTGATGCATGATTGTTAATCTGTTCCATTACTTTTGGTCCCTTAAAAAGTGGGAGGCACATATACAAACTGTTGTAATTCCTACACCGTTCACCTGATTTGGATGTAAATACCCTCAAATTAAAGCTAAAAATCTGCAGTTAAAGCACATATTGTTTGTTTCATTTCGAATCTATTGCGGTGGTGTATAGAGCCAAAAAGATTAGAATTGTGTTGATGTCCCAATATTTATGGACCTGACTGTAGATGCTAAACAAGCACACAACTTCTTGTTCATGATGGAATTGTAGTGCAATGGTCTACAGATGGCGGAAAAACGGAAAATTGTATGGCTTGGTTACAGAGAGGTATTGCAGAATGTTGCCCTTGACATCCAGAGGATGGGGAACGCCCTGATCTGTGACCAAGGCCGGGAGGTCAATTTCTTGGTTAAAGTGGAACGAGGAGGAGACCTTTGGGATAAATCTGTCTGAAGGCTTCAGGGTTAGCCTGTCTGGGTAAATCATCAGATACGGTTCCTTGATCAGTAGAGCTTGCATTTCTGAGACCCTCTTTGCCGATGTGATGGCAATTAGAAATTATACTTTTAGGGTCAGGTCCCAGAGGGAGACGTCTTCAAGTGGGAAGAATGGCTGTCCGGATAGGATCTCTAGGACAGTCGATAAGTTACATGTTG
Source organism: Aquarana catesbeiana (assembly GCF_042186555.1). Lineage (NCBI taxonomy): Eukaryota > Metazoa > Chordata > Amphibia > Anura > Ranidae > Aquarana > Aquarana catesbeiana. The sequence goes on from NC_133336.1 coordinate 117,285,301, forward strand.
GAAACGAAGGCTTTCTAGGAGGCCTCAGCTTCAAGCAGGCCTTTTGAAATTGGACCACCAGATGGTTAAGGGCCCACTTAACCCGTCAAAGCGGAGATGGCAGAAACCTGAACCTTTAGGGTGTTGGACCTAAGGCCTTTATCCAGACCCGACTGGAGGAACTCAAGCACTTGTACTGCTGATGGGGAAGAAGGGTCCCAACCTTGTTCCTGGGCAAAGGAAGAGAACTTTCCCCAGATTCTCCCGTAGGTGTTTGTGGAGAGTTTTCTAGCTTGGAGCAGAGTATTGACTACCCTTTGAGAGCAGCCCTGGACTAGGAACCTAGACCTTTCAGTCTCCAGGCCGTTAGGTGTAACTTCCCTGGGTTCGGATGGAGGAGCTGGCCTTGGGATAACAGATCCGATGTCACCAGGAGCGGAAGTGGATCCGTTGTGCTCAACTGCAGGAGGGTGGTGAACCAGGGCCTCCGTGGCCAGAAGGGAATCACAGCCAGTACTAGAGCCGCTGAATGTTTGAGCCTCAGAAGGAACTTGGCTATCAGTGGAGTTGGTGGGAAAATGTAGCCTAGGCGAAAGTTCCAGGAGTGCTGGAGGCAATCTGTTCCCTCTGCTGAGGGGAAGGGGTTCCTTGACAGAAACCTCTGACATTTCTTGTTCTCCGGCGTTGCTGCGAGGTCTATGTCTGGATGACGCCATGCCCGGCATATGAGGGCAAATGCTTGTGGGCTCAGACACCACTTGTTGGAAACGAATGTTCTTCTGAGAGAATCCGCCAGAAAGTTCTGAACACCCGGAATGTAGGCCGCCCTCAGATCCCACAGGTTCAGTTGAGCCCATCGCATCACCGGACCAACCTCCCGCATCATGGAGATGCTCTTGGTACCCCCCTGCCTGTTGATGTAGGCTACAGCCACTCGGTTGTCCATTTGAATGAGGACCTGTTTCCCTCTCAGTAGTGGACCGAATGCTAAGAGGGCTTGGAAGGCTGCCTTCATCTCTAGAACGTTTGATACTACATCCTTGGTTTTGAAGTGCCAGCGGCCCTGAGCTGCATAATGTAGATAATGTGCCCCCCATCCCTCCAGACTGGCGTCCGAAGTTACCACCTCCTGGTGGAGGATGACTATCTGCTTGCATCTGCTGAGGTTGTCGGGGTGAGTCCACCACCGTAGAGATGACCTGACCTCTTCTGAGATGCGAATCAATTGGGACATGGACCATCCTTCCCACTGGTGCAAGAAGGAGGCTTGCAGGGGTCTGGAATTCCATTGCGCCCATCTGACCATTGGAATGGTTGCTGATAGGGAACCCAGGAGGCTGAGGTATGTTCTGGCTGGTAGACATGACGCCGGAATAACATCCTTCACCTTTTGAACTAGTAGGGACAACTTCTCCCCTGGCAGTTCCACCGTGTTGGCTCAGTTGTCCAATTCGGCTCCCAGGAAGACCATCCTTTGGGTAGGTTGAGTGTTGCTCTTTTGCCAGTTGATTATCCAACCCAGGCTCATTAGGGTGGAAACTAGGACCTCGCGATGTTGCACGAGTGATTCCCGGCTGCTTGAGAGGAGGAGAATGTCGTCCAGGTAATGGTGGACCCTCAGACCTTTCTCCCTCAAAAGGGCTATTGCTGGAAGAAGAACCTTCGTAAACGTTCTGGGGGCTGTTGAGATTCCAAAGGGAAGGCTCTGAAATTGGAAGTGCCCCTGACCCACCGAGAATCGCAGGAATTTCTGGAATGCCACGTGGATTGGTATGTGCAGGTAGGCGTCCTGGAGATCTATGGAGAGCATCCAATCTCCGAGATTTATGGCCTGGAGGATAGACTGCAAGCTTTCCATCCTGAATGACTCCACTCTGATGGACTTGTTGAGGTTCTTTAGGTCTAGAACCGGTTGAAAGTCCCCTGACTTCTTCTTGACGAGGAATAGTGGAGAATAGAACCCCCCCTGCCTCGTTGTGCTGGCGAAACCTCTATTATTGCTCGTTTTTGGAGAAGATCTTGGACGTAGTTCAGTAGAGACAACCTTTTTTCCCCCCGATGGAGGAATACGAGTTGGACAGAATCGATCCCTTGAAGGTCAGTTTTTGAAGGACCATCTGTGGCCGAAACTGACAGTGGCCAGGGTCCAGGTATCCCTTATGGTTTCCGCCCAGACCAGCTTGAAACTGGAGAGTCTTGCTCCCACTACCGCTGGTCGGACGGGCGCACCTTAAAAAGGGCTTCTAGTCACTGGAAGCGGGAGTCTTAGGCTTCTGAAACTTCATGAAGGAGGTTTGAGGGTTCTTCCAGCTCCTTCGGTACTCCTTCCCTGGTCTGTACGCTTTCGCGTCCCTAAACCTCTCTGGGAGGTTCCGCTTAAAGGGAGGAGGTCTCTGCTTAGGCCTCCTATCCGAGGGGATGAGCCCGGACTTGCCACCAGTTACCTTGGAGATGGCTGTGTCTAATTTTGTTCCGAAGAGGTGCTCACCGTCAAACGGAATACGGCACCAGTTAGACTTGGATGCTGGATCCGCGGTCCAGGGCTTCAGCCACAATGCTCTTCTGGCCGTTACTGAGGCCAGCATAGATTTTGACGCAGACCTGATGGTGTCGACTGAAGCTTCAGCCACGAAGTCACCAGCCAAGCTTAGCTCTTGCAATGCCTTCACTATTTTCTCTTGGTCTGCACCTTCTAATACAAGCTTTTCTGTGCTTGTGGACCAGCTCGAGATGGCTCTTCCTACAGCAGCGAGTGCTATTGCAGGCCTGCAGGCACCTCCAGCTGACAGGTAAGCCCGCTTAAGATCTTTGTCGATCTTTCTGTCAAGGACGTCTCTAAACGTTACCGCGTCTTCTAACGGGAGGGTAACGTGTCTGGCTAGGCGCATCAAGGATGCGTCCACTACCGGAGGGGACACCAGAGGGTTCACTTTAGGCTCCTTGAGTGGGTATAGCTTCAGGAGTCTGTTATTCAGACTAGACTTTTTCTCTGGCCTCTGCCACTCTTCTTTGATTAGGTCTTCTAGTTCGTCAATGAACGGGAAAGCTTCTGGATCTTTCTTAAGCTGAGGAAAATACTTCCTTTGCTTCGGTTGAGCTTCCTGGGGTTCCTCCCATCCTATTGCCTCCTTAACCGATTTAACAAACGGCTCTATCAGACAGAAATCAAACCCGGCCGACACCTCCAGACCCTCATTATCAGACAGGGAGTCTTGCTCCTTTGATGTGCTAGCCCGGGCTGGAGAGGTAGTGGTGGAGAAATCCACATCTGATATCGAGGCCTGGGGGGCCACAGCCCCTGCTGAATCTCCGACTTCCGAGGCTCTCTCTCTTGTGGCCTCTTCCAGGCATTTTTGACAGGCCAGTTTATCCGAAAGAGCCGCTGCGCCGCAAATCCAGCATGCGTTCCCGGCAGGACGGGAGTGGCGTGCAGGGGAACGATGTCTGCGTGAGGACGACCTTCTATGGCGGGATCGACCATGCCTAGAATGCGACCTGGAGTGGCTTCTTCTGCGGCTTCCTCTCGAGCGGCTTCTTCTATGGTAGGAACGGGTCCGTCTATGTCTGGAGCGGCTTCTCCTGCGTGAGGACTCTCTTTGTCTTTACGCAGACGTTCTTGAGGACCTGGTAGGGCTGACCAATTTAGGCAGCGTTAGTAGTGCTCTCTTTTTCAATCTTCACTACTTACCCTTGTCTTCCCCCCCCACCTAATAGGCTGGCGGTGATCTACTGGGGCAGCAGTCTCCATGTTGAGGAAGCGGACTGGAAACCTGCAGGGAGAAAAACAAGCAGAGCTATGCAGAGGGAGCAGGGATCCTGACTCAAAAAGCTGAATAGAGGGAGGCCACCTACCTTTGTAGAGCGTTTTTTTTTCTTTTTTTTACAGGGAAAAACGATCTGTCACACACAGACAACCAGCAGCAGCACATACAGCTAGTGCTGGGCTTTTAAATCTGCCGCCATCAGCGTCGGACGCTCGCGCATGCGCAGTAGCGCCGCGGGACACCCGGCGCCGTCTTGGAAGCTGGAAAAAGGCACAGAGGCGCCCAAAGCGACGCACTGCGCATGCGCGAGGACGCCGAGAATGCTCGGCGCTCACAGACGGCAGCTGGAGAACAACAGAGCCCAGCAGATGGGCAGAAACACTGGTAGGAGAGGGGAGAAAAGGGGGGATGGAGACCGCTGCACACAACTAAGCCTGTTTAAGGCTTATTTCATGAGGCCACCTCGGAGATTCCTTGGCCATTCCTCCAGCAAGCCTGTTTAAGGCTTTTGTGGGCTGCTGCACATGAAGCCTGTTTAAGGCTTAAGTCGTTGTCGGACAGCTGAGTGAGATGAGTGAATGCCCCTGAGACCACCAGAGTGGGGCTCCTTCCATTTAGCTCATTTAGAGGCTGTACAAGAAGGACTTCCACCCAGGAGAGGCTAGAACCTGGCTGGGGCGAAGCGGTAAGGGGGTGCTGATCCGTGCGTCCTGACAGGTGAGGAAAAATAAGAGAATACTGGGACGGGTGTCTACTCTCTAATTTATAGCTATGTGGTCCTATCAGGTTGTGGAGGCGGAGTCACAACCCAACGTGTATGCTGCCATGATGCGACAGGAAACCTATTGTAGGCCATGACAGCAAGTATAATACACTCTGTAGCCCCAAGTGCTAGGGAGAAGTACATTTGCGTAGCACGTCCCCATAGGGAGATGCTTCTGTCTTTGGCTAGAGCATTGATAAGAATTTTGGGAACAATAGTGGAAGAGAAACAAATATCAATAATGGAGAGGTTACACAGGAAAAAATACATGGGAGTCTGTAAATTTGTGTTGAGCCATACCACAGGAATGAGTAGAATATATCCAGCAATCGTTATGATATACATCAAGAAGATAAGGAAGCAAATAATCTGGATGTGGGGAATGTTAGACAGGCCAAGCAAGATGAACTGGTTTGAAGATGTTTGGTTGCAATCTCCCATAACAACCTTCCCCTAATAAGAGAACTCAGGAAACATTTAGAGAGTATGGATTTTATGGCAGAACATTACTGTAAGGTTTAAAGCCCAACTTCACTTTAAAGTAAAAAAAAAAAATCTGTTGCCCTGTCCATCTTAAAGCCCATCACCGGAAAAAAATTTTCTTGTTCAGGTAAATTTCCCCTAAGCATCTTAATGAGTGAAACTGAGAGCAAATTTTTACAACCAAGTAGATGGTAATATTAGAAACCACACCACTCATCCATAATCCTAACTGATTGAATGTACAGAGCTTTGTTAGAGCATAATAAATTAAATTATAAAACCCTTAAATTGTTCAGGCTTGAGTATCATTTGTGATATACGGTAAAAAAAAGTTAACACAATAAAATGTTTAGGACATGAAGAACAAACAGCAGGAAAAAAAGCTGTGTAATATACTTACAGTAATCAAAAATGTGGTATCTAACAAAATGTGATAGATAAACTATACATAACAAAAACTGTGCTCAACAAAAAAATGGCAGAGTAGAGTGCAATTTTAAAAAATTACATAAGAGAAGCTATAGATACTACCAAGGAACTTAAAAATAAGGCAGAAAGTAAAAAACTTTGCTGGTATGATGATAAATTCAGGGAGAGGTTAAAAGACACCATGAGAATAACAGGCCCCAGTCGATGTTTGACACCTATAATGGCAGAACATTGCCTTTTTATGAGCTATTATCAATATACTGTATACTCAGGTGACACTTTATTTGGAAAACTGCTTGCAAATAGCCAAACAAGAATTCATGAAGCCTTATATACAGTAAATACAACAAACATACAGATATGGTCAAGAGGTTTCTCCTTGACCACATAAATGAATAGAAAATATGCATAATATAAGTTAGCTTAGAATGAATGTTGATGCTGGAAACTGTTGGGTGCAATAATACTCTGAGCTCTGCCAAGAAGATGAGTTCATAACAACATGGACTCAGAGAAAGTGGGTCGAATGATTCTGGCCTTTCAAGTTCAAGTTATAACACTGTTGAATAAATGGGGTAGGGGACATCTCTGAATGAAAGGTAAGAATAGTGCAAGAAAAGCAGAAAGAGGTCATAGGAGAATGGCCAAATTCAAGTTGACAGGAAGGCCCAACTGCTCCAAGGACCTCTCTTAACAGCGGTGCTGCGCAGGACATCTCTAAATGCATGGAGCATTGAACCTAGAAGAGAATGGGCCTCAACAGCAGAGGCATTCTCCTGTTGGCTAAGAAGAAAAAAAAAATGAGGATATATTGGGCTCACGATCACGATAATCAGATGACTAAAGTTTAGAAAAATGCTGGGTATGTAGATAGCATGGTTAGAATTTGATGTAAACATTATTGGATTTATTCACTAAAACTGGAGTGTGCAAAATCTGGTGCAGGTATACATGGTGTCAGAAACCATGAATCAGACCGAGACAGAAGTGCAGTTAAAATCACACTTGTTTAATAATAATAATAGTAAAGGTAAACAGAGCAACATAGTCAAATCATAGCCAGAGTTCGGTAACCAGAACAGATAGTCAGTCAAGCCAGGACGTCAAGGAGCCAGAGATCAGTGTACTTTAGGACAGGCCAGGAAATCAGGAAACTGGAGAATCAGTGGTAACCAATCAGCTTCTAACTTCAGCTTGTTCAAATTAAGCTTTGACAACAAAAAACCTGGAAGCTGATTAGTTTCTATGCAGAGCTTTGCCAGATTTTGCACTCTCCAGCTTTAATAAATTGGCCCCTATGTGTCTTTCACATGCCAATGGTACAGGCAGCTGATAGTGTAATAGTGTGAAAAATGTTTTTTGAAATATACCATCCCTTAGCCTCTATCAATATATTCACCCTAAGGTGAATCTAGAAGAAATGTGAAAAAGAGGGGATAGGTATGGCACTGCTCTTATTAAGAGGTGACCTACAACCTCTAAATACTTGAGGGGTGTGTGTCACAGGTGCATTTAGTGCAAAAAGTGACAATAAAAGTGCAGAAAATAAATATTTGTATAGTCACAAAAATCCACAAAAAAATCCTACTGTGTAAACTTCCTAACCGCTTATATATAATGCATATTGTTATGCTCAAACGGAAATAAAAATAAATAAACACAATCCTGTGCAAAACCTGCAATTCAAAGTGACATTTCTGTGCAAAAAAATCAAACATATATGACTGGTGTATATTGTTGCTGTGAAACTGGGTTCAGAAATATGCATATGCTGTCCTTAAACCCTGGTGTATAAAAAGTCCAATAAAGTGACAATGTGCCTCCTTGTCTGCGATGTGACATCGGGACATCGCAGACAAGGAGGCACCTGGAGAACACAGGACAGGAAGTTTCCTCCCACTCCACAGGCTGCACAGTGGCTCATACTGTGAAGGTGAAATACCTCCTTGTGGGGTGAATAATAGCGGTGAGTGTGTTTCTTATGGGGCAGTTTTCCAAGAAGCACAGAACAATTTGAAGGCGCACATTGTCACTTTATTGGACTTTTTTTTATACACCAGGGTTTAAGGACGGCATATGCATATTTCTGAATCCAGTTTCACAGCAACAATATACACCAGTCATATATGTTGGATTTTTTTGCACAGAAATGTCACTTTGAATTGCAGGTTTTACACAGGATTGTGTTTATTTTATTTTTGTTTGAACATAACAATATGCATTATATATTAGCGGTTAGGAAGTTTACACAGTAGGATTTATTTGTGGATTTTTGTGAATATACAAATATTTATTTTCTGCACTTTTATTGTCACTTTTTGCACTAAATGCAGCTGTGACACAGACCCCTCAAGTATTTAGAGGTTGTAGGTCACCTCTTAATAAGAGCAGCGCCATACCTATCACCTCTTTTTCACAATGTACACCCATTATAGATACATAATTGGTTTACCTAAAAAAAAGGTCAAATAATATATTTGGACCTTTGACTTTAACACTTTTAGGTTTATGCTGTTATGGATAGGTGGAGAGATTTTGTCAAAAATTAAATTTTTTTTTTTGCTGTTGGCCAAATTTCCCCAAAGTGAAAACATTCAATTTCACTCACTGAGCTGCTTAGATGAAATTTTTTTGATGGAAAAAACTATTATTTTTCTTTATTTAGAGGAGGTTTATGTTAGTTTTTTTTTTTAGTTGAGTTTTCTGTGTATTACTAATTTTCCTTTATTTTGCGTGTTTGGTTTTTAATTGTGTACTATCAAACTTTTTATTTTACTTTTTTTTCCAAATGTTTCAATTTTTGCTTTGGTAAAAGAAAAAGTTAAATAATAAGGCCAATGTTTTGGCACAGGAACAGGTCCAGGATGGTTGAAAGAAGCTTTTGTAACCCTTGGGAGTCAGTAAAACTATGTTGTATATAGTATGCATTATCACAAATCTAAGGTGTTCATATTATTTTCAAAAATAGTAAAATAACACAGACCTCAAGCGCTAGAATTGGCAGTCATTGAAGAATCATCATAATGTCATGTCCAATGTAAAAGAGAAATGACTGGAGTCCAGTGCAGCTGTCAACTCTTGGGAAAAATGAGCATCAAATGAGGCAAGGAAGATAAAAGGACTGAAAATTGATTAAAAAAACAATCAAATGAAAAAGATCAAATATAAAAACTCAATAGGAAGACATCAATTCCATTGTTGAAATATACTGAAATATAGTTACTATACCGCCAGCTACCAAGGGGTTAATATCGGCAAATGTATTCCATGTATTGAGCGAGGGGAAGACTCAATATTTCAGCTGTGCAGGGAGGGATGTGGAATCCAAGGTGACCGCTCATTATACTACAACCATTGGCCCGACTGTGGACGACGTCCACGCTGGAGGGGATGTGGAGTGTGGATGCAACGTTCCCTGCAATGCAGAAGCTGGATACAACACTGGTGTCACTCGCGCTCTACGCCAGGGGGAAAGTTGTAGCCCGTGTCACAGCGGATCAAACACGGCCAGCATACGGGACTGACATACAGGTGCCTGGCGTCACAGGACACACTTCCAACGGACAGGGGCTGAATCTGGAAGCCAGGGAACGGAGTCACAACTGGAAGCTGAAGATCCCAAGAAGCAGGACGGTACGTGAGCTCGATGTTGCCGTGGCGACCGTGACTAATGTTTCACGAGCCTGCGCTTTGTCAAAGTCACGGGAGCCAGCTGCAACAGAGGAATATAAGGGCATAGGTGTGTGATGGGGAAAGTGCTTTCACATTTTATAATATTAACTCCTTGTGCACATTGATGAAATAAGCAGGCATACACAGGATATATCAAAAGAAACGGATTCAAGTACAATCATGCTGGTAACTTAATAGTGCTGAAATAAAAGGCAAAAATAGATGCCCAAGGTATGACATATATTATATCAAGACCATATATTGGCATGATGGTCTATAAAAATTGATTGTACCAATGTCGCCCAATAGTAAGTCATGAAATTAATAATGGAGTGTTAGAATACTATAAAAAGCTATATATAAGTTATATAGACAAATTAAATACTGAGTCTATATGGTATATAGAGAGATACCATAAATAACATTTAGTGCCAAAAACCAATCCACACAATCCAAATTGATCTGGATGGTGATGGCCTTCTGTACAAAGCTACATATAGTCTCTAGGTTAGCCTGTATGAATGTCAACAAATGAAGCTGGCCAAGGGGCTATATTATTGGATGACACTGAGGACATCAATTTCCTCATTGAGGCCCTCAGGTGAAAGAGATCCTAAACGGTTATTCCAAAAAGTCTCCCTTCGGCACAGAAGGGAGAACCCTTCGTTGTTTGTTAGGGTGCCCTTGGGGATTGCTTTAATTGCTTGTGCCTCTATCTGACCAAAGTCCTTATTATGTACAATGCAACAGTGGCGAGGGACGCTGTGTTTGATACACCCTTTCTTAGTTAATCTGCGATGTTCCCCAACTCTCGTACGTAGGGTGCGTATCGTATGTCCTACATATAAAAGGCCACATGAACAACGCAAAACATAAATCACCATCCAGATCAATTTGGATTGTGCGGATGGGTTTTTGGCACTAAATGTGATTTATGGTATCTCTCTATATCAGTATTTAACCACTTACCAACCGGCCCATAGCCGAATGACGGCTGCAGGGCGGTTGGATAACTCTGGGTGGACGTACTATGACGTCCTCCCAGAATTCCCCTCTCGCGCGCCCCCTGGGGCGCGCACCCGAACACATCCGTGACCGCCGGGTCCAGGGGACCCGGCGCATCACGGATCCCGGTAAATGGCCGCTGATCGCGGCCGTTTACCATGTGATCGAGCCGTCAAATGACGGCGCGATCACATGTAAACAGACCGGCGTCATCTGATGACGCCGGTTCCTCTCCTCCCCTCCTGTGTACCGATCGGTACACAGTGAGCGGGGAGGGGGATGGATGGATGTCTGCAGCGCTGTGGGCTGTATGTGTAGGGCCCACAGTGCTGCACAGAGACATCCATCCATCCATGCTCAGCCATCCCTCACTACTAATGCTGTGCAATACTCTGCAATACCAGCACAATACTCTGCAATGCTGTGCAATACTCTGCAATACCCCCACAATACTCTGCAATGCTGTGCAATACTCTGCAATACCCCCACAATACTCTGCAATACCCCCACAATACTCTGCAATGCTGTGCAATACTCTGCAATACCCCCACAATATTCTGCAATGCCCCCACAATACTCTGCAATACCCCCACAATACTCTGCAATACTCTGCAATACCCCCACAATACTCTGCAATACTCTGCAATGCCCCCACAATAGTCTGCAATGCCCCCACAATACTCTGCAATGCTGTGCAATACTCTGCAATGCCCCCACAATACTCTGCAATGCCCCCGCCATACTCTGCAATGCCCCCGCCATACTCTGCAATGCCCCCCGCCATACTCTGCCATGCCCCCGCCATACTCTGCCATGCCCCCGCCATACTCCGCAATACCCCGCCATACTCCGCAATACCCCGCCATACTCCGCAATACCCCGCCATACTCCGCAATACCCTGCCATACCCCGCCATACTCCGCCATACCCCGCAATACCCCGCCATACTCCGCAATACCCTGCCATACCCCGCCATACCCCGCAATACCCCGCCATACTCCACAATACCCCGCCATACTCCACAATACCCCGCCATACTCTGCCATGCTGAGCCATGCTCAGCTGTACTCGGCCTCTGTATGTGGCCAGGCTGTGGAAGTCTCACACATGGGGTATCGCCGTACTCAGGAGGAGCAGAAGAATCTATTTTGGGGTGTCATTTTTGGCATGTACATGTTATGTGGTAGAAATACTGTATAAATGGACAACTTTGTGTTAAAAAAAAAAAAAGCGTTTTAACCACTTCCCGCCCGCCGGCCGTCATACAACGTCCTTGACTTTGTGCGGAGATATCTGAATGATGGTTGCAGCTACAGGCATCATTCAGATATCAGCTTTTTCAGCCGGCGATTCCCTACACCATGAGAACTATCATAGCAGCTGTTCCACTGCTTGATCGTTCTTACGGGAGGCGAGAGGGGACGTCCCCCCTTCCCGCCGCCTTGCGGTGCTTCTACCGACTCACCGCTACGATCGAAGCCAGGATCTTTTTTTTTTTTTTTTTAATTTCAGGCTTCCCAGCCTAGAGGTGAGATGTGGGGTCTTATTGACCCCATATCTCACTGTAAAGAGGACCTGTCATGCCATATTCCTATTACAAGGATGTTTATATTCCTTGTAATAGGAATAAAAGTGGTCAAAAAATTTTTTTTTTGGAAAAAAGCATCAAACTAAAATAAATGAAGTAAAATGAACAATAATAAAAAAAAAAAAATTTTTAAAGCGCCCCTGTCCCTGTGTGCTCGCATGCAGAAGCGAACGCATACGTAAGTCCCGCCCACATATGAAAACGGTGTTCAAACCACACATGTGAGGTATCGCTGCGATCGGTAGAGCGAGAGCAATAATTTTGGCCCTAGACCTCCTCTGTAACTCAAAACATGTAACCAGTAAAAAATTTTAAAGCGTCGCCTATGGGGATTTTTGAGTAGCAAAGTTTGGCGCCATTCCACAAGCGCGTGCAATTTTGAAGGGTGACATGTTGGGTATCTATTTACTCGGCGTAACTTCATCTTTTACATTATGCAAAAACATTGGGCTAACTTTACTGTTTTGGTTTTTGTAAAGCACAAAACATTTTTTTTTCCAAAAAAAAGCGTTAAAAAAATTGCTGCGCAAATACCATGCGAGATAAAAAGTTGCAACGACCGCCATTGTATTCTCTAGGGTCTTTGCTAAAAAAACATATATAATGTTTTGGGGTTCTAAGTAATTTTCTAGCTAATAAATGATGATTTTTACATGTAGGAGAGAAATGTCAGAATTGGCCTGGGTGCTCCAGAACGCCTGAAGGTGCTCCCCTGCATGTTGGGCCTCTGTATGTGGCCACGCTGTGTAAAAGTCTCACACATGTGGTATCACCATACTCGGGAGTAATAGCAGAATGTGTTTTGGGGTGTAATTTGTGGTATGCATATGCGGTCTGTGAGAAATACCCTGCTAATATGACAATTTTGTGGAAAAAAAAAAAAGTAAAAAAAAAACCTTGATTTTGCAAAGAATTGTGGGAAAAAATGACAACTTCAAAAAACTCACCATGCATCTTTCTAAATACCTTGGAATGTCTTCTTTCCAAAAAGGGGTCATTTGGGGGGTATTTGTACTTTTCTGGCATGTTAGGGTCTCAAGAAATTAGATAGGCCGTCAGTAATTCAGGTGTGATCAATTTTCAGATATGCGCACCATAGCTTTTGGACTCTATAACTTTCAAAAAGACCAAATAATATCCACCGATTTGGGTTATTTTTACCAAAGATATGTAGCGGTATAAATTTTGGCCAAAATATATGAAGAAAAATTACTAATTTGCAAAATATTATAACAGAAATGAAGAAAAATGTATTTTTTTACAGATTTTTCGGTCTTTTTTCTTTTACGGCGCAAAAAATAAAGAACCCAGCAGTGATTAAATACCACCAAAAGAAAGCTCTATTTGTGTGAAAAAAAGGACAAAAATTTCATAAAGATACAGTGTTGCATGACTGAGTAATTGTCATTCAAAATGTGAGAGCACCAAAAGCTGAAAATTGGTCTGGTTAGGAAGGGGGTTTAAGTGCCCAGTTGTCAAGTGGTTAATTTTTCTATATAACTTATATATAATTATATTTTATAAATACACCTGTCCTTATAGCTTTTTATAGTATTCCAACACTCCATTATTAATTTCATGACTTACTATTGGGCGACATTGGCACAATCAATTTTTATAGACCATCATGCCAATATATGGTCTTGATATAATATATGTCATACCTTGAGCATCTATTTTTGGTGCCATTTACTTTTTCAAGGTTTTGATTTTTCTATATATTGCAATTATTCCTATAATTTTTTATTTTTCACCTTTACCTTTTTTCATTTTTTATTTTTCATTTATTTTTATTTATTTTTTACTATTTATCTTTTTTTACATTTATTTTTACCTTTTATTTCAGCACTATTAAGTTACCAGCATGATTGTACTTGAATCCGTTTCTTTTGATATATCCTGTGTATGCCTGCTTATTTCATCAATGTACACAAGGGGTTAATATTATAAAATGTGAAAGCACTTCCCCCGTCACACACCTATGCCCTTATTTGACAAAGCGCAGGCTCGTGAAACATGTTAGTCATGGTCGCCACTGCAACATCGAGCTCACGTACCGTCCAGCTTCTTGGGATCTTCAGCTTCCGATTGTGACTCCGTCCCCAGGCTTCCAGATTCAGCCCCTGTTCGTCGGAAGTGTGTCCTGTGACACCAGGCACCTGTATGTCAGTCCCGTATGCTGGCCGTGTCTGATCCACTGTGACACGGGCTACAACTTTCCCCCTGGCATAGAGCGCGAGTGACACCGGTGTTGTATTCAGCTTCTGCATTGCAGGGAACGTTGCATCCACACTCCACATCCCCTCCAGGGTGGACGTCATCCACAGTCGGGCCAATGGTTGTAGCATAATGAGCGGTCACCTTGGATTCCACATCCCTCCCTGCACAGCTCAAATATTGAGTCTTCCCCTCGCTCAATACATGGAATACATTTGCCGATATTAACCCCTTGGCAGCTGGCGGTATAGTAACTATATTTCAGTATATTTCAACAATGGAATTGATGTTTTCCTATTGAGTTTTTGTATTTGATCTTTTTCATTTGATTGTTGTTTTCTTGATCAATTTTGACATGCATTTTATTAAACTAATCTTAGCCTCACACTTTCAGTCCTTTTATCTTTCTGGCCCCAATTGAGCGCTGTCTGTTTGTGTATTTTTCAAAAATAGTGACTACTTTTGCAAGTCCAGCTTTCAGAAATCTTACCTTAAAAAGATTGGATCTTATCTTTTCTGATGCATGACATAAGTGAAGTCTTGTAAACATCTGTAAACATCTTCAGAACCAATGATCCTCTTAAAAAAATATAATAATATATATAATGTTTTTTTTTTATTGTGTTAGTAATATGCTTACTGTGGCCACTGAGCAAACAAGAATTTTAAATTCAACCTACTTTATAATATAAATTTGCTTTGATTCATTAGGTAAATGATTCCCTCTGCAGTTGGCAGTCTCCAGGTATGAAATTATTCTATATTAGTTTTCAGTTTTACAAAATGTATTACTAATAAAAGTTCTCATGTTAAACTTTATAGAATGTCTTGCAAATTTATTGCAATTGCACAGCCTAGACATCTGGGAGATTTCTTGCTCTCTGTTTCTTAAACTGCACAGTTTGACCACTGCTACAAGGGCGTTCTACCTCCCACTGACCACTAATACCAAAGCATTCTTCCTCTCGTTGACCACTACCACCAGAGCATTCTACCTCCCACTGACCAGTGATACCAAGGCATTCTTCTTCCCACTGACCAGTGATACTAGGGCATTCTTCCTCCCACTGACCACTACTAGAGCATTCTACCTCCCACTGACATTACAGGACACCTGGACATTCTTCCTCCTATTCACCACCACCAGTGTTCTACCCCCCACTGGTCACTGATACAAGGGCATTCTTTATTCCATTGACCACCACCGCCAGAACATTATACCTCTGATTGACCAGGGATGCCAGGGCATTCTTCCTCCCATTGACCACCACCAAAGTATTCTACCTCCCACTGACTTGTAATACCAGGGCATGCTTCCTTGTGTTGACCACCACCAGAGCATTCTAACTCCACCTGACCTTTGGTACAAGGGCACTCTTCCTCCTATTGACCACCACCACCAGCAATAGGGAACCAAGGCCCGAGGATGAAGCATCACCCCACTGGTGCTAGATACTCTTGTAGCAATTGTGGAGGGGCTTGCCACAGTAGCTGGGTCTTTTGGAGAAGCTACATGCTAGTTTTCACTAAATTATTTAGGGGACTGGAGCCCTTTTGAGGTTGTTAGTGCTGTCTCCGTCCCCATAAATGAACATTCACACTCTATATTGATCATTGTCACCAGATCTGCAAGTGAGGAACAAATCAGAAATGTTTAGTTGCCAATAAAAAATAAATAGAGAGGAAATCTCCCAATGGTGAAAATATTTGACTTGACAACTAATAACGGATTTCTCTCACTTTGGAGAGATTTCCTTTCATTTCTTGTTGTGTCTGCACAGCAAGAAAACACCCCAATAGGAAAATAATTGGAAAAAACTGATAGGACTTTCAACCATTCCTTACTCCATTTTAATCCAAGTGTCCCTATTGGAAAAAATAGGTCTGTGACAACTGTCTAAGAGAGGATTTTCCTTACTTTGAGGAGATTGTCTTCACACTTGTGTCCAAAGACAGGAAGTGAAGAGAAATCTGCCCAATAACATACAGATGACTAAAAAAGTTTTCTGTTTAAATATACTTTAAATAGCTTTGCAGCAAGCTCAGTTACCTCTAATGGGGTCCCCTTGCACCATAGGCCATATAGCAGCTAAATAGGCTGCTATGGCTATTGTTACAGAACTGTCCCTTCTGGAATATTTCCCCTCATCTCCTGTTCTGGCAACAACTGTAAACATTTTTATTTGCCAACTGTCAGGGCTGGGCCCAGCCCTTCCTTCTCTGAGCTGGCTGCTCAGCTGTCGGCTAATTGCCAGCTCCTATCTCTCCACAGTGACTCACCTGTTGATGATCCTGCTCGTCAGTCCTGCCTACTTAAGCCATCCAGTCCAGATGATCTCTGCCTTCGCCTTGGTCACATCTCTAGAGACGCTCTCCTGTGTTCCTGTTAAAGACTTGCTTGGCTGACATTCCTTCTGGCTCCCTGACGTTTTGGCTTGTCTGTCTATCCGTTCTGGTTCCTGAACTCTGACTACTTTTACTCTGTTTACCTTTTTTTATTATTATTATTATTAAACAAGTGTGATTTAACTGTACTTCTGTCTCAGTCTGATTCATGGTTTCTGACAGTAGGCGAAGGCCATGAATTCAGAAGATGCAGTCAATCCACTTGTTGGTAATATTTTTTCCAGATTGGATGAGCAGGATCACAGCATGGATCAGTTTGCCATGGCGTTACAAACTCTCCTGAGTTGCACAGCTCACCTTGAAACTCTCACTGTGGCTGCTCCGAAGAGCTAACCAACGGCTTCGCCCCTGCCAGATGTATTTTAGAAACGGACTGTTAAGGATCGAAAAGAAAGACCTGGGTTAATAGATAAGCACCATTTGTAGATAAAACAGAATGCAAGGTAACACATTCATCTTTAACACACTGACTCGGCCCATCCATGAGAGGGTCTCCCTATTCCACCTGTGTAAGTCTGATTTTATAGTGGAGAGTAGCAGGGTGTAATTACTATTATAAAGCTGGGAGCAGAGGGGGGGTATGATAAACACCTAGATATTTCAGATGAGTGTGGCACCAAGGGAAGGAGAAGGAGGACTGCAACCATGTACACAAGCTCGATGGGATGTTTAAGGATAGAATTTCAGACTTATTATAATTGATTTTGAAATTGGAAAGTAAGCTGAAATTCTGTAGTTCATCCATAATATTGGGGAGAGAGATCAGGGGGTCAGCCATATTGAACAGGACATCATCAGCATAAGCGGATAGTTTATGTTCTCTTGGCCCGACGCCAAAGCCTTTGATATTTGGATTCGAGCGAATCCTATTAAGCAATGGTTCCAGGGTGAGGGCGAAAATGAGGGGGGACAGTGGGCAGCCCTGCCTAGTTCCATTTTCAATAGGAAGGTGTCCGATAGGACTCTTTTCACTTTAACTCGGGCTTCGGGGTGGCTATAGAGCGAGGTTATCCAGGAGAGCATGTTAGGGCCAAGCCCTAGCCTGGTCAATACAGCTGGAAGGTATACCCAGTCCACTCTGTCGAACACCTTTTCAACGTCAGTGGGAAGCAGGAGACAGGGTGGATGGTCGGTCTGTGTTTGTGGCCAGTGGATCAACTGGATAGTATGATTAACATTGTCCCTAGCTTCCCTTCCGGTAATAAACCCCATTTGGTCTAGGTGTATGATGGATGGCATTATGAGTTTAAGATGGTTCGCTAAAATTTTTGCTAATATTTTTATGTCGGTGTTAAGAAGTGATATCAGTCTGTAGCTGCTAGGGACAGTGTGGTCTTTCCCTTCTTTGGGGAACACTATGATATGGGCCAGTAATCCCTCGTAAGGTATAGCAGTACCCGAAGCTAAGGTAGGCACACATTTGACTAGACAGTAAGTGGAGGAAAGTACTGTAGTAGGCATTCGTATATTCATCACGGATTCGGCTTTTTACCTTTCAGGAGTTCTTTTACCACTGTTTCCAGTTCCATCTGGGTAATAGGCGTCTTGAGGTGTTTGCTGGTTTGGGAGGTAAGTTGGGGGGCTTAGGCCTCTGCCAGATATTCCAGAATATGGCCCTGTTTCTGATCTGCCGTCAAGCTAGGTAGTGTAGCAGGAAGATGGTATAGCTGGGCATAGTAGTCCCTAAAGACAGCTGCAATCTTAGAGGAGTGAAATATCGGGGAACCCTTCGTGATTTGGAGTTTATGTACGTGACCCGAGACCTGTTGTCTCTTTAGGGCCCTGTCTAGCAGTCGCCCGCATTTATTCCTGTACTCATACAATTTGTGAGAAATGTGGCGTGGGCGGGTCCGTATCTGGGCATCGAGCATGTTGGCAAGCTCCAAGCGAAGAGATTGGAATTCTGTTGCCAGCTCTGGAGTCAGGCAAGGTTTATGTTTGAGTTCCGCAGATTGGATCTTTTTTTGGAGGGTTTGGAGATTCCCCTCTCGTGTTTTTTCAGCCTCGCGCCCTGGGATATGAACTCCGCCCTGATCATCGCCTTATGCCCTTCCCATATGGAAGCCAGTCCTACATCCTCCATTGAGTTCTCGGAAAAATACAGGGAAATAGATTCCGTGCTTTCGACGCCACTACATCATCCAAGATGTTCTCGTTCAGTCTCCAGGTCCAAGACCTGGCATCAGAGGACAATGGATGTATAGAGAGGGATACCGGGGCGTGGTCTGAGAGGGTATAGAACCAATCGACGCAGTAGATAGGGTCTCCAAATAGAACTGATCCATCAGTAACAGATCTATGTGGGTGTATAAGGTAAGAGTGGCTGAGTAGTAGCTGAAATCTTTGTCGGTGGGGTGGAGTATCCTCCAGCAATAGACAAGATGGTAGGAGTGTAGGGATTTTCTGAAGTGTTTGAGGAAAGCGAAAGAGTGGGTGGAACGTCCGTGGATGTGTCCATCCGGGGGCCTGAGCTGACATTGAAATTTCCCCCCAAGATCAGTTGGTCCTCTCTAAAATTGGAGAGAGAGTCTAAGAAGGAGTCTAAGAAGGTGAGCTGTTGAGTATTCGGTGCGTTCACGGTCGCAAAAGTGAATTTACGGCTTAGGATGGTGCCTTTAATTAAAACATATCCGCCATTGGAGTCAGTTAATTGGTCCACCAAGACGAAGGGGCATTGTTTATGTATGGTTTATGTATGGCTATAGCGATTTGACTAAGATTGAGGAGAATTGCTGAGAAACCATTGATTATACAGGTGGGTGGGAAGGCGGGGGACCGAGTCACTGCGAAAGTGTGTCTCCTGTAGTAAAAGAATCTGTGCCTCCAAGCGTTTGGTTTCGAGCCACAACTTACTGCTTTTATAAGGTGATCCCAAGCCACGGACATTATACGATACCACTTTCAGGAAAAAAAACAAAGAAAACAAAGAACCATCAAGACATACAATACATTCAAGGGGGACTTTGCCATAAGGGCATCCCAAAGTATCCAACCAATACTAGTCGAGAATCTCCACTCGGTCATCTGGCCAAAAAAAGAGTGGAGGTCAGCGAGTAGCGTGGGGCCCCAAATATGGGACAAAACTCCTAGGAGTTCACCTATGTGGGGGAAGTGGCACAGCGCCAAGTGCGAGCCTGTCAGAGAGAAAAACCCTTGTTCAGCATTAAGATGATAGCAGCATCAAAGATGTGCAAACCCAAATTTACCACAGCAGTAGTAAAAATCAAAATGGTCCCTGTAAAAGGAAACAATATAAAGTTAGACATTCAGTTCAAATGAGTCCTTCAGGACCTCCTCTGAGGGGGGAATGCAGGGGAGAGTGGGATATGGCCCAGGGGCGATCCTCTCTAGACCTGCGCCTGTTCGTTCTCCTGCGACGTTAAGGGCGCCAAGGCTGTGGGAGTGCAGGGAGCGGGATTTCTGGTGAGGACCTCCAATCTGGAACATCAATGACAGGTAAGCCCAGGTGTTGCAGGAACTGTGGCAGCTCATCTTTGTTGCACAAGATGACTTGGCGGCCATCTTTGGTCACTGACAAATTAAAAGGGAAATCCCATCTGTAGACCAGCTTTGCATCCTGAAGGGCCTCGAGTAGTGGCTTAAGGGCACGGCATTGCATTAAGGTGTACCTGGAAAGATCCAGGAAAAAGGACAACTTTGCACCGTCAAAGTCCACGTGGCGGACACCTCTGACATGAAACATTATGCGTTCCTTCAGGGAATATTTGTGTAGCTTGCAGATATCCCTTGGCTTGTTTGAGTCGTCCGAAGGTGGACAGAGGGCTCTATGAGCGCGATCTATTTCTATATGATCAGGTGCTTCATGGCCAAGAATCTGTTTGAAAAGGCCTTGCAGGGAAGGAACTATGTCCCTGGGGCCAGTAGCATCTGGAATGCCTCTTATGTGGATGTTAACTCTGTGACTTCTGTTCTCAAAGTCATCCATCTGATCTATTAAAGAGTTAATCCATCAGGCCTGTGTCTTGCAGCGTTCATGAAGTGCTTGCAGGGCAGGTGTAACTGCTTCCCATTGTGACTCCAAATCCTCCACTCTGCCCCCAATGTGTGCTGTATCAGCCTGCAGTGCCCCAATGTCCTGCCTAAAAGCCTTCTCAACCCTGTGGGCAAATAGCTCCAAATCAGCTATAGTGGGGAGGGTGAGAATAAGGGCCCGCAAATCCTTGTCCTGGCTGAGCTGAAGGGTGAGGCGGGGAGAGGGAGTGAGGGAGATGGAAGCTGTGGAGAGGGGATAAGAGAGGCTGCACGTGTGGCCTGGTATTTACCGGTCGGCTCCATCTTGGAAGTTCCTGCTGCGGCGTGTCAAGGCTCTGAAAAGTACTAGCCCAGGAATCCAGACCGGTTCCGAGAGGTCTTTTGGGGCTGCGGGGACATCTGCCGTCTGGATGGCATGGTTCTGTGCTGAAATCCCCCCAGGAGAGCTACTGTGGGTGCCATATCTGCGGTGGGTTCACGGAGCTCCTCTAACAAGCGTCCTCACATGCTCATGCCGCGGCCACACCCCCCCAGAAACTGACTCTTCTACTTTCTCTTCACAGCCACTTTCCAGAAAAGAGAATACTACACTTCCACACAGCAACCAGGTGTAACGAAAATGTAAGCGTAGGATAGTTTTGCCTTAGCAAGATGTGGTGTGATCTGTAGAAGTGGTGTAATTGTAGATGTAGTATTTTAATTCTGGGTTATTAAAAATATAGTATTCAATATCAGTCATGCATATATGTTCTTTCATTAGCATTTGAAAAGGACAGAGCCAGTTTTTTAGGTTCAAAGTGACACCTAGATGCCAATAAAAGTTCCCATTAGAATAAACATAGATTGCCACCTTCCTGAGGCTCAAAGAAAACTGCTAGTCATCTTGGCTACACGGATCCGCAGGGGGCATTCGCAAGGTCCCAGCCGGTCTGCAAGCTTTGATTAATATCAACAGATCTAAGGAACCTATTTTATCTCTCATAAAAGCTAAAATATTAACAGGAGAGATGAAAATAATTCCTTTTGATCGTACACATGATGGGTTACGTGTACATGTAACTCTATATTTTTAGCATGTGTGGAATCCTAGAGAACCACACAAAATCGTTAAATGGCGCCTGATTGCGGCAGGCAGGCAGTAATTGGTACTGTCGCGATCGGACTGATGCGCTGGTATCGGAAATCCTGTCCATGACCCAGCAATCAGCGCTGTTCTGGGCCAATTCCACTCTGGTAATTTCTGAACACAAAACATTCTGTGAACTGAGACAGGAACACCCCCCAGGGTTGATTGGCCAAGGGCTAAGGTCCAGCCCACATCCATATTTCAATAAATTGGGTAGCCTGAGATATGGACATCGTTCTTCCATGAAGCAAGTTCGAAACTGGGGAGTTCCCACATGTTCCAGTATGCTTCTACAAGATGATAGACTTTGGTAAAGTTTATTTCTGTTTTTATCCCTTTTTTTTCATAGCAAATTGCCAATTGTGTGTCTTTCTGTACTTTATCTTTTTTGGTAACTTTTTTTTCTTTGTATATCTTTTATGCACTGCCCACTTTCGGGACATTAAATGATAACATTAATAAGTGACTTCTGTGTACTAAGCTAGGACTTATATCTCTGGAGAGGTTGTTGTATTTTAGTGCCTAAGTACTCGGTCTAAGTTACGTTCCAATCGGTATGCAATTGCACTGCGTGTTGGCAGATTGCATGCAGATTGTATGCTAACAGATCTGCCAGACAGAGATCTGTGTGTGTGGTGGCAGGCTATCGTTTATTGTGTCTGCAGACAAACTGTTGGATGGTGGCAGGCTATCGTTTATTGTGTGTCGGGTGTGGGGATAGTGGGAAGAGTGATTAACGCCAGGGTTCTAGCTTGCAGGATAGCTGGAGGAACCCTAGAAGTGTGTAGTAATTTCTATACTGCCCCCCAACCCTTAGAGTGCGCCAGATTGTAAGATTCATATCTGCCTGTGTGTGGTCAGCTAGGTGGATTGGAGTGGAGTCTCCCTCTAGTGGTGGCCAAAGGTAGTGCAGGCTGTGAAAGTACCACGGCCAGTCTTACATGTTCAGTATAATGCCCCGTACACACGGTCGGACTTTGTTCGGACATTCCGACAACAAAATCCTCGGATTTTTTCCGACGGATGTTGGCTCAAACTTGTTTTGCCTACACACGGTCGCACAAAGTTGTCGGAATTTCCGATCGCCAAGAACGCGGTGACGTCAAGCACGTACGACGAGACTAGAAAAGGCCAGTTCAGAACCAAGCGCGGCACCCTTTGGGCTCCTTTTGCTAATCTCGTGTTAGTAAAAGTTTGGTGAGAGACGATTCGCGCTTTTTCAGACTCGTGGCTTTCAGATCGTTTTCTGCCATTCAGTTTGTGCTTGTGGGTTTGTATCTGCTCTTCAGTGCGTGCAGTCAGTTCGTATTGGAGTTTTCTGTGCGATCTTGTCCGCTCGTTGCTGTTTTTCAGGTCGCTCTTCACAGGCCTTGCTGTTCTTCAGTGCGTTCTGTTACTTCGTTCTGAGCAGCCGACCGTTTTCTAGCCATGTTTTGTATGCGTACTCCTCGTAGAGTTCGTGCTGTGCGGGGGCTTGGTGTTGGGGTTCTGACCTTGACACAAGTCCAGTCCATGAACAGGGTGGGGAGGAGTTCATGGACCAAGAATTGGTTGCTTCAGCGTGACCAGTTCTCTCATATGCCTTTGCTCCGTGAGATCCGTGAGAATAATCCTGATGATTTCAGGAACTTTCTCCGGATGACGGACCCCGTGTTTCACCGTTTGTTGGCTTCGCTGACCCCCTATATCAGCAGGCAGGATACCTGCATGAGGCAAGCCATCACTCCGGAGCAGAGGTTGGTCGCTACCTTGCGGTATTTGGCCACAGGGAGAAGTCTGCAGGACTTGAAGTTCTCGACAGGCATCTCCCCCCAGGCTCTGGGGATCATTATCCCAGAGACCTGTTCTGCCATCATACAGGTCCTGCAGAAGGAGTATATGAAGGTAAGATTTTTATCCTTTTATATCACATTTTATTGTATTGAATGTTTGCTAATATATTGTATTTCTTCCCTCATTCCATAATTACCATGATTGGAATATGCTGTGAATGTCCCCTTTGTCCTCATGCATGCTGGATTTTTATGTAATTATTATTTTATGTCCTTCATACATATATGCCCTTCAATAACCTCTCCAGCATGGTGTCTCCTGGCCTATATTCACCTCATGTAGTCACTTAACAATGTATTTTATCAGCTCCATAGTAGTGCTTTACCCCAAACACCCCCTAAAATGTTTTGAAATGTTATTTTTGATTTAAATTCAGGCAGAGTGGCAGAGGCTTTTTTTTGTGGTGTCCCCCAATTTTTTGTAACCCTCCCTCCCCCAACTGCTAAGTCAGCTGATCCCAATTCTCTATCTTCAATCATCTATCTGCTGACTTTGCCAAACCCATACACACTATACCCATCTCTTTAGTGCTCAGATTTATGGATTAATTCCCCAAAGCATGTAGTGCAAGGGCCTGCCTGTATACTTTCCAAAGGTACTGTTTAAAGTTCTTGTATCCTATTATGATCTTGACAGGTAATAGCAGAATGTCCAAATGTGCTCAAATGTGTACAGTGTGTATTTATATCTTTGTATTCAGACACTTCTTACCTGTCCAGTGGGCTGCCAATAGTGTAACTAAGGAGGGGCTGTTCCAAGTAATACCCTGTATTTAGGCATTCATCTCTCAATGAAGTGAAGAGGGTTACCTGTCCAAGAGTTCCCCCCCCCTATAATGTTAGAAATGGCCCATGAGGGGGGGAGGGGGAATATGATAGGTGTACCTTATACTTTGTTGTTGTTAAATTCCCCTTAATAAATGCTATCTGGAGGTTGACCCATAATGTTTGTGTCTAATCTGCTTGCCAGGTTTCTGTGAAAAAATAGTAATGTTTATTGTTTTTTCCTCAACAGTTTCCTTCCACGCCACAGGAATGGCAGACTGTGGCCTCCCACTTTGCCCAGCGGTGGGACTTTCCTAACTGCGGAGGGGCAATTGATGGGAAACATGTCCACATCGTCCCACCACCCAACTCGGGGTCGTACTATTATAATTACAAGGGGTTTAATAGTATAGTGATGTTGGCGGTGGTGTCGGCTAATTACGACTTCTTGTATGTGGACGTGGGGAAGAATGGCCGGATGTCCGATGGTGGAGTCATCGCCCAGACGGAGTTCTACAGGCGTCTCCAGAATGGCAGCTTGGACTTGCCACCTCCAGAGGACAATGTTGAAGGTCTCCCATTTGTGTTAGTTGCTGATGAAGCATTTGCGCTGGGGGACCACCTGATGCGGCCATTCCCGATGAGGACCCTCACCCCGGAACAGAGGGTTTTTAATTACCGGCTGGCCAGAGCCCGAAGAGTGGTGGAGAACACATTTGGAATCCTGGCCAGCCGGTTCCGATTATTTATGACACCCATCCATATGGCGGAGTATAAACTGAACCATATAATACTTGCCTGCTGTGTTCTCCATAATTTTCTAAAAAAACATTCAGCCAACTATGCTGGCTCAGTTGGGCCTGAGGCCGGAATCCCAAATACATCAACAATGACGGCACTTGAAAGCGGCCGTCCTGGCTTGCCCTCCCTGAATGCCCGTGATGTCCGGTTACGATACCTGGAGTTCTTTGCGGGTAGGGGGGCTATCAATATGCCAGACAATCTGTGACACCTTTTTCAAATAAAGAACAACCAAAAGAAATTCTTGGTGGACATTTACTGCTTGTGTTTGTTTTAGCTGACCCTGACAGAAATGTGTTGAGTGCAGAAAATGTCGTGATTGGGTAACCTTATAAAAAACAGTGTTGGCTGGTACTTCCTAAATGCAAAAACACATTTCACTACAAGTGCACTTGCAACTGCACTGAACCTGCACTTGTAGTGCAAAGAGGATTTGCCCTTAGGAAATAACCCCCATTTGTGCATAAAACAACAATTACATCACCCCAAAAGTGTTGTAGTGTTGAGACAATAATCCACACATTCTTGAGTAAGGCACTTTTTTATACCTGCACAATCACATGCGCATTTACCAAAGGTTTTTTAAAACAAACCAACATGTTTGTTGTATAACAATGTTTGCAGTAGCATTATGAAAAATCAAAATATCCATTTCAGATAAAACAGGCCTGTGTAAAACCAACAAGAAAGCCAAAAAACTTGAACTTACAAAGTTCACATTAGGTAAAACCTGAAGGCTAGATCAGACATCAGTATTTAGGAACTGGGTTTGATCTAGCGTTCAGATGGGGGGAAATCACCCCTGGAAAAGCCAAATTTGGAAGATGCACACCAATTTACGAATGTCAACATGTGCAGCCTGCCATCAGGGGGGATCAAGGGACGTGTTTTGGGGGAGAAAGCCTTTCCTCAATGCGACTTTATAATTGAGGAAGGTGTTGCACCCCCAAAACGCGTCCATTGATCTCCCGTGATGGCAGATAGCACATGTTGGCACACTGTGTGCATCCTCCAAATTTGGCTTTTCTAAACATTTTAAAAATTTTTGGAAGATTGGACCACATTAACCACTAGGCGTCCGCGCTATAGCCGAAAGACGGCTACAGCGCGGACTTCAATTGCCGGGAGGGCGTCCCTGGACGTCCTCCTGTTTACTTCCGCATTGCGCGCTCCCGCGGGCGCGCATCGCGGAAGTTTTGTGCTGGCCGTGTCCCTCGGACACAGCCAGTCACAGATCACCGTAAACGGCCAATGACAGCGGCCGTTTACAGTGCGATCGGCGGTGCCAATGAGAGAGGATCTCATATGTAAACATATGAGATCCTCTCTCATCGCCGGCTCTCCCTCCTCACACAGAGACAGCGTGTGAGGAGGGAGAGCGGAACCGCTGCGGCGGTGAGTGTAAAAGAAAAAAAAAAAAGGAAAAAAAGGTGTCCCGCTGTTAACGGTCCCTGCCATCTGCCCTGCCATCTGCCCCTGCCATCTGCCCCTGCCATCTGCCCTGCCATCTGCCCTGCTATCTGCCCCTGCCATCTGCCCTGCCATCTGCCCCTGCCATCTGCCCTGCCATCTGCCCCTGCCATCTGCCCTGCTATCTGCCCCTGCCATCTGCCCCTGCCATCTGCCCCTGCCATCTGCCCCTGCCATCTGTCCCTGCCATCTGCCCTGCCCTGCCATCTGCCCTGCCATCTGCCCCTGCCATCTGTCCCTGCCATCTGCCCTGCCCTGCCATCTGCCCTGCCATCTGTCCCCAGTGCCATCTGTCCCCACTGCCACGTATATGTGCCATCTGTCATCAGTGCCACATAGTGCCATCTGTCATCAGTGCCATCTGTCAGTGTCACGTGCCATCTGTCATCAGTGTCACGTGTCATCAGTGCCACGTATCAGTGCCACCTGTCATCAGTGTCATCAGTGCCACGTATCAGTGCCATCTGTCATCAGTGTCATCAGTGCCACGTATTAGTGCCATCTGTCATCAGGGCCACGTATTTTTGCCATCTTTCATCAGTGCCACGTGTCATCAGTGCCACATATCAGTGCCATTTGTCATCAGCGCCACATGTCATCAGTGCCACATATTAGTGCCATCTGTCAGTGCCACGTATTAGTGCCATCTGTCAGTGCCACGTATTAGTGCCATCTGTCATCAGTGCCATGTATTAGTGCCATCTGTCATTAGTGCCATCTGTCATCAGTGCCACATCAGTGCCATCTGTCATCAGTGCCACGTATCAGTGCCATTTGTCATCAGTGCCACGTCAGTGTCACATGTCATTGTCCTGGTTCTCCAGGGCCTTCAAAAGTGTAAGAGGTAGTCAACAAATTAGATGTGTAATTTATGCTCCTAGAACACCTGATGGTGCTCCCTGCATGTTGGGCCTCTCTATGTGGCCAGGCTGTGAAAAAGTCCCACACATGTGGTATCGTAATACTCAGGAGGAGTAGCAGAATGTATTTTGGGGCGTCATTTGTGGTATATACATGGCATGTGAGAGAAATAACCATTACAATGACAATTTTGTGGGGGTAAAAAAAAAAAATCTTCATTTTGCAAAGAATTGTGGGAAAAAATGACAACATCAAAAACCTCAACATGCATCTTACTAAATACCTTGGATTGTCTACTTTCAAAAAAGGGGTAATTTGGGGGGTATTTGTACTTTCCTGACTTGTTCGGGTCGCAAGAAATGAGATAGGCCGTCAGTACATCAGGTGTGATCAATTTTTTATGATTTGCACCATAACTTGTAGACTCTCTAACTTTCACAAAGACCAGATAATATCCACTAATTTGGGTTATTTTTACCAAAGATATGTAGCAGTATAAATTGTGGCCAAAATTTATGAAGCAAAATTACTAATTTGCAAAATGTTATCACAGAAACTAAGAAAAATGCGTTTTTTTTCAAAATTTGCGGTCTTTTTTCATTTATAGCGCAAAAAATAAAAAACCCAGAGGTGATCAAATACCACCAAAAGAAAGCTCTATTTGTATGAAAAAAAGGACAAAAAATTCATTTGGGTACAGTATTACATGACTGAGTAATTGTCATTCAAAGTGTGAGAGCGCTGAAAGCTGAAAATTGGTCTGGTCACGAGGGGGGTTTAAGTGCCCAGTTGTCAAGTGGTTAATAAAACAGGTGATTTTGTGGGGTTTAAATTCGCCCCAAAACATCAATGATGTTATTATTTTTTTTAATAACATCACTGATTTGGTTCTGGATGTTTTGCAATTGGAGATTACACCCCATGATCTCCCCGATAAGTATCTGGGCACTTTCTGAAGTAAAGCGTTCAGGATCCCTCACATCACGATCACCTAAAAAGAGATAAAGAACAAAAAAAAGGTCTCAAAAATCTGCCACCATCCATCTCTTTTACCTGAGCCTGTGGTCGCAGACACTCACCTGTTGTGGTGCCAATCTCCACCAAGTCTTCTTCTTCCTCCTGCTCTTCTTCTTCGTTTGGGGGTATTTCACCTTCTTCCATAGGTGGGGGGTCTGTGGTCTCCTCGGATGAGGGCTGTCCTCCGAGTCTTTTCTCCCCTATGTAAAACAAAAATGGTATAATTAGCACACTGATATTTGATGGCAGAACTCGAAATAGGAAACATTGCTTGGAAGTGGGGTACAATTGTCTATTTTAGCAGAGTTCCAAGATGTATATTTTTTTTATTGCCCTTTGTCAAGCTGCAATACTTTACATGTTTGGTACAAGCTTCACAGATGTAGCCCCCCCTATAGTATACACTGGGGCACCTGTGTGCCCCCCTAATAAAAATGGTGTTCTGGGGTCCCACACTAGTGCTCCAGTGTCCAGATGTGAAAACAGCTGCTCAGTGTCCTCTCTTTACACACAATCTAGTTGGCATTTCATTCTAGTAACAAACCCATCTACACAAACAAATCTTTGGCATCCAAGTAGGCCCCAAAAAATGTGTGAAAATGCATATGGCCTAAACAATGGTGTTCTAGAGGCCGAAATAAAAATGTTTGATACGAACGAATAATGGGCCCATGAACATTAAAGTTGCCCTTTTAAACGTTACAATTAATAAAAGCATATGGAGCAGAACGAACGTAATAAAGACAGAAAGAATAGGAACACAGCACAACTACTTACTTTTTTGCAGCACTCTCCAGATCTTTCGGTACTGCTCTGGCTCTCTCAACTTCAGGTCCGACCACCGCTTCCTGAGCTGATCTTTAGACCTTCGTACCCCGAAATTCCGCTCTAGACTCCTGACCACTTTACCAATGATTTTTGCCTTTCGGATGTTGGGGTTGGGGTAAGGCCCATATTTTCCGTCATAGTCGGACTTCCTCATGATGTGTACCATCTCCAACATCTCCCCAAACCACATATTTGTGGCCTTAAAACGTCTCCTTCTGGATCGGGACGTATTACGTACGATCTGTGAGCGGAGGAAGGAGCATTGGACGCGCCGATCGTAAGAACGAAGGTAAGAGACAAACTTGTGCCTATACTGCTTCTAGATTGAGGCCTATATTGTAACAAGATTAGGAGAGTTTTGTCTGACATTAGGCTTTGTCTTGTGTTGTGTCTTGCAGTGAACATGGATATCTTAATGAGAGATACTGACTTCATGTCACTATTCATTGATATGCTAAGTGAGCTGCCTTGTCTGTGAGAGATTACCCACCCCCATTTCAAGAACCAAGCAAAGAGGAAGGCAGCACTGGAGCAACTGTGTGAAATTGTGAAGCAGGTGATCCCCACGGCAGACATCACTTATTTAAAGATTTTCATTGGTGGCCTGAGGAGCACATATCTGAGGGAGCGCAAGAAAGTCCTGGATTCACAGAGATCCGGAGCAGCAGATGACATCTATGTCCCCAGGATGTTGTACTACGACAGGCTGCACTTTCTGGCAGGCCAGACTGAACCCAGGTCATCCCTCTCCAGTCTTCCTTCCACGCTTCCTTCCCCCCCGGCTGAGGCTTCTGACGCCCAACCTGGGCCTTCCAGGCCACATGTAGAGGAGCCCAGATTGAGCCAGGTATAGCATTCCTCTAAATATTTCTGCTTGTCCAATCAATGATGTTAACTAGATGTTAGTTTGGAGTACTAATTTAGGATTGTGATTGATGATGCAAAACATTACAACTATGTCCCTTTTTCATACACAGGGAAGTCTCAGCCAGGAGGTGGCCGGGCCGAGCCGGCTGGCTGATCTGCAGGTCCCTCCACCCCCCCTGAAAAGAGAAAGTGGCAGTAGGACGAGTGCCCTAGAGGAGGCGGCTATCAGATTCTTTTGGAGGGCTACAGAGGTCCTGGGAGCACCACACACCAGGCAGGAGAGCATTGCTGCATTCATAGCATATAAAATGCAGAGGATGGAGGAGGGCCAAAAAGCCTTGTGTCAGGCCCTCATATCAGAGGCTCTGGAGAAAGGTATGAGGGGCCAAATTACACCTCACACACAGCTTTGGGATGGTCCTCCTCCTCCTCCTGCAGGTCCTCCTCCTCCTCCTCCTCCCTCTCCTCCAGGTCCTCCCAGTCCTCCTCCAGGTCCCCCCAGTCCTCCTCCTCCTCCAGGTCCTACTCCTCCTCCTGCCACATCTCCAACTGCACAGCCACAGCCCGGAAGGAAGTGTGAAAGGAAGACCAGACAGTGATTGCCCTGGGTTCAGTCTGGTCGGCCAAAAAATGCAGCCTCTTGTGGTACCACAGCCTGGGGACACAGATGTCATCTGCTGCTATCCGAGTCTCTGTGAATCCCGGACCAGACTGCCCTCCCTTACATATGGACTCCTCAGGCCACCAATTTTGATGTTGAAGAATTGATGTCTGCCGTGGGGGTCCCAGGCTTCACTAATTTCTCATGTTGATCCAGTGTTGCCTTCCTCTTTGTTTGGTTCTGATCCCTTAATAAAGGATTTTTGTTTTGAATTATACTCTCCTATGTGTTTTACTTCAAAAATGACAGTTTGTTTGTGAGGATTCAGGTACATTTCTAATATACAATGTGAAATGAACAAGGGACACCAACAACAAACAATCTCCTTGAGATTAAATCATAAAAGATATCAATGGTGTTGGGGTAACTTGCCACACAAAACACACACAAAAATATTCTGGAGTAAAAATAAAAATAACATTGAACAAAGATCAGCCTTGGAAAAAATCCAAACATTAAAGAAAAAAAAAGGATTAAAAACAAAATAAAAAAAACATAAAAAATATAAAACTGTCAGATGTGACAACTAATAACAATATATTGAGGGAATCCCACTAAAAAAACACAAATAAAAGTTTGTGAGAAGTGTGTGTGAATATGAGCAGCAAAACTACTTAATTCTTGTCACATTATAAAGAAAAAGAGAGTGCGCTGTATTAAACCATTTTTTACATTGCAGCGTGACGAAAGTGCTGTTTCCATTGCGAACGCTAAGTTTACCAGAACGAGCTGTCCCGTGTCGGAATTTCTTCTGAGCATGCGTGGCACTTTGTGCGTCGGAACAGGCCACACACGGTCGGAATTGACGCGATCGGATTTTGTTGTCGGAAAATTTTATCTCCTGCTCTCCAACTTTGTGTGTCGGAAAATCCGATGGAAAATGTCCGATGGCGCCCACACACGGTCGGAATTTCCGACAACACGCTCCGATCGGACATTGTCCATCGGAAAATCCGACCGTGTGTACGGGGCATAAGTTCCCCCTTATTCCCTTAGTTCCTCATATACCCCAGTCATGGAACGCATGTCGCGGTTGGCTAGTCACTGTGGGCGTGTGTAATCTGTAACACCAGGGTGCACGTAAGCGGAACTATGGTATCATGATATGACACCAATGTACCAGAATCAACAATCAGGCAACTCTCTTGTTAATGGTGTTGGGAACCAGTCACAGACCAATGATATAGGTGCCACAGATATGCAAGCTTTACAGATTTTGAACACTCAATCACAAACTACTACGTGACTTCACGCGTAGGGACGGGACAGGCACTCGCTACTGACATTGGCTTACGAGCTCGTCGGAGACAAATGCTCTTTTATCCTGCTATTGATGTGAGTACCCACTTGCTGTTGAATAAAATGTCTGAGATTTAAAACAATATTACACTATCTGGTATTTCCTTCACTTCTCTCACTCCCCCGATACTCATTGAGGGACTAGGGTCCCTGGAGAATATACTCTGACCCAGGACCATAAGAGGAGGCAGCCATCACCAGCACCCAATTTATGCTGTTACCTCATTACCATAAGGTAAAGGGCCATTGCTTACTAGTGTGGAATTTTTGCACGAAGAAGTCACCTACCCACCCCTCTCACTCTCGCACCCCACTGCGATATCTGCACACTGGAATGAGCCACTATTATTTTGCAACGTTTTAACATCAAGGAATGATTCAAACCTTTCTTATGTTATATATCTTTTTGCTGGAACGTTTGCGTTGCGGTTTATGTGCTGTGTGCACGGCACACACCACGGTGTATTGTTCATCTATTTATTATTTTTTTGCACATTTGCACATGTATTTCTATGCATTTTAGAGTTTGCACATGTGATTGTATTTCACAGTTGGTATTGTTGCACATTTATTTTGCACATTTTATTAATTGTTTTTAGCTTTACATTTTGCACTGTGCACTTTACCATTCATACGTATTTATTATGTTATACCACCACCTCTTATTTTACATTCAGTGACGTGCAACTAGCTCTGGGACTGCCTCACCTGTTATGTGAGAGTTCCACTTACTCATTTGCATTTTGTACCACTACCTGTAGCAACATATTATTTTCTCGGAGGAGCGCAACATTTACCTCACATCCTCCTGCACTGTATAGACACAATGTCATACAATATCTTTCCATAACATTTATATTAGTGGTACGCCCCTCATCCCGCTGGGATTGTTTGAATTTTATTATTTATTTTACATTACTCTGTTATTGGTTTAGCGCAGCACAACCCCCCTCATTACAGATCCTTGATTATTTTGGGTTGAGTCATACCCTATTCGGTGTAGGCAGCTTTTCCATTTACTCTGTTCTCCTTACATGATAGCGCAGGAATAATCATTTTACATGTTACACAAACTATTAGCTCCTCACAACCTCCTCCTACTAACAACATTTTATTGGCAGATTCTACTATATCTGGTCCTTCACTTCCTATGTCTTTAGACAATTCTCAATTGTCTTCACATAATGCACAGTTCAATTTACCACCGACCACACAATTACAGATGTTTACGAAACAGAGCACACTGGACCCACACATTACCCAGCCGGGAGCCCCACATGCAAATTTTCAGGCACCCTTTGCCAACCTACCACCCACATAGGTTTGGTTGTGATTATTCTTACCCCATATAAGTTTGCTTGTCAAGAGCTAGATGTTCTCTAATTTGGGTTGCGTTTCTGCCCCTTTATGAATATTGATAAAAACAGCTATTAACCACTTCGCGCCCGCGCTATACCCGAAAGATGGCTGCAGCACGGACGCTAACTGCCGGGAGGCCGTCCCTGGACATCCTCCTGTTTACTTCCGCGATGCGCGCTCCCGCGGGCACGCGCATCTCAGTGGCCGTTTACAGTGCGATCGCGGTGCCAATGACAGATGATCTCATATGTAAACATATGAGATCATCTCTCATCGCCGGCTCTCCCTCCTCACACAGAGACAGAGTGTGAGGAGGAAGAGCGAACGGCTGCAGCGGTGAGTCAGAAAAAAAAAAAAAATGTAAAAAAAAGTCAAGTCAGTGTCATCTGTCCCCACTGTCATCTGTCCCCACTGTCATCCCTCCCCGGTGCCATCTGTCCCCAGTGCCACATATTAGTTCTATCTATCATCAGTGCCACCTGTCAGTGTCACGTGTCATCAGTGCGACGTATCAGTGCCATCTGTCATCAGTGCCACGTATTAGTGCCATCTGTCATCAGTGCCACGTATTAGTGCCATCTGTCATCAGTGCCACGTATTAGTGCCATCTGTCAGTGCCATGTATTAGTGCCATCTGTCATCAGTGCCACATCAGTGTCATGCGTCATTGTCCTGGTGCTCCAGGGCCTTCAAAAGTGTAATAGGTAATCAACAAGTTAGATGTGTAATTTATGCTCCTAGAACAGGTGATGGTGCTCCCTGCATGTTGGGCCTCTCTATGTGGCCAGGCTGTGAAAAAGTCCCACACATGTGGTATCGTAATACTCAGGAGGAGTAGCAGAATGTATTTTGGGGCGTTATTTGTGGTATATACATGCCATGTGAGAGAAATAACCTATTACAATGACAATTTTGTGGGGGGAAAAAAAAAAAAATCTTCATTTTGCAAAGAATTGTGGGAAAAAATGACAACATCAAAAACCTCACCGTTCCTCTTACTAAATACCTTGGAATGTCTACTTTCAAAAAAGGGGTCATTTGGGGGGTATTTGTACTTTCCTGACTTGTTCGGGTCGCAAGAAATGAGAAAGGTCGTCAGTACATCAAGTGTGATCAATTTTTTATGATTTGCACCACAGCTTGTAGACTCTCTAACTTTCATAAAGACCAAATAATATCCACTAATTTGGGTTATTTTTACCAAAGATATGTAGCAGTATAAATTGTGGCCAAAATTTATGAAGAAAAATTAATAATTTGCAAAATTTTATTACAGAAACTAAGAAAAATGCGTTTTTTTTCAAAATTTTCGGTCTTTTTTTCATTTATAGCGCAAAAAATAAAAAACCCAGAGGTGATCAAACACCACCAAAAGAAAGCTCTATTTGTATGAAAAAAAGGACAAAAAATTCATTTGGGTACAGTATTACATGACTGAGTAATTGTCATTCAAAGTGTGAGAGCGCTGAAAGCTGAAAATTGGTCTGGGCAGGAGGGGGGTTTAAGTGCCCAGTAGGCAAGTGGTTAAAGATGTTTATATGTTCACACACAATCTTGCTTACAAATTTATGTTTGACAGGGATCATCTTCATTCCAAGCAAGAAAGGGAATTGTCTAAGAAGATTAAGCATTACACCATGGAGGACTTTCGAGCCCCCTGTGATTTAATGCTATTATTGGAGGAAAATGATGATACAGATATCACCAGTATTACTATTAATGAGTTACCTTTAACACCAGAAATTAAAACATCTGTACCTATTACCAAATTTAAATTAAAATCTGAAAGATTCCCTGATCTCATGACCAATCCCAATGTGTGGGCCTTCCTGTTGAGCACTGTCATTGATATAAAACATATGACAATTGTCCCTAAACATAATAACGTAACACCCTTACAACTACAGGCTATTTCAAAACTAAAAAAAATCCTG
Organism: Aquarana catesbeiana; assembly: GCF_042186555.1. Classification (NCBI taxonomy): domain Eukaryota; kingdom Metazoa; phylum Chordata; class Amphibia; order Anura; family Ranidae; genus Aquarana; species Aquarana catesbeiana. The sequence goes on from NC_133336.1 coordinate 117,320,420, forward strand.
ACTTAGCGATCAAAGTGGCCAATAAAGGGGGTAATATTGTCTTGATGACTAAAGCCAATTACGAAAAGATGTGCTTGGATATACAGTATTGTGTAACACAGACTGGTATTTACTCATTTCTATGTCTTGAACCTCTAGGTTCAAGATTGAATATTTGTCAATCATCAATAATACCCATCACAAGGGATTAACTGATCAAGATCTATATAATTACCTTAATGTTCGTACTCCAAAAGAGGCGACATTTTACGCACTACCTAAAGCTCACAAGTCACCACCTGGTAGACCAATAGTGTCGGGGATTGGCTCGCGGACCGAGAACGCTGGTCATTTGGTCGATTTGATACTCATGCCTCATATGTTAAGCTTGCTGTCATACACTAAAGACACACTGGATCTCCTCAAACAGATTAAGGGGTTGGTCGTCCCTCCCAATGCCCTGCTCGTGACTTTGGATGTTGAGGCTTTGTACTCTCTCACGAGCAGGGCATCGAGATGGTCCGTACCTTCCTCCATGAGCAAGTCCATCATCAGTGGGACTACTGTGAATTTATTTTGGTACAAACAAGGCCAAGGATAAATCCAAGGAAAAAAACAAGCTTAACGTACCACCAGCCCGCAGACAACCATATTACTTGTCTAACAGTATGCGTTAAAAGCAGGGGTTTAGTCTGCACACATTTGCAAACGCATGCGTAAGTCACAGAGCCTCGTCAAGGCACCCTGGTATCTGTGGTACCTAACACTAACTAATTTATATTGAACCTTGTTTCATTTTGACCCGCAATTGGTTTGGGTTCAAAGAGTCCCACTACCTCCAGGTACAGGGGGTGGTCATGGGCGCTTGTTGCGCACCAGCCTATGCCAACCTGTACCTGGGGGGGTGGGAACATGATCTTTTCTCTGATTAACTGTTACTGTCTTTTACTAATCATGCACTGTGCTGGATGCGCTATATAAATGACATCTTTATTATTTGGACAGGTACTCAGGACTTATTAGCTACCTTTGTTGACATTTTGAATCAAAATCAGTTCAACCTAAATTCACAGTAGACAGTGATTGTCATCAGATCACCTTTCTGGACCTTACGATCTATAAAGACCAAGACAATTGCCTAGCCTCGACGCTGTTTCACAAGCAGACAGCTGGGAGTACATTGTTACACGCTGCTAGTGCCTATCCTTCGGCACTTATTTGCAGTATTCCATATGCTCGGTATTTAAGGCTACGTCGTAACTGTACACATCCTGAGGATTTCAAGATACAGGCCAACCCTCTTTGGAACTTGACTTCTTTCGAGGGGATACATTAAATCATTCTTATGCAGTACTTACAACAAAGCACTGCGTCAAACCCGCAATACACTCCTTTTTCAAACTAGGACAGTTAGATCTAACCCCACGGTAAAATATATTACAAGATATTCTGACCAACATCTTGATTTATGTAATATACTTACCAATTGTTGGCCTTTGCTACAAGAGGATCCTATCCTCAGAATATATATTGGCCAACGTCTGAAAATTATATTTAGGCGGGCAAGATCACTGAGCGATAAATTAGTCTAGCCATTACTCTTCCAAGTCTACAAGTCTACAATCTCGACGAGGTATTTACAAATGTGGTAGATGTTCCTTTTGTCCATGGATCAATGTGGGCACTAGGTTTACGCTTCCCAATGGAGAAGTCTTCACACCTACCTTTTTTGCAGATTGCGAGACATAGGGGGTAATTTTCAAAAAGCTGGTAAGGATATATTCAGCGCTGACTAAACAAACGGACAAGTCAAAAGAATAAATGCTAGCAAACACAAAGGTAAATTCAACAACACCTCAATTACATAGATAAAAAGCAAAACAGTGCTGCGCAAATATAAATGTCCTTGAAACAATAAATCAGATGAAACAGATGGAACAGATGAAGTGAGGAGGTAGGACCACCAGTGAACACTCAAGACGACAGGGGTTAAATCTCAAAGTGATTGTGATCCCTTCACCGCACATGGATGGCCCCTCACCTGAAACATTCGACCTGAAACAGGTCATACAGCATATATACCATCTGGTGGATAAACCGATCCAAGTGGTGATAGCCCTGTGTTCAGCATTCAGCACTCATCGGATTATGGAAAGTAGTATATGCAAAAAATAATAAAACATATAGTGCTCTCTGCTTGTATATTTATTAGATAAAAGCAAGATAAAAAAGTTGCACTTACAAAGACCGGCACTCAGAACCGAGTGTCGGCTGTACAGCGTGTGATCGTGTCAAATAGGCTGATGACCACGGGTGACGTCATGCGCTCCTGGCCCCCGTACTCGTTACGTCCGTGGGCGGGACTTCTTCAGCGTGGAGCGGGATGCGCATAGACGGCCCGCTTTGTTTATATATAGTCATGGTAACAGCGAACTACCAATCACAGAACCAATTAAGCAATCCCGGGACTCAATGAACACAGCACGTCATGTGTTCATTGAGTCCCGGGATTGCTTAATTGGTTCTGGGATTGGTAGTTCGCTGTAACCATGACTATATATAAACAAAGCGGGCCGTCTATGCGCATCCCGCCCCACACTGACGTGACGTTCTGAGTGCCGGTCTTTGTAAGTGCAACTTTTTTATCTTGCTTTTATCTAATAAATATACAAGCAGAGAGCACTATATGTGTTATTATTTTTTGCATATACTACTTTCCATAATCCGATGAGTGCTGAATGCTGAACACAGGGCTATCACCACTTGGATCGGTTTATCCACCAGATGGTATATATGCTGTATGACCTGTTTCAGGTCGAATGTTTCAGGTGAGGGGCCATCCATGTGCGGTGATTTAACCCCTGTCGTCTTAAGTGTTCACCGGTGGACCTACCTCCTCACTTCATCTGTTCCATCTGATTTATTGTTTCAAGGACATTTATATTTGCGCAGCACTGTTTTGCTTTTTATATAGGGGGTAATTTACCTTATGCTCTGCAAATGTGGGGCCTTCTATATGGGGAAAACAGCCAGACAATTCCTTTAACCACTTCAGCCTCGGAAGATTAGGCTGCTCAATGAACAGAGCACTTTTTACAATTTGGCACTGCACTGCTTTACCTGGTAATTGCGCGGTCATGCAATGTTGTACCCAAACGAAATTTGCGTCCTTTTTTTCCCAATGGAGAAGTCTACACCTACCTTTTTGCAGATTACGAAACATAGGGGGTAATTTACCTTATGCTCTGCAAATGTGGGGCCTTCTATATGGGGAAAACAGCCAGACAATTCCTTCAACCACTTCAGCCTGAGAAGATTAGGCTGCTTAATGACCAGAGCACTTTTTACAATTTGGCACTGCGCTGCTTTACCTGGTAATTGCGCAGTCATGCAATGTTGTACCCAAACAAAATTTGCGTCCTTTTATTCCCACAAATAGAGCTCTCTTTTGATTACATTTGATTGCCTCTGTGATTTTTATTTTTTTCGATATATTAACGGAAAAATTTGAAAAAAAATTATATTTTCTAATTTTTGTTATAAGAAAAATCCAATAAACTCAATTTTAGTCATACATTTAGGCCAAAATGTATTCAGTCACATGTCTTTGGTAAAATAAAAAAATGTCAATAATCATATATTTATTGGTTTGCGCAAAAGTTATAGTGTCTACAAACTATGGTAATTTTGTGGAATTTACGCAGCTTTTAAATTTATGACTCCTATCTCATTTCTTGAGGTGCTAAAATGGCAGGGCAGTACAACAGTACAACCCCCCCCCCCCCAAATTACCCCATTTTGGAAAGTAGACACCCCAAGGAAATTGCTGAGAGGCATGTTGAGCCCATTGAATATTTTATTTTTTGTCACAAGTGATTGAAAAATTACAAACAAAAAAAAAATTACACTAGGTTGTCACTAAATGATTTATTGCTCACACATGCCATAGTTATATGTGGAATTACATCCCAAAATACATTCTTCTACTTCTGAGTATGGGGATACCTCATGTGTGGGACTGTTTGGGAGCCTAGCCGTGTACAGGACCCCAAAAACCAAGCACCGCCTTCAGGATTTCTAAGGGCGTAAATTTTTAATTTCACTCCTCACTACCTATCACAGTTTCGAAGGCCATAAAATGCCCAGATAGCACAAAACACCCCCAAATGACCCCATTTTGGAAAGTAGACACCGCAAGCTATTTGCTGAGAGGCATGTTGTGTCCATGGAATATTTTATATTTTGCCACAAGTTGCAGGAAAATGACAAACCTTTTTTTTTTTTTTTTTTTTGCACAAAGTTGTTACTAAATGATATGTTGTTCAAACATGCCATGGGCATATGTGGAATTAAAAAAGCGAGATCTGCAAAATACTCAACATGCCTCTCAGCAAATGGCTTGAAGTGTCTTCTTTCCAAAATAGGGTCATTTGGGGGGTTTTGTGCTATCTTGACCTTTCATGGCCTCCGCAACTGTGATAGGTAATGAGGAAGTGAAATCACCATTTTACGCCCTTAGAAAACCTGAAGGCTGTGATTGGTTTTCAGGCTCCTGTACAGGGCTAGGCTCCCAAAAAGTCTCACACTTTGTTGTGGATTTATGAAGAAATCCATTTTATAGTTACTGGCAGAAATATGAGAGTTGCTTAGGCCTCAAAAAGTAGATGAACCATGATTATTGCAATTATTGGACTGTTGCCCTTTTGGAGACCTTTAGAACAAAATAGATGTTCTCATGTTTTTCCAAGGTGTTCTACTACATCAACTATTGAAGACTTTTACAAGCATATGTATGAGAGAGACTCGCTGGAACAATAAGGTCTCATTTCACAAAACAAAGAAAATGTGTACCTGTCTGTGATTTGTAAATAAGCATGACAAACACAGCCATAGGAAAAGAAGATTATACAGACTGTTTTCACATAGAATACACTTGTGCCCAACAAAACCTATTGTGTTCAAGTGAGGAACTGTTTAAATAGCTAACACAACTCACTGTGTAGATTTTAGGAATTGTGGACACAGCTAAACTGTCTAAACATCCATTGAAACTAAGTCCATCACAAAACATGTTAGAAAGATGTGAATTTTAAGCAAGTCAGAAATATTTTAAAAGTACCTATATGATTATTATAAGTCATTCAAATTATGTATGATAATATGTCACTAAAGATAATTATAATTTTAGTATCTGATGATCTAAGAACTTGGTTATAAGGAAAATATATATGAAAGTGTGATTTTATAAGTAGAAGTGTTTTAAGAAACTAATTAGTATTATGAAAAATATATAGTTATGATTATAACTATATAAGACTGTAGCCTACGTTTAGATAAACAAATGTTCATTGGATATACCAGAATTATACAGGTATCCATATAGATTATCATTTTATGTGATATTGATTAACATGTGTCTTTCTTAGATAGACTAGTTTTTAGAGATATACATTTATGGATATACATATATATAACCAGTTTATGTAATAGTGGTTGATCAAAAGTATACTGAGTGTATTTTACATTAGACTGATTACCAGAATATTTAAAGGTATATATTCTTCTCACCATTATACATATTATGAAAATTGAACATTTCATTTAAAAGAGAGTTCAGAACACATTTTCTGCTCTCAGACACGCCTAGTGGTTGAAGGTGATATTACCTAAAACTCACGAAACTCCGGGAAAGGTAAATGGTTAAGTTTTGTTAACCAATAGAAAATAAGCCATACCTTTTGGGGCAGAGCTTATTATAATTTTATGATCTCTTTGTCTGAGATGGTATTTAGAGGCAAGTAAGATGCCATAAAGGGAAAAAAAAAAGCTCAGAGACCCACCCTGACACACACTCAGGGACACACCCTGAGGGGGGACCCTGGGAGATACACACACTCCCAGACAGACTGACACTCTCAGATACTGAGATATACATGCACCATGCACCAATACATATCTTTACATTCATGAAGATTCCTCAACACCTGATACTTGGTACTCGGAGGTCGCAAGAAGTAAATCCTCTTTAAGAGTATCCATTTTGAAAGCCACGGCAGCCATCTTAACTCTGGTAACCAGCAATCCAGGCTAGTAGCCATCTTGGAATGGGTAATTATGTCATGTTGATTTTATCTTGTATGTTCTCTCAAATATTGATGTATTGAATATTATACTATTGATAATCGTTCTCCCGAATCAATAACCGCCTTGTAGATTTTTCTCTAAAGATTCAATTTTTCATTATATTTTTCTTTTTGCATAATTGCCACCTTTATTGACAAAACAAACGTCTCATTTATTTCACATTGTTAACCACTTACCTGCAGTATAGTAATGGTTGGATGTGTGAAATACAGACATTCTGTTTCATTGTCATTTTCACAAGGTTATTGATTCTACCAAGAAGTTATCATGGTGGTATTATGTCAAAGGGACTGTATTTTGCAAGTGTTTTTATTGATTTTCAAGACGTTCATGTAACACAATCGGTATCTTAATTTCATGTGAATATTTTTTTTTTTTTTGTCAACCAATAAATGTAACTATTTCGTATGATCACATGTCTCCGTGAATAAGTTTCATATGCATAGACTGTGTCATATAGATTGATTTTGTATCTTAAAAATATCCACATTAAAAATTACTCAATAATAGATACTGTGCAGGAAAACCTGTCCTTAAAAAGCACAACATGTGGTATCCCTGTACTCAGGAGAAGCAGCGGAATTTATTTTGGGGTGTAATTTTACATATGCCCATGGCATGTTGGAGCAATATATCATTTAGTAATGACGAAAAAAAAAGAAAAAAAACAATTGTAATTTTCCCGCAACTTGTGACAAAATATTAAATATTCCATGGACTCAACATGCCTATCAGCAAATAGCTTGGGGTGTCTACTTTCTAAAAAGGGGTCATTTGGGGGGGGGGGGTGTTGAACTGTCCTGGCATTTTATGCACAACATTTAGTAGCTTATGTCACACATCACCCACTCTTCTAACCACTTGAAGACAAACCCCTTTCTGCCACTTTTTGTTTACATGAAAATGTTTTTTTTTTTTGCAAGAAAGTTACTTGGAACCTCCAAACATTATGTATTTTTTTAAAGCAAATGCCCTACAGATTAAATTGGTGGGTGTTGCTATTTTTTTTTTCACACAGTATTTGTGCAGCGATTTTTCAAACGCATTTATTTTGGAAAAAACACACTTTTTTAATTTTAATGCACTAAAACACACTATATTGCCCAAATGTTTGATGCAATAAAAAAAGATGATCTTATGCCGAGTACATGGTTACCAAACACGACATACTTTAAAATTGTGCACAAACGTGCATCGGCGACAATCTACATACATTTTTAAAAGCCTTTACAGGTTACCATTTTATATCTACAGAGGAGGTCTACTGCTAAAATTACTGCACTCGATCTGACCTTTGCAGTGATACGTCACATGCATGGTGTAATTGCTGTTTACATATGACACACCAGACCGATGCTTGCGTTCGCCTTTGCGCGTGAACACGGGGGGACAGGGAGACTGGGGTGCTTTTTTTTTTTTTTAATTATTTATTTTGCTTTTTTATTATATTTTTAAACTGTTCCTTTCATTTTTTTAATCATTTTTATTGTTGTCTCAGGTAATGTAAATATCCCCTATGATAGTGACAGGTACTCTTTTTTTGAAAAAATTGGGGTCTATTAGACCCTAGATCTCTCCTCTGCCCTCAAAGCATCTGACCACACCAAGATTGGTGTGATAAAATGCTTTGCCAATTTCCCAGTGGCGCTGTTTATATCCAGCGAAACCTAAGTCATGAAATGCTCATAGCTTCTGGTTTCTTAGGCCATAGAGATGATTGGAGCCATTCTGGTCTCTGATCAGCTCTATGGTCAGCTGGCTGAACCACCGGCTGCATTCTCGGGTTCCCTGTAGGGACAGGAGAGCCCGAGAAAACCATGGAAGACGGTGGGAGGGGGGGATGTTCCCTCCCACTGCTTATAAAAGCAGTCTAGAGGCTAATTAGCTGCTAGGATTGCTTTTATATGAAAGCCGACTGCTGGCTGAAAAGAATGATACCAAGATGATACCTAAACCTGCAGGCATCATTCTGGTATAACCACTCAAAGTACAGCAACATACCAGTACGTTATATAATAAAAATTCCATGCTAGGACTACATATAAAATAAGCAGCAGTAAACAGTGTAACAACACTAATTAGATATAGAAAAATAAACTGCGCTAAGTAAAAGTTAATATACATTTGGTAAGGTGGGAGGTTTTTCTACCACCTGCAGATATTAATAAAAAGACAAAACTCAATATTTAAACACAAAGAAAAAGTCCAGATATTTCTTGAAATTGAATCAATCTTCAAAATAGCAGGATGTTCAACTTAATATAAGTAACGATCCAAAAAATGAGCTATGATTGCCCTTACCAGAACATCAGTAACAATGAGCGGATGGCATTAAACCCAGCCAGGGCCTTTGGGATGAAAAACCAATCTGCACCGTCTGTTTTCAAAATGTAGTCCCCTCAATGGATACAGGAGAAAAAAACAACGCAAAAACTGGCCATAATGTAGTATAATCAGATGTTTAGCATGGACATGCAGACGTACCAACACCCTGGTGAGCACACAGGAACAAACAGCAAAAAGAAAAAAGGAGAGGGGGGGGAGTATAAACCCACCACCGTGGCTGTAGATCGCGCTTACCGACTCACGGTGGTAACCAGGTTCTTATGTCAAACTAGGAACTGATCGATGGTTGACAGGGAACACTTGATTCATCCACATTAGCCAGGAATCCATACCATCAGTATATAACCCAGAATATAAATAATAAACTCTCCATGGTGAAATACGTTTAAAACCAGATTTAATGAATAAAGTAATGCACTTACAGAATAAAAGAACTTGTATCGCATAGAGTACAAATCGCCAGCCGGCATAAAAACATGGGAGCGGAGCTCGTCCTACTTCCTGGTCACGTGGTAGCGTCGCTGCATGCGTACCCAGACGCGTTTCATCATCAAATGGACGTTCTCAATGGGGACAAGCAGCGCAGTGAGCCCTCACCATTATACAGGCACCCAAGCCTCGTTCTGAGGTGCAAGCATGAGGACACCATACTAGATGTGGTCAAAATGCCCTAACTTCCACTGGGATGTGTGCATAATTGAAAATTGCATAGCTCCAGTGGAACAACTAACCCACCATGATGGATATGGGCAGTTGCCCAAACTTCAACGGGACGTACAAACAGCGCGCCTCTACATTAAAACGCACAGAAAGAACGTACCCAGAAAAATGTACAGCAATTCAGCAAAAACGAAAAAACTTTTTTTCTTAAAGGTGACTAAAATAAAGAATGGTAATAAAAAGGAAATCATATATAAATGACTGGATTATAAAAGGCATGACCGAATACAATCGTATGTACCAAAATATAACCCAAATAAATAATGGATAAACCTCATAAGAGGACAAAAATAATCCCATCAAAAGTGTATTCCAACTACATAGTGTGTACATACAAATGTGAAAAGAAAAAATAGATATATAAATAGGGTAAAAAACCCAAAATATATTATACATATATATATATATATATATATATATATATATATATATATAGAAAGAAGTGATGAAGCAAAAAGGAATATTTTATGATATAGAATGTGATGTGTTATGTGTCAAAATAGTTACTGTAAATATCCACATTAAATAAATGAACGTACCAAACAAACCAAAAATTGTGTAGAGATACAAAATTAAATTAATATTATGTTCATTACTTATCTAAAAGTATAAAAGTCCATCTTTATATGAAATATGTAGGCATAGTGTCCTCTAGCAAGCATTTCAGAACAAGTACACATCTCATCAGTACACATCAGAACTGTATATTAACTTTTACTTAGCGCGGTTTATTTTTCTATACCAGTACATTGCTGGTCCTTGTTGGACATACATTGTAATGTACAGGCTGCATGAAAAAAAGAGATTGATGGGTGGGTATGCCCACCATTAGAATACCGCCCTTCATCCACCCACTTCTAATGATGGGCATAGATGCACCATTTTTTTTAACTGTGGTGGTAAATCACCTACGACAGCGCTGGAGTCACGGCTTTACGTATCGTGGGAGCAAACGCTGTTGCTGTCAAGTTAAATAAACCCGTGCTGCAGCTGAATGGCGTACCTGCTAAGCAAATGATGGTTAACAATAAAACAAAGTAACATTACAGTATAACAGTAAGACTTACCATACATGCAAATCAAATACAATAAAACATAGTAAAAATAAAACATTGCAATCTGTGCCTAAAAAAATAGATGCCGCAGCATGGGGGCAATCCGCCCCCAATGTTAGGAGCAAATCGCTCCTCCACCCCTGCCCCCATACTTCGGCATATATGCTCTTTTTTTTAACTGTGGTGGTGAAATCACCTCCGACAGCGCTGGAGTCACGGCTTTATGTATCGTGGGAGCAAACGCTGTTGCTGTCAAGATAAATAAACCCATGCTGCAGCTGAATGGCTTACCTGCTAAGCAAATGATGGTTAACAATAAAACAAACATTACAGTATAACATACCATACCTGAAAAGCAAATACAATAAAACATAGTAAATAAAACAGAGAGAGAACGATAGATATGGAACAATAGTGAGCGAACAGTAGAGTGGACAGTAGAGAGCGAACATAAGAGAGAAAACAATAGAGAAAGAGGAGAAAAATACAACCACAACTATTTTTGGATTATTTATTTTATATTTTTTTGTGTTTTGTTTTTTTTTTCCACTTTTTTCACTTTTATAAAAACTGTAAACTGAACGTTGCAGATTAGGGTCTCTCAAAATGTGATGGCCATCACATCTTTCGAGACCCCGAGACCCTGTGTTAGTGTGCCTAGGACTGTGTGGTGCTGTACCCTAAGCTAAAACTCCACTAGTGTGGAAGGGGGCGTGGTTTGCCTTCAGAGAAGATGGCCGCTTAATCCTCAAGCTCCGTCGGACCATAGCCCATACTAAACCCAATACAGGGGAATACAACTGACTAACGGTTTCCCATCATGGGGACTTCCTCCCGTGGACCCTCAGCAACCAGATCCCGCTCACCGAGAGAATTCAGCGGACGTATCAGCCAAAACATACCGGAGATTTTCAGAACCCAGAGAACCAACATGGCGGCTCCCGCTCCCACCTCATCAACCGCTCGCAGCCCTGAGGGGATAACACTGACTCATACGGAACAATCTCCAACCCCAATAGATAACAACCCGGCCCTAATTCAACAACCAAGCCTGCAAGACTTAAGAGCAGTTGCAGCAGATATAAAGGACACGCTGTTTGCGGCCATCACAGACCTCCGGCACGAAATACAGGCCATAGCGGGAAGAGTACAGCGTATAGAAAATACAACAGCGCAACACAATACCGCTATACGGAAAGTTCATCACAAAGTGGACACACACACACCCTGCAATTACGAGATCTTCAGCGACACGTCAAAGACCTCGACAATAGAGGGAGGAAGACATAATCTGAGGGTGAGAGGCCTCCCTAAATCTGTCGATAACGACCAGATTCTCCCTGCTGTTTCAGACCTATTCAATCGCCTCCTGGATCAACCACGCCACACACCTATTGCCATGGAACGCATACACAGGGCCCTTAGGCCTCGTGGCAGAGACTCGGATCCGCCAAGAGATATCGTTTGCTATATAAACGATTTCACCCTTAAGGAAGATATCCTTAAAAAAGCCAGAGACAAACAACAACTAACCTTCGAAGGATGCCCAATCCACATTTGCAAAGATCTTTCGGCAATCACACTCCGCCATCGGAAAGACCTGCGACCTCTACTGGATGTCCTCAGGAACAAGGGAATCAGATACCGCTGGAAGTTCCCGTTCGGCCTGCAAGCCACACACCAAGGCAACTCTGCCCTATTGAGAGTACCTGAAGAACTGGAGAATTTCTGCCAAGTCCTAGACATACCATATGTCGATGTGCCAAATTGGTATGCAGACTTTACCTTCTCCAATCTGGAAAGCTCTCTCAGAGAGGAACCGATGGAGGCTCAAAACTCGAGCTTTAGGAGGCAAAGATCTCCATCAGATCATAGATCCGGCTCCGAAGCAACACCTCAACGGCTACCGACAAGCCCAATGGCTGCTCCCCTGCCCCGCAGAGCCCGCCGTGACTACTGAGATGTACCATGCCAACAACCTCCTTACTAAGTAATGGAACCCTTGCAATACCTTTTTTCTTTGCCTTTATTTTTGCCTTTTAAAGATTCCTACCATGCCAATTTTATTAGGTTCATACTCCTACTCCTCCTGCACGCCACCCCGTGAATATGAACCGAAGAGACACAATACACTGACGCTACCCCTTCAAGCTCCACACAGAGACGGCAAACTCCAATGCAGCCCCCCCTCTACATCCCGCACACTGCAGAAGACACAGATCTTTCCGCTCTCTATCTATCTCCTCCAGGATCGATCCTCTTACCAAAGCCGGAATCTCAGCACGCGATACCCACACTACAACCGAAGAACTCGGAAGCATTGGGACAACAACATCTCTCACTGAATAACTAAACCAATGCAAAACGGTTCTCATGCGAAAGGTCTAACATAGCCTGAAGAGCAGATCACATTCGAACTTGCTTCACCGATCACCTAGACCACAGGAGCAAACCAAAGATAAGATGTTCCTCTGCACGATGTCCGAAGATCAACAAAAATCTTGGGACTCACTTTTTTTCACCAGCGGATGTTACTTGGGGTAACTTACCTTTTGCTATTAGTTCATGCATGTTTGGTTTTCTTTTAGATACGCTCAGTTACCTGTTTTTTTCTTATATTGTAGAGCATATTCAAAGTGATCTCGCAATGCCTGCTATATATGCCTAACGAGGTCAAGAGCTCAGAGGCGGAGTAGTTAACAATCATCCCAGTAATCCCTCCTATGTCCCCAATTGATAACAGCACAGTTGCTGTGATCCTTTGAGGATCTACATGCTCTAAGTGACCATTTACTATAAAACAGAGAGAATCGTACATAACATCTCTATAAATCAACTCACCAACGACACCTCATATATTTCACAACAGCGCATTCCCATATCACTGCCGCTACTGTAACTACTACACAACCGGGTTGAAAATGTTCACATATCTCCTAACCCCCCACAACCACCTCTGAGCTCTACCATCGTAGATGTTCTTGGGAACATATGTCTATAAACGGCATTTTGACTTAAGCAACTAGCCGATATGTTAGTGATTAACAACCTAGACATAAGAGAAAGCAAATGGGAGGGAAGGAAAAGCATATAGTCTAACACAGAGAACGAAAAAGAGGAGAAAGGGAAACGTAAGAAACAGAGACAACAGATCTTCCCCCCTCTATTGCTTTTATTCCTATTATGTCACCCATTCCCGATTATACTGCAATCCTAGAGAAGGATAAGATAAGATAAAATAACTAAACAATTTAAGACTTGTTAGAGTTAAATTTTGTAAGTTTATTGTTCACATGTTTACCGATTATTTACCAGTTTCACAGTATATGCCACACAGGACTTCATTTACGCCAGGCAAACTCATACAACTACACTCTCCCTACAGTGTTCCATCACTGATGCAAAGTAGATATCACCCCTAATATACACATTCTCTGTATCCCACCTTCTCATACTCCAAGATATAACCAATGCTCCACCATACCACATGTCCACCTCAGACACTTAAACCCTAATAATTCACCTATGTGCCTGATTGGGCTATGAGTCCGATGGCTCAGACGGAAAAACTTGTCTTACATCTCTCTTTTGACAGGTCAACCCCCACACAGTGGTACAATACTGTTTTACCTCCTCACACTCCAACTCGGATAGCACAAGCCACTGACACTTTCCGGATTATCCACATCTGTGGATCCCACCCATCTGGACAGGCGAGCCGGCTGCCGCTTGCCTCCGGAATACCCCCACCCTCCTTCCACCTTTTCTTCTTTACCCACCCTTCCCCCCCCCCCAACACCTCATGCGTCTTAATTGCTCTTAGACCACCACAAACTAAAATATATCTCCAACTCTCACCCAGATCCAACATCTCCAACATCCCTGTCTCTCTGCGACAGCCCCTCAAACACACTACACACTCCCTCAAGCGGTCTCGCTGACAGGTCTGCAAGATGTGCGCTTCACTAACATCTACCATCATACCCACTCTTAAAATTATATCACTTAACGCTAAAGGCCTCAACACGCCAGAAAAACGATCCCAACTTCTTATGTCCATGCACCGAAATAAAGCTGACATTATCTTTATACAAGAAACTCATTTCCGTTCCGACTCCACACCAAAACTACACAACCATCATTTCCCCACAGGATACCATGCAACCAACCCATCATCCAAATCTAAAGGGGTGTCAATTCTCATAAAGAAATAATGCCCTTTTCAACTAAATGACACATTGATTGACAAAGATGGCAGATACCTCCTTCTGAAAGGATCATACCTCAATAAGAAAATTACGCTAGCTAACATATATGCCCCTAACAGCGGCCAGGTTTCCTTCCTTCGCAACATCACTGACTTGCTAACCACCTTCCAGGAAGGTATTCTCCTTCTTGGCGGAGATTTTATTATACCACTCAACCCAACACAGGACACCTCAACGGGAACATCCTCTCTCCCCTACACAGCCCTCTGAAAAATAAAATCACTCCTTCAAAACCTGCTACTCCACGATACTTGGAGAACGCTAAACCCCAACGGCAAAGATTTCACTTTCTATTCACCGCCACATTGCCGGTACTCCAGAATAGACTACATATTCATATCACAAAAAGACTTGCCCATGCTCAAACACGCATCCATAGATGCTATGCTCATCTCTGACCACCACCCTGTTTCCATGACTTTGACCTTCCCCGATAACATTCCACGCTTCCAGATATGGCGACTGGACCCCTCCCTACTTACTGATCCCATTATTACAACTGAAGTCGAAAATCGTCTCAAGCAATATTTTCAAGAGAATAAACCCCCCGACACCTCCCCACTTATTAATTGGGAAGCCCACAAATGCGTGATCCGTGGCCTTTTCATCGCAGCAGCAGCTAAACGTAACCGTGAACAACGACAACAATATAAAACACTCACGGAACGGATCCAGAATCTAGAAAAAGCACACAAGCACACACAGGCTGTAACTATCCTAACTGAGCTTATTCAAGCCCGACAAGGACTGTTAGACCTTTTAGGAAAACAAATATGTCACAAATATATACTATCGCAGAAAACATTCTATGAGTACGGCAACAAAGCCAGTAAAATACTTGCGAGATCCTTACAACACAAAAAAGCTTCAACAACAATACACTCTATAACAGACACCTCGGGGGAAAAAAATTAACTCCACACCAGACATAGCGAAACAATTCGTTAAATACTACACTAAACTATATAACCTCTCCCCCACGACCCCTAACGTAAATGGGGGAGCAAGAAAACAACTAATCACTGACTTTCTACAAAAATATAGTCCAGCCCCTATTTCCGAGTCCGTGGCGCGAGAACTTGACAACCCTTTAACCAAAGAAGAGGTTGTCCAAGCATTGAAACAACTAAAAGCGGGCAAAAGTCCCGGACCAGACGGTCTGACTGTAGGATACTATAAAAACTACACAGATATCCTTACCCCCTTTTTTCTGTCCGCCTTCAACTCGTTCACGTCTTCCTTGGAACCCCCTAGAGACCTCTTAACCGCCCACATTGCTGTAATCCCTAAGCCAAATAAGGATCCAACAGTAGTTTCAAGCTACAGACCCATCTCACTGCTCAATGTAGACCTCAAATGGTACGCCAAAACAATAACAAACAGACTTCTCCCTCTTCTCCCCCAACTGGTACATTTCGACCAAGTTGGATTTGTCCCGGGCAGAGAAGCGAGAGATAATACGCTCAAAGCCATAAACATCCACCATTGGCTTACCTCCACCAGACAACAGGGATTCATACTATCCCTCGATGCGGAGAAGGCATTCGACAGAGTGTCCTGGGACTACATGACGGAAGCTTTACGGGCCATAGGCCTCCCATCAAAAATGCTAAACCTCATACTGACGCTATATATTAACCCAACCGCAAGAGTCCGAGTTAACGGCCACCTGTCGGATGCCTTCTCCATATCGAACGGAACACACCAAGGTTGCCCCCTTTCCCCTATAATATTTATCCTCACGCTCGAACCACTTCTGAGAAGACTAAGGGAGAACCCAGACGTCAAAGGCATAGAGATTAAAAACCGCACGTACAAAATAGCAGCCTTTGTGGACGACATACTCCTTTTTCTTACCGACCCGCTCACCACTATCCCAAACTTACTCAAAGACTTCGATACCTTCAAGATTCTAACAAACCTACAAATTAATTTCACAAAATCTAACGCTTTAAATGTCACCCTACCACCCGCAACACACAAACATTGCCAAACAATATTCCCATTCACCTGGAATGATTGCGCAATTACCTACCTGGGCATACAACTCCCAAGATCCCTTAATGACTTATACTCCCTAAACCACCTACCACTGCTACAAAACATAATGAAAGACTTAACAAACTGGAACACCGGGTTTTTTTCCTGGTTTGGATGAGCTGCAATCATTAAAATGAACATCTTGCCCAGAATATTGTACCTTTTGCAGACGATCCCAATCAAAATCCCACCTGCTTTTTTTTTAACGTATTGCACAACATGCATTAAATTTGTGTGGGGTAAATTAAAACCAAGATTTAGCTACATCAGGCTCACATATCCCAAACTTAAGGGAGGAATAGGGCTGCCCGATATAAAAAAATACCAACAAGCATGCCATCTTTCAAGGATCATTGACTGGAACATACATACCAGATATAAAGACTGGATCCACTTGGAACAATCGATGTCACCCCTCCCGTTAGCTCAACTCCCTTGGACCACACCTCAACATATCCCCCCAGAATGTAAATCTCACCTACTCATTGCTCCAACACTGACCTCCTTTCGGGATGCATGCAACAAACATGGAATTTCTTCCATCCTAGGCCCTTTGACACCACTAGCACACAACCCAGAGTTCACACCAGGTACATATCCTTCCTTTCTAACAGAAGGTTGGCCTCACCCAAACATTCGAGCAGAACACTTCTTTACTGATGGCCACCTTCTAACTCAAGCAGAACTGGCCACCAAAATGAACACAGCCACATTCCCCTTCTGGACGTATATACAAATTAGGCACTTTTTTAATAAACCCAAACCCCAACCAGATTGGGCAAGACATACCACTGCCTTCGAATCCCTATGCATGACAGAGGAACCTCAAAAACATTTAATCTCTCTTACATACACCATGCTGTTCTCGAACCAGAACTCAAACTTACTCTGGAATAACAAAAAATGGGAACAAGAACTTGCCATTAACCTCACAGAAAAAGAATGGGAAAATATCTACACGCACATACACAAGGGAACCATGAATGTCCAGGTACAGGAGAATACATTCAAAATACTATCCAGGTGGTACAGAACCCCACTTAAAATACACCACTTTAACCCCGCTCTTCCCCAGCACTGCTGGAGATGTAAAACAGACATTGGATCCCTCATACATATATGGTGGACATGCCCCAAAATTCAACCATTCTGGAAAGAGGTCCACAGAATTATCACACAAGTAACCACTTACACACTTGACTACACCCCAGAGCAATTCCTCATCCACCATTCCACACTTCCAACACGCTCCTACTTCCGCTCTCTTGCTATGCACATGGTAAACGCAGCTAAGATGTGTGTTCCATGCAAATGGCGATCCCCTGAACCACCAACTGTAGCAGACTGGTATAAATGTATACAAAAAACTGCTGAGATGGAAGAACTTACACCAAACGAAAGACACACCCGCCAAATTCAATAGCACATGGGCCTGTTGGCTACATTTCCGTACCACGAATGAATACAAAGCGAGTCTACCCTGAGAGAGATGGGGGAGCTGTGGCGGAGAGAGAGGGAATAAGGAGTCCCCCCCCCCCCAACCACATATACCTGTACTCCTACAGGATCTAGCTAGACCCCGTACCACTAGCCTGTTTAAATAACATAAAAACACAGAACTTTTATGATTATATAATTACTGTAGGTGTTGATGTAAAGCAACTCTATCCCATTTTTTGAACTCGGATATTTTTCTCCACCATTTTTATATCTTCAAATACAAAAACATTTTTATAACTGTCGAGTGTACATTGACTGTCCATGTACTAAAGTTAACCAATGCTTGGCCATACACTCTTACAAGCTATATTGAGATGTGTAGTAATAACTACCAAGTACTGTATGACGAAACTTTCCTCTATTTTAAGTCTTGCATAACGTGTAATGTACCATTACCTTCAATAAAAAAAAAAAAAAAAAAAAAAACTCCACTAGTGTGTGGTAGCATTTGAAACATTCACCAATGCAGAGACCATGTCGGTCATAACAGGAGGGACAATAAAAGCAGGTGTCACGCCTAAATCCGCGTTTGCTGCAGACACATCTTTTTGGGGGGTTCTTTGGGTAAGGGTACCAGGGAGGACAAAAGGAAAATGCCTCTCATGCAGCCGGCTCACTGCATTTGGATTGGGAAGTTGAGCAAGAGCACCGTCTGGAAACAGAAGGGCTCTGACGATCTCTTTATGGAATTTAAGGAAGGATCCAGTCTGTTCTGAAGCTTTGTATAGCACAAAAGCGTTCAGCAAATTGAAATTGAAATAAATAAACAGACACTTTTTTGTACCAGTTTCTAGCCTTACAGGCAACTGGGTACGTCGCCAACAACTGGTCGTTGAGGTCCACCCCCCCCTCCCATGTTAAGGTTGTATTGGTGGACACAGAGGGGTTTCTCCACAACACCAGTCGCCGTAGGAATTTGGACTGCCGTTTCTGCGTGAAGCGAGGACACAACGAAAACATTCCGTGAATCCCTCCACTTAACTGCTAACAAATTATTACACCTCAAGCAGGCTCTCTTCCCCCGTCTAAGTCGGGATTCTACAAGCAGTTGGGGGAAGTCCCGCCGATTAGATCGCACAGTGCCACATGCGCCAATTCCATAATCAAAAAGGTGACTAAAAAGTGGCACGCTCGTGTAATAATTGTCCATGTACAAGTGGTACCCCTTTCCGAATAAGGGTGACACCAAGTCCCACACTATCTTACTAGTGCTCCTATGTAGTCTAGGCAGTTCTCTGGCTCTACGTTACTATCTCTTCTCTCATAAACCATAAAACTATATGTATAGCCTGTGGCCCTGTCACAGAGCTTATACATCTTGACCCCTTATCTGGCACGCTTGCTGGGAAGATACTGTTCGATAGACAAGCGGCCAGAAAACGTAATCGGGGACTCATCAACGCAGACAACTTGATCGGGAGTAAACAAGGCTGCAAAACGTTGGTTCAAGTTGTTTACGAGGGGCCGAATTTTGTAGAGCTGATTAAATCCAGGGTCACCCCGAGGACGACAGAGTTCATTGTCATTGAAGTGCATGAACTGCTCATATCGTGTTCTGGCCATGGAGGCAGAGAACACGGGCATATGGTGAATTGGGTCAGTGGACCGCAACTCACTTTTTTTAGTTATGCCCATGAGGAGGGATAGGCTCAGAAAGGTCTTAAATTCGGAAACAGTAATTGGTTTCCAATCTCTGGCAAGGGTCAGCTGGGGATTAGCGGCATTGAATCGACCAGCATACAAATTGCTTTGGTCCACAATAGATCTATAGAGATCTTCGGTGAAAAACAGCGAATAAAAATCAAGTGACGTAAAATCAACTAGCAAACAGACAGAGAATCTAGTGCGCAAAACCTAACCCTTTAACAAACGTGGGAAGCTGCCAACATAAAAGAGTGTACTCACGAAGCTCAAGATCACACTGAAATATATAAATATGTGGCGCTACCTCATCAAAGCTAAAATAACAAATAATATGTATTAAAATATGTATTAAAATAAACCTTCCAAATAGCTAATGCAAAACAGTATCAGTGATAACATACATCAATGTGTGAGTCAAAAAATATACGTGAGTTCAAGTAGTAAATGGTGACAGCAAGTAAGTCCAAATGACTAATAAAGGTAAAATATCACTCAAAAAGGTGCAACGTGCATGAAAACAAAATTGCAGAGGACTCTTAATGTGACGGTGAATAATATAAAAGAGGCTAAGCCCAATATGACTAATAAGGATAAGTAAAAGTCACAATACTGTGCATAAAATCGATCAAAGTGACTAAAAACAATGATCCTTTTACTGACATGTAATATATCAAGTGAAAGGCAATAAATTGCTAAAAAAGTGCAACGTGCATGGAAACAGAATTCTTAATGTGTCAGTGAATCAAATAAAAAAGTAGAAAGAAAAAAACGAAATCCAGTAAAACTAGTAAGACTTAAATCAAAATCACAGTCCAGTGCATCAAAGTGCAAAGTGCATGAATGATGAATAAAGTAGATACCTAATCCTAATAACACAGGACATCCAAAATAGTATATAAGGCAATGATATTAACAGCCTAAGAGTGCTCGTGCAGTAATAGCAATAAATGTGAAGATAATAAATAAAATACCGTATATGAAATGTCCTGGTGATCACAAAGAATTAGAAACGGAAGATGCATGCGACTTTAGATCCAGCATGGAATAGGTTTTCTGAAAGCAGATGAGGAAGGTGCAAGTGCAGCAGACCACGCTCGGTGACAGCCAGTGAAGAATTGTCAATACAAATATCCAAGCGAATTCCGGAATCCATAAAACATTTCCCCCAGCCTCTCACCTGAAGTTGCGGCCCCCAATGGGCCGAATCGAGCGTGTCACTACTCCCAGGTAGTAGAGCTAAAAGCCGGGTTGTCACAGCATTCGGATATTCAGATATAATTACTACAGCACTGAAGTGGAGAATAATATATAAATTATGTGAGAATATATTAAAAGATGCCAAAATAATACAGCTGCAATCAATAAGTGAACCACACAAATTGTATAAGAAAATAAATTAAGTGATGCGCTAATATTACCCAATTAATATCACACTGTGTGTTGTGCTTACAAAATATTTTTCAAATATGTGAATAAATTATGTATATAAATCTCTTAAAACCTTGAGCAATAAAACCTTAGAAAATAGATAATGTGTTCCGAACCTTCATACAAGGTTCCCTTAATAGTGAAAAAACGGGACCTTCTTCCAATAAATTATTATTATCACAAATCTGTGCTCATGTGAAAAAATGTGATTTAAAATTTATGCACCTTAAATAATGAATGTGAATAGTCCACTAATTAGAAACAAAGGAATGCCTCCTCTTCACTTCAGACCAGGGCTTTGTGAGTCATGCTTGGTTAGCGGTGGATTTAAAACATTCCGTTCACCCGCCGGCATAGATCGGTTAATCTTATAGCTTCTAGCGGTCCTCTCTTTTCTAAGGTTTTATTGCTCAAGGTTTTAAGAGATTTATATACATAATTTATTCACATATTTGAAAATTATTTTGTAAGCACAACACACAGTGTGATATTAATTGGGTAATATTAGCGCATCACTTAATTTATTTTCGGATATTCAGATAGCTGGCCACAGTGCACCTCTCTCCCACATTCAGCAAATCTCCTCAAATAGTGATAAAAGGCAAAAGGATGGCTCCATGGTGAAGTATGTAAAGAATTTTATTTGAAAAACAAAATCACAACGTACATAAAAAAAATCGTGCGTTCCACAATGTAAACTAGAGCTACCGGATTCGGCCGTACCCGGAAGCAGCGGCACCTGGCTCCTCCCTGACGCGTTGCGTCACACCACATGTGACTTTATCAAAGGGTAAAGGAGTCATGTGTCGAATAGCCAGTACATATAGTGACGAGCACTGCCAGAAAATCAACTGTTTCCACCTGAATTCCGGGTTGGCCAGTGAAAAGGCGAAATACGGGTGCTGCGGAAGTGGTGGGTTCCCAATTAGGATTGGAGAATGCAGTAGGAAGGGCTCTATGGGCTTGATGGGCCTGTGTTTGTCTTCTTGGTGGCAGTGGGACACTACTCGTGCTTGCCACCTCGCCAGCTTGAACTGCACTTATAGGACTCGCCATGTCACCAAGTGTTACTGCAGTGCTGGATGTATGACCAGAATGTACTAGGCCGCTGGTGCTTGCCAGTTCACCAGAAGGAATAGCGCCGCTAGTACTGGCTCTCTGCTCCATACAAGGGACCTGTGGTTCTTGCACCTCAACGACAGCAGAAGATCGGGGTCTGGTATGCCTGACCTTGGCAGGGACCACAACTTCGTCGTCAGAGCTATCTGTCAGGGTGCTGCCGCTGTCTACAGGTTCGTATTCTGAGCCTGAATCTGACTGATGGGTGACTCCCTCTTCACTATCTGTCATGCTCAGAAACGTGTAGGCCTCTTCACTAGTGTACCTTCGATTAAACATTTTGGTCTCTAAATTTACCGGTACACTAGTGAGACTCACAGGTAAAAAAGCTCCTGACTGTTAGTGATTGATTCAAACCAAATTCTACCAAAAAAACTGTTAGCATTTGCAGGGATCAGGCCTGACTCTGCGAACGCTGCAGTTATGTGTTTTGTAAGTGACAGTGATCAATTGATACTGCACTTGGGTGGGCTGGGCTGGGTGGAGGGGCTAAACGCAGGTGCTAGCAGGTATCTTGGCTGATCCCGCTAACACTGCGTTTCTGGGAACCCTATACTGCTGGGTACGCTAGTATAGATCTGATCAGATCAGATATCGATCCGTTCAGACACTATACTACTAAGGGAGGCGTATGGTGCGTGCGTATTAGCGGTACTGACACTAATCAGATGCTGCCTGGGGAGACGCAGACCCTATCTGATGCTAAAACCTAACTTTGATCACCCACCGGGTGATCAGGGAGTTAAACCTTTATTGGGTAAAATACGGCGGGTGCCCTGACGCTATAAAAAATAAACTAGCTAAACTGCGTCACCTGTGACACTAATGCCCCGTACACACGGTCGGATTTTCCGATGGAAAATGTCCGATCGGAGCGTGTTGTCGGAAATTCCGACCGTGTGTGGGCTCCATCGGACATTTTCCATCGGATTTTCCGACACACAAAGTTGGAGAGCAGGAGATAAAATTTTCCGACAACAAAATCCGTTGTCGGAAATTCCGATCGTGTGTACACAAATCCGACGGACAAAGTGCCAGGCATGCTCAGAATAAATAAAGAGATGAAAGCTATTGGCCACTGCCCCGTTTATAGTCCCGACGTACGTGTTTTACGTCACCGCGTTCAGAACGATCGGATTTTCCGACAACTTTGTGTGACCGTGTGTATGCAAGACAAGTTTGAGCCAACATCCGTAGGAAAAAAACCTAGGATTTTGTTGTCGGAATGTCCGAACAAAGTCCGACCGTGTGTACGGGGCATTATACTGTGATCACAGGTGACGGGGTAATCAAGGGGTTAAACCATTATTGGGGGGGTTAGGGGGGTCCCTAGACCTATCTGGGCCTAAAATTAATTACCCTAATACTGATTTTTGTCACTAATGACCATAGTACAGCGATCAAAAAAAATATCTGATTGCTGTACTGGGTGACACAGTGACAGGTGGTGAAGGGGTTAACTGAGGGGGTGATCAGGGGGGGTGAATTGTGTGCCTATGTGACCTGGTGTCAGTGTAGTGTTGGTGCAACTCACTGTTTGATGCTCTCTCCTCTCGGTCTGGAACGAAAAGACCGACACGAGAAGAGATGACATCACTTCCCCTGTCAGTGTTTACACTTACACGACAGGGGAAGGATCTTATTCGCCAGGAGCGATCACCAGGTCCAGGCCAGATTTCATTGGCCTGGGCATGGATCAGTTCCTGATCGAATACGATCGTTGCGGCCGGCGGGGGCGCGCGCGCAAGCCCCCCAGCTAGCCATGCGCATCACGTAGACTTGTGCACAACGGAAAATTTTGTTTAGTTTCGGTTCGTTGTCATTCGTAAAATACATAATTTCATTCTGTTATATTCGTTATGTTACGTTAATTCGTTTTCAGATAATTCGTTATTTCTGTAGAGTGTCGATATTCGTTATACTGAATCTTGAATCATGTCCAATTAATTTGTTATATATATATGTATATATATTCGTGATAATGATTCGTAGTTTGGAAAGTCGTTTGTTTATTGAATCCATTAACACACACAATTACAATATCTCTTCTCCTCTGCTCAAATACAATACAACACCCTTCTCACTCAGTTCTCAGGAATGCACTTTGTCAGTAATCCAACCTCCAGCACAAAATTAATGAGCTGATTGGACTGTAAGATTTACTTTGAGTTAACCTTTTGTTTCATTACATCTTTAACGAACTACCAAATCATGTCAAATTTATTCGTTATATTCGCTATAATTTCTTTCGTATTTGTTGAAATTCGTTATTTGTTTATTCGGACATTCGGATGCATCTGAACGTCCGAAAGATGCAAAATTCAGCTGAATTTTGATTTGTTATGAAATGGATTGCACATGTCTGTCACGCATACTAACGTGATTTCGCGCAGCCGGACCAACCTGCCGCAGTAAAACTGCGGCGGCTGGTCCAGAACTGGTTAAACTGTTCCTTTCATTTTTTTTTTTTTAATCATTTTTATTGTTATCTCAGGGAATGTAAATATCCCCTATTTTAGCAAAAGTTAGTGACAGGTACTCTTATTTGAACAAATTGGGGTCTATTAGACTCTAGATCTCTCCTCTGCCCTCAAAGCATCTGACCACACTAAGATCGGTGTGATAAAATGCTTAACCAATTTCCCAATGGAGCTGTTTATATCCGGCAAAACCTAAGTCATGAAATGCTTGTAGCTTCTGGTTTCTTAGGTCATAGAGATGATTGGAGCCGTTTTGGTCTCTGATCAGCTCTATGGTCAGCTGGCGGAACCACCGGCTGCATTCTCTGGTTTCCTGTTGGGACAGGAGAGCCCGAGAAAACCATGGAAGACGGTGGGGGGGGGGGAATGTTCCCTCCCACTGCTTGTAAAAGCAGTCTAGAGGCTAATTAGCTGCTAGGATTGCTTTTGCAGCGCTGGAGTCGTTGAGTCGCTGATTTACGTATCGTGGGAGCAAACTCTGTTTCTGTCAAGATAAATAAATCAGTGCTGCAGTTGAATGGCGTACCTGCTAAGCAAATGATGGTTAACAATAAAACAAAGTAACATTACAGTATAAAAATAAGACATACCATACCCACAAAGCAAATACAATAAAACAAAGTAAAAACTAATTTTTTCAAACGCAATCTGTGCCCAAAAAATATATACAGAAGCATGGGGGCAATCCGCCCCTAATGTTAGGAGCAAATCGCTCCTCCACCCCTGCCCCCATGCTTCGGCATATATGCTCTTTTTTTAACTGTGGTGTTTCAATCACCTCCAACAGCGCTGGAGTCACTGCTTTACGTATCGTGGGAGCAAACGCTGTTGATGTCAGAATAAATAAACCCCTGCTGCAGCTGAATGGCGTACCTGCTAAGCAAATGATGGTTAACAATAAAGATTAGGGTCTCAAAATGTGATGGCCATCTCATCTTTCGATACTCTGTGTTAGTGTGCCCTAGGACTGTGTGGTGCTGTACCCTATGCTAATACTCCAGTAGTGTGTGGTAGCATTTGAAACAGTCACCGATTCAGAGACCAGGTTAGTCAGGACAAGAGGGACAATAAAAGCGGGTGTCACGCCTAAATCCGCGTTTTCTGCAGACAAGATATCTTCTTTGGGGTGTTCTTTGGGTGGGGGTACCAGGGAGGACATACGGAAAATGCCTCTCATGCAGCCGGCTCACTGCATTTGCGTTGGGAAGGTGGGCCATAGCAACGTCTGGAAACAGAAGGGCTGTGACGATCTCTTCCTGGAATTTGAGGAAGGATCCAGTCCGTTCTGAAGCTTTGTATAGCACAAAAGCGTTCAACAGAGCCAATTGAAATAAGTATATAGACACTTTTTTGTACCATCGTCTGGCTTTACAAGCAATTAGGTACGCGCCAATAACTGGTCGTTGAGGTCCACCCCTCCCATATTAACCACTTGCCAACCGACCATGAGTATATATAGGAGGCCTGCCCTCTGCAAATCCTAGTTGGGGATTTGTCAGGGCTCCCAAATACACCCCATGTCACTCCAGCCCTCTGCCCTGCCCCTTTCCCAGAACCTTCTGGATACAGAGGAGGCGCCAGAAAGATGAAGTACATGTCAGTCTTCTGCTTCTACACTAAACCACTCCCCTGCCCCCAGATCAAAGAGCTCACAGCTAGGCCTGCCTAAATTACCTGCACTGGCAGTACACACAAAAAACAATACTCTAGCAACCTACCTACCTAAGGTAGAGGGTGCTACACTTATGCTAAAGATTTATGGTGTTTATATGTTTCTTTTTTCACGCATAATATTTTGCCTAAGCTCCTAAAGAAGCGCTTGGTGTGTAACATGTAGAGCAATAGCAAGTTACTGCACTACTCTACATCATAACCAGGCCAGCACTCTGGAATCAACTGTACCATAAAAATCTTTCTTTATTCTGTGTAGTGCAGCAGGTTGATGTTAGAGCTGTATACGCTATGCACAAATTACTAGCGTGAATTTTAAAATTCCAATCTGTCTAAAGACTTGAAAAAGGCATTACGCCATTTAAGCTCTAATAAAAATATTGTAATCAAACCATCAGACAAAGGTGGCAACCTTGTCATAATAGACGTAGAGCAATATGAGAAAATGTGCTTTGACATAATTCAAAATACTAATTGGTATAGACCAATCCCAAGAGCTCATGTTGACTACTACTTGAAGCGGTATAGAGATATTTTGACTAAGGCATACCATAGAGGTACCATAGATTTAAACACCTTTAAATTCCTTGATACCTCTAATTGCATCACTGCACCCTTTTACGCGTTTCCCAAGGTGCACAGGAGCCTAGCAAACCCCCCCTGGTTGCCCCATTATTTCAGGTTGTGGATCATTGACTGAAAGGGCCAGCCAGTTGGTTGATGAGTATTTATACCCACATGTGAAGGGGCTATTTTCCTACGTTAAGGATACCATTGAACTATTAAAAACTCTGAATGGAGTACACCTACCCCAGGGATCTTGGTTGGTCGCAATCGATATAGAGGCCCTGTACAACTCCATACCACATATCAGGGGAGTTGGAGTTGTGCAGGACTTTCTAAGTGAACGTGACCTTGACTCATGGAAATATAACGAGTGTGTTGAGATGTTGGAATTTATACTAACACATAACGTTTTTGTATTCAAAGGTTCCCACTACCTCCAGGTGCAGGGTGTTGCTATGGGGGTCAAATGTGCCCCCTCTTATGCAAACCTGTAACTGGGGGGTGGGAATGAGATCTATTTTCTGATGGGTTAAGGTCAATGGACATTTGCCAGATTATATCATGGCATCGTTATATAGTTGATGTTTTCATGGTGTGGGCAGGACCAAAAGAGAATTTGTTAAAATTTTTGGAAAATCTACAAGTGAATACATATAATTTAAAATTCACATATACGTTTGACCAATCAAGGATAACCTTTCTGGATGTAGAAATCTTTATAAATGACACAGGGATGATCTGTTCCACCTTATTCAGGAAACCATCGGCGAGAAATAGCTTGCTACACGCTAGCAGCTCGCATACCGAAAAATTGATCAAGAGTATACCGTAAAGCCAATTCTTAAGACTTAAACGCAACTGCACACAGGATGTGGATTTTCAGAGAGAAACTTGTTACGTGATCGTCTTCTAGCTAGAGGCTACAGTAGTACATGCCTAAGAAAAGCGTTTAACCGAGTGAAAAACCTTAATAGACATAGGCTGCTATATAAACCTAGGCAAGACAAATCTTCTACATCGACACGTATTATTACCAAATACAGCAGACAACATGCTAAAATACGTAACATCTACAACAAATATTGGTATTTACTGGCCGCTGATCAAAGAGTTTGTAAATTCATCAAACCTCATCCAGAGATTATTTATAAGAGATCTCGTTCACTCAGAGATACTCTGGTTACCAGCCACTACAGCAGTACAAACATGGTTAAGACAGTCCCCGGGTACCTACCCATGTGGCAAATGCAATTTTTGTCGGTTCATTATCACAGGAACGAGTATTGAGCTTCCCAACAACAACATCTGGACCCCCAAGTACAGAACCAATTGTCGATCAGTTAGCTCTGTATTTTTAATGAAATGCTGTTGTGGCGCCCACTGTTTTGTAGAATCAGAGATCATGTATCTCTGATCTCTAAACATAAGATGGAGACACCTATAAGCTGTCACGTGGGGCTGTATCATAACTACAATCTCAAGTCCAGTGGTTTTTTCAGCCTTGAACATCTACCCCAACATGAACGTGGGGGGCATATTGATAACAAGCTTCTCCAGTTGGAGACTAGATGGATCTATACGTTGCAGGCCACTTGGCACCCAGGCCTGAACGAGGGGATTAGCTATAAGCCCTTTCTGTGAATGGTACCCTGTTGGGATGGGCATGTACTTGTTTGGGGAGCAACCACTTTTGTATCGTAGGCCTTGCTCACCACAGTTTATGAATTTGTCATTTATGTCATCTTTCCATGCCACTTCACACATTCTTTTTAGTCCTTTGGTGGTCCCATGTGTGTGCGCCCTGGTGTGAGCCTGGTCGCTGCCTTTGAGGTGGTGTTGCCGGCTGTCTGACCACCAAGCAGTGAGTGAAATGTAAATCAAATGCCACACTAGATGAAATTGTGTATATATGATGATTTCTTGCTTATACTGACTGAGCATTGATAAGTGTGATGTACATGCATGGCCTTATTTGACTTGTTTTTCAGAGTCTTGGAGAGGGTTTTTTTTTTTTTTTTTTTAGGACACACATCTGCTCCACCTGGATCCATTATTGTCCTTGTCTTTTGACTCCCGTATGAACGCCCAAGGGTGTGCACTAGGACCAGCAATGTGCCCCAATGGGTGGTGCTGTCCCGCTGCATGCCCGCCCTGAGGTGCTCTGTCCTCTACGGCGTTCTGGCTACATAGCACATCTTCGAACACTGCAGGACAGCTCCGCTGTCCTGCACTGTCTGCAGGGCTTGTATTTTCGCCCTGCTAGACTGAAAACCGGATGTGGTCATCAATTCCGGTTTCTAGGTGTTAGTCCCTGATGTTTGCACCTCCCCCTCTACGTCCGCGGGGCACCACTGTGGCAAGACGTCACACGCCGTTTTTTGATTCCACGGGGGGCATTTAAACCCCAGACAGTGCAGACGTTTTTTGAAATTGCCCGGGAGCTCATGAGTTATACGGCTGGGGTTTTAAGGTAATTACTTCACTTTGGCACTAAGATTGACTGCTTTCCGGTTTGGGAGTCTAAGGGACTCTGCATTGATAAGCATACATCTTTTATGTTGCAGAGATCGACTATAGCCATCTTTTCCATTTGGAAACCTGGCTTGGTGATCCCCTGCTATCCCCATGTACAGTATCTTCCTAGTTTTTGTGTCTGAGATAGACTGGAATAGCTCAAGAGTCAGTCATTTTGAGGAGAGAAGGTTTTTGCTTTATGTACTTTGAAACTGTGAGGTGGGGCTTGGAGACTCTCTTGCAGTATAATGTCTGATAGACGTTTATATGTCCTGTTAGATTTTGTAGATAGCGCCAAGCTATTCATATGGAGTTAACTGCACACCAACGCCTCTAGTGGCTGCCCTGTCCGTATGAGCTCCGGGCATATACATCACTATATTTACAGAGTTATGGGAGTGTGGTGAGCACGGTTCAATTGTTCAATTGCGGTATAATTGTTTATGAACTGGTGCTCCCTTCACTCCTAAAATGATTAATTTTTACCTTGATGTATAATTCATTGCAGACACTGCTGCACCTTTATCTGCTTGACCAAATTGAAAATCACATCCCTCCCTACGGGAAGTCTGACACTTTAAGGACAAGTTTGGGGTCTAGGTTGCCCTGATTCCTCCCAGTTGTGCTCACTCCAGGACCTACCATTAAGGTATGGGGGTCGGGCTCCGGGTTTTTTTTTTTTTTTTTGGTGGGTGGGGTGGGGGTACTCTCTCTCTTGATATACTAATATGAACCATGCATGTGCAATGTTATACTGTGTAAAACTTCCTTTTTGTATTGTGATGCATTAATTAATTTTTGTTTGTTTTTTCTATATACAGCTAAGGTTATGCACAATTTGCTGCTTTTAACATTTATTAATTGAATGCCTCCATCCTTTTCCTGATGAAGCCGTTCCGGCAAAACATGTCGAAACTTCAGGACGTAGGAACTATATATATATGTAATTTCAGTTCTCTCATTAGGTCAGGGTTGAGATAGGTGTGCATACCCAGGACCATGAATGTAACTGTTCCTCCCACTCCTCACCCCCATCAGACACTGCTGGTCCCTCCACTCCTAACCCCCATAAGACACTGCTGTTCCTCCCACTCCTCACCCCCCACCAGACACCTCCCTCATCCTGGCCTCCTGCTCCCTCATCCTGGCCTCTTCCCTCATCCTGGCCTCCTCCCTCATCCTGGCCGCCTCCTCCCTCATCCTGGCCTCTTCCCTCATCCTGGCCTCATCCCTCATCCTGGCCTCATCCCTCATCCTGGCCTCCTCCCTCCTCCAGGCCTCCTCCCTCATCCTGACCTTCTCCCTAAACCTGGCCTCCTCCTCCCTCATCCTGGCCTCTTCCCTCATCCTGGCCTCCTTCCTAATCCTGGCCTCTTCAATCATCCTGGCCTTCTCCCTCATCCAGGCCTCTGCCCTCATTTTGGCCTCTGCCCTCATCCTGTCCTTCTCCCTCATCCAGGTCTTCTCCCTCATCCTGGCCTCCTCTATTATCCTCGCGTACTCCCTTCTCCTGGCCTCCTCCCTTATTCTCATCGCCTCACTTATTTTAATTTGTTCTTGTGTCCTGGCTTCCTCCGTTTTCTTGTTCTCCTCTTTTATCCTGGCCTCCTCTCTTATCCTGGCCTTCTCCCTTTTACTGGCCTTCTCCCTTGACCTTGCCTCCCACATGTCCTCTTCCTTTTTCCTGGCCTCCTCCCTCATTCTGTCCTCCTCCTTTATCCTGGCGTCCTCCCTTTTCCTGGCCAGCAGCCATGACTTTGCCTCCCTTACTATGTCATCCTCTCTTTTCCTGTCATCCTCTCTTTTCCTGGCCTCCTCTCTTTTTCTGGCCTCCTCTCTTTTCCTGGCCTCCTCTCTTTTCCTGGCCTCCTCTCTTTTCCTCTCCTCTCTTATCCTCTCCTCCTCCTTTATCCTGGCTTTCTCCATCATTCTGTCCTCCTCTTGCCTTTCCGCTTCCTCCCTATGTTCCACTAAGTTCGCCCTTTCATCCTCAGAACCAAATCTGCGCCTCTATAAAGAAAAAAAAAGAAGGTAAGTTGAAGTACAGATATTAAAGTTTTTTTTTTAATCTTTTATGTTTATATCTCAGGAAGAGAGGAAGTGAGCGGGGGGCTTCCCAATAGGTATTCATTAAACATTCCCCCCCCCATATAAAAAAACACATCTTCAGTCAGGTCCATAAATATTGGGACATCGACACAATTATAATCTTTTTCGCTCTATACACCACCACAATGGATTTGAAATGACACAAACAAGATGCGCTTTAACTGCAGACTTTCAGATTTAATTTGAGGGTATTTACATCCAAATCAGGTGAACGGTGTAGGAATTTCAACAGTTTGTATATGTGCCTCCCACTTTTTAAGGGACCAAAAGTAATGGGACAGATTGACAATCATCCTTCAAACTTTCACTTTTTAATACTTGGTTGCAAATCCTTTGCAGTCAATTACAGCCTGAAGTCTGGAACGTATAGACATCACCAGATGCTGGGTTTCATCCCTGGTGATGCTCTGCCAGGCCTCTACTGCAACTGTCTTCAGTACCTGCTTGTTCTTGGTGCATTTGCCCTTCAGTTTTGTCTTCAGCAAGTGAAATGCATGCTCAATCGGATTCAGGTCAGGTTATTGACTTGGCCATTGCATAACATTCCACTTCTTACCCTTAAAAAACTCTTTGGTTGCTTTCGCAGTATGCTTTGGGTCATTGTCCATCTGCACTGGGAAGCGCCATCCAATGAGTCTTGGAGCATTTTGCGGAATATGAGCAGATAATATTGCCTGAAACACTTCAGAATTCATCCTGCTGCTTTTGTCAGCAGTCACATCATCAATAAATACAAGAGAACCAGTTCCATTGGCAGCCATACATGCCCAAGCCATGACACTACCACCACCATGCTTCACTGATGAGGTGGTATGCTTTGGATCATGAGCAGTTCCTTTTCTTCTCCATACTCTTCTCTTCCCATCACTCTGGTACAATTTGATCTTGGTCTCATCTGTCCATAGGATGTTGTTCCAGAACTGTGAAGGCTTTTTTAGATGTTGTTTGGCAAACTCTAATCTGGCCTTCCTGTTTTTGAGGCTCACCAATGGTTTACATCTTGTGGTGAACTCTCTATATTCACTCTGGTGAAGTCTTCTCTTGATTGTTGACTTTGACACACATACACCTTCCTCCTGGAGAGTGTTCTTGATCTGGTCAACTGAAGGGTGTTTTCTTCACCAGGGAAAGAACTCTTCGGTCATCCACCACAGTTGTTTTCCGTGGTCTTCCGGGTCTTTTGGTGTTGCTGAGCTCACCGGTGCATTCTTTCTTTTTAAGGATGTTCCAAACAGTTGATTTGGCCACACCTAATGTTTTTGCTATTTCTCTGATGGGTTTGTTTTGTTTTTTGAGCCTAATGATGGCTTACTTCACTGATAGTGACAGCTCTTTGGATCTCGTATTGAGAGTTGACAGCAACAGATTCCAAATGCAAATAGCACACTTGAAATGAACTCTGGACCTTTTATCTGCTCCTTGTAAATGGGATAATGAGGGAATAACATACACCTGGCCATGGAACAGCTGAGCAGCCAATTGTCTCATTACTTTTGGTCCCTTAAAAAGTGGGAGACACATATACAAACTGTTGTAATTCCTACATGGTTCACCTGATTTGGATGTAAATACCCTCAAATTAAAGCTGAAAGTCTGCAGTTAAAGCACATCTTGTTTGTTTCATTTCAAATCCATAGTGGTGTATAGAGCCAAAAAGATTAGAATTGTGTCAATGTCCCAATATTTATGGACATGACTGTACATATCTTTAGATACACTCCTAAAACCACAAATCGTAAATCATCTCCCATAAGGGCTCTGCCAGTATCTGCTGTACTGTATGTAAAAACCTCTTCTGGGTTATTATCACTGTCTCCATATGGGAGATTTCTCCTCACTTCCTGCCCCGGTGACACAACAGAAAGTAAGGCTGTCTCACCAACAGGGATGACTAGCACAGCCTTATCACAGAGTCCAGGGGTAAAGGGTTTACTACAATCCTAAAGCTGGCCTTATACCTGTAGAATTTAGTTCGAAATATGTTTGCTTTCGGAACAGTTGCTCAATTTTCATGTGAATAAATTGGCAAAATTGTTTCTAATGCGCACTACCAAACATATTGAAATTAACCACTTCAACTTTTATAGGTTATAGGTTACCACTTTAGACTTACAGAGGAGGTCTGGTGCTAGAATTACTGCCCATGATCCGACGTTCGCGGTGATACCTCAGGTATGGGGCGATCGCTGTTTTAAATATTTATTTTTATACTGTCGCTTAAAAATTTTTTTTTAGCACTTTTATTGCTGTCACAAGGAATGTAAACATCCTTTGTGACAGCAATAGGCATGTGACAGGTACTCTTTATGGAGAGATCTGGGGTCTATAGGATCCCAGATCCCTCCTCTGCCCTTGAAACCATTTGATCACAACAAGATCTGTATTATCAGATGCTTTCCCATTTTAAAAATGGCGCCTTTTACATCCGGATAACCAGGAAGCGGTGAACATCGCCTCCCACTACTTGTAAAAGCAATCCAGAGGCTAGTTAGCTGCTTGGATCACCTCTAAAATAGAGCCACCCGTTGGCTCTATAAAATAATACCAGGATGCCTGAAGCCGCAGGAACCATCCTGGTATAATCACTTGAAGTCTATCGATCTACCGGTACATCGCCGGTCGGCAAGTGGTTAAAATTCGACACCTTGACATGGAAATCGAAGAAAGTGTCATCGAAAATTAGTCATATAAGTACCATTAAATGCTCTGATGAATGGGTTTGCTACCTCTTCGAAGGTAATTCTACAGGTATAAGGTCACCGTTAGAGCTCGTTTACACTTGCAGGCAGGGGGTGGGAAAAATAGGCAACTGAGTTGCAGTTTTACCGCCCCCTTACGCCGCAAAGGTGGTTAAGGTTACAGAAATGATACTCCCCATCACATTTGGTGAATGAGGTCTCAATAAAAACACCACATGTGACTACAGAGAAGTGGTGCAGGATTTTAAATGTTAAAGCATGCACTGGGAAGGTGGGGTAATGCCTCCCGGTTGCATGTCAACCACCCTCTGAAGAGCAACCCTCCATGGATCGCTTCTCAGAGGGACGGCAAGGGTTGCTGTATGCACATGTCAACCACCCTCTGAAAAGCAACCCTCCATGGATCGCTTCTCAGAGGGACGGCAAGGGTTGCTGCATGTGTAAAGGAGCCATAATACAATTTTATACATCACCAGTCACATATGAAAAGAGTGGAAAAAATTACTTACTGCAAGCCTCAGAGCGCCCTGAAGCAGCTCATTGATAGCGTAGGTGATGGGCATCATCTTGTCAATCTGTATTTGAAAACTATATGAAATTTCTGAAAGTAATCCGCACCTGCAAAGAGAAAAAACAAATGGTCATTTTTCAGTTTTTACTTAAATATCACACAAAATGAACTACAACTAATGCCAATGGCATTGGACAGTGTATAACAGAAGCTTTGGTAACCATGGCAACAAAAGCAACACAGTACACTCTGATTAATGGCTAAAATTTCCTGAAATGACCTCTAAACAAAAAGCTTTTTCACAAAAACTGTAAAAGATATCAAACTGAAAAGGTATATCCAGATAGCTGAATATTTTGTGAACATTTTAAAGTTTGGCATCTGTAGGTGAAAGTATGAAGGAGCTGAAACTTTTGGGAGCGGAAGAAGATTTTAAGGATCTGAAGCATGCTCCCATTGACTTCAATGTTTAAAAAAAGTGATAAAAAGCTTAATGTTTTAAAAAGTATAAATGGTAGAAAAAAAGTTGAAAAAGTCCCATCATCAGCTGAAAGAGACGAACATTTTAATAGTTGAATGGTTTTAATAGCTGAAAGTATGCAGAAGTTACGCAGAGCCAAATAACGTACAGAATAATAAAGAAATAAATAATAAAAATAAATAAAATTGAAATAACAATAGTGGGACTGCTGAAGCATTCCCACTAATTAATCTAATAATATGGGGAAAATGTGTCCAGCTTACACCAATGTGTGGCATTTCTCCAACCAATGTTCTATAAATAGATCCCTCCCTAACAACTGATCTCAGTCTCTAAGGCTGAAATTAACTGTCACTTTGTTTAAAACAAAAATTAAAAAAGGGTTTGTTATCTCATTGGTTAGCTGTGTGAATGAAGAATATTAAACTGATCACATCCGTTACAATTTCTAAAATCTCCTTTTTACATATTCTAATAGGGCGTACACACGGTCGGACTTTGTTCGGACATTCCGACAACAAAATCCTAGGATTTTTTCCGACAGATGTTGGCTCAAACTTGTTTTGCCTACACACGGTCGCACAAAGTTGTCGGAATTTCCGATCGACAACCACGCGGTCACGTACACCACGTACGACGAGACTAGAAAAGGCCAGTTCAGAACCAAGAGCGGCACCCTTTGGACTCCTTTTGCTAATCTCGTGTTAGTAAAAGTTTGGTGAGAGACGATTCGCGCTTTTTCAGACTCGTGGCTTTCAGATCGTTTTCTGCCGTTCAGTTTGTGCTTGTGGGTTTGTATCTGCTCTTCAGTGCGTGCAGCAAGTTTCGCGTGACTTTAGGTAGTCATTGTATTCTTGTTCGTTCGTTACTGGTGTTCAGGTCGCTCTTCACAGGCCTTGCTGTTCTTCAGTGCGTTCTGTTACTTCGTTCTGAGCAGCCGACCGTTTTCTAGC
The DNA here is from genome assembly GCF_042186555.1 of Aquarana catesbeiana. NCBI lineage: Eukaryota > Metazoa > Chordata > Amphibia > Anura > Ranidae > Aquarana > Aquarana catesbeiana. The sequence continues at coordinate 117,356,648 of NC_133336.1, forward strand.
CATGTTTCGTATGCGTACTCCTCGTAGAGTTCGTGCTGTGCGGGGGCTTGGTGTTGGGGTCCTGACCTTGACACAAGTCCAGTCCATGAACAGGGTGGGGAGGAGTTCATGGACCAAGAATTGGTTGCTTCAACGTGACCAGTTCTCTCATATGCCTTTGCTCCGTGAGATCCGTGAGAATAATCCTGATGATTTCAGGAACTTTCTCAGGATGACGGACCCCGTATTTCACCGTTTGTTGGCTTCGCTGACCCCCTATATCAGCAGGCAGGATACCTGCATGAGGCAAGCCATCACTCCGGAGCAGAGGCTGGTCGCTACCTTGCGGTATTTGGCCACAGGGAGAAGTCTGCAGGACTTGAAGTTCTCGACAGGCATCTCCCCCCAGGCTCTGGGGATCATTATCCCAGAAACCTGTTCTGCCATCATCCAGGTCCTGCAGAAGGAGTATATGAAGGTAAGATTTTTATCCTTTAATATCACATTTTATTGTATTGAATGTTTGATAATATCTTGTATTTCTTTCCTCATTCCCTAATTACCATGATTGTAATATGCTGTGAATGTCCCCTTTGTTCTCATGCATGCTGGATTTTTATGTAATTATTATTTTAGGTCCTTCATACATATTTGCCCTTCAATAACCTCCCCAGCATGGTGTCTCCTGCCCTATATTCACCTCATGTAGTCACTTAACAATGTATTTTATCAGCTCTATAGTAGTGCTTTACCCCAAACACCCCCTAAAATGTTTGGAAATGTTATTTTTGATTTAAATTCAGGCAGAGTGCCAGAGGCTTTTTTTTGTGGTGTCCCCAAATTTTTTGTAACCCTCCCTCCCCCCAACTGCTAAGTCAGCTGATCACAATTCTCTATCCTCAATCATCTATCTGCTGACTTTGCCAAACCCATACACACTATACCCACCTCTTTACTGGTCAGATTTATATGGATGAATTCCCCAAAGCATGTAGTGCAAGGGCCTGCCTGTATACTTTCCAATGGTACTGTTTAAAGTTCTTGTATCCTATTATTATCTTGATAGGTAATAGCAGAATGTTCAAATGTGCTCAAATGTGTACAGTGTGTATTTATATCTTTGTATTATGACACTTCTTACCTGTCCAGTGGTCTGCCAATAGTGTAACTAAGGAGGGGCTGTTCCAAGTAATACCCATTATTTAGGCATTCATCTCTCAATGAAGTGAAGAGGGTTACCTGTCCAAGAGTTCCCCCCCCCCTATAATGTTAGAAATGGCCCATGAGAGGGGGGAGGGGGAATATGATAGGTGTACCTTATACTTTGTTGTTGTTAAATTCCCCTTAATAAATGCTATCTGGAGGTTGCCCCATAATGTTTGTGTCTAATCTGCTTGCCATGTTTCTGTGAAAAAATAATAATGTTTTTTGTTTTTTCCTCAACAGTTTCCTTCAACGCCACAGGAATGGCAGACTGTGGCCTCCCACTTTGCCCAGCGGTGGGACTTTCCTAACTGCGGAGGGGCAATTGATGGAAAACACGTCCACATCGTCCCACCACACAACTCGGGGTCGTACTATTATAATTACAAGGGGTTTAATAGTATAGTGATGTTGGCGGTGGTGTCGGCTAATTACGAGTTCCTGTATGTGGACGTGGGGAAGAATGGCCGGATGTCCGATGGTGGAGTCATCGCCCAGACGGAGTTCTACAGGCGTCTCCAGAATGGCAGCTTGGACTTGCCACCTCCAGAGGACAATGTTGAAGGTCTCCCATTTGTGTTCGTTGCTGATGAAGCGTTTGCGCTGGGGGACCACCTGATGCGGCCATTCCCGATGAGGACCCTCACCCCGGAACAGAGGGTTTTTAATTACCGGCTGGCCAGAGCCCGAAGAGTGGTGGAGAACACATTTGGAATCCTGGACAGCCGGTTCCGATTATTTCTGACACCCATCCATATGGCGGAGTATAAACTGAACCATATAATACTTGCCTGCTGTGTTCTCCATAATTTTTTAAGAAAACATTCAGCCAACTATGCTGGTTCAGTTGGGCCTGAGGCCGGAATCCCAAATCCATCAACAATGACGGCGCTTGAAAGTGGCCGTCCTGGCTTGCCCTCCCTGAATGCCCGTGATGTCCGGTTACGATACCTGGAGTTCTTTGCGGGTAGGGGGGCTATCAATATGCCAAACAATCTGTGAAACCTTTTTCAAATAAAAAACAATCAAAAGAAATTCTTTGTGGACATTTACTGCTTGTGTTTGTTTTAGCTGACCCTGACAGAAATGTGTTGAGTGCAGAAAATGTCGTGATTGGGTAACCTTATAAAAAACACTGTTGGCTGGTACTTCCTAAATGCAAAAACACATTTCACTACAAGTGCACTTGCAACTGCACTGAAACTGCACTTGTAGTGCAAAGTGTATTTACCCTTAGGAAATAACCCCCATGTTTGCATAAAACAGCAATTACATCACCCCAAAAGTGTTGTAGCGTTGAGACAATAATCCACACATTCTTGAGGAACCAACTTTTTTATAGCTGCACAATCACATGTGCATTTACCAAAGGTTTTTAAAACGAACCAACATGTTTGTTGTATAACAATTTTTGCTGTAGCATTATCAAAAATTGAAATGTCCTTTTCTGATAAAACAGGCCTGTGTAAAACCAACAAGAAAGCCAAAAAAATTGAACTTACAAAGTTCACATATGGTAAAACCTGAAGGCTATATCAGACATGAGTATTTAGGAACTGTGTTTGATATAGCGTTCAGATGGGGGGAAATCACCCCTGGAAAAGCCAAATTTGGAAGATGCACACCAAGTTCAGAATGTCAACATGTGCTATCTGCCATCAGGGGGGATCAAGGGATGTGTTTTGGGGGAGCAAGCCCTTCCTCACCGCTACTTTATAATTGAGGAAGGTGTTGCACCCCCAAAACGCGTCCACTGATCTCCCGTGATGTCAGATAGCACATGTTGGCACACTGTGTGCATCCTCCAAATTTGGCTTTTCAAAACATTGCAAAAATATTTTAAAGATTGGACCACAATCCAAAAAGGTGATTTTGTGGCCTTTTAAATTCACCCCAAAACATCAATGATGTTATTATTTTTTTTAATAACATCACTGATTTGTTGCTGTATGTTGTGCAATTCGAGATTACACTCCATGATCTCCCCGATCAGGATCTGGGCACTTTCAGAAGTAAAGCGTTCTCTCTCTCTCACATCATGATCACCTAAAAAGAGATAAAGAAAACAAAAATAGGTATCAAAAATCTGCCACCATCCATATCGGTAACCTGAGCCTGTGGTCGCAGACACTCACCTGTTGTGGTGCCAATCTCCACCACGTCTTCTTCTTCCTCCTGCTCTTCTTCTTGGGTTTGCGGTACTTCCCCTTCTTCCAGAGGTGGGGGGGTCTCTGGTCTCCTGGGATGAGGGGTGTCCTCCGAGTCTTTTCTCCCCTATGTAAAACAAAAATGGTATACTTAGCACACAGATATCTGATGGCAGAACTAGAAATAGGAAACATTGCTTGGAAGTGGGGTATAATTGTCTATTTTAGCAGAGTTCCAAGATGTATATTTTTTATTGGCCTTTGTCAAGCTGCAATACTTTACCTGTTTAGTACAAGCTTCACAGATGGAGACCCCCCTATAGTATACACTGGAGCACCTGTGTGGCCCCCTAATAAAAATGGTGTTCTGGGGTCCCACACTAGTGCTCCAGTGTCCAGATGTGAAAACAGCTGCTCAGTGTCCTCTCCTTACACACAATCTACTTGGCATTTCATTCTAGTAATAAACCCATCTAGACAAACAAATATTTGGCATCCAAGTAGGCCCAAAAAAAATGTGGGAAAATGCATATGGCCTAAACAATGGTGTTTTAGAGGCCCAAAGAAAAATGTTTGATACGAACGAATAATGGGCCCATGAACATTAAAGTTGCCCTTTTAAACGTTACAATTACTAAAAGCATATGGAGCAGAACGAACGGAATAAAGACAGAAAGAATAGGAACACAGCACAACTACTTACTTTTTTGCAGCACTCTCCGGATCTTTCGGTACTGCTCTGGCTCTCTCAATTTCAGGTCCGACCACCGCTTCCTGAGCTGATCTTTAGATCTTCGTACCCCGAAATTCCTCTCAAGACTCCTGACCACTTTTGCCATGATCTTGGCCTTTCGGATGTTCGGGTTGGGGTAAGGCCCATACTTCCCGTCATAGTCGGACTTCTTCATGATGTCGACCATCTCCAACATCTCCCCAAAGGACATATTTGTGGCCTTAAAATGTCTCCTTCTGGATCGGGACGTGCCTGGATCCGGGCTTTCCTCCTCCTCGTTCCTGCAATTATCACGCACCTGCTGTGACTCGGCCATCATGCTCTTCACCCACTGCGCCGAACGAAAAGGGGCGGGGAATAGACTAGAAAGAACGTCAGGGGTGGGCGGAGTTACACGCATGCGCAGTGTATATCAAGCGTAACACGCGTGCGTATTACGTACGATCTGTGAGTGGAGGAAGGAGCATTGGAGGCGCCAATCGTAAGAACGAAGGTAAGAGACAAACTTGTGCCTATACTGCTTCTACATTGAGGCCTATATTGTAAAAGATTAGGAGAGTTTTGTCTGACATTAGGCTTTGTCTTGTGTTGTGTCTTGCAGTGAACATGGATATGGTACTCAAAGATAATGACTTCATGTCAGTATTCCTAGAGATGCTAAGGGAGCTGCAATGTCTGTGGGAGATTAAAGACCCCCATTTCAAGAACCAAGCAAAGAGGAAGGCAGCACTGGTGCAATTGTTGGTAATTGTGAAGCAGGTGACCCCCACGGCAGACATCACCTATTTAAAGATATTAATTGGTTGCCTGAGGAGCACATATCTAAGGGAGCGCAAGAAAGTCCTGGATTCACAGAGATCCGGAGCAGCAGATGACATCTATGTCCCCAGGATGTTGTCCTACGACAGGCTGCATTTTCTGGCAGGTCAGACTGAACCCAGGTCATCCCTCTCCAGTCTTCCTTCCACGCTTCCTTCCCCTCTGGCTGAGGCTTCTGACGCCCAACCTGGGCCTTCCAGGCGATATGTGGAGGAGCCCAGATTGAGCCAGGTATAGCATTCCTCTAAATATTTCTGCTTGTCCAATCAATGATGTTAACTAGGTGTTAGTTGGGAGTACCAATTTAGGATTGTGATTGATGATGCAAAACATTACAACCATGTCCCTTTTTCATACACAGGGAAGTCTCAGCCAGGAGGTGGCCGGGCCGAGCCGGCTGGCTGATCTGCAGGTCCCTCCACCCCCCCTGGAAAGAGAAAGTGGCAGTAGGAGGAGTGCCCTAGAGGAGGCTACCAGAGGACTCTTTTGGAGGGCTACAGAGGTCCTGGGAGCACGACAGACCATGGAGGAGGACATTGCTGCCGTCATTGCATATAAAATGCAGAGGATGGAGGAGGGCCAACAAGTAATGTGTAGGAGGCCCTCATATCGGAGGCTCTGGAGAAAGGTATGAGGGGCCAAATTACACCTGAGACACACCTTTGTGATGGTCCTCCTCCTCCTCCTGCAGGTCCTCCTCCTCGTCCTCCCTCTCCTCCAGGTCCTCCCAGTCCTCCTCAAGGTCCTACTCCTCCTCCTGCCACATCTCCAACTGCACAGCCACAGCCAGGAAGGAAGCGTGAAAGGAAGACCAGAAAGTGAGGACCCTGGATCCAGTCTGGTCGGCCAAAAGATGCAGCCTCTTGTGGTACCACAGCCTGGGGACATATATGTCATCTGCTGCTATCCGAGTCTCTGCGAATCCCGGACCAGACTGCCCTCCCTTACATATGGACTCCTCAGGCCACCAATTTTGATGTTGAAGAATTGATGTCTGCCATGGGGGTCCCAGGCTTCGCTAATTTCTCCTGTTGATCCAGTGTTGCCTTCCTCTTTGTTTGGTTCTGATCCCTTAATACAGGGCTTGACAAATTTGCTTGGAATCTAGGAGCCAGCTAAAAAAGTTAGGAGCCAGTTTTTTTTTAAACGACCGACAAAGCTTTATTTTCAATATAAAAAAAATAACTAATCTTAAATTTACACAGAAAGACCGCCCCGCTAGCGACCGAATAGCGCCACTAAAACGACGGTAAAGCGGCGCTAAAAATAGCGCCGCTTTACCGCCAACGCCCCCTGCGGCTCGGTGTGAAAGTGCTCTAAGGGTCGGTTCACACTAGGGGCGGCACAACTTGCAGGTCGCCTCACTGAGGCGACCTGCACACGACATGCACGGCGACTTGCAAAATGACATCTGTATAGAAGTCTGTGCAAGTCGCCTCAAGTCGCCCCAAAAGAAGTACAAGAACCTTTTTCTAAGTCGGAGCGACTTGCGTCGCTCCTATTAGAACGGTTCCATTGTACAGACAAGTCGTCCCTGTGTGAATCGGCACTAAGGGTCCGATCAGGTCCGCCTGAAAAACGGACAGGCGAACCTGATCAGACAGCCCGTGGGAAAGGGGCCAAGCAGGGAGATAATAAATAAATTAATTTTAATTAAGAAAAAAAATAAAGTTTTTACTTTAAAAATATAAATAAATAAAAATAAAAGCTATTACGAAGGAAAAAAAAAAAAAAAAAAAAAAGGCTATCCCCACACTCACTTTCATCTCTTCTCCACTTTGGGAAGGAGATGGGCAGGCAGTGAAAACAGGCAGGTATCGCAGCGCTGCCTCCATTAGCATTGCTGGATGTAATACCAACGGCCACCACAAGATGGCGCCAGATTCCAGAAGGACCGAAGAAGGCCGCAAAGCCGCGGCCTCAATTACCGGCCGGTGCGGCCCGACGCGATCGCACGGGGGGGGGGTCGGAGTCCGCACGGAGACAGGATACCTCCAGCTGTGCCGCCCCAGGCGCCAGGTCGCTAAATCTAGTCGCAAATGCGACCTGGCGCCCGGGGTTTGTCGAGCCCTGCCTTAATAAAGGATTTTTGTTTTGAATTATACTCTCCTATGTGTTTTACTTCAAAAATGACAGTTGGTTTGTGAGGATTCAGGTACATTTCAAATATACAATGTGAAATGAATAAGGGACACCAACAACAAACAATCTCCTGGAGATTAAATAATAAAAGATATCAATGGTGTTGGGGTAACTTGACACACAAAACACACCCAAAAATATTCTGGAGTAAAAATAAAAATAACATTGAACAAAGATCAGCCTTGGAAAAAATCCAAACATTAAAGAAAAAAAAAGGCTAAAAATACAAAAAAAAAAAAAAAAAGTCAGATGTGACAACTAATAACAATATATTTAGGGAATCCCACTAAAAAAACACAAATAAAAGTTTGTGAGAAGTGTGTGTGAATATGAGCAGCAAAACTACTTAATTCTTGTCACATTATAAAGAAGAAGAGAGTGCGCTGTATTAAACCATTTTGAACATTGCAGCGTGACGAAAGTGCTGTATCCATTGCGAACGCTAAGTTTACCAGAACGAGCTGTCCCGTCTCGGAATTTCTTCTGAGCATGCGTGGCACTTTGTGCGTCAGAACAGGCCACACACGGTCGGAATTGACGCGATCGGATTTTGTTGTCGGAAAATTTTATCTCCTGCTCTCCAACTTTGTGTGTCGGAAAATCTGATGGAAAATGTCCGATGGCGCCCACACACGGTCGGAATTTCCGACAACACGTTCCGATCGGACATTGTCCATCGGAAAATCCGACCGTGTGTACGGGGCATTACAGATTTACAGTGCCAGGGTTTGCCTGATTTATACAGATATAAATATACATTTATGAAAAAAATATAACAAGACCCACCTAATGTACAGCTTCTACCACAATCTGAATAAGAATAATATCTCGGGTTAGTATATCGCAATCCTAACTACACTTCCTGCAGGAGAAATCTCTCTGTGTGTGTTCACCAAAGCTAAGTCCAAGACTGACTGGCTCTGTTGTCAACAACTCTATGTCTAGGTACTGGCTCTGCCCACACTATGACATCATAGTGCTAACTGCCAAAGCATCCTCCACTGACTTTTTTTTTTATTGAAAATTTTATTGACAAAACAACAAGTTAACAATATATTGATAGATTGTTTAAAGGATGGACTGCAGTGATCAGATCTATTAGTATTTATTAATCAGTAAACATTGATCAGTGAAATTAAAATATTAGAGTTTATTTTAATTAACTGTTATGTATCATCAAGTTTTTCATTCACTGCTTGTAATTCTGAGATTCCAATATACTCACAGCAGCCAATCAGTAATCATCTCTCTTTATATGGACATCTGACATTCCCAATACACTCATAGCAGCCAATGTATTTTACATTTTTGTTTGAAAACACTCACAGCAGCCAATCAGCAAACGGTTTTCAGTTTGAATTGTGACATTTACAGACACTACTATATACAGACATGGAGCTCTGTGTGTCTTATAGGAAACGTATTAAAGTGGAGATCTGGGCCAAATACAAAATGACATCTATGATGGCTGTCTGTCAATAATATTCACATAGCAGTGTTGGATTTTCTGAGTCTGCCCGGTAACAGTTGTATGATTGTTTGAATCTGCCAGGCGATCTGTTATTTTTTTTCTCCTTGTAACTGGCCAAGCTGTCCAGCAGAAATGACAATTACATTTTACAAGGTGCCCTACCCGCTACAAGGTAAGAGCTGCTGTTTATCAACCAGCAGGGGGCGCTGACTGCAGTAAATTAGAAAAGCACAGCTGCCTGGAGGGTGACAACCATGCTGTACATTGGGTGCTGGGGTCACACTATTAAAGATGGCCTCAGGGAGATCAGAAACTGGCAGGATCAATAGGAGTTTATTAATTTGATAATTTAGTATATGGAATAGGGGAATTATTTACTAACAATAAATAGAATTACAGATATATCATTGCTGGAGTATTAACCACTTCAGCCCCGGAAGGATTTACCCCCTTCCTGACCAGAGCACTTTTTACAATTTGGCACTGCGTCGCTTTAACTGCTAATTGCGCGGTCATGCAATGCTGTACCCAAACGAAATTTGCGTCCTTTTCTTCCTACAAATAGAGCTTTATTTTGATGGTATTTGATCACCTCTGCCGCTTTTATTTTTTGCGCTATAAACGGAAAAAGACCGAAAATTTTGAAAAAAAATGATATTTTCTACTTTTTGTTATAAAAAAAATCCATTAAAATCAATTTTAGTCATACATTTAGGCCAAAATGTATTCGGCCACATGTCTTTGGTAAAAAAAATGTCAATAAGCGTATATTTATTGGTTTGCGCAAAAGTTATAGCGCCTACAAACTAGGGTACATTTTCTGGAATTTACACAGCTTTTAGTTTATGACTGTCTATGTCATTTCATGAGGTGCTAAAATGGCAGGGCAGTACAAAACCCCCCCAAATGACCCCATTTTGGAAAGTAGACACCCCAAGGAAATTGCTGAGAGGCATGTTGAACCCATTGAATATTTTTTTTTTTTGTCCCAAGTGATTGAATAATGACAAAAAAAAAAAAAAAAAAATTACAAAAAGTTGTCACTAAATGATATATTGCTCACACAGGCCATGGGCATATGTGGAATTGCACCCCAAAATACATTCAGCTGCTTCTCCTGAGTACGGGGATACCAAATGTGTGGGACTTTTTGGGAGCCCAGCCGCGTACGGGGCCCCGAAAACCAAGCACCGCCTTCAGGATTTCAAAGGGCATACATTTTTGATTTTACTCCTCACTACCTATCACAGTTTTGAAGGCCATAAAATGCCAGGATGGCACAAACCCCCCCCCCCCCAAATGACCCCATTTTGGAAAGTAGACACCCCAAGCTATTTGCTGAGAGGCATGTTAAGTCCATGGAATATTTTATATTTGGACACAAGTTGCGGGAAAGTGACAATTTTTTTATTTTTTTTATTTTTTTCACAAAGTTGTCACTAAATGATATATTGCTCAAACATGCCATGGGCATATGTGGAATTACACCCCAAAATACATTCTGCTGCTTCTCCTGAGTACGGGGATACCACATGTGTGGGACTTTTTGGGAGCCTAGCCGCGTACGGGGCCCCAAAAACCAAGCACCGCCTTCAGGATTTCTAAGGGCATAAATTTTTGATTTTACTCCTCACTACCTATCACAGTTTTGAAGGCCATAAAATGCCAAGATGGCACAACCCCCCCCCAAATGACCCCATTTTGGAAAGTAGACACCCCAAGCTATTTGCTGAGAGGCATGTTGAGTCCATGGAATATTTTATTTTTTGACACAAGTTGCGGGAAAGTGACAATTTTTTTTTTTTTTTGCACAAAGTTGTCACTAAATGATATATTGCTCACACAGGCTATGGGCTTATGTGGAATTGCACCCCAAAATACATTCTGCTGATTCTCCTGAGTATGGGGATACCACATGTGTGGGACTTTTTGGAAGCCTAGCCGCGTACGGGGCCCCGAAAACCCAGCACCGCCTTCAGGATTTCTAAGGGCGTAAAGTTGTGATTTCACTCCTCACTACCTATCACATTTTTGAAGGCCATAAAATGCCCAGATGGCACAAAACCCCCCCAAATGACCCCATTTTGGAAAGAAGACACCCCAAGCTATTTGCTGAGAGGCATGATGAGTACATGGAATATTTTATATTTTGACACAAGTTGCGGGAAAGTGACAATTTTTTTTTTTTTTTTTTTTTTGTACAAAGTTGTCACTAAATGATATATTGCTCAAACATGCCATGGGCATATGTGGAATTACACCCCAAAATACATTCTGCTGCTTCTCCTGAGTACTGGGGTTACCACATGAGTGGCACTTTTTGGGAGCCTAGCTTCATACGGGGCCCCGAAATCCAATCACCGCCTTCAGGATTTCTAAGAGCGTTAATTTTTGATTTCACTCCTTACTATCCATCACAGTTTTGAAGGCCATAAAATGCCAAGATAGCACAAAACCGCCCCAAAATGACCCCATTTTGGAAAGTAGACACCCCAAGCTATTTGCTGAGAGGCATGGTGAGTATTTTGCAGCTCTCATTTGTTTTTGAAAATGAAGAAAGACAAGAAAAACATATTTTTTTTTTCTTTTTTCAATTTTCAAAAGTTTGTGACAAAAAGTGAGGTCTGCAAAATACTCACTATACCTCTCAGCAAATAGCTTTGGGTGTCTATTTTCCAAAATGGGGTCATTTGGGGGGGGTTTGTGCCATCTGGGCATTACATGGCCTCCGAAACTGTGATAGGCAGTGAAGAGTGAAATCAAAAATTTACGCCCTTAGAAAGCCTGAAGGCGGTGCTTGGTTTTCGGGGTCCCCTATGCGGTTAGGCTCCCAAAAAGTCTCACACATGTGGTATCCCCATACTCAGGAGAGGCAACAGAATGTATTTTGGGGTGTAATTTCACATATTCCCATGGCATGTTTGAGCAATATATCATTTAGTGACAACTTTGTGCAAAAAAAAAAAAAAAAAAAAAAATAATTTGTCTTTTTCCCGCAACTTGTGTCACAATATAAAATATTCCATGGACTCGACATGCCTCTCAGCAAATAGCTTGGGGTGTCTACTTTCCAAAATGGGGTCATTTGGGGGGGTTTTGAACTGTCCTGGCATTTTATGCACAACATTTAGAAGCTTATGTCACACATCACCCACTCTTCTAACCACTGGAAGACAAAGCCCTTTCTGACACTTTTTGTTTACATGAAAAAATTATTTTTTTTTGCAAGAAAATTACTTTGAACCCCCAAACATTATATATTTTTTTAAAGCAAATGCCCTACAGATTAAAATGGTGGGTGTTTCATTTTTTTTTTTCACACAGTATTTGCGCAGCGATTTTTCAAACGCATTTTTTGGGGAAAAAACACACTTTTTAAAATTTGAATGCACTAAAACACACTATATTGCCCAAATGTTTGATGAAATAAAAAAGATGATCTTAGGCCGAGTACATGGATACCAAACATGACATGTTTTAAAATTGCGCACAAACGTGCAGTGGCGACAAACTAAATACATTTTTAAAAGCCTTTAAAAGCCTTTACAGGTTACCACTTTAGATTTACAGAGGAGGTCTACTGCTAAAATTACTGCCCTCGATCTGACCTTCGCGGTGATACCTCACATGCATGGTGCAATTGCTGTTTACATTTGACGCCAGACCAACGCTTGCGTTCGCCTTTGCGCGAGAGCAGGGGGGGACAGGGGTGCTTTTTTTTTTTTTTTTTTTTTTTAAATTAATTTTTTGATTTTTTATCTTATTTTTAAACTGTTCCTTTCATTTTTATTTTTTTTAAATCATTTTTATTGTTATCTCAGGGAATGTAAATATCCCCTATGATAGCAATAGGTAGTGACAGGTACTCTTTTTTGAAAAAATTGGGGTCTATTAGACCCTAGATCTCTCCTCTACCCTCAAAGCATCTGACCACACCAAGATCGGTGTGATAAAATGCTTTCCCAATTTCCCAATGGCGCTGTTTACATCTGGCGAAATCTAAGTCATGAAATGCTCGTAGCTTCCGGATTCTTAGGCCATAGAGATGTATGGAGCCATTCTGGTCTCTGATCAGCTCTATGGTCAGCTGGCCGAATCACTGGCTGCATTCTCAGGTTCCCTGTTGGGACAGGAGAGCCAGAGAAAAACATGGAAGACGGTGGGGGGGGGGGCATTTCCTCCCACTGCTTGTAAAAGCAGTCTAGAGGCTAATTAGCCGCTAGGATTGCTTTTACATGAAAGCCGACCGCTGGCTGAAAAGAATGATACCAAGATGATACCTAAACCTGCAGGCATCATTCTGGTATAACCACTCAAAGTCCAGCAACATACCAGTACGTTGCTGGTCCTTGTTGGGCATATATTGTAAACTTTTTTTTCATGCAGCCTGTGGGCTGAACGAAAAAAAGATATTGATCGGTGGGTATGCCCACCATTAGAATACCTCCCTTCATCCACCCACTTCTAATGATGGGCATACATGCACCATTTATATATGCCGAAGCATGGGGGCATCCTCCCGCAAAAGGCAGGAGCAAATTGCTCCTCCACCCACTGCCCCCACGCTTCGGCATATATGCTGAAGTATGTAACTGTGGTGGTGAAATCACCTCCGACAGCGCTGGAGTCACGGCTTTATGTATCGTGGGAGCAAACGCTGTTGCTGTCAAGATAAATAAATCCGCGCTGCAACTGAATGGCGTACCTGCTAAGCAAATGATGGTTAACAAAAAACAAAGTAACATTACAGTATAACAGTAATACTTACCATACCTGCAAAGCAAATACAAAAAAAAACCATAGTAAAAAATAAAACATTTAACGCAACCTGTGCCTACCTAAAATATATATATGCCGAAGCATGGGGGCATCCTCCCGCAAAAGGCAGGAGCAAATCGCTCCTCCACCCACTTCTGCCCCCACGCTTCGGCATATATGCTGAAGTATGTAACTGTGGTGGTGAAATCACCTCCGACAGCGCTGGAGTCACGGCTTTATGTATCGTGGGAGCAAACGCTGTTGCTGTCAAGATAAATAAATCCGCGCTGCAACTGAATGGCGTACCTGCTAAGCAAATGATGGTTAACAAAAAACAAAGTAACATTACAGTATAACAGTAATACTTACCATACCTGCAAAGCAAATACAAAAAAAAACCATAGTAAAAAATAAAACATTTAACGCAACCTGTGCCTACCTAAAATATATATATGCCGAAGCATGGGGGCATCCTCCCGCAAAAGGCAGGAGCAAATCGCTCCTCCACCCACTTCTGCCCCCACGCTTCGGCATATATGCTGAAGTATGTAACTGTGGTGGTGAAATCACCTCCGACAGCGCTGGAGTCACGGCTTTATGTATCGTGGGAGCAAACGCTGTTGCTGTCAAGATAAATAAATCCGCGCTGCAGCTGAATGGCGTTCCTGAAAACAAAAAAATGTTTAAAACATAGTAAACTATAAAAAAATTACATACCTGAAAAGCAAACATGATAAAACATAACAATAAAACAATGCAAAATAGAATACAGTAAAAAAGAGCAGAACAATAGAGAGAAAATAGAGAGAGAGAGAACAATAAAACGACAACTATTTTTGTTTTTTTTATTTTATATTTTTTTTGTGTATTTTTTTTTTTTTTACTTTTTTTTTTTTTATAACTGTAACTTTTAAAACTGTAACGGTTCCAGGTTTGGGTCTCTCAAAATGCGATGGCATCTTGGGAGACCCTGTGGAAGTGTGTCCTAGTCTGTGCAGTGCTGTACCCTACGCTAATACTCAACTAGTGTATGGTAGCGTTCAAAACATTCACCAATGCAAAGACCAGGATTGCCAGGACAGGAGGGACAATAATACCGGGTGTCACGCCTAAATCCGCGCTTTCTGCAGACACGACATTTTCTTTGGGGGGCTCGTTGGGTAGGGGTACTCTGGAGGACATAAGGAAAATGCCTCTCATGCAGCTGGCCTACTGCATTTGGATTGGGAAGGTGAGGTGGAGCACCGTCTGGAAACAGAAGGGCTCTGACGATCTCTTCCTGGAATTTAAGGAAGGATCCAGTCCGTCCTGAAGCTCTGTATAGCACATGAGCGTTCAGCAAAGCCAATTGAAATAAATAAACAGACACTTTTTTGTACCAGCGTCTGGCCTTACGGGCAATTAGGTACGGCGCCAACAACTGGTCGTTGAGGTCCACCCCTCCCATATTAAGGTTGTATTCGTGGACACAGAGGGGTTTCTCCACAACACCAGTCGCCGTAGTAATTTGGGTCGTCGTGTCTGCATGAAGGGAGGTGAGAACGAAAACATTCTTCTTATCCCTCCACTTCATAGCGAGCAAATTATTATACTTCAAGCAGGCTCTCTCCCCCAGCCTAAGACGGGACTCTACAAGCCGCTGGGGAAAGCCCCGGCGATTAGGTCGCACGGTGCCACATGCTCCAATCTGCTGATCAAACAAGTGACTAAAAAGTGGCACGCTCGTATAATAATTGTCCACGTACAAGTGGTACCCCTTTCCGAATAAGGGTGACACCAAGTCCCACACTATCTTGCCAGCGCTTCCTATGTAGTCAGAGCAGTTGATCGGCTCTACGTGACTATCTTTGCCCTCGTAAACCATAAATCTACATGTATAGCCTGTGGCCCTGTCACAGAGCTTATACATCTTGACCCCGTATCTGGCACGCTTGCTGGGAAGGTACTGTTTGAAGGACAAGCGGCCAGAAAACTTAATCAGGGACTCATCAACGCAGACAACTTGATGGGGGGTAAACAAGTCTGCAAAACGTTGGTTGAAGTGGTTTACGAGGGGCCGAATTTTGTAGAGCCGATCGTATGCAGGGTCTCCACGAGGACGACAGAGTTCATTGTCGTTGAAGTGCATGAACCGCAAAATCTGCTCGTATCGTGCCCTGGTCATGGAGGCAGAGAACACGGGCATATGGTGAATTGGGTCAGTGGACCAATATGACCGCAACTCACTCTTTTTGGTTATGCCCATGTTGAGGGAAAGGCCCAGAAAGATCTTAAATTCGGAGACCGTAATTGGTCTCCAATCTCTGGCAAGGGAGGACTGGGGATTAGCGGCGATGTGTTGACCAGCGTACAAATTGCTTTGGTCCACAATAGATCTATAGAGATCTTCGGTGAAAAACAGTGAATAAAAATCCAGTGGCATAAAGTCAACTGTTTCCACCTGAATTCCGGGTTGGCCAGTGAAAGGGGGAAGTACGGGTGCTGCAGAAGTGATGGGTACCCAATTCGGATTGGCGAATGCAGCAGGAAGGGCACTATGGGCACGACGGGCCTGTCTTTGTCTTATTGGTGGCAGCGGGACACTAGTTGTGCTTGCCACCTCGCCAGCTTGAACTGCACTTATGGGACTCACCACGTCACCACGTGATACTGCAGTGCTGGATGTACGACCAGGGTGTACTAGGCCGCTGGTGCTTGCCAGTTCACCAGAAGGAGTAGCGGCACTAGTACCTCTCTGCTCCCTACGAGAGCCCTGCGGTTCTTGCACTTCAAGGACAGAAGAAGAAGATCGGGGTCTGGTACGCCTGACCCTAGCAGGGACCACAACTCCGTCGTCAGAGCTATCTGTCATGGAGCCGCTGTCCTCTACAGGTTCGTATTCTGAGCTTGAACTTGACAGATGAGTGACTTCCTCTTCACTATCTGTCATGCTCAGAAACGTGTAGGCCTCTTCACTAGTGTACCTTCGATTTGCCATTTTGGGCTCTAAATTTAGGGGTACACTAGTGAGACTAACAGGCAAAAAAGCTCCTGACTGTCAGCGACTGATTCAAAGCGCTACCAAAAAACTGTTAGCGATCGCAGGGATCAGGCCTGACTCTGCGAACGCTACAGTTATGTGTGCTTAGTGTTTTGTGACAGTTATCGATCGATACTGCACTTGGGTGGGCTGGGCTGGGCTGGGCTGGGCCGAGGAGCAAAACGCAGGTGCTAGCAGGTATCTGGGCTGATCCCGCTAACACTGCGTTTTTTTGGGGGACCCTAAACTGCTGGGGAGTATAGATCTGATCGGATCAGATATCGATCCGTTCAGATACTATAGCACTAAGGGAGGTGTATGCTGCGTGCGTGGGTTTTAGCGGTACTGGCGCTAACCTGACGCTGCCTGGGGCGACGCAGACCTTGTCTGACCCTAAAAACTTAACTTCTATCACCGCCGGGCAATTAGGGGGTTAAACCTTTATAGGGTAATAAACGGCGGGTGCCATAAAACTGTAATAAACTATAATAAACTACAAAAAACAAACCAACTAACCAGCGTCACCTGTAACAATTATATGGTGATCGCTGGTGAAGGGGTTAACTAGGGGGCAATCAAGGGGTTAAAACCTTTAGTAGGTAGTATATGGGGGTCCCTGTCGCTATAAAACACTGACAGCGAACCTATATACTTACCTTCCTAACTAGCGTCACCTGTGTCACTAATACAGCGATCAGAAAAACGATCGCTTAGTGACACTGGCGACGGGGGGTGATCACGGGGTTAAAACTTTATTAGGGGGGTTAGGGGGGTACCCTGGACCTAAAGGGGGGTACCCTAGACCTAAAGGGGGCTAACCTAACTGCCCTAACACTTGTAACTGACACAAACTGACACCAATGCAATAAATCAGAAAAAAAAAAAACCTGCTATTGGTGTCAGAGTGACAGGGGGTACAGGGGGGTGATCAGGGGGTGATCGGGGGGTGACAGGGGGGTGATAAGTGTGCCTGCGTGTTCTACTGTATGTGTAGTGTTGGTGCACTTACTTGGATGTCTTCTCTCCTCGGCGCCGGACGAAAAGACCGGCTCGAGGAGAGATGACATCACTTCCTCTGCTTCTGTTTACATTCACAGAAGCCGAGGAAGCTTGTCATTGGCCAGGAGCGATCGCGAGGGGGGGGGCCACGAATGAGTGGCCTCCCCCTCACCTTTGATCGACCCTGACCTCGATCCGACCGCCGCTGGCACCGGGGGGGGGGTCCGATCGGACCCCCCACCCGCGGGCAGGCAAGGACGTACCTGTAAGTCCTTTTGCCTGCCCGTGCCGCTCTGTCGACGTATATAGTCGTGCGGCGGTCGGCAACTGGTTAAAGGCATGACTCACACAGCTCCACCTTTACCTAAAATATTACTTATAAGTGCACTGGCCCTTTAAAAGTTTCTTTTTGGGGGTAATATTTTGCCCATGCTGTGTCCCACCCAGGGCACAAGTGTACCATTCAGCTCAGCTATCGGCAGAATGTCCAACTCTACGAGAGGCTGATGGCGACTGGACGGTGCCCCTAGTGGTATGAATGTTAGGGCTGTATTAGCTCAGGGACAAATGCTTAGAACACAAGCAGTCTGAATTTTGGGATTTTGTCCCTGGGCATATACTGCACTAAATGAAATTTCTGCTCTGCGCACCGTCCAGCCCAGCGTGCAAGGGGCCTGTACATAGCACTGAAAGTATGGTGCTGATATAGCAATTACACTAACATGTGTAGATTATATATGTGCATATATATATATATATATATATATATATATATATATATATATATATCGTATATTACCAAAAGTTTTGTGACGCCTGCCTTTACACGCACGTGAACTTTAATGGCATCCCAGTCTTAATACGTAGGGTTTAATATTGAGTTGGCCCACCCTTTGCAGCTAGTACAGCTTTAACTCTTCTGGGAAGGCTGGCCACAAGGTTTAGGAGTGTGTCTATGGGAAGGTTTGACCATTCTTCCAGAAGTGCATTAGTGAGGTCAGGCACTGATGTTGGACGAGAAGGTCTGGAAAGCAATCTCTGGTATAATTCATCCCAAAGATTTTCTATCAGGTTGAGGTCAGGACTCTGTGCAGGCCAGTCAAGTTCCTCCACCCCAAACCCGCTCATCCATGTCTTTATGGACCTTGCTTTGTGCACTGGTCCAAATAATTTGGTGGAGGGTGGATTATGGTGTGGAGTTGTTTTTCAGGGGTTGAGCTTGGCTCCTTAGTTCCAATGAAGGGAACACTTAAGGCGTCAGTGTACCAAGACATTTTGGACAATTTCTTGCTCCCAACTTTGTACGAAAATCTGTTTGGGGATGACCACTTCCTGTACCAACATGACTGCACACCAGCGTAATGTCTCCAGTCCCCAACCACACCTGTAGCATGTCCACAGATTCTGACCATCTCCTGTGATATTTCCACAGTCTTCTGTAGTATTACAAAAAATGAACATTATGTGCAACCCTTTGGTGATGTCAGGGCCACAGCTGAGGCCCCCTATAACTCATAAGTTGACCACCACTGTTCCAGTGGATTCCTTAGCGGTATATGGCCAACACAAGGCAGTGCAAATAGTAGCTTGGCTGAAAAATCAGAACTTAGCACTGGGTAGAAATGGCCCATCAGGGTCCTCGATGGCAGGACCAAGCTCTGATTTAGACAGAGTTGTACTTTAACATGATATATATATATATATATATATATATATATATATATATATATATATATATATATATATATATATATATAGAGACAGTTTTCTCATAGAGAAAGGGGATGATTGTCTTGCCATTACCAAAGCACAAAATCTGGAAGGTAGACAAAGGCAAGTTTTTAAAGTGTAAAGCCTATGTCATAGTGGCGATTCTGTCGCTGGCAAAAAAAAAAACACCATAACCTCTGAGACTCATTTTCACCTTCACCTATGGCATTGCTGCCTCCCTATCAGAGCCAGTGAAGTGTCTCCCTTGCTAACATGAAATTCATCATTTAGCCTGTTAGAGTGTGACTTTGGCTAAGGGAAAGCAGTAGCTACATTTTGGTTATACTGATGCCAGCTCTGGCATAATCACCAGTATGGCATGGCTCTAAATCTGCTCTAAATGGATTTCCACTTTGTCTAAAGGCTTGAGTCACCTGCCATTCTTTAGATCCTGAAAGGAAGATCCTCCACCCCTACTATCATAGGGCCTAGCTCCACTAATCAGGGACTAATTGCTTCCTAAGAACTTTGTAGGAATTCCAAGATTCTGGGTTTGACTTATCATGGTGGGAATGGTCACTTTATGATAGGGTTTGGTTAGATTGGAGGTGGGTCTTGATATCGCTGAAATCAGTTGAGTCTGCATAGAGGTATCGAGGATGTCTAGGGGAACAGGACCCAAAGCATCTCTCATATCCTTGCATTCGACTCCCTTGAAGAAACAACACCCCATGTTGTAGCCAAAGTCTTTTTCCAAGAGGTCTTGCCAGATAAGGAAGGGGAAAATGTTAGTATATCGGCGGACCAATCTAGCAGTGTTTTCTATTTTCATGGAAACACAATCACTTAAGACCCATCCAAAGTACATATACATTGTTTTAGGTGGTTTTCAGCTGCCAATCGGCTGTCATGTAGAAAGGATTGGCGAGAATGCGAGTGAGAGCAATAGTTCTAGGGACATCTATCGCTGTTAATTCTAATCCAGTGGTCCCCAAACTGTGGCCTGCAGGCCTAAAGCAGCTCTTTGCTTGCTTTTATCTGGCCATTGAGGCACTCTTCCACCCACTGATACAAGGCTCTATTCTTACCACTTATCCCAACAATGGGGCACTATTCTTCCCACTGATACCAACAATGGGGTACTATTCTTCCCACTGATACCAATAGGGCACTATTTCTTCCACTGATACCAACAATGGGGTACTATACCTCCCCCTATGGACCATGTCATTTTGTAATGTAATTTTCTAACTCTCACTGACTACCAATCAATAAAAAGGTGGTATACCACACTAAAGTAAACATAATTATAACGTGAAATGAGGACTGCAGCGATTAACCAAGTGATATAAACCAGGTAACATACATAAACAAAATAAAATCTCGCTAGTCTGGAATTATTAACAACTTATGCTTAATGTGCTATGACACAGTGAATGTACATAAAACATCATAAGGAGCAAAGTACAAAAAAAACTAATAATAATAAAAACACTTCAAAGTATGTGTATAAAGTGAATGCTTATAATTGATGTGAAAAGTCCAAGAATAAAAAACAGATGTTCCACCACCAAGTAACGTGATGCAGAGCCTTCTGTGGCACCCCACACACAGTGATCAGGGACTCTTACTAGATAGCCAGGACAACCTATCGCTAGGATGGTCAAACAAGCAGGCAGAATAACCTCTGCAGGGTAGCAGAAACCAAGCCACTGGGGCAATCTGATGGTAGATGGGTCCTTCAACATAATCTCCCCTCACAGCGGGACATCCAAATCACCCAGGGAACATGAGATGAACCATATAAAGGAAAAGCTCCAATAGTGTAATACTATTAAGGTAATTTTATTGAGAGGAAAGCTAAACCGCTACTTACAATGAATAAAATGTTAACACGCATAGGATAAAATTGTTTGCCGGCAAATAAAAGCAATTACCCGGACTTCCGGAGTCACGTGGGGCGCAATGGCGGCAACGCGTAGCACCGCCCAACATGTTTTGTCACACGTGACGTCTTCCTGGAGCACTGACTACCAAGCCTGAGGCATTCTTTACTCCCACTAATGCTGGGGCATTTTCTACTCCCAATGGCCACAGACCGGCCCCTCTAAAGTCTGAAGGACAGTAAATTGGCCCTTTGTTTAAAAAAGTTTGGAGACCCCTACTTTAAACTGAAGAGCAATAATGGCTTTAAGCTGAGAGGTTTTTATACCTTAAAGTGATTGTAAAGGTATCTTTTTTTTTAAAATAACAAACATATCTATACTTACCTGCTCTGTGCAATGGAAGAGCGGCCGCAAACCTTCTCTTTCCAGGTCCCCCGCAAGCACTCCAGGCCTCTCCCCTCTGTCCAGTGCCACCATGGGAAGCTGCTTCCCATGGGGGCCCTCATGCAGGCTTGCACCTGAGCCCTGCTGCTGTGTTCAGGCCCGCCCCCCGCTCACTGGCTTTGATTGACAGCACTGGGAGCCAAAGCCTTCTGGTGTCCCAGCAAAGCCAGGGAGACCCAGAAATGAGGGGTGAGAAGAGCTGCAGAAGTGGTGATCGAATGAGGGCTCAGGTAAGTAAAAGGGGGGGTGAGGGGGGATGCTTACACCTAAACATTTTTACCTTAATGCAAGGAATTCATTAAGGTAAAAATTATTTCAAGCTTTGCAACCACTTTAATCCATAGAATGTGTTAAAGTTAAAAAAAACTTTTACCTTTAGAACCACTTTAACTAGCTATCAGTCTGAGTAGCAGGCATCCCAAGGTGCTTATATTTACCTTGCCACCCCTCACCTGCTGCCCACTCTGCCCTCCTGCTCCCATGTGACCACATGCAGGCCCGGCGATTGGCTGCTTAAGCAGCAAGTGCTAAATTTTGACCACATTCAGGCCTGGTGCATGGGCGTCCGCAGAACTTTTTTCGGGGGGGGGGGGGGGGGCATCATTTTAAGGTCTGATCATGTGTTCTTACCTGTGTCAGTCAACAGCAGCTGCAGGGGAGAAAGCGCTTGGCGACGGCTGATAAAGCCTGATGAGGTGATGTCACCCATAGGTTCCCATGTCACAGTTGTTATTGGTGCTTCCTCCTCTCCCCTGCAGCTGGATCACACAGGTGAGATAACATGACCAGATTGGAACAGTCTGAAAATAGGTTAGTCCACATAGGTGTTAGGGGTAAGGGGGCGGGGGCAGTTTTTAAGGCTAGTGCAAGCTGGAATTCTACTTTCAATCTACCCTCCCTATTGATGGCTTGTGGCAGTGTTAAAGCAGTAACATACGATCTATAGTGTGAAGTTGTGCATAAATGTGCAAAAATACAATGATAAAATTGTAAAATCCAAAAAAAAAAAAACTCCAAGTGAATCACTATTGACAGAAAAATTCATCAATCAGAAAAAACAGTAAGATTGCTCATATCCAAATAGTCTGTAATATTGTGCAAAATTGCAAAATCAAAAAATTAATATACCTCAAAAAAGTCATAGTGAATAAATAATGCAAAAAAAAGTTCATAAAAGTGAATTGTATCCACTGGGATTGGATAAATAGAGAGATGTACATATACGGTGGTAATGCTGATGTTATTCCTCATATAAAGACTGCCGGCCCAAACAGGCTCTCTAAACTCTCACCTTAAAAGAAGGGGATTCAGGCATCAATATGTAGCTTAAAATGGTGTTGTACGTTACAGCATATGGTATGGTGATGGCTGAATTATCCTCTCGACCTGGCAGGCTCCTATAAAAAAGACAGGGATTTTTCCACCTAGGCTGCGCCGGCCCGGTGGGGGGAGGGGGAAAAGAGAGGAAGCCTCCAATAGTGTAGTATTATAGGTCAACTTGTTTATTTATATCTTAAAAGTGGTCTCTTACATAAAAAGCAAGGTTAAAAGCATAAACAATGAAGGAGCGGCGTCCGAGACGCCTCCTTACATGACTTCCGGTAAAGTCTGCTCTCTGCCACGCCCTACGCGTTACGTCACCGCTCGTGACTTCAACTGGTATGAGTTGAACTCGTCCCCAGTTGAAGTCACGAGCGGTGACGTAACGCGTAGGGCGTGGCAAAAAGCAGACTTTACCGGAAGTCACGTAAGGAGGCGCCTCGGACGCCGCTCCTTCATTAGGTGGAAAAATCCCTGTCTTTTTTATGGGAGCCTGCCAGGTCGAGAGGATAATTCAGCCATCACCATACCATATGCTGTAACGTACAACACCATTTTAAGCTACATATTGATGCCTGAATCCCCTTCTTTTAAGGTGAGAGTTTAGAGAGCCTGTTTGGGGTGGCAGTCTTTATATGAGGAATAACATCAGCATTACCACCGTATATGTACATCTCTCCATTTATCCAATCCCAGTGGATACAATTCACTTTTATGAACTTTTTTTTGCATTATTTATTCACTTTGACTTTTTTGAGGTATATTAATTTTTTGATTTTGCAATTTTGCACAATATTACAGACTATTTGGATATGAGCAATCTTACTGTTTTTTCTGATTGATGAATTTTTCTGTCAATAGTGATTCACTTGGAGTTTTTTTTTGGATTTTACAATTTTATCATATTTTATGTGAGTTATCTAGTGTTATGATAGATTTGATGCGCGAAATCCTTCCACTTCTATATATTTTTTGAGTGTAATGTGAACACTTTTTGATTTTGCTGCAATCTTCGTTTAAGATATCATCATAACTATTACATGTTTTGAGTGCTTTATGTTTATTGTTTATTTTTTGTGATTATCACCACATTCATTTGTATTTCACTATAAGCGCGAAGGTCAACACTATTCGTATTAGTGTTAAAGCAGAGCTCCACCCAAAAGGGGAAGCTCCACTTGCTTGCACCCTCCCCCCTTCCACTGCCACATTTGGCACTTTTTGGGGGAGAGAGTGTACCTGGTTTTGCCGTGGCGATCTGAGCCACATGCAAAACCATGCACAATACTCTGCGAGTGACCGCAGCAAGTGAAGTTATACATAAACATACAATTAATCAATTACAAAAAATAAAAAATACACCTGCATGGTACAGCATTGGCTTAACCACTTCAATACAGGGCATTTATACACCTTCCTGCCCAGACCAATTTTCAGCTTTCAGCGCTGTCGCAGTTTGAATGACAATTGCGTGGTCATCCAACACTGTACCCAAACTAAATTTTTATCATTTTGTTCCCACAAATAGAGCTTTCTTTTGGTGGTATTTGATCACCTCTGCGGTTTTTATTTTTTGCTAAACAAATAAAAAAAAGACCAAAAATTTTGAAAAAAATAAAAAGATTTGCTTTTGTTTCTGTTAAAATTTTTTGTAAATAAGTACGTTTTCTCTTTCACTGATGGGCACTGATAAGGCGGCACCGATGAGGTGGCACCAATGAGCGGGCACTGACGATGGGCACTAATATGCGGCACTGATGGGCACTGGTAGGCGGCACTGATGGGTGGCACTGATATGCAGCACTGATGGGCATTGATAGGCAGCACTGATGGGCACTCATGGGTGGCACTGGTGGGCATTGATGGGCACTGAAAGGCTTCAAAGATGGGTTCTTATGGGTGGCACTGATGGGCACATATAGGCGGCACTGCTGGGCACTGATAGGCGGCACTGCTGGGCACAGATACATGGCACTGATGGGCACTAATACGCGGCACTGATAGGCATCCCTGGTGGCACTGGCAGTGGTAGGCATTGTGAATGGGCACTGATTGGCAGCTGCCTGGGCATTGATTGGCAGCTGCCTGGGCACAGATTAGTATTTCCCTGGGGGTCTAGGGGGCATACCTGGTGGTCCAGTGTGGATGGCTTCCCTGGTGGTCCTGGGCAGCTTCCCTGGTGGTCCTGGGTGGGATCCGAGGGGGGGCTGTGCTGATAAACAATCAGCACAGACCCCCCCTGTCAGGAGAGCAGCCGATCGGCTCTCCTCTACTCGCGTCTGTCAGACGCGAGTGAGGAAAAGCCGATCACCGGCTCTTCCTATTTACATCGTGATCAGCCGTGATTGGACACGGCTGATCACGTGGTAAAGAGTCTCCGTCAAAGACTCTTTACCTAGATCGGTGTTGCGGGGTGTCAGATTGACACCCGCAACAACGATCGCCACGATGTGCGCCCCCGTGGGAGCGCAGCGGCTCAATATCCTGCGGACGTCATATGACGCCCAGTCAGGGTATTGAAACCACTTTGCCGCCGTCATTCTGCTATATGGCGGGTGGCAATTGGTTAAGCCAGTGGAGAGTTTAAAATCTATATGGACACAATAGCATCTTTATCTTTATGCTGTTGTGCCCATATACAGTAGCTGCTTTTGTGCCCATATAGATGCTGGTGTGCCTCTATATGGGTAGCAACAGCATCTATATAGGCACAATAGCAGTTATATGGGCACAATAGCTGAAAGATGATATTCTGTCCATACTGTATAACTCCTATTGTGGCCATACAAATGCTACTGTCTCCTATTGTGCCCAGTGACACTGACCTTGCAGTGCTTCCAGTGCCGGGACAAGGTTATCTGGTGACCGGGTGAAGATGCCAAACTGCGCTATATTTTGGGTGTCTTTAGTTAGCCTAAAATACAGATTTCTTGTAAAATATTAACAGCTACATACAGAATGCCCAAAATGATTTATAATGACTGAGAGAGAGATTTTTAGACGTTTGTAACTGACCTTAACCGCTTCAGCCCCGAAAGATTTTACCCACTTCCTGACCAGAGCACCTTTTGCGATTCGGCACTGCGTTGTTTCAACTGACAATTGCGCGGTCGTGCGACTCTGCACCCAAACAAAATTGACGTCCTTTTTTCCCACAAATAGAGGTTTCTTTTGGTAGTATTTGATCACCTCTGCGGTTTCTATTTTTTGCACTATAAACAAAAAAAAAACGACAATTTTGAAAAAAAACACAATATTTTGTACCTTTTGCTATAATAAATATCCCCCAAAAATATATAAAACAGCACATTTTTTCCTCAGTTTAGGCCGATTTGTATTCTTCTACATATTTTTGGTAAAAAAAAAAACGCAATAAGCGTATATTGATTGGTTTGCGCAAACGTTATAGCTTCTACAAAATAGAGGAATGTTTTATGGCATTTTTATTATTCCTTTTTTTTTTTTATTAGTAATGACGGCGAGCTGTGATTTTTATCAGGACTGCGACATTATGGCGGACACATTGGACACTTTTGACACTATTTTGGGACCTTTGTCATTTATACAGCGATCAGTGCTATAAAAATGCACTGATTACTGTGTAAATGACACTGGCAGGGAAGGGGTTAACCACTAGGGGGCGATGAAGAGGTGAAGTGTGTCCTAGGGAGTGATTCTAACTGTGAGGGGGGATGGACTACCACTCACGTGACAGGGATCACTGCTCCCGATGACAGGGAGCGGTGATCTCTGTCATGTCACTAGGCAGAACAGGGAAATGCCTTGTTTACATAGGCACGTCCCCATTCTTCGGCTCCGTGACATGATCGTCGGGAGACCAACGGACATCGGTTTCCGCGGGCATGGTCACGCTGTAGGCGGCGGGCGCACGTGCGCCCACTAGCCCCACCATTTAAAGGGGACGTAAAGGTACGCCCATTTGCCCACCCCTGCCATTGTGCCAATGTATATCGGCGTGCAGCGGTCGGCAAGTGGTTAAAGAATATATAACTGATCACATGCTTGGTCAGAAATTAATTCTTGCAAACACTCACCTCCTTCATACCTCCCAACTTTGGAACTTGAGGATGAGGGACACCTAGGGATGGAAAAGACATGCAGGGCGCATCGTGACAATAATGGGCGTGGCTTAAATGCGTTGAATTTTGAGGTGGCTTAAAGGAACATGGTTAAATAGAGTCTAAAGCGGTATTAAACCCACAAGCAAACATTTATTATATTTCAGCTTACAAATTCTTAGATGTGATGGCTGCATTAGTTTTCCTTTTCTTTCTTTTTTAGCCTTTCTTCTATTTTCACCTGGTGATCCAGCCAGTATGTTTTTTTGTTTTTCAAAAGAACAAGCTGTCCTGCAGATGTAGCCATTAGAGAGTTGAGACAAACCATTTACCATTGACAGGGGTGCTTACAATGATCAGCTTTTTTTTATTTATGTAAGACCTTTATCCTGAAAGAAAAAATATGTTTGCTGCAATTGCTTATAAAGTATTAGTGTATTTAAATCTTCTAGTCCATCTAACACTCCCTTCCTTCCAGACTGACAATGTTGCTGTTCAAAGGTGCCCCCATTGCTCTTTCATCCAGAGTTGTGTCTCACTAATACAGGAGGTGTGTTACTGACCAGATCACCAGGTGAAAATTAAAAAAACAAAAAAAAACAAATGCAGCCACCACATCTAATGATTACTAAGCTGAAATATATTACATTTTTGATTTTGGGTTTATTACGGCTTTACAGTGGTATATACTGTACACAGTCCAAAGTCCTCATACCCACAAAATACTCCTTAATTTCTGTGCTATGAGTGAGAGGCCCACTGACATAAACCTACACCATGTATACACTCATATACAGTTAGAGTCCTTGCACACGGGGGCGGCGTCGGCGGTAAAACACCGCTATTATTAGCGGCGTTTTACCGTCGGTATGCGGCCGCTAGCGGGGCGGTTTTACCCCCCGCTAGTGGCCGAGAAAGGGTTAAATACCACCGCAAAGCGCCTCAGCAGAGGCGCTTTGCCGGCGGTATAGCCGCGCCGTCCCATTGATTTCAATGGGCAGGAGCGGTAAAGGAGCGGTATACACACCGCTCCTTCACCGCTCCGAAGATGCTGCTAGCTGGACTTTTTTTACCGTCCTGCCAGCACATCGCTCCAGTGTGCAAGCCCTCGGGGCTTGCACACTGGAATGAAAGCAGCGGCACTTTCGGGGCGGTTTGCAGGCGCTATTATTAGCGCAATAGCGCCTGCAAACCGCCCCAGTGTGCAAGGGCTCTTACGGGCTGAGGTATACTTAGTCACCCTTTACATCAGAATCTCCCCTTCACATCAGGTGCCCCCTTCACATTAAAGTCCCCTCCTTCACACCAGTAGTTCCCCTTTACATCAGAAGACCCCTTACATTAACTGCTTCAGATCCGGGCCGTTGTAAAATGACGTCAACAGCGCGGATCTAAATTGCCGGGACGACGTCTATTGACGTCGTCCCGTGCATGAGCGGCCTGCGCGCCCCCTGCAGGGCGCGCGCGGCGCGCTCGGTGATCAGCGAGTCTATGAGACTCGCCTGATCACAGATCAGAGTAAGGGGTTGGTCCCGACCCCTTACCACATGATCAGCTGTCAGCCAATGACAGCTGATCATGTGATGTAAACAGAGCCGGTAATCGGCTATTTTTCCTCCTCGCGCTGACAGCGCGAGGAGGAAAAAAAAAACCCGATCACCGGCGGCCGTGATCGGGACATCAGTCCCGATCACGGCGATCTTCTGACACAAGGCAATAGGCAGCAGTGCTGCCTACCAGTGCCCACCAGCATCACCCATCAGTGCCCACAGTGCCAACAATCAGCGCCACCCATCAGTGCCCACAGTGCTACCCATCAGTGCCCACAGTGCCACCCATCAGTGCCCACAGTGCCACCCATCAGTGCCCACAGTGCCACCCATCAGTGCCCACAGTGCCACCCATCAGTACCACCCATCAGCACCCACATCAGTGCCACCCATCAACACCCACATCAGTGCAACCTATCAGTGCCCATCAGTGTCACCTACCAGTGCCCATAAGTGCCCATCAGTGCCACCCATCAGTGCCCCCCCATCAGTGGTACCTATCCGTGCCACCCATCCGTGCCACCCATCCGTGCCACCCATCCGTGCCACCCATCTGTGCCACCCATCTGTGCCACCCATCCGTGCCACCCATCCGTGGCCATCAGTGCCGCCTTATCTGTCCCCATCAGTGCCGCCTTATCTGTCCCCATCAGTGCCGCCTTAACTGTGCCTATCAGTGCCGCCTTAACTGTGCCCATCAGTGCCGCCTTATCTGTGCCTATCCGTGCCCATCAGTGCAGCCTATCAGTGCCCACCAGTGCCACCTCATCAGCGCATATCAATGAAGGAGAAAAATTACCTGTTTGCAAAATTTTATAACAAACTATTAAACATGATTTTTTTTTTTTCAAAAATTTCCATCTTTTTTTGTTTGTTTAGCAAAAAATAAAAATCCCAGATGTGATCAAATACCACCAAAAGAAAGCTCTATTTGTGGGAAAAAAATGATAAAAATTTCATTTGGGTACAGTGTTGTATGACCGCGCAATTGTCATTCAAAGTGTGACAGCGCTGAAAGCTCAAAATTGGTCTGGGCAGGAGGGGGGTTGAAGTGCCCAGTAAGCAAGTTGTTAAGAGCCACCCTTTCACATCAGAGTCCCCTTTTACAGCAAGAGTCCTCCTTTACATCTGCAATGGCCCTTAAATTTGGGGCCCCTTTCTCATCAGAGTCCCCCTTTAACATTGGTAGTCCCCCTTTAACATCGGTAGTTTACAATTACATCAGCAGTCTTCCCTTGACATCAAGAGTCCCCCTTTACATCAGGCACTCGGGGGTGTTAGGAGGGGTGATCCAGGGATATGAAATACATAGACAGGGATCCTAAGCCTAGGATGAAGACAGCTATGAGGGAGATAGTGCAGGCTGGATTACAGTGTGAAGTGGAGGGAGTTGGGCTGTAGACAGGAGAAGTATCTGGGAATGGAGGAGCCCAGGAGTCTATCAGGAACTTGTGGCAGGGAAAGGGTGCAGTGCAGGCATTTAGTGAAGAGGGAACTGAGGTCTGCTGTGTGGGGAGTGGACAGGAGTGACTGATAACAGGGAAGAGGAGATGAGTATTAGGATCAGAGATGCCTTGGGGGGGGGGGGGGGGGACAGTAATCAGAGCTGGGGGACTTGAATCACTGATTGCAGGGAGAGGAGTAGAGGAGCTGGAGCTGTCAGTGGTGGGGAATGAGAGGAAAAAAGCAGATGAGCCAGACTGAGAGGAGAGCTTGCATGGAGGAGAAAGTGTGTAGGTGCGGGGGGGGGGGGAGAGATCACCTACCAGATCGGCTGCAGGGATTGAGAATGGGGGCACCATTTGCTTACCTTTCCATTGCTGGGAGGAGATGAGGGTGGGTAAGAAAACTGTAAAGTTCCAATGTGACAGTGGCAATGCAGGGGTGCTACAGTGACATCATGAAGCTGGAGAGGAATGAGAGCACTTTCCGCACGTCCTCCGGGCTCTCTCCTGTTCTCCTGATTTGATTTTTCTCATCCAGAGCTAAGCTGACAGGAGTAATGATGCCGCTGTCACTACTTCTGTCAGCCTTGTAGTGGCAGAAACGCTCCTCCTGGCACCCCCAGCTCACATGTTGCCGTCATATTTCTGCTTCCTCCTTGTCCCTGCTCTGTGGCCCTGCCGCAGCTACTGCTACCCGGATGATGATCCCTGAACAGTCCGTACACCCTCCACGTACCTTTCCTTCACAGTCACCGCTGGCTGCAGTCCTGCCTTCTGCTCTCAACACTTCCTGAGAGAGTCAGGCAGACAGGCATCCCCTCCATATCACTCCGCCAGGGAGAGTTAGGCTGGGGGCCAGAACTTTAACCGGTTCAATACAGGGCATTTTCACCCCCTTCCTGCCCAGACCAATTTTTAGTTTTCAGCGCTGTCGCACTTTAAACGACAATTGCGCAGTCGTGCGACGTTGTACCCAAACAAAATTGACGTCCTCTTTTTCCCACAAATAGAGCTTTCTTTTGGTGGTATTTGATCACCTCTGCGGTTTTTATTTTTTGCGCTATAAACAAAAAAAGAGCGACAATTTTGAAAAAAAACACAATATTTTTTACTTTTTGCTATAATAAATATCCCAATTTTTAAAAAAAAAAACAAATTTTTTCCTCAGTTTTAGCCGATACGTATTCTTCTACATATTTTTGGTAAAAAAAAAAAAAAAACCGCAATAAGCGTATATTGATTGGTTTGCGCAAAAGTTATAGCGTCTACAAAATACGGGATAGATTTATGGCATTTTTTAAAAAAAATTATTTATTTATATTTTTTACTAGTAATAGCGGCGATCGCGTTTTTTTTTTCGTGACTGCGACATTATGGCACATCAGACACTTTTGACACATTTTTGGGACCATTCACATTTATACAGCGATCAATGCTATAAAATTGCATTGATTACTGTATAAATGTGACAGGCAGGGAAGGGGTTAACTACTAGGGGGAGACGAGGGGTTAAATGTTTCCTAGGGGAGTGATAACTGTAGGGGGAGGGGACGCACAAGGGGAGGAGACCGATCGGTGTTCCTCTGTACTGGGAACACAGATCGGTCTCCTCTCAACTGACAGGACGTGGATCTGTGTGTTTACACACACAGATCCACGGTCCGGTCAACGGGCAATCGCGGGTGCCCAGTGGACATCGCGGCCGCCGGGCACACGCACCGGGTCCCGAGCAACGCGGCAGGCGCGCGCGCCCCCCCTAGACGGCCGGGAAGCCCAGGCCGTCATATGACGTCCACCCAGGATGGGAGATCCCATCTGTGGACGTCATTTTACTATGGCCGGGTAGTGAAGTGGTTAAACTAACTGTTGGCAAATGCGGCTCTAGCTGCCTCCCCCCCTACATAAAAAAAAGAGTTCCCGCTCTGCTGCTGCCTCCTGGGGCCCCAATGATGGAAGGATGGGGCCCTGCAAATGTTATTTAATGATTGGTCAATCTAGGAGCTGATCACAAGCCTTGAAAACTGCCTGCACTTTACCAGAGTGAGTGGCAGTGGAGGCAATGCGGGAAACAGCTCAGCTGAGTGGGACTGCGGGACATAAGTCCGAATCCGGGGCTGTCCCGCAGAATCCAGGACTGTTGGGAGGTATGACCCCCTTTGCAATCAAAACATGTAGCTTTAAAAATGTCCATTACAGATTATATTATAATTAAACAGTAATCTGCAAGCACTGATTACAGACAGACCACGACACAGAACAAGCTGACACTAACCCAGCTTGTTCTACAAATAATATAATTTAGCACTTCACCTTAAAGCGTTGTTCCAGCCGAAATGTTACTTTTTAGATAAAAATCCTCCTATAATCCTCATGCTTAATGTATTCTAGTAAAGGTATGCTGTAAACTAAGGTCTGTTTTGTATTTTTGCACCATTGATTTCTTACTTTTGGAAGTCCCAGCAGGCTGCGGCCATCTCATGTGTGGGCATCTGAAACCAGACTGTATCTCTTCCTGTATTCCATGCATGCTGGTTACCCAGCATGCACCTCCAGATCTCGCACATGCTCAGAGCAGCACAAGCAGTGTAATAGGTTGTAGGTCGGGTTTCCATAGCAACAGCAGGGTCAGAGGAAGTTGCAGCTCCTTAGCTATGGAAACCTCTCCTCCCCCTCCAGGAACCAGGAAGTTTATCTACATTTACAAAGATTATAAATCTGGAAATATAAAAAGCTCCTGCAAAAGTTAAATTACTTCTTAAAAGATGCTAATTGTAAATGATATCCCTTGTTTCTGTGCAGATTTTATATATATATATATATATATATATATATATATATATATATATATATATACACACGCATATATACACACAGAAACAAGGGATATAATTTACAAATAGCATCTTTAAACCATACAATACAATGCATCATTTACAATTAGGATCTTTTAAAAAGGTAATTACCTTTTGCAGGAGCTGCCTCAAATTGCCCCCCTCAAAATTGTCACATCATATTGCCCCCATCAAAACTGCCCCATCAAAAAACTGCCCCATCAAATTCCCCCTTCAAATTGCCCCCATCAAAACTGCCCCATCATACTGCCCTCATCAAAATTGCCCCCAAATTACTGCCCCATCAAAATTGCCCCATCATAGTACTCTTTTATAAACGATTAGTAAAGGCTGTCCCCTCCCTGTATGTAATCAGAGCTAAGATGTTTCAGCCGCCTCCCCCACCGCCCATCACCGTGTATAAGAAGCTTTGGTAACCATGGCAACAAAAGCCTGGTTACCCTTTTTAAAAATGGCGCTGGCCGTCCGCCTTGCATCGCGTCATTTCCATGTTTATTCTTGTGTACAGGAGATGGACACAGAAAAAGTGTATAAAAGGGAAGAAAACAGACAGGAAATAAGAATAGGTTCAGGTATATGTAGAGAAAAGAAGTGTTCGTATATGAGGGATCCATCCCCTCGGCGGTATAACCCACCCAGGAGAGGGCACCTGGTTTTTGTCGTAGTGTTCCCTGTGTCCGTAAACCGGAGCACTAGGTCACTCTGTGGGGTAGAAGGGAGGCACTAACGACGCGGCGGCAACCCACCTGCTCATATCCTAGGAGAGGATTGAACTAAGAAATTTATGAGAGAAATTGGCTGGCGTACACACAGCTGTAACATTGAATGCGAGAATTGAAAAATTAAAACTTTACATAAGTGGAGATCTAAAACATAGAATCAGAAAGCCGTGAAACATGTAAACTGGCTCATTTATGCAACAATAATGATGTAACTTTAAAACTTTGTAAACCCGACTAAAAGGGAGGGGATTATATTACTGGAAAGAGGTATTATGAGCCCTGGCGTTGTTTTGCCTAAGTGCCCTGAAGCTCCGAAGAACAACACAGGGCAGGGCCATTCTCAAAGACCGAGATCGTTCCAGCAGGGGATGGTATTAGGGGGAGTTCTGATCCGTCTGGCAAATGGAGTATGGCCATGCGGGATAAGAAAGATCCACAATAGATTGCAAAGTCCCGTGATATCAGAACTGGGCTGAAGACAGCAAGACGGGTTTGGTAAATGTATTTGGGCAAGTCCGTGGTTTGCTAGTTCAAAAACAAAAAAGGAAAAAAAAACAAAAAAAAACAAAACAGAAGTGTAGGAACTTGTCACCATGGGTACTGGGCATCCCCTAGTAGGTGTTCGTCTCGGCAGATCATCAAATGCCGGAGTAAAAGAGAGGAGAGTTTGCAGGAGCATTACTCGTTTTCCTGATCCCAGGCCGGATCCATTTGTGGCCTTGGAGTCCCTGATCCGGATCCACCTCCACGACTCTGCTTTTGTTTCTTCGCTTGCCTTTTATCCGGTGTGTACAGTGGGGACCTGGGTGGAATATATTCCAGAGGGGTTTGTAGGAATTCTGCATACCAGTCAGGCAATTCTGTGTGGCCTAGGTTCAGAGCAGTGCAGAAGTCCGGCAGGTCAGCAGGTGTGCGCAAGACATGTTGTTGTCCATTGTGAGAGACCGTGAGGGCAAAGTGGAAACACCATGCATATTGCAGATCTCTATCCCTCAATTTCTCCAGCAGAGGGCGTAAAGCTCGTCTGTTTTTCAAGGTGATTTGGGAGAGATCTTGAAAGAGCATTATAGTCTCTCCATTAAACACTATTTGTTTGTTTCTTCTTGCCTTGCTCATTATATTTTCTTTTAGAGTGAAGCTTTGAAGGCAACAAATAATGTCCCTCGGTGGAGCAGTCTCAGGACCTTTTGGCCTTAAGGCCCTGTGAGCTCTGACAAAGTCTATCTCAGTGTCTTCTTGTCTTTCCAGCAGACTATTGAAGACCCTCTGAAGTGCTGGGATGATCTGGTCATGTTCCACTGTTTCAGGGATCCCTCTCACTCTTATGCTACACCTCCTGCCCCTGTTATCCAAATCTTCAATGTGCCTATTCATTTCTATGAAATGCTGGGCTTGTGCACAGGAAGCTTTTTCAAGTTTAGAAATGGCTCTGTCTCTGTGTTTCCCCGCGGCCTCTGCAGATAACAGCTTTTCATTAAGGACCAGTAAGTTTGTCTTTAAATCTGTGATCGCTGCTGAGAAGGTCGATTTAATATCCGCTGCGATCACCGACATGTCAGAGTAAGTGAGGGGGAGATCTGATCTTTTATTACCCTTGTCTGAATCCTCTGGCGCGGACTGTGAGTCCTCACTGTATTCGTCCTCATGGCTGGTCAGCGCCATCTTGGATCCTAGGCCGCTGCTGCATGCCGCTGCTGTGTTCCTAAACAGCTCAGGAATGTTTCCCACCGGGTATGCAGCAGCTCCACGGCGTGAACGGGTGTGAGGGGTGTTGGGGAACCTCTTTCCCGGCATCTGTGAGCTGCTAGTCCAGTTTAGGGCTGTGTACGGCTGTGTGGGTTAGCGGAGCTCCCTCAGTGTGCTGCCGTTCGCATTGCGCGCCAAGCCACGCCCCCTGTCTGTCTTTTTTTTTATTATAGTGCAAAAAATAAAAACCGCAGAGGTGATCAAATACCACCAAAAGAAAGCTCTATTTGTGGGATAAAAAGGATGCCAATTCTGTTTGGGTACAGCGTCGCACGACCGCGTAATTGTCAATTGAAGGGACGCAGTGCCGTATCGCAAAAAATGGCCTGGTCATTGAGCAGCCAAATCTTCCGGGGCTGAAGTGGTTAAATGTGTTTGCAGTAATTTAAAGGGGTTGTAAACCTTCGTGTTTTTTCACCTTAATGCATCCTGGCAGTGACCGGCACCCCAGCCACCCCCCCCCCCCCCCCGTTTTACTTACCTGAGCCCTGGAACCTCTGCCCAGGGTTCGCGGCTCTTGATTGGATAGATTGATAGCAGCGCAGCCATTGGCTCCCGCTGCTGTCAATCAAATCCAATGACGCGGGCGCTCGGGAGCACGCCCGCAAGGTAGCCCCCTCAGGAGAGCGCTTCTCCTAGGTATGTGGGGAGGAGCCGCCGGGGGACCCCAGAAGACAAAGTTCGGGGCCACTCTGTGCAAAACGAGCTGCACAGTGGTGGTAAGTATGATATGTTTGTTGTTTAAAAAAAAATAACCCTTACAATCACTTTAGTTTAACCAGGATAACCCAGCATAGCTAGAGAACTGACCATGGTGTGTGCTATTGCTTAGTGTGGTCAGTTTAATAGGAAAGCAGAGGGACTGGCAGGAACACCAGGGATTTCACACAATGGAAGCAATACAAAGAGAACAGGATATTTTTTTTCATACAAGTACATGGTACAGAAAATAAAAACAGAATCTGTTGCGCTTAATAAAACATATAGTAGAATCTTCTGACACAAAAATTGCTGGATACAATTGAAGAGATATCAATAGGAATGGTGCAGCGCTAAAAAATATTAATGTAAAAATGTCCCAAAAAGAACCAAAATAAATATGGTCAAACAAAAGTCCTCTCCATCAGGAAGAAATAGTAATCTAATCAGCGAGATCCATATTGAAAGGAGACACAGAAGAGAGATGAAAACACCGTCACCAACACCCAAACAAACTGACCCTTACCATCAGTGCATGGGTTATACACGTCTGTAGAAAAAAGGCAGTCTTCATAGAATAAACCAATGATCTTCTAATGGAGTAGCACCAACAAATTCCCCTCTGAACTAAATGGAAGGCTTTAGATCTCCTTTTGGTGGCTGGATATTAAACCAAGTATACTCCAGTATGCATATGCACCTCAAGATCGTGGTACGTAGGGAATAAAAAGAAAACGCTCATTGCGCAATCTCCATAAACAACAATAATTTATTGAAAAGATAAAAACCACTCACATTTAGTAAGAAGGTATACAGCAGTGTGAAGCGTCCAGCGCTTCTAACCACAAAGATGGCCACCGTGTCACCGTCCCACCGCGTCCTGCGTCGCCAGTCTCTATCAACGAGGGCGATGATAGAGACTGGCAACGCAGGACGCGGTGGGACGGTGAGCGTTTTCTTTTTATTCCCTACGTACCACGATCTTGAGGTGGTATGATCCAGTGGTTTCTAGCCTGTCTGATTTCTTGAGACTTTTTCGGAATATCTTCGAGGAACCGGGTCGTGTCTCCTCAGTGGCTAGCGCTCTTTTACATCTCCGTCAAGAGTGCGCTTCTGTGGGACAGTATGCTCTTCAGTTCCGTATCCTCACAGCTGAATTGAGCTGGAATAATGAGGCCCTAGTTGCAACCTTTTTACATGGCCTCTCTGATAGAGTGAAGGATGAATTAGCAGGAAGATCCCTTCCAGCTGATCTGGACAGTGTCATCACCTTGTGTAACCAGATCGATATTCGCTTTCAGGAGAGGGCCCTGGAAAAAAGACGCCAGCACTCCCCGTTCCTTAGGCAGCTTGAGCTCCCAGTCCCTTCTCTTCGATCCGAGGAGCACCCCCTGCCCGCTGCGGAACATATTCAGCTGGGCTGGACCAAGTTGTCTTCCGAAGAACGCGCTAGGCGCAGAACTCTGGGCCTGTGCCTCTATTGTGGGGCCAAGGGTCATTTTCGTGACACTTGTTCTCTTCGCCTGGAAAAACGATCAGGGCTAATACATCTGGAAGGTGGAGTATTAGACCCTGAAGTATCACATTCACCTTCTCATCTTCTTCTTTCTGTGTTCCTTCATGTCGGAGCTTCCCCTCGTTCGGTCTCGGCACATCTGGATTCCGGAGCCGCTGGCAATTTCATGGATTGGGAAACTGCATCTTCCATGAGCCTTACCCTTTTGCCCCTTTCAAGGCCATTGGTGGTCTTGGCGATTGATGGCACTGTTCTCCCAGGGGGTCCTATCCACTTCCAGACCCTCCCTGTTAAGATGTTGGTAGGGACACTCCACCAGGAGTGGATATTCTTCCTTGTCTTACCTAAAACTTCATCTCCTCACATATTAGGTCTTCCTTGGTTACGGTTCCATTCTCCACACATTGACTGGACTGCTGGACGGATCCTGGCTTGGGGTTCCTCCTGTTCCTCTTCCTGCCTACTCAAGGTTACCCCAAAAGAGAAACTTCCTGTTGCCACCATCCCAGTATCTTCTGCTCTTCCCGCTGCATATAGCGATTTCTGGAATGTCTCCTGCAATAGTCGGGCTGAGGCACTCTCTGGGTCATGTGGCACTCTGGATGAGGAGCCCACCTGTGAACTTGAGCCAATCAATCACTCCAGTTTGCATGGTCATTTACCTTTGCCTGTTCCTGGACCCCCTTGGACGCACACCCAGGCTGACTCGTCTACCAGTTCCACAGTCGCTACACCCTGTGATGCAATTCTGGTGGTCGCTGCACCTGGCAATGCTGTTCAGTCGGCCTCTGCACCAGTTCAGCCTATGCCCAGTGAAGCTATCCAGCTTGACTTCTGTGACACATCACTTTCTAACCAACCTGGTCTCAGGGATCCACTGACTTCTGCCCAGTCTGATGATCCTGTGTTGGATGTCCAGCTCATCTTTAAGGGTCTGGGGGACCCTGCTCAGACTCCTGATGGTCTTCTTATGCCTTTACCCATTCCTAAGAAGCCTTTAGCCCTCAATAAGTCCTCTCGTCCTCTCCCTACCTCGGTTTCGGCCTCTGAGGATAATCTTAAGTACGAGGTTAGTCAAGTTCTCGATTCCCTGCGCCGTAGAGGCATTCTTCAGTACCTCGTACATTGGGAAGGGTTTGGTCCTGAGGAGAGGTCTTGGATCACTGCATCTGAGATCTTTGCGCCTCGTCTGTTGAAGAGGTTTCATCTGGAGTTTCCCTTTAAGCCAGGGCCCAGGTGGGGGAGGGGGATGCTCTAGCTCTCACTGGGATCCATGTTAGTTATCCTGTAGACCTGCTTCCTGAACCTTCCAGGGTTCAATCCGCAGCAATCAGTCCTAGGGTCCACTACCTTAGCGGTGCACTTCCGACTCCTACAGAGTGCATCTGTCACCTGGGTCCAGGTAACCTGACAGTAACAATTAATCCAATTTGACTCCACAACATATACCATGCCATAGCACTTTTGCCAAATATTTGTGGAGACTATTACTGTGATGTGCTTACAATGAAAATGTATATACATCTGATTTATATCCCTTGTGTATAGAAATGGTGCTTAACCTATATCTAGTTAACAATTATTATCTTTTATGGGCACCTGCTGCACTTCCATTTGACACACCTGGATACAGTCGGTGCCCAAATGCCTCTGCATGCCAACCAAGCGTCTTTACTATTCCCTTCTCCTATGAATTTTCCTTCTCCTTTTTCCTCACACTTTTCACCCCTAAATGCTCTTATCCATCTTAATACCATTATGTAAATAAAATGAAAACCAGCACAATTTGCTTACGTGATAACACCCTATTTAAGTTTACGATTGGTAATGATTATTTACGATAAAGTGAACTATACTTAGTAATCGGCCAGGCGGACAGCTGACTTCCTTTTAACAGGACTCTGTCCCTTTTACCTATTACAATTTCATTGGCGGCCACCACCAGCAAGTTTACCATAAGAAGGGGGTGTGGGGGCCTAGCCAATGAACGTCCGAGAAGAAGCTACGTCATTGGTCAAGGCGAAACGCGTTGACGTCACTGCCTGGTCCGTGAACACCCGAGGCTCCGAGGAGCATACACATGAGAGGCGAGGACAAGGACGGGCGCTCAGATCCATCTATATCTACACGGCTAAACATGGCTAAATCATCTTGGACTGACTAAAGGGATCTACTTACGTGCTAGTTGCCGTTCCAAGGGAGACTTCTACACGAGTTACAGCTTCCCCTCCCCACACTGTAATACACTACAGGAGCGACAAGAGACTCACAGCGCTCGGGACTTGTGGATGCAGCTCGTGAATGGAGCGGTAATGTAATGACATACGGTCACTATACCAGCTTGATATGTCTGAACCTTGTGAGCAACTTCACCGATTATGACAGTGTTACAATTTTTGATTACCAATACTTATTCATCTATTACACTGGAATTTTGTAATGGAGTGCTAATGGCCATTTAGTCCATGGACATTAATCCCCAAATTTACTTATTGGGAAAAGGTCTCATCTACTAGTCAATCATCTCAATATACAATAGCCATTTTCACACAGCAAATCCCCCCCAAGGAGATCTTCCTACTACTCAAAATAGAGCTTATTACTGGACTGATCGAACCTCCCAAGTTACCACAGTTTGAACCAACAAGCACCAATCATACAGTTAACGAGGATATGTTATCTAGATAACTCATGTCCAGCCCTGGGGTCTTCTAATTAGATTGGCACATGCACCTTCTCTCCTTTTTCTCTCCACTCCTCCATTGCTTCAGCCCTTAGCAGACCCCCCAAATTC
The DNA here is from genome assembly GCF_042186555.1 of Aquarana catesbeiana. NCBI lineage: Eukaryota > Metazoa > Chordata > Amphibia > Anura > Ranidae > Aquarana > Aquarana catesbeiana. The sequence continues at coordinate 117,396,681 of NC_133336.1, forward strand.
CCTAATAAGGCTCAATTTGGAACACAGACCAAACATATGGCCACAATTGTGTCCTGAGGTCACCAAGGACTGAAGCAATAAGCCCGGACCTGGTTAGCTGTACACTTTGTTTAATGTTTGTCTTTGTCCTCAAGAGCTTGGCCAATTCTTTATCGCAACCCATCACTGCACGGCTTAATTCTAAAGTGTATTTTATTGTTTAATATATGAATAAATTGTTATACTTTTACTTAATCAGTATCCTTGATTACTCTGTCGCTAGAAGTAACCCCTTGGAGGCCCATCTATAACGTGCCTATTCCCTTCCCCAATTCCCCTTTTTTGGTACAATGGATTTTAGCCTGGGCTCACACTTATGCAATGCAAGACATCACATGGAATGTCTGTGCGATGTAAATTTAGCCATACAGTTTGTATTGCTGAAATCGCATCACATTCACACCAAAATGGCGCAGGACCTGGGTGTTCAGACCCATGTGATCCAATTCTATCAAATTTCACAGTTCGCACTGCGTTCTGTGAAATGTTTTGGGGGGTGTCACTAACTTTTATATTGACACCCGCAGCGGTTCGCAGAGAGCAGTGTGAACTGCCAGTGAGTCAAATGCGATGCGGGAACACACACACAGGAATCGCTGTGGTTCCTGCATCGCACCAGTGTGAACCCAGCCTTAAAGGAGAAGTCAAGCCTGAGCTCGTTTGGCTGGACTTCTCCTTTGGATCACAGGAGTGTAATTCGTTCTGCACTCCTGTGACACGTTTTCAGCAGAGAGCGGGCTGAATTCCGCTGTCTGCTGACATCACGGATATCAGTCGAGGCACCGCGTCATCCCGACAATGGGAGTCTGGATCCGCCAGGTGCCTGGACTGACACCCGTCTCAGCCTCTCAGCAAACCGCTGAGACTGCTGCTCTGCCCCTCCACAGCTCTGTGCTCCAATGAGTGCAGAGGGAGATGAGCAAAGAGCTCTGACTGACAGTCTATTACGGCTTCACAGCCTGTTTTCTTACTGAGCATGCGCGAGTCACACTGCGCTTTCTGAATAGTCCCGGTGTCTTCTGGGACCTATGTGTGTCTCCTAAAAGGCAGCGGGGGGAAGGAGGAGGGGCTGTAAATGACGTAGGTCACCGCGGCGCCCTTACACAGAAGTGGGATCGGGTACCTGTGTTTGACATGTATCGGCTCTCCCCTCCCCTGAAATGTGGCACCAGAAGGGGGGGGTAAGCAGATAAGTGGAGCTTCCACTTTTGAGTGGAACTCCGCTTTAAATGCCCAAAAACAGCAGGCACCTCTCATGACAGACCACCAGCAGCTAAAGGACCCCTCTTCTCCCTGTCTGTGTGTCTCTTGTGCTGACAGGATTGTCTGACTCCACAGGAGCCCAGCAGAAGGAGCAGCAAGTGTAGTTGATAACTTACTGCTTGTAACACCACAGAGAAGCCGACGGGCTACAGGAGGGGTAGGCAACCTGGGGCCCTCCAGCTGTTGCAGAACTACAAGTCCCATCATGCCTCATGGGAGTAGTTGTAACTGCCAGCCTTGCAATGCCTCATGGGAAATGTAGTTCCACAACAGCGGGAGGGCCCCAGGTTGCCTACCCCTGGCCGACAGAACGGGACAGCAAGAGACAGGTATACAGTCCACCACTGAGCACCACTGTCCACCCGGCTACTGTCCCCTGTCCACTCCACTTTCCCCCAGTCCACTCTGCTGCCCCCCTTTCCATCCCATTTCCCCCCTATCCACTCCCCTGCTCCCCTGTCCACTCCACTGCCCCCTTGTCCAACCCACTGCCGCCCAGTCTATCTCGCTGCCCCCAGTCCATCCTGCTGCTTCCTTGTTTACCCTACTGCCACTTTAGTTTTGCCTTTGGTATTTATTTTGGACAGTCAGAGTTTTGGTAGAGCACTGAACCCAAAACAGGAAGGATCTGACTTTAGATGTAAATTTTCAAGCAGCTTTCTATCAGCTGGGGGTATCCTTGGTGGTCCCCAGGGTAGTCTGAGGCCCCATGCACATTGGGCATTTAGCTGCGGGTAGAGGGCACAGATGTACCAACCAGCCCCACTGGAGACTGCCTGTCAAACTCAGAGGCTTTGAACTGCTGTGGCTGGGTGGTGCACTGTGCGGGACTTATATGTGCTCAGGGAGCACATATTCCCAGAACACAGACTTCCATAGAAGAGTAGAGAGAGTGAGGGCACCACTATTATAATCAGTCAGTCTGGCAAATATTAATTTCACATGACAGGTCTTTAGACAACATGTTTCAGGGACTCAATACCCTCCCTTCCTCAGGCAGCCACTTTAAGCCACCTAAAGTGTCCAAGGTTTTTTACAATGTATATTACAAAAAAAATAAATACTGGCTGTGCGCCAGTAAAGTGTTCGGAATTGGCTTGAAGAAAAGGTGGCAACCCTACTCTCTCCCTAGCGGTTGGTTTACGAACCCGTGTTATGGAGACCTATGGCCTGGTCACATGGGTATGGAGGTTAGACCCCTTTCACACTGAGGCGCTTTACAGGCGCTACAGCGCTAAAAATAGTGCCTGCACAGCGCCGCTCCTGTCTCTCCAGTGTGAAAGCCCGAGTGCTTTCACACTGGAGCAGTGCGCTTGCAGGACGGTAAAAAAACTCCTGCAAGCAGCATCTTTGGAGCGGTGTATACACCGCTAGTAAACCGCTCCTGTCCATTGAAATCAATGGGGCAGCGTGGCTATACCGCTGGCATAGCGCTGCTGCCGCTGTTTTAACCCTTTCTTGGCCGCTAGCGGGGGTAAAAGCACCCCGCAAAATTGACAGTAAAGCGCCGCTAAAAATAGCGGCGCTTTACTGCCGAAGCACCCACCGCCCCAGTGTGAAAGGGGCCTTAAGGAGTTAGTAAGCATGCATGAGGTTTATGCTGTGCGCTTGCCGGGTTCTCATTCTGTTACTGGGGGATTGGTAACAGAGGTACGCTAGATTGGTAGAGTGGGCGCAGGTTCAGCATGACCCTCCTAATGCAACCTATATCAGTGACAGTGTCGAGTGACATGCATACCTCCCAACTGACCCTGATTTCGAGGGACTGTCCCTGATTCGGGGTGATGTCCCTCTGTCCCTCTTTCCTCCTCATTTGTCCCTCATTTTAGTCTGATCTATATAGTTGTATATAAAATGCACTTTTTATCTTTCAAAAAGTGTTTCCCAGTGCTAAACCTTTCATCCAATTTCTAAAGTGCTGCATTTTTACAAAAGCCAATATAAAGGAAGAGTAGTGGTAAAAAAAGCACTTGTTGATTTAATTAACCTTTTTTGGGGGGTTAATTCTCCTTTAAGGGGGGTGTGGCAGGGGGCGTGTCCTATGCCTGCATACATTTGCTAGTAGGTGTCCCTCATTCCCATCTCAAAATGTTGGGAGGTAGGACAGTGACATTCATTATTTTTAAATCCGTCAGACTGTTTTGATGTTGATTTTTCAAAGCAGCGGTGTTCTGTCATATTAGCAAACCTGTGAGATCAGCAGGCTCGCCGCTGCCTTCAAAATTCAACATCTAAACAGTCAGACAGATTTTTAAATCCTGTATTTCACTATATAAGCTCCGTTTACTGTTAAAAATAAGTGTGAAATGCAAAACTCCAGTGGGTGTAACAAGATGTCCGCTTGCTGCCTTCTCACTGTATCCTTACTGTGGATGAGTGTGGGGTGTAGCAAGATGGCGGCATCAGAATGGTTCAGTTCCGGTTGTTTTGACTACGTTTGTTCTTTTTACTTTTATTATTAAACAACTGTGATTTAACTGTACTTCTGTCTCGGTGTGATTTCATGGTTTCTGACAGAAACATGCCGAGTGTCTGTTACTATGGTAACCTGGGGACATGTTTACTCCTGTCAGGAGAGCTGTGTACTTCCTCCAGGCTGTATGTACTAATGATGGATAGGAGGGTAGACTCTGGACAGTCCCTGGACAACTTTCACACCATGGATTATCAGGGGACTACACACAGAGGAGAACATATACACAGAGCAGATACAAGAAAATGGCCGCCTCACTATAAACATGGAGCAGCTACAAGAAAATGGCACCTCTATATAAACATAGAGCAGCTACTTGACATTGGCAGCTTCAATAGAAACAGAGAGTGGCTACAGCCAAAAGGCCGCTGCTGTCTCATGAGTGTGCTGAGCATCTGTAACAATGGTAACCGGGGATGTGTTTACTCCTGCATCAGGAGAGATGTGTATTTCCACCAGGCCGGGCCCCACTTCCTCTCCAATCACTGTGTACAATGTGATCTCCACACACTCAGGAAAAGTCAGGGGAGAGAGAAGTGTCTGTAAACCTGACAGCGCAGTGGGTGGGATATCTGAGGTTTTCACTCTGCAACACAGGCTCCGCCCACCACCGCTGTCATCTTTAACCACTTCAATACCAGGCACTTTCGCCCCTTCCTGCCCAGGACAATTTTGAGCTTTTAGTGCTGTCGCACTTTGAATGACAATTGCGCGGTCATACAACACTGTACCCAAACTAGATTATTATCATTTTCTTCCCACAAATAGAGCTTTCTTTTGGTGGTATTTGATCACCTCTGCGGTTTTTATTTTTTGCTAAACAAATTAAAAAAGACCAACATTTTTGAAAGAAAAAAAAGTTTTTCTTCGTTTTTGTTTTAAAACTTTGTTTTCTCCTTCACTGATGAGTTGGCACTGATAAGTAGAATTGATGGACACTGATAGGCGGCACTGATATGTAGCACGGATGGGCACCGATAGGTGGCACTGATATGCAGCACTGATAGGTGGCACTGATGGGCACTGACAGGCGGCATTGATGGACACTAATAGATGGCACTGATGGGCAGCACTGATTGGGCAGGTACTGACAGGTAGTAATGCTGGGCACTGATTGGCACTGTGATGGACACTGACTGGCACTGTGATGGGCACTGGCAGAATTTATTATTGGGGCACTGCTGGGCACTGATTGGCACATCTGATGGGGTTGTGCTGATAATCAATGTGCTGATCATCAGCACAGACCCCCTTTCTGACGGAGAGCCGCTGATTGGCTCTTCCTGTCAGCGCAAACCGAGGAATGCCGTTTACCGGCACTTCCTGGTTCTCGCGATGATCAGCTGTGATTAGTCACAGCTGATCATGTGGTAAGAAGCCTCTGTCAGAAGCTTCTTATCACGATCGGAGATGCATACCTCCCAACTTTTGAACTTCGGAATGAGGGACAAATGAAGGAGTAAGTGATCTGCGGCGCGCATCACGGCAAAATGTGGGTGTGGCCAACGTCTTAATGGTGGGAGGGGCTTAAGGAGGTAGTTAAACAAAACCCAGCTTTCTCAGCAATCCCCCCCAGTTCTCTCACCAAAGCTCCCCTCCTCTCTTGGTAATACCCCCCAGCTCTCTTACCAATTCCCCCCTCCTCTCTTAGTAATCCCCCTCCTCTTTTACTAATTCCCCCACAGCTTTCTCACCAACTCCCCCCTCCTCACTTACTAATGCCCCCCCCCCCCCCCCAGCTCTCTCTTTCTATATATCTATATATTTTTTTTTCAAAAATAGAATGCACTCCAATGACCTTTACACTGACCTGCCCGATTCCTACAATGACCACTACACTGACCTACCTGATTCCTATACTGACCACTACACTAACCTACCTTATTCCTATACTGACCACTACACTGACCTACCTGATTCCTACAATGACCACTACAATGACCTACCTGATTCCTATACTGACCATTACTCTGACCTACCTGTCCACTATACTGACCAACCTGATCTCTACACTGACCATTACACTGACCTACCTGATGCCTACCCCTCCATTGGAGGGTATGTCACATCCTTAGCTCTAAAGGGCTCATGCTGGGACTTGCAGTCTTTCACTTTTGGGGGTGTCACAAAAATTAAGGACTACAAGTTCCAACATAAACTCTTCAGCTCTAAGAATGTAACTCCCTCCAAAATTGAAGGACTACAAGTCCCAGTATGAACCTGTGAGATCTAAGGGTGTATCTCCCTTATAGCTCACGGGTTCATGCTGGGACCCGCAGTCCTTCATTAGGAGGATGGGATCAGTTGCAGTGGTGGGGGTGGATGAGTGGCAGTACTGGGGAGATGGGTTCAGTGGCAGAGCTTTTCTGGCACTTTCTGTCACCTGTTAGTCAGTGGTTGGTTCCCCCTGCCTGCATGCAAGAGAGGGGAGGAGTGGGAGAGGGGTGTGAGAATGGGGTGGGTGAGAGGAGGGGGGTGAGAGAGTGAGAGAGATGGGGGTGGGTGAGTTAGAGAGATGGGGGTGGGTGAGAGAGAGGGAGGTGGGTGAGAGAGAGAGGGAGGTGGGTGAGAGAGAGGGAGGTAGGTGAGAGAGAGGGAGGTGGGTGAGAGAGAGGAGGTGGGTGAGAGAGAGAGGGAGGTGGGTGAGAGAGAGGGAGGTAGGTGAGAGAGAGGGAGGTGGGTGAGAGAGAGAGGGAGGTAGGTGAGAGAGAGAGAGGGAGGTGGGTGAGAGAGAGGAGGTGGGTGAGAGAGAGGAGGTGGGTGAGAGAGAGGGAGGTGGGTGAGAGAGAGGGAGGTGGGTGAGAGAGAGGGAGGTGGGTGAGAGAGAGGAGGTGGGTGAGAGAGAGGGAGGTGGGTGAGAGAGAGAGGGAGGTGGGTTAGAGAGAGGGAGGTGGGTGAGAGAGAGGGAGGTAGGTGAGAGAGAGGGAGGTGGGTGAGAGAGAGGAGGTGGGTGAGAGAGAGAGGGAGGTAGGTGAGAGAGAGAGAGGGAGGTGGGTGAGAGAGAGGAGGTGGGTAGAGAGAGGGAGGTGGGTGAGAGAGAGGGAGGTGGGTGAGAGAGAGAGGGAGGTGGGTTAGAGAGAGGGAGGTGGGTGAGAGAGAGAGGGAGGTGGGTGAGAGAGAGGGAGGTAGGTGAGAGAGAGGGAGGTGGGTGAGAGAGAGGAGGTGGGTGAGAGAGAGAGGGAGGTGGGTTAGAGAGAGGGAGGTGGGTGAGAGAGAGGGAGGTAGGTGAGAGAGAGGGAGGTGGGTGAGAGAGAGGAGGTGGGTGAGAGAGAGGGAGGTGGGTGAGAGAGAGGGAGGTGGGTGAGAGAGAGAGGGAGGTAGGTGAGAGAGAGAGAGGGAGGTGGGTGAGAGAGAGGAGGTGGGTGAGAGAGAGGAGGTGGGTGAGAGAGAGAGGGAGGTGGGTGAGAGAGAGGGAGGTGGGTGAGAGAGAGGAGGTGGGTGAGAGAGAGAGGGAGGTAGGTGAGAGAGAGAGAGGGAGGTGGGTGAGAGAGAGGAGGTGGGTGAGAGAGAGGGAGGTGGGTGAGAGAGAGAGGGAGGTGGGTTAGAGAGAGGGAGGTGGGTGAGAGAGAGGGAGGTAGGTGAGAGAGAGGGAGGTGGGTGAGAGAGAGGGAGGTGGGTGAGAGAGAGAGGGAGGTGGGTGAGAGAGAGGGAGGTGGGTTAGAGAGAGGGGGTGGGTGAGAGAGAGGGGGTGGGTGAGAGAGAGGAGGTGGGTGAGAGAGAGAGGGAGGTGGGTGAGAGAGAGGGAGGTGGGTGAGAGAGAGAGGGAGGTGGGTGAGAGAGAGGGAGGTGGGTTAGAGAGAGGGGGTGGGTGAGAGAGAGGGGGTGGGTGAGAGAGAGGGGGTGGGTGAGAGAGAGGGAGGTGGGTGAGAGAGAGGGAGGTGGGTGAGAGAGAGAGGGAGGGAGGTGGGAGAGAGAGAGGAGGTAGGTGAGACCCCCTAGCCCTCCCTGCAGTGCCCCCCTGTCTGTGGGTAGGTGTGTCTGTAATGCACCTACCTCCCGCCCGTCCTCTGGGCTCTTGGTCAGCCTGTCTTCTTGCTGACAGCTGGGAGCGGACATTGGAGGAGTGCAGGCCGGCTCTGGGACTCGGTGCCGGGGGATGCTGCGATGAGGTCTTCTCCCACTCCCTGTTTTTAGCCAGCCTCCGCGGCTGAGCCTCGTGCTGCTCACCGGGGCCGCCCAACGTTTGAAGTTTCCACAGCACTGGATATCGCTCGCTGCACTGCACCCCACCGTCACCGGACCAGCGGGACCATGAGAGGGGGGTGGCGGCGGGACTCAACTCAAAGGGCAGCTGATTAAGGCGCGGAGGAGGTAAGTAAATCCTCCTCCGCTTTCAGTGCTGGACAGTGAGGGAGTCGCAGCGGTGACGTCACTGGTTGCTATACGCCAGACGGCTATAGCAACCAGTGACAAGGAGTAGAGCCAGGACAGGTGGAGGCGGAGCCAGTGCTACAGTGGCTCAGTCCGTCAATGTCCCCTGCATTCCAGGCTGCTCCCTTTTTTTTAATTGGGGGTGGGGGGGGGGGGCACGGAGCCACTGGCTCCGGGACTTCAGCCCAGTTCCGCGGGACCCCGGGACTTACCTCAAATCGCGGGAAGGTCCCGCGGAATCCGGGACGGTTGGGAGGTTTTGCTCATCTGACACGCCGCACTCGCGATCACCGCGCTGGGCTCCCGCGCGGGCGCGCGCCGGCTTGTTATCCTGCTGGACATCATATGACGCCCAGTCAGGATAACAGAACCACTTCTCGGCCGTCATTCTGTTATAGGCCGGGCGGGAAGTGGTTAATGGTTGGTAGCTAGGACCGAACCAAGGACCAGCGAAGAACCCGCCTGAGTGAGTGTCACCAACCACAAGACTTTCGCCTGGATCATTCCAAACAGATGTGTAATAAATGCACTCTCGCTGGCTGCCTCCAGCACATCACATTCTATGAAAATCATATCACAATCACCAGCTTTTAGCAGTATTTTTTTCTTTTCCACAATTTTAACTGCCAGCTTCTGGTCAACGGTGGGATGAGAGGCCAACATCACCTTCCCGAAAGGACTTTTAAAGGCAACTTCTAACCAAAAAAATAAGATTAAAATAATAACATTTATTTTCTTGATTTAAAAGGTTTGAACCACATATATTACATCACATATTATATAGTATAAAATATTGTAGAGTATTTTATATTATGCAATATGTGATGTAATATTTGGGGTTCAAACCTTTTAAATTGAGAAAATAAATATTATTTTTTGAATCTTATTAAAAAATAAGATTAAGATAATAACATTTATTTATTATTGAAAGGTTGGAAGTTGCCTACAAAAAACAATCGTGTATTTTCAGATTTAGTAAAAGCATATTTTCAGGGAAAAAAAATGCTAAAATGAATTTTAATGCAAGCAAAAATAATATTGTGCAATATTTTATATTATGTAATATGTGATATAATATATACGGTTCAAGTCTTTTAAATTGAGAAAATAAATGTAATTTATTATTATTTATTACAGGTACATACATCAATTTACACAGCACTTTACATATTTATTATACATTCACATCAGTCCCTGCCCTCAAGGAGCTTACAATCTAAGGTTTAATCTTATTTTTTGGTTAAAAGTTGCCTTCAAGGTCCTATAAAGAGCAATTGTGGTTTTTCAGATTTATTAAACGCATATTTTCATGAAAAAAACCTCACTAAAATGAATTTTAATGCAAACAAAAACAGAATTGTGCATTTTTTTATATTATGTAATATGTGATGTAATGTTCAAGCCTTTCAAATCGAGAAAATAAATGTTATTATTTAATTTTTGTGGTTAGAAGTTGCCTTCAAAGTCCTACAAAAAGCAATTTTGTTTTTTTTAGATTTATAAATGCATAATTTCAAGAAAAACAAAAAACAAAAAAACACTAAAATTTAATTTAATGCAAACAAAAACAATATTGTGCATTTTTTTATAATATGTATTATATGTGGTTAAAGCCTTTTAAATCAAGAAAATAAATGTTATTTATTTATTATTATTTATTACAGGTACTTATATAGAGCCATCAATTTTACGCAACACTTTACATATTTATTATACATTCACATCAGTCCCTGTCCTCAAGGAGCTTACAATCAAAAGTTTTTTTGGTTTGAAGTTGCCTTCAAAGTCCTAAAAAGAGCAAGTTTTTTCAGATTTATTAAAACCTTATTTTAAGGAAAAAAATACGCCACAATGAATTTTAATGCAAACAAAAACAATATATATTTTTTTATTTTATTAGGTTTTATTGGATTTTTACAAAGTAAGTAACAGTTGTACAGTAAACAACTAAAGACGTATAAATTAGGAGGATAGTTTTTCCATCAATTAACCACTTGACCTCTGGTAGATTTACCCCCCTTCATGACCAGGTCATTTTTTGCGATACGGCACTGCCTTACTTTAACTGACAATTGCGCGGACGTGCGACGCTGTACCCAAATAAAATTTATGCCGTTTTTTTCCCACATACAGAGCTTTCTTTTGGTGCCATTTGATCACCTCTGCGGTTTTTATTTTTTGTGCTATAAAACAAAACAAAACAAAAAAACAACAATTTTGAAAAGCAAAAAACAATATTTTTGTACTTTCTGCTATAAAATATATCCAATATGAAAACTGAAAAGAAAAAATAATCTAATTTCTTCATCAATTTAGGCCAATATGTATTCCGCTACATATTCTTGGTAAAAAAAAAAAATCCCAATAAGTGTATATTGATTGGTTTGTGCAACAGTTATAGTGTCTACAAACTATGGGATATTTTTATTTATTTGTTTATTTATTTTTACTAGTAATGGCGGCGATCGTGACTTATAGCAGGACTGCGATATTGGTCAGTTCACACCACATGCAGTCCAGTGCGGGTTTTTTTCTGCATCAGAAACAAATGGATAGTAGATTATATGATTTCCAATGGTATAGTTCACACCAGTGCGTTCCAGTTCCAGAAAAAAAAGTAAAACATGCTGCATTTTTCCTGCACTGGAACGCAGTAAAACGCACTGAAACGGCATAAAAAATGCACCAAAAACACACTGAAATGCATCAAAAATGCGTTAAAAAACACACATGCAGAGACGCATCCGGAACGGATTTGGGGTGAGTTTTTGTGGTGTGAACCGGCCCTATGGGGTTTATTTAGTAAAGCACCTCCCACACTGTAGAAAAACACTGGCTAGGCACACATATAACCCTTTGATCGCCCTCTGATGTTTAACCCCTTCCCAGCCAGTGTCATTAGTACAGTGACAGTGCTTATTTTTAGCACTGATCACTATATTAGTGTCACTGGTCCCCAAAAAAAGTGTCAAAAGTGTCAGTTAGGGGTTTATTTACTAAAGCTAAAGTGCAAAATTAGTCACATTTCTGCATAGAAACCAATTAGCTTCCAGGTTTTATTGCCAAAGCGTAACTGAACAAATGGAGGTTAGAAGCTGATTGGTTTCTATGCAGAATTGTGACTAATTTTGCACACCCTAGCTTTAGTAAATAAAGCCCTTTTGCACACTCTAGCTTTAGTAAATAAACCCCTAACTGACACTCTAATAGTTTTTGGGGACCAGTGACACTAATACAGTGATCAGTGCTAAAAATATGCACAGTCACTGCATGGGAAGGGGTTAACCACTTCAGCCCCGGAAGGATTTACCCCCTTAATGACCAGGCCATTTTTTGTGCTATGGCACTGCTTTGTTTTAACTGACAATTGCACAGTCTGCGACTCTGTACCCAAACAAAATGTATATCCTTTTTTTCCCACAAATAGAGCTTTCTTTTGGTGGTATTTGAGCACCTCTGCGGTTTTTATTTTTCCCCATTCATCTTTCAGGACAGCACCATAGAGAGACACCGGCTCCTCCCCTCTTAGGAAACACCGCCTTCCAATTCAATATTTAAATCTCATCCTCCCAACGGCCCCTCAGTTCAGGTGTTTCCTCCGGTGGGGAGACACTGCTTGGGAACCGTGGCGGATCAGTCAGGGAGACTGAAGCCAAAGATTTGGTGTGAGGAAGAGGGGGAGTCGGGTCTCTCTTGCTCTTTCCCTCTACTATTGTTTATTCAGTTAGGTAAAGGCTGGGGAAGCCATACTTACCTGTTTTTAAAACTGAATTGGCGCGCCTCAGCCTCTCTTGGGGAAAGAGACAGCTGAGGAGGTCCGTGTTTCTTCTGCCCAGGGGGGCGCTGTGGGAAGTGCCTGAGTCTCTCCTGCTTGTGCAGCCAGCGTTTGAAGCTCTATGGCCGGGTCGGATGACGGGTGACGTCAGTTCCGGCGAGGGCGGGCACTTCCGAATAAAAAAAAAAATTCCGCGTCTTCCGGTTCCGGACGCGGGGAAAGAAAACGGACCGAGCGTTCGGCTGGTGCGACCCTCTTGCTTTGCTGTAGAGTCAGCTGTCGGGGGAAACGATCGACCACCATCCTCAGCGGACATGTCGGAGACAGAGGTCTCTAGAACTGCTCCAGGAGACAGTAGCACCAGCCATGCTAAGGTAAGTGGAACCCTGGGGTGGTGTTCCCTTACCTAAATCCCGATAGCTTCACGGGTGTTCTCCCCTCACTGGTGGTCGGGGGGAAGGGGAGTGTGTCTGGGACCCTGGTGGTGGTTGGTCCTGGGGGGGGGCACTCCTGGTGGTCCTCTGTAAAAGCACTGGTGGGATTGGGCATTTATGGCGACTCTCTCTCTTTCTTTTTCAGAAAGCCACAGAGAAAAGCAAGTCGCCTCATGGTTCAAAGAAAAAATGCCCCTCTTGTAGAGTTAGTATGGGGGAATCCTGGACCAAGGCACTTTGCAAGGAGTGCATTGATGGATTAGTCAGGGAACAGGCAGCAGAACAGGGTACAGATCTTGCTGCATCCGTCAAAGAGCTTTCTAGCACCTTTCAGTCCTTTAAGGCACTCTTTTCTAGCTTCCAGTTGCCGCAAGCCCAAAGCAGTCCTTTACCAGTGCAGCAGAGTGTTACACCTAGCCCAGTGGATACTCCCTCTGTTAGTGGAGAGAGACCAGGGGGCTCCAGAGTGGAAATTGAGGAGGAGCCAGATAGCACCGCTTCAGATTCTCAAAGGGAATCGGATGTGGAGGAGGTGGATGGGGAATCCACAAAAACCTCTCGCTATAAGCTTTCCCTGGACGAAGTGGAGGAGCTCTTGGGAGCTATTCACACCACTTTGGGAATTCAGGAAGAAAAGAAGGTGTTATCGCTCCATGACCAAATGTACAAAGGTCTTGGGGAACAAAAAAGGAAGGATTTCCCAGTCCATGATGTATTGGTTGAGGCCATAAAGAATGAATGGAAAGATCCTGAGAGAAAACCTTTCTTTTCAAGGGCTTTGAAGCGAAGGTTTCCTTTTTCAGAAGGGGAGTCTCTAGTCTGGAATAAGACCCCTAGGCTGGATGCTGCTTTTTCTCAGGTTTCCAGGCAAACAGATCTGGCCTTCGAGGACATGGGGGTTCTTGCAGACCCCATGGACAGAAGGATGGACTCTCTCTTAAAGAAGTCCTGGGATTCGTCACAGGGAAACCTTAAGCCTGCCATGGCGGTCACAGTAGTGGCCCGCAATATGGAATATTGGCTTACGCAGATAAAGGCGCATATTGAGGCAGGAACGCCAAAAGAGACTATTTTGGCTTCCTTTCCCATGCTACTTAAGGGTGTAGCGTATATTGCGGACGCTTCCGCCGAATCAGTGCGCATGTCCGCAAGGTCTTCAGCCCTCACTAATTCGGCTCGAAGGGCCCTATGGCTTAAGACGTGGCAAGGAGACAGCGCGTCTAAAGTTAAACTCTGTGGAATTCCCCTCACAGGAGATCTCTTGTTTGGCCCAGGTTTAGAGACCGTTTTAGACCGGACGGCCGATAAGAAAAAGGCCTTTCCCATTAAAAAGAAGTTTGGGGAGCAGGCTAAAAGAAAGTTTCGCCCTCAGAGAAAGTTTGAAACCCCAAAAGGAGAGCGGCAGAAAAAAGCTTGGGGGCAGAAGGGCAAGGGGCGGGGAGGGGCGATTTTTCGCCCTCCTGAACAGCCCAAGAAGACCCAATGACGGGGTAACCACGGTGGGAGGAAGATTGGGAGCCTTCCTCCCACAATGGGAGATGATCACCTCCAACCAGTTTGTGTTAGGGATCATAAGAAGAGGTTACCAGCTAGAGTTCTCAGAACCTCCTCAGCACAGACTTCTGGTCACCGAGCTGCCAAAGTGTGCAGAGAAAGCGTCAGCTCTTCTTTCCTCCCTACAGGAGTTAGAGGAACAAGAGGTGATAGTGAGGGTTCCTGTAGAGGAGATAGGCAGAGGCTTTTACTCCCACATTTTTGTGGTCCGCAAGCCTTCGGGAAAATTCAGGCTTATCATGAATCTGAAGCCTCTGAATGTCTCAATTACCTACAGGAAATTCCGGATGGATTCTATCTATTCGGTGAAAGCGCTTCTTCCCCCAAATTGCTTCATGGCGTCAATAGACTTAAAGGACGCTTATCTGCACATTCCAGTCGCAGAAAGTTACCAGAGGTTTCTCAGACTGGCGGTGAGAACTGGGGAAGGAACGTTTCATCTACAGTTCAAAGCACTCCCCTTTGGACTATCCTCTTCCCCCCGCATCTTCACCAAAGTGATGGTGGAGGTCCTGGCTTTCTTGCGGCTCAGAGGCATCTCTGTAGTCGCGTACCTGGACGACCTACTCCTGTTTGCTCCTTCCCCGGAGCAGTTGTACCAGGATCTTCAGGTAGCAAGAGACAGCTTAGAAAACCTGGGATGGCTCTTGAACCTGGAAAAATCCAGTTTGGTTCCGGCCCAAAAGGTCACCTTTCTGGGCTATGTACTGGATTCGACAAAACAAAAAGTGTTCCTTCCAGCAGAAAAAATCCAGAAGGTGGACAGAGCAATATTACTGCTCCAGGGCAGCAGTCAGATCTCAGTAAGGAAAGCAATGTCAGCACTGGGCTTACTGACTTCCACGCTTCCGGCAGTTCAGTGGGCAGGGCTGCACTTTCGCCCCCTACAGCTGTTTATTCTGAGTGTCTGGGACCACAGTCCAGCATCTCTGGACTCCCTTATATCTGTGCCAAGTCAGGTCAAAAGGTCCCTCTGGTGGTGGAGGAAAGGGTCCAATCTCTCACAGGGCCTGGAGTGGGTTCTTCCAGTGTCCATAACGGTTACGACCGATGCGAGCGGCACAGGGTGGGGAGCACACCTAGATTCCAAGATGATGCAGGGCACCTGGGAAAAAGAAGACGCAAAGAAGTCCTCGAACTGGAGGGAACTGAGAGCAATAGAGTTGGCTCTCAGAGCTTTTCAGAGAGAACTCCTGGGGCAGCATGTGAGGGTCCGTTCGGACAACTCATCAGCAGTGGCCTACATCAACAGGCAAGGGGGAACCAGGAGCAGATCCTTGTGGGGTCTGGCAGAATCCATCCTCAGGTGGGCCGAAGGGAGCATTCTCTCTCTCTCTGCAATACATCTGAAGGGGGAGCAGAACCACGTAGCAGATTTTCTGAGCAGAAAAATGCTGAAGGAAGGCGACTGGGTCTTGAACCAGGACATCTTCGAGATGATTACTCGGAAGTGGGGGGTCCCCTCCGTGGATCTCTTCGCCTCAAAGGCGAATACGAAAGCTCGTCTGTTCTTTTCCCTAAACAGATGGGACGGAGCAGCCGGGGTGGACGCACTAGCTCAGAGCTGGCGTTTCTCAAAGTGTTATGCTTTCCCCCCTCCCGTAATGATTCCAGCAGTTCTGAGAAAATTTCGGTCAGAAGACACAACCCTCATTCTGATCGCACCACACTGGCCAAGGAGGCCGTGGTTCTCCCTCTTGAAGAGTCTGACAGTGGAGCCTCCCTGGATTCTGCCTATCCGGGAGGATCTTCTCTCTCAGGGTCCAATCTGTTGCCCTCAGGTGGAGCGATGGAACCTCGCAGCGTGGCTACTGAGGAAGAATTGCTAAAGGGCAAAGGTTTCTCGGATCGGCTAGTGACAACTCTCCTAAATTGCAGGAAAAGAGAGACGCAAGCCATTTACCTAAAGGTGTGGAAACGCTTTAACAGTTGGTGCACAGAAAGCTCCTTCGATGTACGAAGTTCTGTAGCAGTATTAGAGTTTCTGCAGGCAGGAGCGGACAAAGGATTAGCCCTTAGCACCTTGAAAGGACAAGTATCGGCACTAAGCGTTTTCCTGGAAAAGCCGCTAGCTATAGATCCTTGGGTAGCTAGGTTTTTTAGAGCTTTAGGCAGACAGAGGCCTGTTAAAAGTTCCCCATTCCCAGTGTGGGATCTTTCCTTAGTTTTACAGTCTCTTACAGGGGATCCTTTTGAGCCATTGGAATCCTGTACCTTGAAGTTGATCACCCTCAAAACTGTGTTTTTGGTGGCGATCACCACAGCAAGGAGAGTAAGTGAACTCGAAGCCCTTTCTATTAGGGCGCCTTTTTTTCAGGTTTTTCCGGACCGTTTGATTTTTAAAACGGATCCGGCCTTTTTACCAAAAGTGGCCTCTAGTTTTCATAGGGGCCAGGAAATTATTTTACCTACCTTCTGTTCGAATCCTGTGAGGGAACAGGAGCATATTTTTCACAAACTGGACGTTAGAAGGTGCGTCCTTCAGTACTTAGATAGTACAAAACAGTTTAGGAAATCCGATTCTTTTTTTGTATTGTTTTCAGGGGCTAGGAAAGGGTTCAAAGCCTCTAGACGATCAATAGCCAGATGGTTAAGGTTGGCCATTAGCCAGGCCTATGTGATCGGGGGTTTGGAGCCCCCGGAGGGTATTAAAGCACATTCCACCAGGGCAGTGGCAACTTCTCAAGCAGAGTGGGCTGGTGCTTCTCCGGAGCAGATCTGTAGAGCAGCAACGTGGTCCAGTTTTTCCACGTTTGTGAAGCATTACAGATTGGACCTGCTGTCAGCCAAAGACCAAGCCTTTGGGCGTAAGGTGCTGCAGGCAGTAGTCCCTCCCTAAGGTAAGGTGCTCGCTTATCCTCTCTATGGTGCTGTCCTGAAAGATGAATGGGGAAAAACGGAGTTACTTACCGGTAACATCCTTTTCCAGGAATCTTTCAGGACAGCACTAGTACCCACCCAGGTTTTTGATTATCTATGAGAACTCATCGCATGAGAACGTCAGGTAAGATAAAGATTTGTATGACGTATTCTTGTGTCTCCCCAGCTGGCCGGAGGAACTCGGGAAGAACTGAGGGGCCGTTGGGAGGATGAGATTTAAATATTGAATTGGAAGGCGGTGTTTCCTAAGAGGGGAGGAGCCGGTGTCTCTCTATGGTGCTGTCCTGAAAGATTCCTGGAAAAGGATGTTACCGGTAAGTAACTCCGTTTTTTGCGCTATAAACAAAAAAAAGCGAAAATTTGGGAAAAAACCCCAATATTTTTCATTTTTTGCTATAATAAATATCCCCAAAAAATGTTTTTAAAAAACTAATTTCTTCATCAGTTTAGGCCGATATGTATTCTTCTACATGTTTTTGGTAAAAAAAAGCACAATAAGCGTATATTGATAGGTTTGAGCAAAATAAGTTATCGTCTACAAAATAGGGGACAGATTTATGGCATTTTTTATTATTATTATTTTTTTACTAGTAATGGCGACGATCTGCAAATTTCAGCAGGACTGCGGTATTGCGTCGGACAGATCGGACACATTTGACACATTTTTGGGACCATATATATAGCGATCAGAGCTATAAAAACTCACTGATTACTGTGTAAATGTCACTGGCAGGAAAGGGGTTAACACTAGAGGGCGATCTAGGGGTTAAATGTGTTCCCTGGGAGGTGTTTCTTACTGTGGGGGGATGGGACTAACTGGAGGAGGAGATCGATCGCTGTTCGTAATTACTATGAACAGCAGATCTGTCTCTTCTCTCCTATACGAACGAGGATGTGTGTGCTTACACACACACATCCCCATTCTGGCTCTCGTGCCCGCGATCACAGGTGGCCGGCGGCGATCGCGCCCGCTGGCCACGCGCATCGGGTCCCCCGCCAGCGGGCACGCACCTGCTATGGCTCTTATAGGAGCCGACGTACGGGGTACGGGGATTCGCGGGAACGTGCCGCTTTGCCAACGTAAATGTATGTGAGCCAGTCAGCAAGTGGTTAAAAGCATATTTTCAGGGGAAAAAAAAACACTAGAATTAATTTTAATGCAAACAAAAACAATATTGTGCAATTTTTTTATATATGTAATATGTGATGTAATATATATGGTTCAAGCCTTTTAACCTCTTCCTGTCCAAGCTATAGCCGAATGGCAGCTACAGTGTGGACCTACATTTCCGGGAGGCCGTCAATAGACGTCCTCCCCTTTGCACGCTCCCCCCTGCAGGGTGCACGCCACGCTCTGTGATCACCGAGTCAATAAAACCTGGATGATCACAGATCGGAATAAGGGGCCGATCCTGGCCCCTTACCATGTGATCAGCTGTCAGCCAATGACAGCTGATCACGTGATGTAAACAGAAGATCGGTAATCGTTTTTGTTGGTACAGCGTGGCTCTCTCTGGTGGTGTGGGTATAGCGTGGCTCTCTCTGGTGGTGTGGGTACAGCATGGCCCTCAGGTAGTGCGGGTAGGAGAGTGGCTTTCTCTGTTGGTGTGGGTACAGCGTGGCTCTCAGGTAGTACGGGTACAGTGTGGCTCTCGTGGCTCTCTCTGGTGGTGTGGATACAGCGTGGCTCTCTCTCTCTGGTGGTGCGGGTACAGCTTGGTTCTCTCTGGTTGAGCGGGTACAGTGTGGCTGTCTCTGGTTGTGCGGGTACAGCGTGGCTCACTCTGGTGGTGCTGGGGCTGTTAGTTCCCCCAGCACAGTCCTCTCGTTCTTTTTCCATGTGTTCTGTAGTAGCTGCTACAGTGTAGCACTCCTCAGCTTGTTTTCTGGTTTTCTCTTTTCCCCCCAGCAGAGTGCATACTAGGGACTGTGGCTGGCTCCCTGCTGAGAATAATTGGGCCACCGATCTCTGGACTACATTTCCCATGATGCCCCTCTAGTAACTTCTGATTGGCCCTCCGCTGTGGCCAATGGGAAAGGAAGAAGAACAGGCAGGAAGCTTTCTCTTCTCCTGTGCTGCCGACATTAGAAAGGGGGAGCGGGGGAAACATCCTGACAGCGGACGGCAGCTCCCCCCCTCCCTTGTCCCACGGTGCAGACGCCCATGGCTGGAGGAGGAGGACGAGTCCGTAGGAGCGGAGAGCGGAACTGTCAGCGTTGGCTCTGAGGCTGAGCTGTGTCTGAGAGAGACACACAGCTCAGCCCATGCAGCCGCTAGTTCCGCCGGAGAGGACACAGGCATGGCCGCATAGCGGTAGGCAAGCGGCGGCCAAGGCTTGTGCTAACCCTGTCCAGGCTGAGGCTGCTTCTTAGCTCCCGCTGTGCGGCCTGATCATCAACATGCCTCGGAGCGGGTGGCCCCGGCCCACCTGGCAAATGCTCGGCCTGCCCTATGGCCAGTCCGGGCCTGGTGCCACCTATCAGTGCCACCTCATCAGTGCCACCTAGCAGTGCCGCCTATCAGTGCCCACCAGTGCTGTCTTATCAGTGCCCATCAATCCACCCTATCAGTGCAGTCTCATCAGCGCACATCAATGAAGGAGAAAAATGACCTGTTTGCAAAATGTTATAACAAAATATAAAACTGTTTTGTATTTTTTCTCAACATTTTGGGTCTTTTTTCATTTTTATAACAAAAAAATAAAAAACCCAGAGGTGATCAAATACCACTAAAAGAAAGCTCTATCTGTGGCAAAAAATGATAAAAACGTCATTTGGATACAGTGTTACATGACCGCACAATTGTCGTTCAAAGTGTGACAGCACTGAAAGCTGAAAATTGGTCTGGGCAGGAAGGGGGTTTAAGTGCCCAGTAAGCAAGAGGTTAAATCGAGAAGATAAATGTTATTATTTTAATCTTATTTTTTTAAATAAAATTTTAATTATAAAGCTAGAGAATGCAACATTAGTCACATTTCTGCATAGCAACCAATCAGCTTCCAGGTTTTATTGCCAAAGCTTCACTGAACGAGCTGAGGTTAGAAGCCGATTGGTTTCTCTGCAGAAATGTAAATAATTTTGCCCTCTTTAGTAAATAAACCCCTAACTGAGACTTTTGACACTTTTTGGGGACCAGTGACACTAATACAGTGATCAGTGCTAAAAATATGCACTGTCACTGTACTAATGACACTGGCTGGCAAGGGGTTAACATCACAGCCAATCAAAGGGTTAAACGTGTGCCTAGCCAGTGTTTATGTGCACAGTGGGGGGCTTTTACCATAGGAAGGCATTGATCCATGTCCTTGCTTTGCAGAGACACCAGATTCATGCTTTCCCTCCTGACAGATTGCTGTTCTGCCTCTGTGCTGGATGACCAGCGGGTGCCGGCGCGCGGCGCCCCAGAACCGGAGGTATCGAATCAGGTACTAGGTGTATGGTCTTGCCTTGCCGCCGTATAAGTAAGTAATATTGGCGGCAAGTGGTGAAAGAACATTGGGTAGGACAATTTCTTCTACAAATAAAATGTGTAAGGCGGTAATATCAGGACAAGAAAATGTAGAGAAATATCTCATATATTCAGCCTAAAGCTCATGTAAGAATGATTCGGATGACTGAAGTAGTCAGGTCTTCATACAGGAAGTAATTTGATCACTTTTCAGGTGATGACATTTTCCTTGTACCATTGTATTCCCAAGTTCTATAGGTTGTCAGGTAGGTACCTTTCCCATAAGCCAGCATTTATCCATAAGTACAATGTGTTTGGATCCAGTAACTAGTATCTGGGATTTAAGAGTAATGGTAGTTTTCCAATGGTGGGTGATGCTCAGTCTTGCCGCCATTAAGACATGTGTAATCACTATTCTGGGGCGGAGCTAATTCGATGCCTAGATTTGGTATCACTAATTGGGGTAATTGGTAGCGGTGCACCAAAATGAAAATTCTGGTGCCGAAACTGAAACAGAAAATTCAGAATGCACTTGGCCAAAAAACGAAACAGACAGTTTTTACAGTTTTTTAAAAATGTAATTAATGTGGCTGGCGTTTTTGCACTGAAGTCACGAGGGGGCGTTTTTGCATGGAAGTCAATGGGACGTGTTTTTGCATTAAAGTAACTAGGGGGTGTTTTTTGCATTTAAAGTGACTGTAAAGCTTCCTTTTTTTTTTTTTTTTTTTTTTTTTTTGTTAAATAAAAAACATGTTATACTTACCTGCTCTGTGCAAGGTTTTTTCACATAGTGGCCCTGATCCTCCTTTTCTGGGGTCCCCCCGCGGCGCTCCTGGCTCCTCCCCTTCTCAAGTGCCCCCACAGGGAGAGCCACTTTCCATGGTGACACCCGTACAGGCACGCTCCCGAGTCCCGCTGCTGCGTCCATTGACACAGACAGCAGGACTCAGCTCCGCCCCCGGCTCCCATGTCACTGGATTTGATCTTTTGTTTTTGCATTGAAGTCACTAGGAGGCGTTTTTGCATTGAAGTCACATTGCATTGAATCTCCGCCCCAGAATTGTGATTACACATGTCCTAATGGCGGCAAGACTGAGCATCACCCACCATTGGAAAACTACCATTACTCTTCGATCCTAGATACTAGTTACTGGATACAAACACATTGTACTTATGGACAAATGCTAGCTTATGCATTTGGCGTTTTTGCATTGAAGTCACTAGGAGGTATTTTTGCATTGAAGTCAATGGGACACGACTTTTCATTGAAGTCACTAGCAGGCATTTTTGCATTGAAGTCACTAGGAGGCGTTTTTGCATTGAAGTCGCTAGAGGGCGTTTTTGCATTGAAGTCACTAGCAGGTGTTTTTGCATTGAAGTCACTAGGGGGTGTTTTTGCATTGAAGTCAATGGGACATGATTATGCATTGAAGTCACTAGCAGGCGTTTTTGCATTGAAGTCACTAGGGGGCGTTTTTGCATTGAAATCAATGGGACATGATTTTACATTGAAGTCACTAGGGTGCGTTTTTGCATTAAAGTCAAAGGGACACGATTTTGCATTGAAGTCACTAGGGGGTGTTTTTGCATTGAAGTCAATGTGACACGATTTTGCATAGTTGCATAGTTACATAGTAGGTATGGTTGTATAAAGACAATAGTACATCCAGTACAACCTGTGTAGGTGTACATGTGTCAGTATCGATAATTATTTCCCATATCCCTGTATGTTGTGTTCTTTAAGATGCACATCCAAGAGTCTCTTAAAAATATCCATACTCCCCGCAGCCACCACCAATTGTGGAAGAGAGTTCCACATCCTTATTGCCCTGACAGTGAAGAACCCCTCAATGGGATGCGATTTTGCATTAAAGTCACTAGGGGGCCTTTTTACATTGAAGTCAATAGGACACAATTTTACATTTGAAGTCAATGGCGGCACAATTTTGCATTGAAGTCAATGGGACTCAGCATGCCGTTACTACTTTTTTTATCGACAAAATGCTGATAACCCTATTTTCAGCCTATAATTTTCCACGGCCTATATGTTAGTGCATCCCTGGTATTTTGTTTATTTGCGTCTCTATTATTTTGGTCAGGATATTAAAAATTTCTCTCCAATATAAGATTAACCCCTTCAATACAGGACACTTTTACCCCCTTCCTGCCCAGGCCAATTTCCAGCTTTCAGCGCTGTCACACTTTGAATGACAATTGCGCGGTCATGTAACACTATACACATATGACATTTTTATCATTTTTTTCACACAAATAGAGCTTTCTTTGGGTGGTATTTAATCGCCACTGGGGGGTTTTTAATTTTTTGCTAAATAAATGAAAAAAAAGACCAAAAGTTTTGAAAAAAAAAATTTTTTTTCTTTGTTTCTGTTATAAAAATTTGGAAAAAAATAATTGTTTTCATAAAATTAAGTCCAAAATGTTTTCTGCTCCATTCTTTGGTGAAAATAACCCAAATCAGCGTATATTATTTAGTCTGTAGGAACAATCTAGAGTCCCTAAACAATGGGATATACAGTAGGCGCGCCCCTAGCTTCAACATCTGTCTGAGTTGATTGGTCATCTTTAATATTGTACGGGGAGTTATAACAACAACTGAAGGCGTTTTTTTTTTTTTTTTTCGATCGCTTGGGCTTCATAGACATTTTGTTTGGTGGCAGGATGCTAGAGATGAGATATTTTGGTGCGACTATCACATCCTCTGATTCTATTAGCCGTTGCTTTACCAGCTTTGTTACCAGTTGAATAGTAACTGGCTTTCAATTTCTTTTGGGATTTTTCAGAAGACTCCCAGCTCTTGTCTTAGGGTAACCAATTTAGTTTTAAGAGACGGATCTGGTTTAGATTGTTTGTTTGGTTTTTTTTTCTGGTTCTTGGATAGAAATGGAAAAAAAGTCCAAAATTCTGCATTTTTTTTTGCCCTATCACCTGATTGAATTAGAAAGCCTCGGATGAAGACTTTATGAGCGTTCCACAGTGTATTGGAGTCCATCACAGTCCCTTCATTAAATCTGAGGAACTCTTCTAGGTCTCTTTTGGATATACTCAGTATGAGAAGGCGATTGTTAGAACAAAGAATTGGCTCTCCAGATCCTAGTGGACGATGAAGATGATGTGTTGGTAATGGTGATGGTAATGGCTGAAGGTCCGACCATGGTATTGTAGAAATGGAGGAATCTCTGACACTTTGAAGAAACCACTTGTCAACCAGAAAGTAGTCATTACATGTGTAGAAGTTGTGGTGGTGAGAAAAGAACCTGTAATCTCGTTCGGTGGAGTGGTGACATCGCCAGACGTCATATAGGTCATGGTCATGTAGAAATTGGCCCATTGGGAAAGTGTTGTGTTGTGCATGGGAGGATACATTCAAGGAATGGTCTGCCTTCCGACGTACGTTTCCAACTGCAATCAGTATGTGGCCTGGAGCATGCTCCAGGCCACATGCTGATTGCAGTTGGAAACGTACGTTGGAAGGCAGACGCGCTGACGTCATCGTTTTCATCTCATTGCGAACGGGTGTATACAGGCCGGCCGGCTGTTCCATCTCCTTACACGCTTTTAATCGTGCTTTTTTTATGTAAGTGCAATTATCCCTTGTTTTAATAAATTGTTACATACTGATTCACACTATGGAGAATGTATCTTTTATCTCTCTGGGTTCCCCCTGCTGACCCTTTGGATTCAATGGACGGAGAGTTCCTGGTTGTCCTTCTTCTGTGGAGTGATGGAAGGTGTTGTTCCCACTGAGTGGATATCTACCTATAAGCTGATATAAAGCTTGCCTTTGGTAAGCGTGCATTCCTATAGGTGGTGGATTTATCACTGGATCACGATGAACTTTTATCAATCACCATTTGAACATTTATTTGGCTTCAGGGATTCATCTTTCTTCAGTCATCGTCTTATTTTTATTTTTTATTTTTCATATTCAAGTCACTATTGATTTTTTCACTACAAATTGGTTGGGACTTAATAGTACACAATGTTTTTTATTCATTCAAATTTGTTTGGTCACCTTTAATGATTATTTTTTATTAATTTTTTGGATTTTGTGGGTTCATTCACATTAACATATTTATTCAATTTTGTAGCGCGGTTCTTTTAGATTATTCTGATTTATCTATTTTTTGTATGCCTACAACTAGAACTGCAGCTTAATTAATTGGGAAGCGCGGTCATTTTTTGTTATTTTTCCTGTTATTATCCTCCACACAACTGCCGCTCACTGGATATTTTCTCTTTTTCCCACCATTCTCTGTAAACCCGAGAGATGGTTGTGCGTGAAAATCCCAGAAATACTCAGACCAGGCCATCTGGCACCAACAACTATGCCACGTTCAAAGTCACTTCAATCCCCTTTCTTCCCCATTCTGATGCTCGGTGTGAACTTCAGCAAGTCATCTTCACCACAACTAGATGCTTAAATGCATTAGCAATTTGTGTTACCAAGCAATTGAACAGGTGTACCTAATAAAGTGGCCAGTGAGTGTAGCTAGGCACATATTTAACCCCTTGATTGCCCTAGATGTTAACCCCTTCCCATCCAGTGTCATTAGTACAGTGACAGTGTATAGTATTATCACTGTATTATTGTCACTGATGTCAGTTCCCCCTGGTGTCAGTTGGTGTCAGATTGTCCGCCACACTATCGCAGTCCTATTATAAGTCATTGATTGCTGCCATAAGTAATATGTTGGTGGCAGATGGGCTGGTCTGAGTATTTCTGGGATTTTCACACACAACCATCTCTCGGGTGTACAGAGAATGGTGGAAAAAAGAGAAAATATCCAGTGAGCGACAGATGTGTGGAGGAAAATGCCATATTGATGTCAGAGGAGAATGGGCAGACTGGTTCCAGATGATAGAAAGGCAACAGTAACTCAAAAAACCACTTGTTACATTAAAAGGTATGCAAAATACCATCTCTGAATGCACAACACGTCCAACCTTGAAGCAGATGGGCTACAGCAGCAGAAGACCACACCGAGTGCCACTCCTGTCAGCTAAGAACAGAAAACTGAGGCTACAATTGGCACAGGATCACCAACATTGGACAATAGAAGATTGGAAAAACGTTGCCTGGTCTGATGAGTTTGGATCTCTGCTGCGACATTCAGATGGTGGGGTAAGAATTTGGCATATGGATCCATCCTGCCTTGTATCACCAGTTCAGGCTGGTGGTGGTGTAATGGTGTGGGGGGTATATTTTCTCGGCACACTTTGGGCCTCTTAGTACCAATTGAGCATCATTTAATCACCATGGCCTACCTGAGTAGTGTTGCCGACCATGTCCATCCCTTTATGACTACAGTGTCCCCACAAAATGCGAATGTGATATATCAATAGATCAATAACAAACACTAGTGATTGATATCCAATAGTTAATAAATTAACATCAAATAAGTTAATAAGTAATAAATCAATTAAGTGCTAATAAAGATATCACAAAAACATTATAAATATAAAATATTGTGAAAAAATAGTTCATATGATGAAATGAAAGTGAAATAAAGTCCAAAAAATTGAGATGTTCAATGCAAGACCCTGGGTCAGTATTCCAGTGCTAGTGCTGCCCTCCACCTGGTGATAAAGCAATGGAGGCTTACCGGAAAGCCTGCAACCACCCTTATTCGGGGGGGTCAAAACCGGCTTAGTAGAAATATCAGAACCACAGGAGACACTGCTGGAATCTCGCCAACTTCCTTCATGGACAGCCGATGAGCGGCAACAGGGGACGCCTTAGATGATGTGTTACCGGGAGACAATCACCACAGAGCAATCAATGTATACTTCCAAAGATCCAGCGAAGGATTTCAAAAGATAAAAAGAGACTCCAATAGTGCAGAGAATCTATGGCTGGTTTATTTAAAAATTAAAAGCAAGTACATAAAATTCCTAGCAGGGATAAAGTAATGGAAAATAGCAGTAGAATAGCAGTGGAGTTTCCATTACTTTACCCCTGCTAGGATATTATGTACTTGCTTTTAATTTTTAAATAAACCAGCCATAGATTCTCTGCACTATTAGAGTCTCTTTTTATCTTTTGAAATCCTTCGCTGGATCTTTGGAAGTATACATTGATTGCTCTGTGGTGATTGTCTCCCGGTAACACATCATCTAAGGCGTCCCCTGAATAAGGGTGGTTGCAGGCTTTCCGGTAAGCCTCCATTGCTTTATCACCAGGTGGCGGGCAGCACTAGCGCTGGAATACTGACCCAGGGTCTTGCATTGAACATCTCAATTTTTTGGACTTTATTTCACTTACATTTCATCATATGAACTATTTTTTCACAATATTTTATATTTATAATGTTTTTGTGATATCTTTATTAGCACTTAATTGATTTATTACTTATTAACTTATTTGATGTTAATTTATTAACTATTGGATATCAATCACTAGTGTTTGTTATTGGTCTATTGATATATCACATTCACATTTTGTGGTATTTGTCCAGCGCTGCACTGTTCTCTTTATCTCAGTATAAAGGAATAGTAGTGGTAAAAAAGCACTTGTGGGTTTAATCAATCATATTTTTTTTTTGTACAATTCTCCTTTAAGGGGGCGTGTCAGGGGGGTTGTTCTACACCTGCATACTTTTGCTAATAGGTGTCCCTCATTCCCATCTCAGAAAGTTGGGAGGTGTGGCTTACTCCTACACTGCAGGCACCTTGAATTTTTATGGAATTCTGAGTCAAGATGTCCACCCAAATGGGTTTTCGCATAGCTCCCAACTGTCCCTGATTTCGAGCAATGTCCCTCTGTCCCTCTTTCCTCCTCGTTTGTCCCTCATGTTGGTCTGATCCACATAGATGTATATAAAATGCACTTTTAATCTTTAAAAAAGTGTTTCCCAGTGCTAAACCTTTTTATACAATTCTAAATTGCTGCATTTGTACATTTTAAAAGCCAATAAAAAGGAATAGTAGAGGTAAAAAAAAGTCCTTGTGGATTTAATTAACCTTTTTTTTTTTTGGTTAATGCTCCTTTAAGGGGGTGTGGCAGTGGGGCGTGTCCTATGCTACATACATTTGTTAGTAGGTGTCCCTCATTCCCATCTCAAAATGTTGGACATGTGACAAGTCGCTTTTCAGAGAAACTCTGTATTATTACTGCACACGGTGAAAGCTCATCTCTAAGTAAGGGAACTCCCTTAAAGTGTAAGTTCAAATTAAAAAGAAAATCTGTAAGGTGAACTTACATTGGATCCCCTCCCCATCCCCCCCCCCCCCCATCTTGCTGTACCTGAGGCCAGCGATCACCTTCTAGGAGACATCGGGTCGCCTCTTCACATGTCCGAGATTTGAAATCCCTGTGGCTTTCTCTCTTCTTCTCCCCCGCTGACAGGACGGGCTAGGCGGGTTCTGATTGGTCGGCGCCGTCCAATTAGAATGCATCCTAAACGTAGCTTTACGAGGTATGTTTAGGGGGTTAAGCTGTGGGGATTTCAAATCCCCAGACCAGTAAAGTGGCAACCCGATGTCTCCTAGCGGGTGATCGATGGCCTTAGGTACTCCTCTGTGTCAGCAACATGTCAACTTTGTGAACACGGGCTGGGACTAGGTAGGAAGATTTTCTTTACAAGTAGGGGCTGTGAAGGAAAAGGAGGGGGCTGTTTATGTACAGGGAGGGGCCAGAGGAGGGGGGCTGGCATATATACAAGTTTAGGGGGGGAGTGGGCTGACATATATACAGGTGTGGGGGGGAGTGGGCTGACATATATACAGATGTGGGGGGGGGCTGACATAAATACAGGTGTGGGGGGGTGGGCTGACATATATACAGGTGCGAGGTGGGTTGACATATATACAGGTATGTGGGGGGGTGGCTGACATATTTACAGGTGTGGGGGGGGCTGACATATCTACAGGTGTGAGGGGGGCTAAAATATATACAGGTGGGGGGCTGACATATATAGAGGTATGTGGGGGGGCTGACATATATACAGGTGTGAGGGGGCTGGCCTATATACAGGTGGGGGGCTGACATATATACAGGTGTGAGGGGGCTGGCATATATACAGGTGGGGGGCTGATATATATACAGGTGTGAGAGGGGCTGAAATATATACAGGTGGGGGGGCTGACATATATACAGGTGGGGGGTTGACATATATACAGGTATGTGGGGGGGCTGACATATATACAGGTGTGAGGGGGGCTGAAATATATACAGGTGGGGGGGCTGACATATATACAGGTATGTGGGGGGGCTGACATATATACAGGTGGGGGGACTGACATATATATATAGGTATGTGGGGGGGCTGACATATATACAGGTTTGAGGGGGCTGGCATATATACAGGTGGGGGGACTGACATATATACAGGTGTGAGGGGGGCTGACATATATACAGGTGTGAGGGGGCTGGCATATATACAGGTGGGGGACTGACATATATACAGGTATGGGGGGGGGCGCTGACATATATACAGGTTTGAGTGGGCTGGCATATATACAGGTGAGGGGACTGACATATATATAGGTGTGAGGGGGCTGCATATATACAGGTGGGGGAGCTGACATATATACAGGTGTGAGGGGGCTGCATATATACAGGTGGGAGAGCTGACATATATACAGGTGTGAGGGGGCTGCATATATACAGGTGGGGGAGCTGACATATATACAGGTGTGAGGGGGGTGGCTGACGTATTTACAGGTGTGGGGGGGGCTGACATATCTACAGGTGTGAGGGGGGCTAAAATATATACATGTGGGGGGCTGACATATATAGAGGTATGTGGGGGGGCTGACATATATACAGGTGTGAGGGGGCTGGCATATATACAGGTGGGGGGCTGACATATATACAGGTGTGAGGGGGCTGGCATATATACAGGTGGGGGGCTGATATATATACAGGTGTGAGAGGGGCTGAAAGATATACAGGTGGGGGGCTGACATATATACAGGTGGGGGGCTGACATATATACAGGTATGTGGGGGGGCTGACATATATACAGGTGTGAGGGGGGCTGAAATATATACGGGGGGGGGGCTGACATATATACAGGTATGTGGGGGGGCTGACATATATACAGGTTTGAGGGGGCTGGCATATATACAGGTGGGGGGACTGACATATATACAGGTGTGAGGGGGGCTGACATATATACAGGTGTGAAGGGGCTGGCATATATATAGGTGGGGGGACTGACATATATACAGGTATGGGGGGGGGGGCGCTGACATATATACAGGTTTGAGTGGGCTGGCATATATACAGGTGGGGGGACTGACATATATATAGGTGTGAGGGGGCTGCATATATACAGGTGGGGGAGCTGCATATATACAGGTGGGGGAGCTGACATATATACAGGTGTGAGGGGGCTGCATATATACAGGTGGGGGAGCTGACATATATACAGGTGTGAGGGGGCTGCATATATACAGGTGGGGGAGCTGACATATATACAGGTGTGAGGGGGGCTGACATATATACAGGTGTGAGGGGGCTGCATATATACAGGTGGGGGAGCTGACATATATACAGGTGTGAGGGGGCTGCATATATACAGGTGGGGGAGCTGACATATATACAGGTGTGAGGGGGCTGCATATATACAGGTGGGGGAGCTGACATATATACAGGTGTGAGGGGGCTGGCATATATACAGGTGGGGGGGCTGACATATCTACAGGTGTGAGGGGGCTGCATATATACAGGTGGGGGAGCTGACATATATACAGGTGTGAGGGGGGCTGCATATATACAGGTGGGGGAGCTGACATATATACAGGTGTGAGGGGGCTGCATATATACAGGTGGGGGAGCTGACATATATACAGGTGTGAGGGGGCTGCATATATACAGGTGGGGGAGCTGACATATATACAGGTGTGAGGGGGCTGCATATATACAGGTGGGGGAGCTGACATATATACAGGTGTGAGGGGGCTGCATATATACAGGTGGGGGAGCTGACATATATACAGGTGTGAGGGGGCTGGCATATATACAGGTGGGGGGGCTGACATATCTACAGGTGTGAGGGGGGCTGGCATATATACATGATTGAGGGGGGTGGGCTGAGTGTGTACAGGTGAGGTGGACGGTGTGTGGATTTGGTGGGATGGCCCGTGGGCAAGCCCTGGGGAATGTTGGTAGTCAGGCTCGGGAAGGGGGGCCCAGTCCCAAAGCTGTGTAAGGGGTCCAAACATTTTTGATGGGTTTCCTGCATGACTGCAGCGTCCGCCTTGCCTCACATGCAGCCATCAAAATGCATGGTGCTGCAGTACTATGCAGTTTGGTACAGTGTGGTTTTCAGGGCTGGATCACACTGGAATGCACACATTCTGGTTTTGACAGCTCATTCATTTTAATGGGTTGCCAAGCGTACCAGAAGGCGGAAAAGGTAATGCAAGCACTACATATGCAGATCGCCTGCGATTCTCTGCGGTTTGGTGGTTGTACACGTGACGTTCTGCCTTTGTGAGATGTTTTTGGGGTTAATTAACAATTAATGGTATCCTCACACATCTCACAGGGGCAGTGCGGGGAACTGAACACAGAATGCGCCTTTCCTGAACCCCATTCTGGTGTGAATAGGTCCTGAAAGTCACGTCTGACATCCTTTTTGTGTTTGGGAGCCCTTTGAGATGAATGGACCATTGGAAACACGCATGGTGTAGTAAGAATAATGCTGTTTTTGTACAGGCTGGATGGTGACATTCTGCAAAATGTAAACGAGGGATCTCTGACAGAAATGAGTTCTCTGTCTCAGCATAAGATAACCTTGTCCAGGCTCTGTCTATACACTGAGCAGACACTCCTCAGTACAACCAGCTCTGACTGAGCCGCATAATATGACTGACTGCGTGCCTGCTACGTGATTAAACACTACAGAACACCTTCGTGTTCTGATTAGTCAAACAGGAGGCTCACAACGAGGCTTGGAACGCCAGCACTGCTTCCCATCCGTTTTCCTGACCAATGAGCGCTGCGGGTGTGGGGAGGGCTGCCTCCGGGAGGGACCGGATGTTAGGATTTGAATTTTGTGGTAAATTCGAACACAGAATTGAAAGGAGAAGGGAACGTATAGTATACTGGGGAAGAGGGAGCTACCGGCCCGGGGGACCGGCTTCCAGGTAGGTTCGGCCGACCTAGTAAACTCTTCATAGGTCAGAGCGATAGGGTGGCAGTGTGGAGGGCATTATGGAAGACATGGGTTATTATTATTAGATGGTCATTAGTGGTAAACATCAGTGGAGGACTGTATTCCTGGAAGTCTAGCCATTGAGTTCATCCACAGACAAGATGGTGAGATCTGCGGGATGGTCTGTTTGTATTTCTCCTCCTTTTTTGATTAGTCTCAATATTTAACCACTTCAGTACCAGACACTTACACCCCCTTCCTGCCCAGGCCAATTTTCAGCTTTCAGCGTTGTCGCTGTTTAAATGACAATTTCACGGTCATGCATCACTGTACACAAACAGAACTTTTATCATTTTCTTCCCACAAATAGAGCTTTCTTTTGGTAGTATTTGATCACCTCTGCGGTTTTTATTTTTTGCTAAACAAATAAAAAAAACCTAAAATTTAACCACTTCAATACTGGGCATTTTCGCCCCCTTCCTGCCCAGACCAATTTTTAGTTTTCAGCGCTGTCGCACTTTGAATGACAATTGCGCGGTCATGTAACACTGTACCCAAATTAAATTTTTGTTTTTTTCCCCACAAATAGAGCTTTCGTTTGGTGATATTTGATCACCTCTGCGGTTTTTATTTTTTGCGCTATAAACAAAAGAAGAGCGATTAATTTTGAAAAAAACTAAATATTTGTTTACTTTTTGCTATAATAAATATCCCAATTTAAAAAAAAAAACAAAAAAAACAAATTTTCTCCTCAGTTTAGGCCGATCTGTATTCTTCTACATATTTTTGGTTAAAAAATCGCAATAAGCGTTTATTGATTGGTTTGCACTAAAGTTATAGCGTCTACAAAATAGGGGATAGATTTATGGCGTTTTTATTTATTTATTTTTTACTAGTAATGGTGGCGATCTGCGATATTTTTTTTTTCTCGTGCCTGTGACGTTGCGACGGACATATCAGACACTTTTGACATATTTTTGGGACCATTCACACTGTGTAAATGTGACTGGCAGGGAAAGGTTAACATTAGGGGGTGATCGAGGGCTTAATTATGTTTCCTAGGGGAGTGATTCTAACTGTAGGGGGAGTGGACTCATAAGGGGAGGAGACTGATTGGTGTTCCTCTGTACTGAGAACACACCATCGGTCTCCTCTCCTCTGACAGGACATGGATTTTTGTGTTTACACACACAGATCCACGGTCCTGTTGTGTTCACGGGCAGTCGCGGGTGCCCGGCGAACATCGCGGCCGCCGGGCACCTGCCCCGGGTCCCAAGCAACCGGGCGGGTGTGTGCTGCCCCTAGATGGCCGGGAAGCCGAGGACGTCATATGATGCCCGCCCATGATGGGAGATGGGCAGGTATTGAAGTGGTTAAAAAAAAGTTTTTCTTTTGTTTCTAAAATTTTGTAAATAAGTACGTTTTCTCTTTCACTGATAAGGTGGCACCGATGAGGTGGCACTGACGATGGGCACTGGTAGGCGGCACTGATAGGCAACACTGATGGGCACTGAAAGGCTGCACTGATGACTACTAATAGGCGGCACTAATATGCGGCACTGATACGTGGCATTGATGGGCACTAATATGCGGCACTGATAGATGGCATTGATAGGCATCACTGATGGCACTGGCAGGCATTGGGGATGGGCACTGATTGGCATTTCCCTGTTGGTCCAGTGTGGTGGCATCCTGGTGGTCCTGGGTGGGCATCCGAGGGGGGGCTGCACTGATAAACAATCAGCACAGACCCCCCCCCCGTCAGGAGAGCAGCCGATCAGCTCTCCTCTACTCGTGTCTGTCTGTCAGACGTAAGTGAGGAAAAGCCGATCAACCACTCTTCCTGTTTACATCGTGATTGAACGCGGCAGAGCAAGTGGTAAAGAGCCTCCGTCAGGCTCTTTACTGTGATCAGTGTAGTGGTGTGTCAGACTGAAACACTGCATCACCGATCGCCACGATGCACGCTCCCACGGGCGCGCGAGATCGGTCGTTCTGGAGGGAAACCGGTTAAAGGGACTGTGTGATGTCCTGAAAGTGGGGAATTGGGTAAATTGACATTAAAAAAAAAAAACTCCTGCAAGCAGCATCTTAGAAGCAGTGTATATACCGCTCCTGCCCATTGAAATGAGTAGGCAGCGCTGGCAAAGCGGTGCTTTGCGGGTCGTTTTAACCCTTTTTCGGCCACTAGCGGGGGTTTTATAGTGGCCTAAAACCTCCGCAAAATTGACGGTAAAGCGTTGCTAAAAATAGCGGCGCTTTACTGCCGATGCCCCAGTGTGAAAGCAGCCTTACTATTATTACAATATATACTCTTAATATCATGAGACTCTCTATATTGATATTTACAGAATTGACGTGTGTGTTACTGATTGGTAGTAAAATTAAAGAGGAAGTAAACCCTATGCAGTTTGCCTTTGATCTGTTTCTGCAGTGCTTTTTGCTGTGCATTTTGCAATTTTGCTGCGATTTGCGTTTTTCATTTTAAAAAAAAATTTATTTTTTTTTTGGCCAATTTTGTTGTTTGGCAGTTTAAAAAACGCAAATGGCTGCAAAAAACGCACTTAATTCTTTTCTGCAGCTTCTCCATTGAAGTCTATTGAACCAAAAAAGTAAAACGCACCGTTTTGCGTTAAAGTCATTGACCCTTTTTCTAATACACAACGGCTAGGAAAAGCATAGATGTGAACGTGTCCCATAAAAAACTTTAAATGAACTGTAGTGAGTTTCTGAAAAAAGCACCAAAATCGCATAAGTGTGAACCAGTACTGAGACGTTTAGTAGCAGCAGCATGCTTTTTTTTTTTCTGCATCACCTGTCGTCATGGGGTTAAAAAAAACTCAAATTAGCCCTTTATAGTATAAAAGAGCAGATAATCGCTACTATAAGGGGTTCATTTATACTGTTAAACAGTGAAAGTAATTATATATTATTAATAAATTCACCCAGAAGTAGGATATATGGGCATTTTAACTAGATATGAAGTTATATGAAGGATGGAAGGGAGCTAGAAATCTTTCATGTTAACCACTTTGCGCCCGTGCTATAGCCGAAAAGACGGCTGCAGCGCGGACGCCAATTGCCAGGAGGCTGTCCCTGGACGTCCTCCTGTTTACTTCTGCAATGCGCGCGGACGCGCATCGGGGAAGTTCTTTGCTGGCCGTGTTCCTTGGACACAGCCAGTCACAGATCGCTGTAAACAGCCAATCACAGCGACCGTTTTCAGCGCAATCGGCGGTGCCAAAGAGAGATGATCTCATATGTAAACATATGAAATCATCTCTCATCGCCGGCTCTCCCTCCTCACACAGAGACAGCGTGTGAGGAGGGAGAGCTAACTGCTGCAGCGTGAGTAAAAAAAAAAAGTAACGTCTGTGCTCACTGTCATCAGTGCCACCTGTCAGTGTCACATGCCATCTGTTATCAGTGTCACGTGTCATCAGTGCCACGTATTGGTGCCATCTGTCATCAGTGCCACGTATTGGTGCCATCTGTCATCAGTGCCACGTATTGGTGCCATCTGTCATCAGTGCCACGTATTAGTGCCATCTGTCATCAGTGCCACGTATTAGTGCCATCTGTCATCAGTATCACGTGTCACTGTCCTGGTGCTCCAGGGCCTTCAAAAGTGTAATAGGTAGTCAACAAGTTAGATGTGTAATTTATGTCCCTAGAACACGTGATGGTGCTCCCTGCATGTTGGGCCTCTGTATGTGGTGAGGCTGTGAAAAAGTCCCACACATGTGGTATCATAATACTCAGGAGGAGTAGCAGAATGTATTTTGAGGCGTCATTTGTGGTATACACATGCCATGTGAGAGAAATAACCTATTACAATGACAATTTTGTGGGGGAAAAAAAAAATATCTTCATTTTGCAAAGAATTTTGGGAAAAAATGACAACATCAAAAATCTCACCATGCATCTTACTAAATACCTTGGATTGTCTACTTTCAAAAAAGGGGTAATTTGGGGGGTTTTTGTACTTTCCTGGCTTGTTAGGGTCACAAGTACATCAAGTGTGATCAATTTTTTATGATTTGCACCACAGCTTGTAGACTCTCTAACTTTCACAAAATAATATCCACTAATTTGGGTTATTTTTACCAAAGATATGTAGCAGTATAAATTGTGGCCAAAATTTATGAAGAAAAATTAATAATTTGCAAAATTTTATCACAGAAACTAAGAAAAATTCTTTTTTTTTTTTTTTCAAAATTTTCTGTCTTTTTTCATTTATAGCGCAAAAAATAAAAAAGCCAGAGGTGATCAAATACCACCAAAAGAAAGCTCTATTTTTGTATGAAAAAAAGGACAAAAATTCAGCATTACGTGACTGAGTAATTGTCATTCAAAGTGTGAGAGCGCTGAAAATTGGTCTGGGCAGGAGGGGGGTTTAAGTGCCCAGTAGGCAAGTGGTTAAAGTAGTACTAAAAGCTGAGACTTTTTTTCATGGATGTGATCATTTTCAATATAATGCACAATACTTGTAAAAGTTTACTATAAATGTAATTGTATTGCCTTGTATTACCTCCAGTCTATCAGCCTCCACCTTCTCTGGGTTCAAATGCTGATCTTCTCTGCACACAATCCTTTAAAGTGATTTATTTTTTTTTTTTTTATATATAAACAACAAACATGTTAGGCCTCATACACACGAGACGCTGTTAAACGCGCGTTCAGAGGCAGTTGGACACTTTTTTCAACTGCCCCTGAACTCCTTTTTAATGTTATCCTATGTGTCCTATGTGGCGTTTTTAGGCAGTTGTGTTTAACCTCGTTTTTCCAGAAGCAAAAAAATGGGTTCAGACGCAAAAGTTTTCCACTTTTAGACGCCAAACGCTGCTAAACGCCGGTGCCGCGTTTGCGTTTATAAGTGTTTTAAAAGGAACCCTATTTTTTGGACCAGAAAACACAGAAATATGATGGTAAACTGCAGCAGAGAATGACATTTTGCTACCCGACTTTGGGGCCCCATATCTTGGAGCCCCTTGGTGCTAGGACCCCAAATTTGGTGTGCAAACACAGTGGAACTGACACCACAACATATCCAAATTGGGGGTCCTAGCACCAAGTGGCCCTGAGATACGGGGCCCGAAGTTAGGTCGCAAAATGTCATTCTCTGCTCTGCAGACGCTTCTAGACGCAAACGCGGCATGCAAATGCGGCAAAACGTGCGTTTCTAAATGCCGGTTTCAGCTTTTAAAAACGTGTTTAGGAGAGTTTGCACCGGCGTCTCGTGTGCATGAAGCCTTATACTTACCTGCTCTGTGAAATGGTTTTGTACAGAGCAGTCCTGATTCTCCCCTTCTGACATGTATAAACTGTGTACTGAGCTGTATGTGTCCTGCACTGTGTTTCCTGATATGTAAACAATTAATGCATTCTGTATGCAGGCCAACTAATCAGCTGGCTGATTAATCGATTATGAAAATAGTTGACAACTATTTTCATAATCATGTTGTCGATTAATCGTTTTCATAGTTTTGGCCCTAGACTGCATTAAGGTGAAAAACCTTAAAGTTTACAACGCCTTTAACAACTGATGAGTAAGGATGAGCTCCGGCATGTTCGCATGCTGCACGTGCCGAACCCGCCAGGAACTCGGCACTGCACAGCGCTAATCACAGGCAGTGAGACATTTCTCGATGTGCAGCTCCAGAGATCGGCAAACGTCTCACTGCCTGTGATTAGCGCAGCGCATTGCCGACTTCCTGGCGGGCTTGGCACGTGCAGCATGTGAACATGCCGGAGCTCATCCTTACTGATGAGTCATCAGCTGTCAGTGTGGTTCCCTCCGAATGTAAAATAAAAACATTGCTGGCCAGGGTGGATAAAAATCAATGATTTAAAAAAAGAAAAAAAAAAATTCATATATTTTTAAAAAAAATTTAAATCAGACTTTTTTGATTTTAAATCATTTTTTTTTTTTTATTTTTATTAACTTTATTTAATAAAATGCTTTTCTAAAGATAGTTTTCTAAATAAGATACATTAATGACTTAGTTTATTCAGCATGTATACTGTACTGTATATTCTGCAATATTTACATTTTTGGTAAACTCATTCAATGAATCCAAGCTCTGCAAGCTGAGATAACATGCACTGCATTGATGCATTCACACAATTTCACAGTAACCATGAGATAAAACTAAGTTCAGGAATATTCCTTTATCCCATTGTTTTGCAAAATTAAATACACCACAAACTGTATGATTGAATCTGATATCGCTGTTTTACTAACCTAAGAGCTTATTTTTCTAAATAGATAACCTTAATTTTATTTGCAAATATTAAAGATTCTAAATACCAGCGAGAATAGGTCCTTACATTTAAACAGCACCTGTCATTTCAGATCCATCATGGCAGCGCCTGTTAGCGGGCATCCACTCACCTGCTGCCACCACGTCCCTCACCTTGTTGTGTCACTGCCGCATCACCAGTCGTCCCATTTAAAGTGAATGAGACTGTCAGTAAATCAACAGCAGGTCAGAGGAGCCACCGCTGCGGGACAAAGATGACAGTTGCTGTTTAAAAATTATGATTTAACTCAAATCAACCCTGTTGCCGGCAACCCTTAGGTCTGATATAATTTTTGAGGGGAACCCCCCCCAAAAAAAAAAATCCATACCATGCCCTTGTCCAAGCATGCAGGCCAGGAAAGGGGGGGGGGGTGGACGACAAGCGAGCGCCCCCTCCTGAACCATACCATACCATGCCACATGCCCTCAACATGGAGGGGGGGGTTGCTGGGGACACTTTGCATATTTATTTTATATATTCTGTACTTGCCAAATATGCTGCAGAAATCTCCCTCTACTGAGTCTGGCTGCAGTCATTTTAACTGTGGTCAGCTGAAGCTGCTGCCTCTTCACTTCCTGAATTTACACACCTCCAGCTCTGCACCTTTCATTGGCCCTCTTATGATTCATCCCCCCTCCCTTTCCTGGCAAATTCTCACCAGAGTGAGAGAGAGAGCTGTGCATGATGTCAGAAGCCTAGGCTTTTTACCAAAGAAGAAACAGGAAGTGGGCTGTATAAGGTAATTACTGGCAGAAAAAAAAAGTTTTACTTTTCAAAGTTAAAACAACAAGGGCAGAAGATTTAAGATGGAGAGTTAAAAAAAAAAAAATTACTGAAGTTCCGCTTTAACAACCAGCTTTTCACTGGTTAAGGACTCCAGAGGCCCGGCTACTTAATGCTACAGCTATTAAACGTAGCTATTAAGCTAGGCTAAACACTGCTAAAAGCCAGCAAAAAAACGCTAAAACATTAGCACGTTTTGTCCAGCATTTCTAAAGCAGTTGTTAGCTTTCTACTGTGCATGAAGCCAAAATGTTCATTCATGACATTATAACACTATATTTTTAAAGAGGAAGTAAACCACAGGCTTTTTTTTTCCTCTGACCTGCTAAGTAAAGGCATAATGTGCTAGTATGCATCGCATACTAGCACATTATGTGAAACTTGCCTGCAAACGAAGCTTCCTATCGATGATGTATTGTCACCACTGGAGACCGCATCCATCTTCGCTCGCCTTCCTTCCAAGTCCACGGACTCGGGCTGTGTGACATCACTCCTGCGCGGGAGCCGCAGGTTACGGCACAGGGCTCTGGAGGAACGGCACAGGGCTCTGGAGGAACGGCACAGGGGGCCGTTCCTTTAGAGCGCATGCGCCGATGTTGTCATAGGCTGCATATACAGTAGATATCTCCTAAACGGTGCACGTTTAGGAGATATTTACAGTACCTATAGGTACAATTCATTTATGGGAGTTTACAACCACTTTAAAGATACTGGGCTCCATACACTAAAGCAGATCGCCTGCGATATTTATGTAAACTGACGAATTTTTCCCAAATGCCGCATGCGTTGCCGAAAATGTCAATTCACTATCAGTTTATGCAGCGTATACCTCAAAAAGCAAAAACACTCAGCAAATACCTCAGAAAA
This sequence comes from Aquarana catesbeiana, assembly GCF_042186555.1. Classification (NCBI taxonomy): domain Eukaryota; kingdom Metazoa; phylum Chordata; class Amphibia; order Anura; family Ranidae; genus Aquarana; species Aquarana catesbeiana. Next base: position 117,435,994 of record NC_133336.1, read on the forward strand.
CAGTGTTAGTCAATTCACTGAAGGAAATAAATAAATGAATGAGGTAAATACGTTGCGACCCAGGCATGCGATAGTTAAGGAATATTTTTCATTTTAGCTGGTTGTTAAGGAGCCAGAAACCACCGGCGTCCTAACAACCAGTAAATAGCTGGTTGTCAAGGATCGGGCGACCGCCATGTCCTTGACAACCATGACTACTCTCCTGCCAGCGGGGTTCCTCGCTGACGGCGGAATGTAAACAAAGTCCCAGCATTTAACCCTGCTGACAGATGAGTCATGGTTGTTGAGGATGTGGCGGCAGGCCACTTCATACCAACCAGCTATTCACTGGTTGTTAAGGATGCTGGCAACCACTGCCGTTAAAATAATGCTGCCTTTTACCACTAAAATACCGCATCACTTCATAAAATAGCTCATACGTTATTTTAGTAGCGTTTTTTAGTGAATTGCCATCAAAAACTTTGAAATAAAGTAAGGGGTATTTTACATCTTAAATGTGGCTCTTAAAGATAGATACTGCTTTGTGAATGGAGCCCACTGTGAGTGCTCTAGTGCATCTTCATTGCTCTTTGTGAGTAATCCATCTTTCTTTTTTTTTTCAGCACTGTACAGGCTCAAAAGTAGCTGTCCCACAATGAGCCAGCATAGGACTCCATCCAAGGACCTGCGTGAGTATTTGAGTCTTTAAATATATCAGAAAACTGTTGCACACACTTATTTAAAAAAAAAAAAATATTTTAACAATGTAGTGCAGTTATATCAAACCCCACCCTCCTGTGTACCACTACAGTATATATTACAAACCCCAGGTGAGGACATACCCTGGTCTGACATCTTCCACCCCCAAGCTGTGGCTCTTCTATCATCCATTAAGCGCTTGGCGCTATTTTCTAACTGTGTGTGTGCAGTTATCTCCAGATCATCTCTATATAGATGAATGGTGCTGTCCCTTATTTCTATGGCCGCTAACTACGCACATATTGTATGGTTTGCAGGGAGAGAGGCGATCTATAGAGGCTAGGATTCAAACAGACCTATGGCTTGGGGTTAATAGGAGTAGGCTGGAAATAATTGAAGTTCGGTGTAGAAATGTATATGGTTTTACATTGTGACTGTACATACACTTTTTAAGTTAGCATGCAGGTGAGGACTTACCGTGGTCTGACATAATCTTCTGGGGAGGCCCTTGCACTACATAGTAGATGTTACTTCTAAAGCAGATTGTACATCCAAATTGTAATCTGTGTGAAGAGCTTAAGGCTGGGTTCACAATAGTGTAAATTGGATGTGGGTTTCCTCTGCATCCAATTCGCATGTCAGGAGACTGTGACAGGTTCTCAATGGAGCCGGTTCACACAGCTCCGGGACGGCTGTGGAGTGGTTTGCAGAAGAGTCCTGTGCATCTGCTGGTTCGTTTCAGGTCGGAATCCAGCCAAAAACTCAGGCCTCATTCATCCCTGAAATGGAGAACAGGGACGCGCCGGACCCCTGCTGTGAGCCGCTCATCACAGCAGTGTGAATCCAGCCTTCAACACATTATCAGGCATTGGTATGAGCCCACTAGCATGTATATCTTAGAAATAAAGGGTGACCAACTTTGTTTTTATTTTTTTGTATGTAATGAGAGGAGGAATTTCAGGAGGCAAGGTACAATGGGATATGTGGATATGTACAGAAGCTTTCAGGCAGTAAGGTACCATGGGATATGTAGTAGTAGATATGTAGTAATTTGAAAGAAAACAAAGGAATGAGCAGAGGGAAAGCTGCAAAGCATGCAGGGAATCCAGGAAGTTTTATAAAGAGATGGCCAGCAGACAGGCAGCACTCACATCATGAAAGGAGCTTTTCTTTATCGTACATCACGGGACACAGAGCCACAGTATTTACTCTATGGGTTATATAGGCACCCTTAGGTGATGGACACTGGCACACCCTAGACAGGAAGTTTAGCTCCCTATATAATCCCTCCCCTTACTGGGACTACCTCAGTTTTTTCGCCAGTGTCTTAGGTGTTGGTCACGAGTAAAGATGGTGACTTCATTCAAAGCGGTTCCCTATGCCCATTCAAGACTGCTGCAAACAGTGTCCTGTCTGCCAGGAACAGGAAAGTCCTGGCGCTAGATTTTCCGATGCGTTTGTCGCCAATAGTCCGTCAGAGCCTCAGTTGGTGGTTGATACCCGAGAATCTGCGGAAAGGGAAATCCTTCTTACAAGTTACTTGGAAGGTGGTAACAGATGCCAGCCTTTCGGGTTGGGGAGCAGTCCTGGAAGAGACGACTGTCCAAGGGAAATGGTCCAGTACCAAAAGGACTTTACCGATCAACATTCTAGGGATGCGGGCAGCGTACCTAGCCCTAAAGGCCTGGACATTCAGGTGGCGGGGTTGTCCCGTCAGGATCCAATCCGACAATGCCACAGCAGTGGCTTATATCAATCACCAAGGGGGCACCAGAAGTCTGGGCAGCAAAGCATGTGCCATGCATATCGGCAATCTTCATTCCAGGGGTAGAGAACTGGCAGGCGGACTGCTTAAGTCGCCAGCAGTTGTTCCCGGGGGGAATGGTCCCTTCACCCTGACATCTTCCTGGCTATATGCCAAAGATGGGGATCCCGGACGTAGATCTGTTTGCGTCCAGGTTCAACAACAAGATCGACAACTTTGTGTCAAGAACAAGGGATCCACTCGCATGCGGAACAGATGCATTGGTGACCCCGTGGGATCAGTTCTCACTGATTTATACAAGGATAGAGTAGTATTGCGTCCTCATCCTAGCTTTCTACCGAAGGTGGTTTCAGGTTTTCATCTAAACCAGGATATTGTTCTGCCTTCATTTTTTCCGAAATCCTGTTCTACGGAAGAAAAGTCACTACACTCTCTGGATTGAGAGCGGTCAAAATCTATTTGGAGGCGACTGCTCAGGTTCGGAAAACGGATGTTTTGTTTGTGTTGCCTGAAGGTCCTAGAAAAGGACAGGCAGCGTCGAAATCTACTATTGCTAAGTGGATTCGGCAAGTAATTATTCAAGCTTATGGTTTGAAGAGGAAAGTTCCACCTTTTCATATTAAAGTGCACTCTACGAGGGCTGTTAGTGCTTTGTGGGCAGTGCATCACCAAGCCTCCATGGCTCAAATCTGCGAAACCGCAACTTGGTCTTCAGTCCATACATTCACCAGATTCTATCAGGTGGATGTAAGAAGGCATGAGGATATCGCCTTTGGGCGCAGTGTGCTACAGGCAGCCAGTATAAGTCCTCAGGTCTGATTGCACCCTACTTTTGTTTTTGTTTCCCTCCCTCAGATAGCATTGCTCTGGGACATCCCATACAGTAAATACTATGGGTCTGTGTCCCGTGATGTACGATAAAGAAAATAGGATTTTTATAACAGCTTACCTGTAAAGCCCTTTTCCTGGTGCCTCCATGGCAGCATACTGGTGATAAAGCTCCGCCTCGACTCCTCCCTCAGGACAGGTGAATAGCATAAATTAAAGGCATAGTCCCTCCCCCAACATTCTCCTTTTTTTTTCCTCATACCTCTTGTGCTCGTGAAGAGTAGCAGTATGTCCATACCTCAGCCTTTGGCAGCGTCCGCCGGGTTTAGCCTTACCCGTGCGCAGTCCCTGTTCTTGGGCCGCTCACAGCGCTGATAAGACTGGGAACCCCTCTGTGGATCTGTTGGGGTCTTCTTGCAGAGTTTCCTCACAGGAAAGCAGTCTGCCACCATGTCCTATGATGAATGCAAAGGAGTCGCAAAAGGATCCGCTCCCATTCTCCCAGGCTTGTGGTTTTTTCGTTTCATTTAAAAAAAAAAAAAAGAAAAAGAAAAGAAGCATGTGTTTTTTTTTTTTTTTTTTTCCTCTCCCCTCTTCTCTTTCCTTCCCTTTTAAAAAAAAAATTATATATTTTTATTATTTCCTGTACTAGTGTCATTCCATCATATGTCCCCGCCGCCGTGCTGTGCATGCGCGATCCGGCGAGCTAGAGATCCGTCGTTTGGCGGGGTTTTTCTCTGCTTCTCGGCGTCGGCTCCACTGCGCATGCAGATGTCCCAGGCTCAGAATGTTGAACTTAATCTTCCCGGTCCTTCTGCAGCCAGTACTCCTCTGCCTCCATCAGGCCGACCGGCCAGAGATTCTCCACCTGAAGACCTCTCGGGGGATTCGTCAGATGAGTCAGATCCTTCTGGCTTCAGCCATTCATTGGTAAAACCATTCATCCAGGCAGTCAGAGCTGCAATAGCCTGGGAGGATGCAGAAGAACCTCCCCAGGAAGCAAAAAGCTACTTCCCATTCCTTAACCTCCCTGGCGGTTTTCCCGAGTGTGGCTCGGGGTTAAAATTCAGGACCATTAGCGGTAACCCCGAGCCACACTCGGGATTACATCGCAGGATCCTGGTGTGGCTTTACTTACCTTGTCCCCGGGATCCTGCGATGTCCCCCGCTGTGTCTGCGGGCTCCGTCCTCTGCCCGAAGCCTCTCCGTGCCAGGCTCCGTTCCCTGCGAGCGGCGCGACGCACGGGGGCGGAGCCTGGCGGCAAATTCAAAAAATTGTAAAATCATAACACATACAGTACTGTAATCTTACAGATTACAGTACTGCATGAAATTATTTCACATCCCTTTTGTCCCCAGTGCTTTGTCTTATGCCCTGCATGCAGTTTTATGTTATATATGCTGTTCTTTCTGCCTGGAAACTGGAGATTGTCCATAGCAACCAAAAAGTGTCCCTTTACATCAAAAGTGGCTTTAGACCAGCTAGAAAACAGCGATAGTAAATTAGAACACTTGCAGAATTGAGCGATAGTGAATTGTGGGGAAATTTCTTCTTCTTCTTATTATTATTATTATTTATTTTTTTTTTTTTTAATTATTTATTTTTATTTATTATATTATAATTTTATGTTTTTGTGTTTCAAACTTTATCATACCCGGGATATCTACTAGACTCTTGTTTGGACAGATTTAAGTGTGTTATTGTTAAGAATTACAGACCTACAATATAAAACGCCAAATTTCCATGCAAAATAATTGTACCGCTTTCAGCACCTAAAATCCGAAATAATCATACTGCCAGGGAGGTTAAAAGGAAACAGGTTTTCTTCCCTTTGATGGGCGAAATTAGTCAAACCATTCAAAATGAGTGGTCAAAGACTGATAAACTTTCGTTGGGCTGTTTCAATAAACTGTATCCCTTACCAGAGTCGGGAACGCAGTCATTAAACTCCATGCCTGTGGTGGACGCATCAGTGGTGCGACTCGCAAAAAATATCACCCTGCCTATGGAAGATTCGCTTCTTTCAAGGATCCTCTTGACAGACGAATCGACCTAGACCTCAAGAGGAGCTACTTAGCTGCAGGAGCAGCATGTAAGCCAGCGATCGCCCTCACCTCCGTGTCTAATGCCATTAGAGCTTGGACGGATAACATTGAAACGGCTCTGCGCCAGGACGACCCCAAGGAGGACATAATTAAAGCCTTGGAGGAAATTAGGTTGTCAGCAGACTTTGTCGGAGTAGCAGCTATAGACACGATTAGGTGTTCAGCAAGGTCTATGCTGCACTCAGTAATGGCGATAAGGGCCTTGTGGTTGAAACCCTGGATGGCGGATTTAGCTTCCAAGCAAAATTGGTGCAAAATCCCATTCGACGGGAAGGCATTATTTGGAGACAAGATGGATAAAGCCATCTTTAGGTTGTCAGGAGGAAAGTCCGGTATGCTGCCCCAAGACAGAAGGATGCGAAGATCCAGAGGGGGTTCTTCTAGGTTCCGCAAGTCGAATCCTAGGGATTTTAGACAATCAAGGCAGTCCAGAGACAGCAGAAGACCCTGGAAGGGCACTCAGGCATCCTTTATGGGCAGAAAGATGAAGGCCCCTCTGACTCCACATGAGCAGAAGCAATCCTTTTGACGCCAGATTAGCCCAGACACTCCCGGTGGGAGCCAGGCTAAAGTTCTTTTTTCCGGTCTGGGCCAACAGATGCCAGGATTCCTAGGTCCTGTCAACAATCCAATGGGGGCACTTTTGAAGTTTCTCTCATCCTCCACCTCAGAATTCTTTCAAGAGAACAGAAATTCCATCCTCTCCGCTGAAGGCTCAAGCCCTAAGACACTTCGTATCGTCACTCCAGCTTCAGGGAGCAGCTGTGCCGGTTCCCTTGGCAGAGCGCTTCGCAGGCTTCTATTCCACTCTGTTTCTGGTCCCAAAGAGAACGGGTGGATGGAGGCCCGTTATAGATCTAAAAAGGCTCAACAGGCACATACACCCGAAAGCTTCAAGATGGAATCTCTGCAAACAATTATTCAGGCAGTGCAGCCAACAGATTGGATGATTTCAGTCAATCTGCAGGATGCGTACCTACACGTGCCAATTCTACCTGCCTTTCAGAAGTATCTCAGATTTGCAGTAGGACAGACCCACCTGCAGTTTCAAGCCCTGCCCTTCGGTCTGTGCAGCTCCCCCAGGGTATTCACCAAGATTCTAATATCCGCCCTGGTTCCCCTGCGGGAGAGGGGTTTGAGGATATACCACTATTTAGATGACATCCTCCTCCTAGCAAGCAGTCTGGATCAGTTGGTATATCACAGAGACATTCTTCTCCAGTCCCTGAGACAACTAGGATGGTTGATAAACTCCGAAAAGTGTCAGCTTGCACCTACACAGCGGATGATCTATCTAGGTGCAATGTTCAACACTCAGGAGGGGACAGTATCATTACCATCTCCAAAGATGAGGATTATCATCCAGAAGATGGTCAAGACCATGGGGAGCCTGTATCTAACAGCGTCACAATGCCTGAGCCTCATTGGCACGATGTCTGCCTGTATACCAATGATTCCTTGGGCCCATTGGCACTTGAGGTATTTCCAGATGGGTTTCTTGGCGCAGTGGAAGAAACAACAACTCTCTCAGACAATCCTGCTGACGGGAGCAATGCGCAGGAGTCTTCATTGGTGGACCCTTCCGGAAAACCTCTCCAAACCTCGTCACCTGGGTTCCCTCCCCTGGATCACAGTTACGTCCGACGCAAGTGGACAAGGCTGGGGAGCCCATTGCAGGGAAACCAGGATACCAGCACTCGCAACACATCACTCCTCAGGGAAGTAGAGCCGATTATGCTCTGGGCAGAGAAGAACATCCTAGACCTCAGGGCGATGTATCTCCCGGGAAGGTTGAACACGGAAGCAGACACGCTGTTGAGCAACTTCTTGGACAACAACGAGTGGGCTCTTCATCCCCATGTCTTCCGTCAGATTGCCAACCTCTAGGATCCTCCTCAGGTAGACCTATTTGCCACTCCGGAGAATGCCAAATTGACCAGATTCTTCTCTCGCCTGCCGTATACGCAAGCCGAGGAAGTGGATGTCCTGTCATGCCCCTGGAGGTTCACCACCGCATATGCCTCTCCCCCCCCCCCCCGGCCATTAATATTCAAGTTCCTCCCGAGGCTTCTCAGAGAGACAGTCCAGGTACTGGCAGTACTTCCATATTGGCCGAAGAGACCCTGGTTTCCTCTAGCTATGCGCCTCAGTGTGAGCTCTCCAATCAGGATCCCTCCTTTCCCTCAACTTCTGGCGCAGGGCAGTTTAGTTCATTCAAACCCCCAGAAGCTGAATCTTCGAATCTGGAGGTTGAGAGGCGAAGGTTCGAGTCCCTAGGATGTTCCCCAGGGGTCATAACAACCCTCCTAGGAGCCAGGAAGTCGGCAACCAATGCTATATATTCAAAAATATGGGACAAGTTCTTGTCATTTGCTACCTCAAATGAGTTTGATCCAATCCTTCCTTCTACATCAAATGTTCTAGGTTTTCTCCAGACAGGACTTGATCTGGGTCTTGGTCTAAGTTCCCTCAAAGTGCAAGTAGCAGCAATTTCTGCCGCAACAAATAGAAGATGGGCAGAAGAGCCTTTAGTAGTCACTTTCCTCAGAGGAGTATTAAAGATTCGCCCACCTGTCAGATGGTCTTTTCCTAAATGGGATTTATCCCTGGTCCTTGAAGTCCTCTCTGACCATCCCTTTGCCCCAGTGGAACAAGTGGCAATATGAAACTTAACACTAAAGACGGCTTTCCTGCTAGCCATTACATCTGGCAGAAGGATCTCAGAACTCCGCTCTTTAGGGATAGGTGATGACCACATCTCTTCCACGATAGAGTGGAGCTTCGTCCCCTTCGGGGGCTCACACCTAAGGTCGCTACTCCAAGCCACCTTTTTGGAGCCTTGGGCACTACCAGTATTTGCTGAAACGGATTCGGAATCATGTCACGAGCTGGACATATCCAGAGTGCTCAGAGCCTACCTAGAGGCCACCAGATCCTTCAGGAACTCGGAAAGACTTTTTATTGTACCATTCGGTAAATACAGGGGCAAAGAAGCTTCCATCAGAACTCTGGCATCTTGGGTGGTAAAATTAATCCAGAAGGCCTACAGGATGAAGAATATGGAATCTCCATCCCGAGTGAATGCTCATTCTACAAGGGCAGTCTCAACCTCCTGGGCAGCAAGGGCTAATGTTTCATTAGAGACGGTGTGCAGGGCCGCCACCTGGTCTTCTCACAATACTTTCCTCAGACACTACCATATTGATCCAGGAGTTCTCACAACGGTTGAGTTCAGAAGGAGGGCAGTTCAGGCTGCAATGTCCCATTCTAATTAAACATTTATTGTTAAGCATTATCCCACCCGTGTCAACTAGTTTATCACCAGTATGCTGCCATGGAGGCACCAGGAAAACGGAAAATTGTATCATACGTACCGTAATTTCCCTTTCCTGGTGCCTATCCATGGCAGCATACGCTCCCACCCTTGGTATTCTATTTTACGGAGAATGTTGGGGGAGGTCTATGCCTTTAATTTATGCTATTCACTAGTCCTGAGGGAGGAGTCGAGACGGAGCTCTATCACCAGTATGCTGCCATGGATAGGCACCAGGAAAGGAAAATTACGGTAAGTATGATACAATTTTCCGTTTTCTTGGAGTACATCACGGGACACAGAGGACCCTCCCCTCTTGTAATACACATATATTGCTTTGCTACAAAACTGAGGTACTCCCAATAAGCCCCGGTTCACACAGGGGCGGCACAACTTGCAGGTTGCCTCAGCGAGGCGACCTGCAAACGACTTCCGCTGCGACTTGCAAAACGACTTCTGTATAGAAGTCTATGCAAGTCGCCCCCAAAGTAGTACAGGAACCTTTTTCTAAGTCGGGGCGACTTGCGTCGCTCCTATTAGAACAGTTCCATTTGTACAGAACGGGAGGCGACTTGTCAGGCGGCTAGGTCGCCTGACAAGTCGCCCCTGTGTGAACCGCCTCTTAGGGGAGGGGTTATATAGGGAGATAAACTTCCTGTCTAGGGTGTGCCAGTGTCCATCACCTAAAGGTGCCTATATAACCCATACAGTAAATACTGTGACTCTGTGTCCCGTGATGTACTCCAAGATAAGGATTTTACAGGTAAGCTGTTATAAAAATCCAATTTTTCCAGCAAACTTCTATTGGAACTGTCAAAAAAAATTATTTTTATTGCATTACTGTACACTGTTTTTATTATATAATGGGTTTACACTATGACCAGCCCTCAAATTCCACTCGCCTGCTCGCTTTTTGCGAGTGGATTTTGAGGGCTGGTGAGCTATGGCTGCCTAGAAGTGGGGTGGGAGCGAGCACCCCAGGTGATCAGAGCGCAGGGAACACAGCGATAACAGCTATCATTTCACGTTGCTGTGTTCCCCGCTGCTCGCTGTCACATATAGATCCCCTCCTGGCCTGGGGACTTTGATAGACAGATCACCCATCCAATCCCGGGACGGGCGATCTATCAATCAAAGTTCCCCAGCCAGGGGGCAGGATTGTATGTGACGTTGAGCGGCGGGAACACAGCAATTGAAATGAAAGCTGTTATCGCTGTGTTCCTTGCGCTCTGATCATCCGGGGCGGCTCTCCTGTTCCTCTCCTCCCCTGCACAGGTAGGCTGCATGTGTGGACATGGAGAAAAGTTGTTAATATATTTATTTTTATAACTTAATTCTGCATAAAATATTTAAGTGTCATTTCATAAGATAATTTATGACGATGTGTTTAGTTGTGGGGCAACCGGTGGTAAATAACCCTTGAGGCCTGGCTAGTAGCTCAGGACTTGAAATTTTGAGCCCTGCTATGACTATAAAACTCAAAATCATATGCTTAGAAAAATGTGGCCAAATCTTTAAAAAGATTTGTCAATATACTTCCAAGTCAGGTTGTGTGAATTGATTTCATGGAATGCTTGCTTTAAGCTGTTTGTTGTTTCTCATTTTATTTTTTGGAGGAAAGACATTTTACAAGGCTTTCTAATTGAATAATATAAAATAACCTAAATGATACATTTGTTGTATGTTGTAGCCTGCATGCTTTGTGGAAGAACTGAAAACTGCATAGAGAAATATGGAGAGAAAAGGACCTATGCAGAGCATAACTTGACTTTGCACTATTACTGTTTGGTGAGTATACATTTGTATACCTTTGGTATTTAGTTGGAAGTCTAGTTTGTGAAATATGCCTATTTGTGGCAGACTGTACCTTGACAAATATTTTTTTCTCATTTATATTGCAATCATTTTACTGGAAAACCTTTTCTACTGCAGCTGTCAATGGAACCATAGCTGTCATTAAAAATGGAGATGAATACAAAAAACTACCCAATATGGTGGTTTAATATGTGGAATGTCTGCATAATAACATGATGAAAATTCTAAACCGATCGAATCTCAAGTCCTATGTTTCCATCAAACCCTGCATTAGTTGTGGCCTTTTTATCAAAGCCCAGCATGTAGTTTTGTTATTGGAGGGGTGTAAGGGCTGGGGCTGGCAGAAGGTACAATTGTGGAACTCCAAACTAATTTAAACTTTTTATATCAATTACAGAAGGGTAGAACCTTTTTCATATATTTATTACTGTCTGTGTCGCCTTCTTACCTGACAGTAAGTGAGAGAAAATCTCCCCAACCACACACAACAGTAAAAACCTAAGGCAAAATCCTAGAGCTACATTTAACAATCAAGGACTCATTGCTCTGTACAGTAGTTTAGGACCATCCAAATTGATATTTCAGCTATAGATGAAGCCTGGTGGGCTTGGTCAACCTCTGGCTTTTTTAATGTTTTTGATACTCCAGCTTCATAAATGTTCCTACTGTACTTCCTGAAAATAATTCTTCTCCACCAGGGAGTTTTGGGTGTTCTGCCTACATTTGCGTGTTTTTAGAGTCTCCTGTTGCTTACTCAACATTATGACCACATCATATGTGTGGACCCAGAAACTGAAGCATTGATCTCTCACCAAGAGAGTCTTGGAGAGATATAGGTATGGCCAAGGCTTTTTTGACCATACTAATCACGTGGGTGACAGGAGTGCACTTTTGCACACCTGTGACCCAGAATTGGGGTGCGCTATCGGCTGACGTCACAGAGCCACTCCAGTCTCTGGATGAATCCCAACAATAATGTCGGGTTCCACCCAGAGGCCTGACCGTCAGCTGTTTCAGCCTCTTAGCGTGCCGGTGAGAGTTGCCCCTGCACCTTCCCCCTCCCCTGCACCAGACAACTGAGCAGCCAGTGGTCACATTGCTCTTTTCTTGGGCTTAGGGGGACAGTTCTCCCAGCAGCATATAGGCGCAGCCATATAGGTGAGTATAAAGTTGTGTGTGTGTGTGTGTGTGTGTGTGGTGTTTTTTTGTACTTTCCACACTTCTCCTTTAAAATTAATGCACAATCCAAAGACTGTTGCAATGTTTGTAATTCTGCAGCACTATCATTTTAAATGATAAAAATGCTCCCTTGTAGTGGGGCTGTCACTTTTATTTTCCCAGTTACTCCCCTCAACAAGCTTTCTCCAGACTGTAAGATCAGTCCCCTGATGCCTTTTCTTGAGGTTGGGGTGTATTGGGGAAAGAGGCTATGTTTTATGTTACATAAATAGGGGTGTAAAATGAAACGTGGTCTAAAAAGCGAACTTTTATATTTTAGATATCTAAATTTGCTATGAGCTCCTATAGTGTTATTGGTGAATAATTTCTCTTGTATATTACTTTCTGTAGTTGCTTTCCAGTGGTATTTGGCAGCGGGGTGAAGAGCATGAAGGCATTCATGGCTTCTTGGTTAGTGACATTAAGAAAGAGCTGAATAGAGCCAAGAGACTGGTAAGCATAAGATTTCCTATTTATGAAGATTCCTATTCGTTTCTCCCTCTTATAAAGAACATTGCACACTTTTTTTTTTTTTTTTCCTCCCTTTTTAGAAGTGCCGTATATGTAAATTGGCAGGAGCTTCAATTGGCTGTGTGATTTCTCGGTGTAAACGCAGCTACCACTATCCTTGTGGCCTGGAAAAGCAGTGTATATTCCAGTTTATGGATAGCTTCAGGTAGGCATTCTTTTGTAATTATGTTGCAGCAGTTTTGGGGGGGGGGGGGGGGGGGGATGGAATGGAATGACTTGACAAGAGTGGTTTATTAGGACCTGTAGGTTTCTACTCCAGTGTTCTTTTAAAGAGGAAGTAAACTTCCATCTTTAAATTTTACCTATAGGTGAGCCTATAATAAGGGCTTTACTTATAGGTAGTGTAAATATCTCCCAAACGTACATCATTTAGGAAATATTTACTGTACATGCATCACTGGCGCATGTGCTCTAAAGGAACGGCCACCCTGTGCCGTTCCTTCAGAGCCCTGTGTCATGACCGGCAACTCCTGCGAACCTGGAAGCAAGATGGGTGAAGATTTAAGCTGTCTTCAGCGATGACATTGCATCGCTGGAAGGCTTTGTTTTCAGGTAAGTTTCACATAATGTGCTAGTATGCAACGCATACTAGCACGTTATGCCTTTGCCTTGCGGGTAAGGAAAAAGAAAAAAATCGTGCATCGGTTTACAACCGCGTTAAGGTGCCATTCCTCTCCAAAGCTTTGTTACAGTAGTTTGCTTTCAAGTATGTGAGTGTGCCTGAAAAATAAAGTAATGTATACTTTCCTATCCTTCCCTTTTCTTTTTTTATTTTCTCATGGTTTTTAACTTACCAGCTTTTGATTGTCCCTTTTTTGTGCAGTACATGACACAGATTTTTTGTTCTTTAACCATGGGCTATGCGCCACTACTTTCAGGTGATTGGACACTGGCAAACAAGAACTGCAGGGGCACTCCCTATACAACCCATCTCACTTCCTGCAAGCCACATTTTCCTTTTGCTTACTGCATGTCCTTAGGTGCTAGACCTCTCTTTGTACTGAGTGAAGCTTACCACTTTTTACCTGGAGATTTTTTGGGGGAGATTCCTGGCTGCACCATAGCCACTGTAGCTCCTCTCTACAGCCTCCAGAATGGTGTGTGTGTGTGTGTGTGTGTGTGTGTGTGTGTGTGTGTGTGTATATATAATATAATATATTATACACACTGTTGGCTCTCTGTTCACATGGCAACCTACCATGTCTACCAATTCCTATCATATGCATTGCATAGCAATCGTCTGCCTCTCCTCTACAATTATAAGGAGGTGTACCTTATTCCTTTGGATGCATTGGTACTTGGGGAGATTAAGTTTTTGTAATTATTTCCTGGAGGCAAACTTAAGTCCTTATTAAGCCTCCACCATTAGTGATCATGGGACTTTCAGACATTGGTTATTTACTATAACTGAAGTGTGCAAAATCTGGTGCAGCACCACATAGAAACCAATCAGCTTCCAGGTTTCATTGCCAAAGTTTAACTAAACAAGCTGAAGTTAGAAGCTGATTGGCTACCATGCACAGCTGTACCAGAATCTGAGTGCAACAGTTTTAGTAAATCCCCCATTGAATTTCGGTTGCCTTGATTATTGCGAACCTCTGTGCTGCTCGAATACAGCTTTTTTCCCTAGGAGAATATAGCAGACAGGCATTTGTTTATATACTCCTTTCATTAGGTACGACGTTCTGTATGTTAACAGACCGGCTGGTCGCCACTCCCTTCCATATGGGGGATCTTCTACCCTTGTGAAGCTTGTTGAATGCTTACTGCCGGTCCCATATTTTAAAAAAAAAATATTTTTTTTCTGGTGCCCCTATGCATCTAACTTGTTGAGCAAATGTCCTTCAAACTATGCAGACCTTACTGAGCTACATTATTACATTTTGTAATATTTTAGTACAATATTACATTTGTAATATTTTCTTATCTCCTAGCATTTATCTGAGTGGTTAACACTACGCTTCTTCAATGTATATTATTAACGCTATGCTTTTTTTTAACGTATACGCCAAGTCATTCACTGTACATCCTAAGAGCATTTTAAAAATGTGATCAACATATTGACATGTCTCCCTTGCATTTTACTGCAGATTTGTTTGTTTGATAATTTTAGTCCTGGGTCCAGTTCTAAAAATTCTTTTAGGGGCCTTCATGATTTTTTTTTTTTTTTTATATATATATATTGTACCAGAGTGTTTACAAAGTTTTTTTTTTTTTTTTTTTTTTTTTCGGCGTTATGGGGAGCTCAGATATTACAGTACCAAGAGTGGAAGATTTTCCACCAGTTTTAGCAACACTTTTTTTTTTTTTTATGTGTAGGTCATACTGCTGGGAACATCGACCGGTGCAAACATTTCCACGAAGTGAACCAAATGAATCTTCAGCCTGCACAATTTGCTTGGAACCAGTGAACCATGTTCCTTCTTACCATGTCTTACGAGGACCTTGTTGCAAAACATCATGGTTTCATAGAGAATGTCTGCAGGTATGTGCTTCACTCAGATATTTCCTTTCATAATCCACACATCACAAAGGACACTACCGTTTTCATTTTTCCCTTTTTTAGGCTCCATGCACACTAGCGTTTTTTTTTTTTTAAGCTAAAAAACGCTGGTAGTAGCTTTTTGTAGTAGTGTTTTAGGACTGTTAGTGTTAGCAGTTTTACAATAAAAGGAAAAAAAAAGTTTAAAAAACGCTCTAGAAACTCTACAAAAACAGTTTTTCTGCTCCCTAGATGCTGAAGCTCAAAAAGTGCCAATAGCCTTTAGTAGTGTGCATGGACACATAGGATAACATTATTTAGCTTCTAGGAGCTTAAAAAAATGCCAGTGTGCATGGAGCCTTAAGCTGCATTAAAATCTTGCCCCTGTTAAACCCTTTTTGCGTTGTTATATTTCCTCCACAGCAAATTGGGTAGAAAATTAACTCTCTTTGTTTAGATTGTTCGAATACTATGTTCAGGGTTCCTGGATCTTCTGCTGGGTTTCAACAAATGTCCAGTAAACTGAACGTTGCCTGGTTTGCTCATCCCTTAGCAGGGGTGTCAAACTGGTGGCCCTCCAGCTGTTGCTCTGCCTGAGGGAGTCATGCTTGTAACTGTCATCCTTGCCATGCCTCATGGGACTTGTAGTTTCGCAACAGTTGGAGGGCTGCCAGTTTGGCACCTGTGCCTTAGAGCATCCCTGGCTTGTTTACATTTGATAGACTTGCAATAAAACTGGGGTAATCTTCAGAGCATTTTTGTCTTTTTTTTTTTTTTTCTCTGTGCAAACTCAAAATAATTTTTTTATTATCCCCTCACCAACAGTACCAAGCACTTAGTGCTGGATTATTTTTCTTCCGCTGCACAGTATGCAACAACAAGGATCTGTTTCAGGAAGAGATGCTACATATGGGAATCCATATTCCAGAAAGGTATGTTTTTGTTGTAGCCCTTTGAAGACCGTCAAACACTTTTTTTATTCATTTCCAGCTGATTCTTTGAGACCCGTTTTGTGCTCCACTGGGCTTTAGAGAGCTGCAACACTATAGCAGTCATTTGATTTATTTTTTATCTCCACAAGTCTTGGAGTCCTGCCCCTCAGGGTCCCTGATTGAAGGATGTTATCACATAGGCCTCCTGATGAATAAAATATGGGGTGGTTTTGGATCCCCCCTATTATCTTGTCTATTCCTATAGTTCGCTAGTCTAGCAAAGGTCTGATAAGGTTCGTGGCGATGATCTAATAATGAATGATTACAAATAAACACAATACTCAAAAAAGGTCTCATTTATTTACAAAGAAAGTAGAAATGCTAACAAACTACAGAGCATATATAAACAAAGCAAAGGGTGATACGATACCGTAGGTCCTTCCTTTTTGGGTTCTGTATGCTGGCAGGGCTCCAGGACAAAGAGAAAAGAGGCAGTCCATCGCTGGCTATTGCCTTTTTAACCGCTTAAGGACCGAGTATATGTATATATGTATATGTGTGTGTGTGTATATATATATATATATATATATATATATATATATATATATATATATATATATATATATATATATATATATATATATATATATATATATATATATATATATATATATATATATAATTTTTTCTAACACCCTAGAGAATAAAATGGCAGTCGTTGCAATACTTTCTGTCACACCGTATTTGCACAGCGGTCTTAAAAGCGCATTTTCTTTGGAAAAATACACTTTTTTTTTTTTAAATTAAAAAATAAGGCAACAGTATAGTTAGCCCAATTTTTTTTTTTACATTGTGAAAGATGATAATACACCAAGTAAATTTATACACAACACGTCACGCTTCAAAATTGCGCCCGCTCATGGAATGGCGTCAAACTTTTACCCTAAAAAATCTTCATAGGTGACCTGTGAAAAATTCTACAGGTTGCATGTTTTGAGTTACAGAGGAGGTCTAGGGCTAGAATTATTGCTCTTGCTCTACTGATCGCGGGGATACCTCACATGTGTGATTTGAACACCGTTTTCATATGTGGACGCTACTCACGTATGCGTTCGCCTCTGCACGTGAGCTCGGTGGGACGGGGCGCGTTTTTAAAATTTTTTTTTTTTTTTTTTTTTTTTTTTTCTTCTTATTTATTTTAACTTTTTAATTTTTTTATTTTTACACTGTTCTTTAAAAAAAAATTGTGTCACTTTTATTCCTATTACAAGGAATGTAAACATCCATTGTAATAGAAAAAAGCATGACAGGACCTCTTAAATATGAGATCTGAGCTCAAAAAGACCTCGGATCTCATTTTACACTAAAATGCAATAAAAAAAAAAAAAAATTAAAAAATGTCGCTTTAAGAGCTATGGGCGGAACTGACATTTTGATGTCGCTTCTGCCCTGCAATGGTATGGAGATGGGTGGGGGCCATCTTCCCCTCCACTTATCTCCATAAAAGCTAGGAAGAGGACCCGATCACCTCCGCAGCTACAGACAGCTCCGGTAAGCGGCGGAGGGCCCTGTAGAGCAGCGTGAGGAGAGGTCCCCCTCTCCCGCCGCCGATAAAAGTGATCTTGCGACGAATCCACCACAGAGACCACTTTTATATGAAACCGGACCGCTCACTGAAGTAGAAGATACCGGGGTTATGGTAGCTAGCTGCTGCCATAACAACGCTATCCCACTTCAAAGTGCCGACGTATATCGGCGTGAGCTGGTCCGGAAGTGGTTAAAGCACGCTCAGACACAACCCACACAAACACCCTCTGCCCGCCTGTGTAGTCCTCTGTCCAGTGAGAAGCTATAAGGGGCTGTTCTTCCTAATCACCAGGAAGTATGCTATTCTCTCAAAGATCTTCCAGGAAGTATGTTGATGTCTCTACCAGGTGGCACTGCTATATTGCCATCAAACTTCTTGACCCAGGTCAGCATTCCAGCAACAGCTGGCCTTTGATGTTGCTGCAAGTCAGGAAATCCAGTTATATTAATCCGCACCTCCCTAGGAGGTCTTAGCTAATGCTCTTCTACCCCCCCTACATCAATTTAGAAGGCCTATGCAAGGACATCCTTCAGGAGATTAATTCCCATTTTTGACTCCTTGTTACAAACACTGTGTTGGGTAAACTTGCTTTTATTGACATTCCAAGATTAATTCAACAGGCCAAATCGCTTTATTAACCAGGCAGTAAAAATCCATAAATGTCTGATATAAAAAAACATATTGACTTCCAACACTGATCTTTTTATGTTTTTCTGTTATCTACAAAAAGAGATTTTGGCTGAGAGGTGAAAAATGTTTTTGATCTCATGCCATTGTGGTGTCTTTTTTTTCTTCTCTGTGTAGAGATGCCTCGTGGGAATTGGAGGAAAATGCTTTTCAAGAGCTATTGGTCAGATATGAGCGCTGTGATGTTAAAAAGTGTGTGTGCCGATTTGGTCGGGAATATAGTGAACCAGAGAGGTGAGTATCTGGTTTTGGCAATCACACTTTGCTGTGAGGTGATAAAAAGCAGTTCCAGCAATGCATAAAATTAGTCAGTGAGGTAATAATGCTATGCAATTGGTTGGGCAATTAAGGAGTACTTATCATCATAATAGTATAATAAAGACACACTCTAAAACCTATATTTCTCATGTCGTCTTTGTAACCTCCAAGCAGCCTACAATGTTCCATTCCTTGTGTTCAGTTTCCAGGTGAATAGTATTATACGGTGAGGCCCATAGAGAAGGACCAGCACCATGAAAAGGTGATGCAGTATAACCAGAGCAACAAATAGATTAATGTCAAGAAAGTAGCTTATCTAATAGAAGTGTTGTAGGTGCTACACATGGAGTAGTAAGCCAATCTTCCCTTATTTTATTAGTGTTCCTCAACCCAGGACCCTGCATTCACTGCATCTGGTCTCCCACAGTACACAGAACATTGTAATGCAACAGTTTTAGTAAATATAAGGCCCCAGGTTAGGCAGTTGCGTTTAACCTCGTTTTTCCAGAAGCAAAAGAATGGGTTCAGACGCAAAAGTTTTCCACATTTCAGACGCCAAACGCGGCTAAACGCCGGTACCACGTTTAGCTGCGTTTGCGTTTAAGTGTTTTTAAAGGAACCCTATTTTTTTGGACCAGAAAACCCAGAAATATGATGGTAAACTGCAGCAGAGAATGAAATTTTGCGACCCAAATTTGGGAACCCGTATCTTGGGGCCACTTGGTGCTAGGAACCCCAAATTTAGTGTACAAACACAGTTGAACTAGCACTACAACATATCCAAAGTTGGGGTTCCTAGCACTAAGTGGCCCAGAGATACGCGCCCCAAAGTCGGGTCGCAAAATGTCATTCTCTGCTCTGCAATATGTTCATTATGGGATCCATTTCCAAAAAAAAACAAAACACAGAAAGAGAGGCAAATGCAAGTATACAACTGCTCTCTGCTGCTTCTGCTCACTCTGATCAAAATGGCAGAAATAGTTCAAATTTATCATGCTTTCTGAGCTTGGGGGGGGTCTTTGTTATCTTAACTAAAGGCTTCTAGACGCAAACGCGGCTAAACGTGGCATGCAAAACGGGCGTTTCTAAACGCCGGTTTCAGCTTTTAAAAACATGTTTTCAGCAGAGTTTGCACCAGCGTCTCGTGTGCATGAGGCCTAAACGTACGTTCAGAGGCAGTTGGATGCTTTTTTCAACTGCCCCTGAACACATTCAATGTTATCCTATGTGACCAGGTACACAGTCTCGTTTATTGCCGTTTTTAGGCAGTTGCGTTTAACAGCGTTTCTTTGAAAGCTAAAAAAATGGGTTCGGGCGCCGAAGATTTCCACGTTTCAGACGCCAAACGCGACTAAACGTGTTTTTTCATTTATAAGCGTTTTTAAAGGTACCCTATATTTTTGACCTGAAAAGACAAAAATTTGATGGAAAACGATGAAAAAACATTAAAAGAAATAGTTTAAAATGTTTTAATTAAAAAAAAAAAAAATATTTATTATGCACAATTTAAAAATTTAATAAATATTAATTTTTGCAACAAATATTTGCATAAAAAATACAAAATAAAAAAATAAATAAATAAGAAATTGCATATACAGCTTTAAAAAGAATCCCAAAAATGTATTCATATTTAATTATTAAAAGTATAAAAAAAAAAACAAATTGCAAATAAAAATTTGATATTTTAAAAAATGAAATTAACGTTTAAATTTGCATAAAATAGACAAAATTATATATATATTTTTTAAAAGTAATTAAAAAAACAAAAATAATTCCATATACTGCTGAAAAAATCCAATAATTATATTAATATTTAATTATTAAAAATATTTTAAAAATTTGCCAAAAAAAAGTTATATATTATAAAAAATTGAATTAACGTTTAAATTTGCATAAAATATTTTTTTTTTCAAAAAATAAAGGAAAAACAAAAATAATACATTTGTACATCTTTAGATAGAGATACATATAAAAAAAAAAATGAGAAATTAAAAAATTTGTCGGGGTAGGTACGCAGCTGTACGTACATGTTGGAAAAATATCCTACCGACATTCGCTGTGCAATCAATGGATGGGTCCAATAGCGGCGAACTCTGACTCTGGACGCAATTTTCTACGTCGTTCTAGCCTCATCAAGAGCAATATCAGGAGCATTTCCTCACTAATGCTCATTATGGGATTGGGATCCATTGCAAAGAAAAGCACAGAAATAGAGGCAAATACAAGTAGACAACTGCTCTTTCTGCTGCTGCTACTCACTCTGGTCAAAATGGCTGAAATAGTTAACTACAATGTTTTTTGAGCTTGGGGAGGGTCTTAATGAGGAATCTTAATAAACGCTTCTACACGCAAATGCGGTAAAACGCCGCTAAACGCGGCATGCAAATGCATCAAAACGGGTTTCTAAACTCCGGTTTCAAGTTCGTTCAGAGGAGTTTGCCCCAGCGTCCCATGTACATGGAGCCTTAACTGCTAACAGTGCCTTGAAAAAATATTCCTACCCCTTGAAATTTTCCAAATGTTTGCCATGTTAAAACCAAAAACCTAAATGTTTTTTCTTGGGATGTTATGTGATAGACCAACACAAAGTGGCACATAATTGTGAAGCGGAAGGAAAATGGTAAATGTTTTTTTCAAATTTTTTTTTTTACAAATATCTGAAAAGTGTGGCCTGCATTTGTATTCAGCCCCCTTTTACTCTGATACCCCTAACTAAAATCTAGTGGAACCAATTGCCTTCAGAAGTCACCTGATTAGTAACTAGAGTACACCTGTCTGTAATTTAATCTCAGTATATACAGCTGTTCTGTGAAGCTCTCAGAGGTTTATTAGAGAACCTTAGTGAACAAACAGCATTATGAAGGACAAGGAACACACCAGACAGGTCAGGGAAAAAGTTGTGGAGAAGTTTAAAGCAGGGTTGGGTTATAAAAAAAAAAAAATATCCCTCGCTTTGAACATCTCACGGAGCACTGTTCAATTCATCATCCGAAAATGGAAAGAGTATGGCACAACTGCAAACCTACCAAGACATGGCCGTCCACCTAAACTGACAGGCCGGGCAAGGGGAGCATTAATCAGAGAAGCAGCCAAGAGGCCCATGGTAACTCTGGAGGAGCTGCAAAGATCCACAGCTCAGGTGGGAGCATCTGTCCACAGGTCAACTATTAGTTGTGCACTGGATGCAGTCAAATTTATTTTTTCTAACCGCACCAAACCCCATGTAACTAAAACATTGCTAAATGCAGTGTGTGAATGGGGCCATAGGAAAGCATTGTATGAGTTTAGCTGCGGTAGATAACTTCATCTATCCGCAGCTAAAAGCTGAATTCTATCCCCCCGTGTGAAAGGGGCCTAAGAGTATCCTATCTAGCCCTGTAAAGAAGAAATCAGTGTACATACCTTTTCTGAAGCCACTCCTCTCCGGTCCCACACTGACCTGTCAGTGGCATCTTCGCTGTGACGTCGGGTGCGGAGGAGGCAGCTGACAAAGGAAGCCCCATAGTAACTCTATGGGTGACGGCACTTCCCATTTATTTCACAGCCATTGTCGGCTGTGTCCTCTACAGAGCTTCCGCCGCTGGAGACCGGACCGGATCGGCTTCATAAAAGGTATGTATACTGATTTCTTCTTTAAAGGGCTATATAGGTTAGCTTTAGATCGTGGATGCCTGTAGATGTAGTGTTAGGGTGGACTCTCCCTTTAAAATCATAGCTGATAGCCAGGTTGTTCTGATGGGTAAAGCTTCAAGCACTTTCTAAAGTACTGAAGCGTGTCTGCCCCTCCCTGCACCCTATGTATTTCTATTACTGTTTGCCAGTCAAGCAGCAATAGGCTTACAAGGACAAGTGTGGCCTGGTTGCAAGTGGAACTTTCCCTGTCCAAGCAGGGCCTTGCATTTCGCCATGACAGGTTTTTGGGAGGCTGTTGCAGGTATGTACAAAAACCTCTCTTGGTGCTACCAATTTATACTGGGTATATAAGTATGTGTGCATGCATAGATTTCAATGTCCATCTCAATTGGCATTCTAGATGGTAAAAATGGGAATTTCACATGTTTAAATATTTTGAGGATACAAGAGGACTGGTCTTCTGACCTTTCTGTGACTTGTCCTATGCACACTCCCTGTACATCAGGGGTCTCAAACTCAAATTACCTGAGGGCCACAGGACAAATTTTCACATCCGATGGGGGCTGCATGCAAACTGTCCTTTTTCCCAGCATTGGTGTCAGCGGACGCACTATTAACCCCCAGCACTGGTGTCAGCGGACGCAATATTAACCCCCAGCATTAACACCCAGCATTGGTGTCAGCGGACGCAATATTAACCCCTAGCACTGGTGTCAGCAGACACAATATTAACCTCCTAAACTGGAGTCAGCGGACGCAATATTAACCCCCAGAACTGGTGTCAGCGGACGCACTATTAACCCCTACCACTGGTGCCAGCGGACGCAATATTAACCCCTAGCACTGGTATCAGCGGGCGCAGTATTAACCCCCAGAACTGGTGTCAGCCGACGCAGTATTAACCCCCAGCACTGGTGTCAGCGGACGCAATATTAAACCCCAGCATTACCCCCTACACTTCACAAATACCCGCCCCCACACACACTACACTTAACAAATATCACCCCTTACACTCCACAAATGCCAACCCCCCCCCCCACACACACACACACACAGACTCCACAAATGCCCCCTCTCCACAAATTTCAACCCGTCACGCAACTAAAGACTTTGCTCAGCCTCTGTGTGATGGCTCACTTACCTCTCCTCCTGGCAGTCAGCTGGTGGACTGATCTTCTGCCTCCCGAGTCCTCTCCTCCTGTCTGGTCCTGGCTTCATCACAGGCCTAGTGGCAGGGCACCCTGAGAACGCCACAATCTTCCACCCTGAGGTGGCAGCAGGACCCTGGATCCGGGGCCAGTGTTCTGTCGAAGTGCCTGCTATCGAATAGTGCACGGGACGAACTGCGCATAGTACGTACGTAATAGCACTGTTGGCAAGACGGCGCCTGCGCACAATAGCCGACTGAAGACCTTTTTCAGTCAGATTGTGCCTCGTGCTGCTGAGGAGTGTTCATGTAGGTGAATTTAACATGAAGGGCACGGATGTTTTCAATGATGGCCAGTGCTGCAAAGATGGGGTCAGAATTTTTAACAATGCCCAAACAAATCTGCTAAACAAATCTTTATCTGCTATTCTTCCTGGAGGGCCTATTTAGCTAGCTAAACGTTTAAAATTCTGCCCCCATCTTTGCAGCAGTGGCCATCCTTGAAGACATCCGCCCTCTTCATGTTAAATTCCGCCCCTCACCTACATGAACGTGCCTCGTCACAATCTGACTGAAAAATGTCTTCAGTCGGCTATTGTGCGCAGGCGCCGACATAACAGCTGATCATAAAATCAGCTGTTGTGGTATTATGTACGGCACATGCGCAGTTCGTCTAGGTGTTCTGTCGAGAAATGCCCCCCATCGAATATTGCCCGGCCTAAAGGGCGCATGCGCAATGCATGCGCCGTAGGTAACATCACAACAGCTGATTTTGCCGTCAGCTGTTGTGACGGCGCAGGCGCACAATAGCCAACAGAATTTTTTTTTTGGTCGGATTGTGGCCCACGCTCCCGTGGCGAGTTCAGGATTTCTACACATTGTGGGCGGATTTATGGGAACTTGGGGGCAGAATTACATGGCCAGTGCTGCAAAACAAAACTTTGTGATGGGCGGATTTCTACATTTCTTGTGGGTGGATTTATGGGCACTTTGGGGCGGAATTAGATGGCCAGTGCTGCAAAAAAACAACAACTTTCTGATAGAGGGATTTTTACATTTCTTGTGGCCGGCTTTATGGGTACTTTGGGGCAGAATATCACAAAGTTTTATTTTTTTGCAGCACTGGCCATCTAATTCCGCCCCAAAGTGCCCATAAATCCACCCACAAGAAATGTAGAAATCCACCCATCGCAAAGTTTTGCAGCACTGGCCATGTAATTCCGCCCCCAAGTGGCCATAAATCCGCCCACAACATGTAGAAATCCACCAAACATGAACTGGCCACGGGAGCGCAGGTGAGTGTGGAGCACAATCTGACAGAAAAAAAAAATTCTGTCGGCTATTGTGCGCCGTCTCGCCGTCACAACAGCTGATGGTAAAATTAGCTGTTGTGATGTTACGTACGGCGCATGCGCCTTCAGCCCGGGCACTATTCAATGGGGGCATTTCTCGACAGAACAGGTGGGTGGGACGATGGGCGGACCCTCCCTCTGCTCTCCTGTGTTGTGCACGCGCTGGGCTGCAGCAGCGGGGGGAGGATCAGAGAGAGAAAGCTCCCAGCCGCTGCCACCCGCCCAGGATCGGCCCTGCCTGCGGGCCATTTGTAACTGGTCCGCGGGCCAGTACTTTGAGACCTCTGCTCTACATGAAGTTTAGAAAAGCCAGCTGGTTTTTAAAGAACACATGTATGTGAGTAAGGACATTCTGTTAAAAACCTTACTGTGTACATAACATGGTGTATATGAATAAGTAACTAAAAAAGCACTATAAGCCTCCATTCACACCTGAATGTTGTGTAGATTTTTTCCCCAAACCTGACTGCAGAACATGCACAGTCCATTAAAAATATTGGACACCCACGCCTTGATGATATTTGGCGATATAGTTGGGCCACTGCTGTCAAAATGGGCCAAAAATGAATGTATAAATTATAGACAGTGCTTGGTCCACCTAAAGTTTTATAGTAAATTAGCAGTGCTATGATATACAAGGTCTATTACTAGACCATATCATGAACCAACTTGTCCTGGATGAATGAATTAAATCAATGAATAAATTATATCAATAAATGACATGTGAAAGTGCATACATTAATAGCTTTGTGAACCAAAGTATTTTCAAATTAATCAATGACGAATTTATGGAAAATTTAAAGTGATGGCTGTCTTTTCCTTGTAAGAAAGTGATGTGGTACTCCGTATCCCAATATTATCTGTACATCCACCTCGTGAGGGACTGTGAACACTCTGCACTCACCAGATATGTTGGACTCCCTTACTATATAGCAAGAGAATTCTGTTGTGCTTGTAGGTCTTTCTGGGGACCTATCCCAATACGGTTTCCTTTGGTTACCCCCGCTGGTATGGGTTACCGCCAGTGATGACTCCGCAGCTCCAGGATCATAATGTGCAGGTGTACAGGAGATTATATGGAGAGAGAAACTCCTCATAGTATAAAATCCTCAAATGATTTATTGTGTATCGGTATCATACATAGTAAAAATCCATTAAAATTGTATTGTTGTGAATTAAATATGTCCAATCTGAATGTCACAATAGCAAAACCGCCCTACTTGTGTGTGAGTAAGGGTCGCTTCCTAGAGCATGGCATGCGTTCCACCCTCTGGGCCGATAGTGACGCCTGGGATTCAGCTTGACGCGTTTCGTCATTTGTATGCGACGTTATCAAAAGCAAGGTTGCACATTTTGATCCTTTTTTAGCATGATCCAGCATTTTTGGCCCCAGAGACTAAAGTAGGAGCACCTGCAAATGCACAACACCTGATTTTACACCTGAAAAACTCCTCTCCTCCATTAGAACTGCTCTCCTTCTTTTACCCAGCCCAGTCAACCTAAAAGAACAAACAAAAATACATTTTACTTTGTGCACACTTTCTTGAACCCTGATCAGCATATAAACAAGCATGGACAAGTGTTTATCCCAGAATTCTTTGCACTCATCCACTGAAGGAGGAGACTTGAGCAGAGATTGCAGTGGCTACCGGGGACAGGTGTGGCTTTTCAATATACTGGATGTCGGCTTCTACCAGGGGCACCTGTTGTGCTCTGGACTCCCACCTGCTGTACAGTTCACACCTGCCATTTCTCCCCCCTCTGTGAGTGCGTTACTTTTGGTTATTAATAAAGTCTGCACTGCACTCTGTGGCAGTTTGTGCCCCTCTCTTTTCCCTTTGTGTTTTCAGTCTACATCACGTGATCTTGATTATTCAGTTTGTCTATTTATGCTGTTAAATTTGTCAATTACATTTTTACCTATAGCAAATGGGAGATTCTGCGCTGCCAGTGCTGTGGATCCCGTGGTACACATATGGCTTGCTCCTCAATAGAACTCATGAACCAGACATGGGAATGCTCAGACTGTCACGTTGTCGGCTGCACACCAGGTAACTGCGTTTTTCCTCATCTTTGCCACAGAGAATCTGACCTTTTCTGGGGATTACTGTGTGAAAGCTAGGAATTCAAACTCTTGCCAAGTCTGCCATCTTTCAACAGTCTGACTCTATTTGTCCGTGTTTCCTGAAGATCCCTCTACGGAACAACCTGCTTCAGGTTCCGATATAACCAGGTGGATCCTTTAAGCCTATGATCTCAAGGGCAAGGTTCCACATTTCCATGTGAAAGCGCTGCCACAAGAGCTGTGATTTTGTATTTTTTTTAATAAAGCACCACTTATCATTGAGGCATTGTGGGGTTTATTTACTAAAACCTGGCGAGTGCAAAATCTGGTGCAGCTGTGCATGGTAGCCAATCGGCTTCTAACTTCGGCTTGTTCAATTAAAGTGGATGTAAACCAAAAATGTATTTATTTTATTTTTTTTATATCATACTGTAGAGTATAAGATTTCCTATCATTTGAGCCTAGTCTTGCCACACAGAGTTAATCCATCTCTGAGCAATCCTCTTTTATTGTTCAGTGAGAAAAATCTTGAAAACTGAGAAAAACTTTGTCAAATACTCCCCCTTGCTGTGAGTGACAGCCTAAGACACAGGCATGATTTTTTAATTCCCTCCCCCACTCCTTTCTTCAGCAGCTCTGCAAGGATTGGCTGTTCCACACCTCAGCATGATTTGGCATGCTGAAGTCATGTGGTTACTTTCCTGTCTTTTCACTGGATGTTAGAGATCATAGCAGAAGTTCACTATTAGAAATACACAGGGGAGTGTAGAGGTGGGCGGGGAGTCTGACATCACAACTCCACCCACAGAGCTCCAGACAACAGACCCACCCATAGAATATGCAGTTTTTCGGGTCTAATAACAGAGGGGAGACATTTGACAGGTAAAGATACATGCAGGAGGCATGTATATCCTTATAGATAACCCCTATGGCAGTAGTTTAGAAAGGATGACATTGGGTTTACATCCACTTTAAGCTTTAACAATAAAACCTGAAAACTGATTGGTTTCTATGTGGAGCTGCACCAGATTTTGCACTCTCTAGTTTTATTAAGTCAACCTCTGTGTCACTAAATGAAAAGGTGCACCAAGGCACCTGCATTACACAGA
This sequence comes from Aquarana catesbeiana, assembly GCF_042186555.1. NCBI lineage: Eukaryota > Metazoa > Chordata > Amphibia > Anura > Ranidae > Aquarana > Aquarana catesbeiana. Next base: position 117,463,501 of record NC_133336.1, read on the forward strand.
TGTAGTTTGGAAAGTATACACTTCAAAAATTATCACTGTGCAAAGTAATTTTTATTGTTGTGTCCTCACTGGGAAGAGTCACCCTTTTGTCTGAGTGATACCAGGATAAATGCTGCTAAATACCAAGGGAATATTCTCTTGCTTGGGAGAGCTGCTCTCTCACTTTATGTTGTACATTCAGGGAGGCAGTCAAGGGGGTTGTCTTCCCCAGTGCAACACACAGCAAAAAACTGACTGGTTTTAACCCTTCCCTGCTCAATTCCAAACTAAAACAGTTTATTTTTAATTGAAACCTATTTTTTATAATCTATGTGGACCTATTAATTGATCATTTGTTCTAGATCATGCATAGCTATTAACATTTGTTTTTTGGTAAATGGTTTGGAAGAGGTAGCTTTTACATATTTATTCATTCGTTCAATCCTTTTATTTTTGAATCCAAAAGCGTCTTGGAGTCTGGGGCAGGTATTCCTAAAGTATAACTAAACACAAATGTGTTTATTTTTTTTTTTTTTTCTTTAATCCTGGCTAGGGTGGGGAGGGATTACAACCCTGTTATGTTTTTATTGCGGTCTATGCCCCTGTTAGGGAGATTTGCTGCGTCTTTTTGTCCTGTTTATCTTAATCATCAAAAGTTAAAGCGAAAACCCCACAATTTGGGTTGTCCCTAGAACAAAAATAGAGGGGAAATCTTCCAATAGGGACAGTAGTTCTGGTGACCCTGCCAATAATCCTGGATCCCCTCCCTTTGGAGAAATTTCCTCTCGCTTCCTGGTTTGGCTATGAGACTGAAAGTGAAGGAAAATCTCCCTACTGGGACACAGATGGGGGGGGAAAAAAAAAAAAAAACTTTGTATGAGCTTATAAACCTCCCCTACTCTATCCAAAATGGAATAAAGTTTTGCCTTTAGTTCTACTTTAAAGGGGTAGTAGACACAAAACTATTCAGTGGAATAACGTCCTTACAGGATGTCTCCAATTTACAAGCCGACCTCAATGCACTGTCTAATTGGGCGACTATGTGGCAGATGGTTTAATGTTGATAAATGTAAAGTTATGCACTTGGGGTCTAAGAATATGCATGCATCATACATACTAGGGGGAGTACAACTGGGGGAATCCGTAGTGGAGAAGGATCTGGGGGTTTTGGTAGGTCATAAGCTCAATAATAACATGCAATGCCAAGCTGCGGTTTCCAAAGCGAGCAAAGTCCTTTCTTGTATTAAGAGATGTATGGACTCCAGAGAGAGATATGTAATTTTGCCCCTGTACAAATCATTAGTAAGACCTCATCTGGAATATGCAGTTCAGATTTGGGCACCAGTTCTAAATAAGGATATTGGGGAACTGGAGAAAGTGCAGAGAAGGGCAACCAAACTGATGAGAGGCATGGAGAAGCTCGGCTATGAGGAAACATTAGAGGAACTGAATGTATTCCCTCTTGAGATGAGGAGATTAAGGGGGGGTATGATCACCATGTACAAATGTACAGATATGCTGGTAGGCTAATTGGATCCTTTCTAAATTGTCCCTAGTATGTATGAATGTGAGTTGGGGACCTTAGATTGTAAGCTCCTTGAGGGTAGGGACTGATGTGAATGTACAATGTATATGTAAAGCGCTAAATTGACGGCGCTATATAAGTACCTGAAATGAATAAAAAATAAATAAAATATATAAGGGGTCCATATAGTGAACTCGGTGTTATTCAATTTACGGTCAACACAGAGGACAAGGGGGCATTCTTTAGGTCTAGAGGAAAAAAGGATTCATCTCCAAATACGGAAAGGTTTCTTCACAGTAAGAGCTGTGAAAATGTGGAATAGACTCCCTCCAGAGGTGGTTCTGGCCAGCTCAGTAGATTGCTTTGCAAAAAGGTCTGGATATTTTCCTAAATGCACACAATATAACTGGGTACTAACATTTTATATGTAAAGTTGATCCAGGGAAAATATGATTGCCTCTTGGGTGAGGACAGAGATTTTTTTTTCCCCCATGCAGTAGCAAATTGGATCATGCTTTTACTGGGGTTTTTCGCCTTCCTCTTGATCAACTGTGGGTATAGGATTGGGTATATGGGATTGTTTGATATTTTTAATTTATTTTTATGGTTGAACTAGATGGACTTGTGTCTTTTTTTTCAACCTGACTAACTATGTAACTAGTAATGAGTTTGAACATAGCATGGCTTTTTTTCTTTCTTTTAAACAGTAAAGCGACCACATCCCTCCTCCCATAATGCATCTGATAATGCAGAAACTGGGGTTGCACAGCCTTCACCAAAATGCCCTAGGCGATCAAAAACACCCAGGAGAATTATTTTAAAGTAAGTATCAAAGCCAATGCTCCATGTGACATCATGTATTTATCTCCATATAAAGCTGCTGGCAGAGCTTTGTTTTTAAATCATTGATCTAAACCACATATGTCAAACACAAGGCCCACGGGCCAAATGCGGCCCGCCAGGTCATTTCATGTGGCCCTCACACCTCTCCTGCAGCTGCAGCACCCCCCTTTTCTTTGCCCACGCCTTGTCTCCTCAGTTGGCAGAAGAAGAGGACAGGGCTGCTCCTACCGATCCTGTGCTTCTCTCTGCCGAGGAGGGACTCATCACTGCTCACCCCCCCCACCCCCCCACCCCCCCCGATAAAACCGGGCCTTTGAGGGCAAACAAAATGCTGATGTGAAAAAGAAAAAAGGAGGAAAGTTTAGCGCTATGGACTTGTTGACTGAAAAGCTGCTGCCCCCACCCAAAACAACTGACAGAGCAGATGTCAAAGGTGAATAAAAGGTTGTTTTTTTTTTTCGGTGGGTGTGGTGCTGCTAATGGTATGTGACAATATTATATGGATGTGCAAATTCAAAGTGTGTTAACTAAAGGTAAACATTACTATATAATACATAGTATATGTGCCATAAACTTATAATTACAGTAACCAAAGTAAAAATATTATATATTTTACACATGCATAAATAATTTGTAAAAGTGCTTCAGCATTAAATTAATAGACTATAAAGGCCACTGGTGAAATTGTCAGATGCCAAAAACCCTTTAAAAGTAAGGTGAGTAAAGATGCCGCAAACTCCAGGGTGCCTGTGTATCACTCGTGCTCCCCTCTGTGTAGTTGCACTCACCAGATAGATCTCCCCACTCAGGGGGTTACCTGCATTCACAGTTTACAATAACTGTAGATCTTTTTCCCACGGATACCTCTGTCTCCTTAACGTGCTTTGCCTCAATGGTACCATATAAGAGTAACAAAAGCCTCCATAGTGTATTATTATTAATATAATATCAAACTCCTAACGGTGTTAGAGCGTCACTACGTCATATCTGGTTTGAGCCTGTGGAGCACAGGGAGCTCCGGACTTCCTGGGTTTTATCATACATAAGGTTAATTAATTTTACTCTGCTGTAAGTGCAATATTTACCTTTTTATATTAATAAACGGCTTACGGAATTACACTATGGAGGCTTTTATTACTCTTACATGGTACCATTTAGGCAAAGCACGTTAAGGAGACTGTGGGAAAAGCGCTACAGACAGTTATTGTAACTGTGAATGCGGACAACCCCCTGAGTGGGGAGATCTATCTGGTGAGTGCAACTACACAGAGGGGAGCACTCCAGATACACGGGCACTGCTCGCTTGTGTGGAGTTTGCGGCATCTTTACTCACCTTACTTTTAAAGACTTTTTGGCATCTGACACAATTTCACCAGTGCACTTTTTATTACATTTACCGTATTTAATGTTAAAGCACTTTTACAAATTATTTATGCACGTGTAATGTTATATAATTTTTACTTTGGTTATTTACTTACTGTAATTATAAGTTTATGGCACATATACTATGTATTATATATAGTAATGTTTATCTTTAGTTAAAACACTTTGGATGTGCAAACGCTGTGCAAATTCATATAATATTGTTGCATACCATTAGCAGCGCCACCCCCACCCCAAAATTCCCCTTTTTATTTAAAATGCTGATGCGACCTGCAATAAAATTGAGTTTGACACCCCTGATCTAAACTCTCTATTAATCATTTATTCAATCATCAGTCTACTTTGACTTTTACAATAACTCATTGCAGCATCGCCGTAAACTTGCCAAATCATGTCAAACGTCTCTGTGGCAGATTTGCCAGTTTCATGCAGAATTTCACATTTGCCTTTTGTTCTAACTATCTGTCCATGACAAAATAGCAGACGTGGTAACGGATGTGGTCAGAATAGCACCAGTTGCACAGCTCCTGATGTCTTTTGGCACACTAACCTATAAAGGTTGGTGCTCTCCGTGACTGTGCATGCAACCTTGTGCTGCCATCTTTTGGCGTGTTACAAACCACCTGATAAGAACTCGTACAGCCAAAGCTCGTTTGGCTGTACTTCTGTGGAGAAGCTCTGCACTCCTGTGACCCATTTTAAGCGGTTGGCTGACGTCACAGAGACAGTCCAGGCTGGGGAAAGATCAGGACCATATGGTCGGGAACTGCTCAGAACTCTGGACCGGCACTTGGATCAGCGTCTAAGCAAACTTCTGAGAGGCTAAGCCAGCCGCCCCTGCCCTCTCCACAATCCAGCACTCCAGTGAGCATATAGGGGGCAGAACAGACAGGGGTGACTGACAGTCACCAGCTCATTGCTCACAGAGCACTGAGAGATCAGTGGTCTTTGATCGCGCAGTTCTCAGCTTTAGAGCTGGCTGGGGGACAGATGCAGAATCCGACCGATGCTGCATCCACCTAGGCAAGTATTATTCTTTAAAAAAAAATCCCTAACTTCTCTTTTTTTAATAAAGCACAAAAGCAAGGGGGGGTCTTTGGAGGTCTCTAGGTACAACTTTCTATCCAGCAAGAATAGTAAGTGACATAACAAAAACTGACTTTTGACTACATGTCCCATCAGTACTCATGTGTGATGACATAACAGAGTTTTTGCTGGTTGGTATAATGAAGGGCTGAACTGTCAATCATAGGAGGTGGGTAGATTACAGGTCCTCTTCACCTCTAGCCTCAATGTGCTGCTTATGCATGTTGGCTCCCAGATCAGCTGGACCTGACAATGTGACCTTGAGGTAAACTTGCACACAGCAGTGGCTCTACAAAGACACAGCTAGTAACACTGCAAAAATAGAAGTTGTGTTAGAGGGAGAAAAAAAAAATCTTCTGCATGATGAAACCGACTGTAGACAACATGGATTAGCAAAACATGAGTACATGCAAGTGAGGCTGTATGGTGATTTTTTTTTTTTTTTATCACTAAAGTTTAATACCACTTTATAATATTGGAAGATGTACCTTTTATAAAATAACAAAGCTTTACTTTTTTAAATTCAGTTCCACTTTAAACCAAGAGTCCATGGTTTTACATTATTCTTCTCTGTATCAGAGCTGGGAATGCACAATTATAAAGAAAAGTACCATAGTTTCCAAATTCATGAAAGGCAATCAGATTTTTTTTTCTTTTTTTCCCCAGACAAATTCAAATGGAAAACAGGCAAATATTTGACATTCTGCAGGAATTGAGATCCCAGATCACGAACTCCGTGTGTATAATAAAGGTGAAAAAGACGTCCCTTTGGAAAAGTTCTATTTGCTGTTTCCTTAAAAGCACCTTTTCTCCATGTAGCACCCTACATGTATCAATCACAGATAACAATCAAAATGCAAGCCAGCAAGCGGACATGTCCCTTTCTCAGTATTTCAAAAATGTGCTGATCGATATTGAGAACTCTGATGTTTTTGAGGGATCTGAACGGAAGAATCTTTCTTTGAATCCAGATGGTAAGTTATTGTCAGCAACATATTGATTTTGTCCTAGTAAGATTTACTTTTCATTAATAAACCTCTGGTTAAGTAATTCAGTGAACACTTTTTTTTAAGTTACTATTAAAAGTTGTAACTTACAGCAGAGCTTCACCCAAAAGTTTTGTTTTAAGGCCTGCTCCCCCCGCTCCTGTTTATGAAAAGGCACTTTTGGGGAGGGGGTACCCGCTCAGAGCACCTAGGAGAGGAAGCTCTCCGCCCTCCCCCAACGTGACATGTCCCAGGAGACTGCGGGACCATTCACAATGCGCAGCAGGCACCCAGCTGTAAAGCCTCAAGTTGTCATAGCCGAGTTCCCACAGTTAAGATGCCAGGGACAGAAGACCGGAGGTGAAACTGGCTGGGGTGAGCACAGTGCCGGATCCTAGGAAAGGTGAGTGGCTGTTTAATAAAAGTCAACGGCTACAGTTTTTGTAGCTACTGACTTTTAAGTTGTTTTACACAGGAGACTGGAGTGCCCCTTTAAAAAAAAAAAAAAAAATTCCGATGTGATTATTTTATTTACTAAAGCACATTTGGGAACAGTGCCGACAGAATTTTTTTTGAAGAAATACACATGACTGGTATAGATATAAACTGCAGGGCATCACAGCAAAATTGATTTGAGCCTTCCCACCTTCATTCAGTCCTCATCCTTTCTTTCTACCATCCAATATCCATGCAAAATAGGCCTGTCAATGTGGGTGGAAAATGTGTCACTTTCCGTAGAGTAATAATTTGTGAATGTTTTGCATATATTGATCCAGCTCTTATATGCGTTGTCACCTTACAGCTCTGCAAGATAACCTGTACTATGAAGCTGGTAGGATGCTGGCAATTGCTTTAGTACATGGAGGGCCAGCTCCAGGATTTCTTTCCCAAACACTCTTTTCTTGCCTGATCTCTGATTCTCAGCACATTCAGCCAGTGTTAGAGGATGTAGCAGATCGTAATATCTTAGAAGCAATACTAACGGTAAGTGTGAGGGGGAATACAATCATCTTGCCTTTTGTAAATTACGATTGTCAAAATATAGCAAATTACCTTTTTGTTGGAGGCATTGCTAGGCTGTATATTTGAATTCAGTGAATATTATGTGTAAAAATTGCCCCCAAAAAATTCTGTTTTGAATGTATATTGTAATGTAGACCAACTGGCTGCTTATACTGTACTGTATATCTGTGATCTTTGCCTGCTGAATTTTTCACAAGGATAAAAAATCCAATTATGCTAGGGTGGCTGACTATATTTTTTGGCAGAAAAAAGCCAAGATGAATCGTAATGACCCTGCTGGCCACTGCCTAGTGGGTATGAATGGTAATTAGAGGTGTGTGTGTTTTACTGTCAGTCATTTAGAAATATTCCTCTGATAGAAAACTTGTGCGCTTCACCTAAGTGCTAAAAACAATTAAATATTAAGCAGCCAACACCATTAATGACTATTTCATCTGATACAACAGATAAAAAAAAAATTAAATTTTATAAACCCAAGTGCAGCACTAGTAAAAAATGATGAGCATGCACAAAATAAATAAACCACATAAAAAATGTGAACATATACACTTGTCTTGTGTCACCTACTTAACTTGGAAATAATGAAAGTTACCTGTTGGAGTTTGATGATGCCTGCACAGGCCAGGGTCTGGAGGAGCATAGTATCAACTGGGTCTCTGATCTGACACTATCCAGGACAGATCTCACTTTGCTTGTGCATGTTGTATGTGCTGGATTTGTTTTAATTTTTATCTTGCCATTTTTATGTTCTGTGCCATTTCATGTGTTCTTTATTGTGACATACTTGGACCCTACCCTACTAATATACTTTTAGTATAGGTCCATTTAAAGCAGAGTTCCACCCAAAAGTGGAACTTCCACTCATTTGTCTTCTCCTCCCCTCCAGTGCCACAATTGGCACCTATCTGACTCCCACTTCTGAGAGTCCACGCCGCGGCCCATGACGTCACCGTGGGGCTCCCTCCTCCTCCCCCTGTCGCCGGGCCAGTAGGAGAGAGGAGCGGGCCTTGTGCATGCACAGTAGGGTTCCCGGCGTGAAGCCGTAAGGCTACACTGCCCGGTTCCCTTACACCCAATGGCAGCGGCAGCACCTGACAGCTGATGGAAACATCAGCTGTGGTGCCGACATTGCTGGACTCCAGGACAGGTAAGTATCCTATTATTAAAAGTCAGCAGCTGCAGTATGTGTAGCTGCTGGCTTTTAATTTTTTATTTATTTATTTTTTGGGCGGACCTCCGCTTTTAAAGAGGTGATTTTAAGCCCATTGGTGAGGGGAGAGCCATGAGAACTGACAGACTTAGGATGATGCTTGAACACTTGGTTTGATATTGTTTTAATGAAATGGAAGTAGGTTTATAAGTAAATTCTGCCTGGACTGTTTAGATACTTGTACATAACATTAGTAAGGTGTATGCAAACCATTGGAGTACATATTCTGGATATGTTTTTACACCTGGATTGAATTTATTTTATAGTTAGAAATATATATATATATATATATATATATATATATATATATATATATATATATATACACATACATACATACATACATACACGGAGCCAGTGGATGTTCGAAACCTTGCGCTACTCCACCTTCCGTTTTGAGGATGCTCAATAGAGTTTAGGTCTGGAGACATGCTTGGCCAGTCCTTCACCTTTGCCCTCAGCTTCTTAAGCAAGGCAGTGGTCGTTTTGGAGGTGCATTTGGGGTCGTTATCATGTTGGAATACTGCCCTGCGGCCCAGTCTCCGAAGGGAGGGGATCATGGTCTGCTTCAGTATGTCACAGTACATGTTGGCATTCATGGTTCCCTCCATGAACTGTAGCTCCCCAGTGCCGGCAGCACTCATGCAGCCCCATACCATGACACTCCCACCACCATGCTTGACTGTAGGCAGGACACATTTGTCTTTGTACTGCTCACCTAGTTGCCGCTTGACACCATCTGAACCAAATAAGTTTATCTCATCTCAGGACATGGTTCCAGTAATCAATTGTCTGCTTGTCTTCATCAAACTGCGGTCTTTCTTGTGCATCATCTTTAGAAGCGGCTTCCTTCTGGGATGACAGCCATGCAGACAAATTTGATGCAGTGTGTGGCATATGGTCTGAGCACTGACAGGCTGACCCCACCCACCCCTTCAACCTCTGCAGCAATGCTGGCAGCACTCATATGTCTATTTCCCAAAGACAATCTCTGGATATGACGCTGAGCACGTGCACTCAACCCCTTTGGTCTACCATGACGAGGCCTGTTCTGAGTGGAACCTGTCCTGTTAAACTGCTGTATGGTCTTGGCCAGCGTGCTGCAGCTCAGTTTCAGGGTCTTGGCAATCTTATAACCTCGGCCATCTTTATGTAGAGCAACAATTCTTTTTTTCAGATCCTCAGAGAGTTCTTTGCCATGAGGCGCCATGTTGAACTTCCAGTGACCAGTATGAGAGAGAGAGAGCGATCACACCAAATTTAACACACCTGCTCCCCATTCACACCTGAGACCTTGTAACACTAACGAGTCACATGACATCAGGGAGGGAAAATGACTAATTGGGCCCAATTTGGACATTTTTACTTAGGGGTGTACTCGTTGCCAGCGGTTTAGACATTAATGGCTGTGTGAGTTATTTTGAGGGGACAGCAAATTTACACTGTTATACAAGCTGTACACTCACTACTTTACATTGTAGCAAAGTGTTGTTTCTTCAGTGTTGTCACATGAAAAGATATAATAAAATGTTTACAAAATTATATATAATTTTATATTACACTGTGGATATAAAAAGTCTACACACCCCTGTTAAAATGTCAGGTTTCTGTGATGTAAAAAAAATGAGACACAGATAAATAATTTCAGAACTTTTTCCATCTTTTTAATGTGACCTATAAACTGTACAACTCAGCTGAACAACAAACTGAAATCTTTTCAGTGGAGGGAAGTAAAACCGAAAATAATATGGTTGTATAAGTACCCACTAATACTTTGTTGAAGCACCTTTTGATTTTATTACAGCACTCAGTCTTTTGGGGTATGAGTCTATCAGCATGGCACATCTTGACTTGGCAATATTTGCCCACTCTAGTTTGCAAAAACACTCTAAATCTGCCAGATTGCGAGGGCATCTCCTGTGCACAGCCCTCTTCAGATCACCCCACAGATTTTCAATCTAATTCAGGTCTGGGCTCTGGCTGGGCCATTCCAAAACTTTAATCTTCTTCTGGGGAAGCCATTCCTTTGTTGATTTGGATGCATGCTTTGGGTCGTTGTCATGCTGAAAGATGAAGTTCCTCTTCATGTTCAGCTTTCTAGCAGAAGCCTGAAGGTTTTGTGCCAGTATTGACTGGTATTTGGAACTGTTCATGATTCCCTCTACCTTGACTAAGGCTTCTGTTCCAGCTGAAGAAATACAGCCCCAAAGCATGATGCTGCCACCACCATGCTTCACTGTGGGTATGGTGCCATTTTGGTGATGTGCAGTGTTGTTTTTGCACCAAACATATATCTTTTGGAATTATGGCCAAAAAGCTAAACCTTGGTTTCATCAGACCATAATACATTTTCCCCTTATAATTTTGGGAGACTTCAGATGTGTTTTTGAACAATTTAGCTGGGCTTGGATGATTTTCTTCGTAAGAAAAGGCTTCTGTCTTGCCACTCTACCCCATAGCCCAGACATATGAAGTATACGGGAGATTGTTGTGACCACACAGCCAGCACTTGCCAGATATTCCTACAGTTCCTTTAACCACTTGCCGACCGCCTCACGCAGATCTGCCTCCCGCGGGCGGGGGGTCCGATCGGACCCCCCCCCCCCCCCCCCCCGGTGCCCGAGGCGGTCGGCCTGTGACTGGGAGCGATGAGAGGCGAGGGGGAGACCATCCATTCGTGGCCCCCCCTCGCGATCGCTCCCAGCCAATCAGCTTCTTCCTCTGCTGCTGTATGCTAAACAGCAGCAAAGGAAATTATGTCATCTCTCCTCGGCCCGGTATTTTCCCTTCCGGCGCCGAGGAGAGAAGACATCAATGTGAGTGCACAACACTACACACACAGTAGAACATGCCAGGCACACAAAACACCCCCGATTCCCCCCCCGTCACACTGACACCAAGCAGTTATTATTTTTTTTCTGATTACTGCATGGTGTCAGTTTGTGACAGTTAGTGTGGTAGGGCAGTTAGTGTTAGCCCCCTTTAGGTCTAGGGTACCCCCATAACCCCCCCTAATAAAGTTTTAACCCCTTGATCACCCCCCGTCGCCAGTGTCACTAAGCGATCATTTTTCTGATCGCTGTATTAGTGTCGCTGGTGACGCTAGTTAGGAACGTAAATATTTAGGTTCGCCGTCAGCGTTTTATAGCGACAGGGACCCCCATATACTACCTAATAAATGTTTTAACCCCTTGATTGCCCCCTAGTTAACCCTTTCACCATTGATCACCGTATAACCGTTACGGGTGACACTGGTTAGTTCGTTTATAGTGTCAGGGAACCCGCCGTTTATTACCGAATAAAGGTTTAGCCCCCTGATCGCCCGGCGGTGATATGCTTCGCCCCAGGCAGCGTCAGATTAGCACCAGTACCGCTAACACCCACGCACGCAGCATACGCCTCCCTTAGTGGTATAGTATCTGAACGGATCGATATCTGATCCGATCAGTTCTATACCAGCGTCCCCAGCAGGTTACGGTTCCCAAAAACTCAGTGTTAGCGGGATCAGCCCAGATACTTGCTAGCACCTGCGTTTTGCCCCTCCGCCCGGCCCATCCCAGCCCACCCAAGTGCAGTATCGATCGATCGATCACTGTCACTTACAAAACACTAAACGCATAACTGCAGCGTTCGCAGAGTCAGGCCTGATCCCTGTGATCGCTAACAGTTTTTTTTAGTAGCGTTTTGGTGAACTGGCAAGCACCAGCGGGATAGTATACCCCGGTCGGAGTCAAACCAGCACTGCAGTAACACTTGGTGACGTGGCGAGTCCCATAAGTGCAGTTCAAGCTGGTGAGGTTGCAAGCACAAGTAGTGTCCCGCTGCCACCAAGAAGAAGACAAACACAGGCCCGTCGTGCCCATAATGCCCTTCCTGCTGCATTCGCCAATCCTAATTGGGAACCTACCACTTCTGCAGCGCCCGTAATTGGGAACCCACCGCTTCTGCAGCGCCCGTACTTCCCCCATTCACATCCCCAACCAAATGCAGTCGGCTGCATGAGAGGCATTTTTATGTCCTCCCGAGTACCCCTACCCAACGAACCCCCCCCCCCCCCCAAAAAGATGTTGTGTCTGCAGCAAGTGTGGATATAGGCGTGATGCCCACTATTATTGTCCCTCCTGTCCTGACAATCCTGGTCTTTGCATTGGTGAATGTTTTGAACGTTACCATGCACTAGTTGAGTATTAGTGTAGGATACAGCATTGCACAGACTAGGACACACTTTCACAGGGTCTCCCAAGATGCCATCGCATTTTGAGAGACCCGAACCTGGAACCGGTCACTGTTATAAAAGTTACAGTTACAAAAAAAAAAACCACAAAAAAATATATAAAATAAAAAAAAATAGTTGTCGTTTTATTGTTTTCTCTCTCTATTGTTCTGCTCTTTTTTACTTTATTCTATTCTGCAATGTTTTATTGTTATGTTTTATCAGATTTGCTTTTCAGGTATGCAATTTTTTATACTTTACCGTTTACTGTGTTTTATTGTTAACCATTTTTTGTCTTCAGGTACGCAATTCACGACTTTGAGTGGTTATACCAGAATGATGCCTGCAGGTTTAGGTATCATCTTGGTATTATTCTTTTCAGCCAGTGGTCGGCTTTCATGTAAAAGCAATCCTAGCGGCTAATTAGCCTCTAGACTGCTTTTACAAGCAGTGGGAGGGAATGCCCCCCCCCCCCCCACCGTCTTCCGTGTTTTTCTCTGGCTGTCCTGTCTCAACAGGGAACCTGAAAATGCAGCCGGTGATTCAGCCAGCTGAACATAGAGCTGATCAGAGACCAGAGTGGCTCCAAACATCTCTATGGCCTAAGAAACCGGAAGCTACGAGCATTTCATGACTTAGATTTCGCCGGATGTAAACAGCGCCATTGGGAAATTGGGAAAGCATTTTATCACACCGATCTTGGTGTGGTCAGATGCTTTGAGGGCAGAGGAGAGATCTAGGGTCTAATAGACCCCAATTTTTTCAAAAAAAGAGTACCTGTCACTACCTATTGCTATCATAGGGGATATTTACATTCCCTGGGATAACAATAAAAATGATTAAAAAAAAAAAAATGAAAGGAACAGTTTAAAAATAAGATAAAAAAGCAAAAAAATAAAGAAAAAAAAAAAAAGTACCCCTGTCCCCCTCTGCTCTCGCGCTAAGGCGAACGCAAGCGGTCTGGCGTCAAATGTAAACAGCAATAGCACCATGCATGTGAGGTATCACCACGAAGGTCAGATCAAGGGTAGTCATTTTAGCAGTAGACCTCCTCTGTAAATCTAAAGTGGTAACCTGTAAAGGCTTTTAAAAATGTATTTATTTTGTTGCCACTGCACATTTGTGCGCAATTTTAAAGCATGTCATGTTTGGTATCCATGTACTCGGCCTAAGATCATCTTTTTTATGTCATCAAACATTTGGGCAATATAGTGTGTTTTAGTGCATTAAAATTTTAAAAAGTGTGTTTTTTCCCCAAAAAATGTGTTTGAAAAATCGCTGCACAAATACTGTGTGAAAAAAAAAATGAAACACCCACCATTTTAATCTGTAGGGCATTTGCTTTAAAAAAAATATATAATGTTTGGGGGTTCAAAGTAATTTTCTTGCAAAAAAAAAAAAATTTTTTTCATGTAAACAAAAAGTGTCAGAAAGGGCTTTGTCTTCAAGTGGTTAGAAGAGTGGGTGGGTGATGTGTGACATAAGCTTCTAAATGTTGTGCATAAAATGCCAGGATAGTTCAAAACCCCCCCAAATGACCCCATTTTGGAAAGTAGACATCCCAAGCTATTTGCTGAGAGGCATGTCGAGTCCATGGAATATTTTATATTGTGACACAAGTTGCGGAAAAAAAATTTTGGCCTAAATGTATGACTAAAAATTGAGTTTATTGTATTTTTTTTTTTATAACAAAAAGTAGAAAATGTCATTTTTTTTCAAAATTTTCGGTCTTTTTCCGTTTATAGCGCAAAAAATAAAAACCACAGAGGTGATCAAATACCATCAAAAGAAAGCTCTATTTGTGGGAAGAAAAGGACGCAAATTTCGTTTGGGTACAGCATTGCATGACCGCGCAATTAGCAGTTAAAGAAACGCAGTGCCAAATTGTAAAAAGGGCTCTGGTCAGGAAGGGGGTAAATCCTTCCGGGGCTGAAGTGGTTAATGTTGCTGTAGGCCTCTTGGCAGCCTCCCTGACCAGTTTTCTTATCGTCTTTTCATCAATTTTGGAGGGACATCCAGTTCTCCACTTGATGATGACTGTCTTCAATGGTATATCTAATGCCTTGGAAATTCTTTTGTACCCTTCTCCTGACTGATACCTTTTAACAATGAGATCCCTCTGATGATGTGGATGTTCTCTACAGACCATGGCTTTTGCTGTATGATGCGACTAGGAAAATGTCAGGAAAGACCTACTGAACTTTATTTGGGGTTAATCAGAGGCACTTTAAATGATAGCAGGTGTGTACCGACTCCTATTTAAACATGAGTTTGAATGTGATTGCTTAATTCTGAACACAGCTACATCCCCAGTTATAACAGGGAGTGCACACTTATGCAACCCCATTATTATTTTTGTTTTTTTAGGATTAATTCCCCATCCTAAAAGATTTCAGTTTGTTTTTCAATTGAGTTGTACAGTTTATAGGTCACATTAAAGGTGGAAAAAGTTCTGAAATTATTTATCTTTGTCTCATTAGTTTTTTTACAGCACAGAAACTTGACATTTTAACGGGTGTGTAGACTTTTTCATTTTAATCAGACAATGTTACCATTGGGTGTTGGAAATTATGTCATTTTCTTATTTGTGATAGATTCAGTCTTGCCAGAGGATTAATGAGTTAAAGGCGGCTATTATCCGTTACTATGATTACCTGCAGAAGACTGATACATTGCACCTTGTACAGAATGTAAGTGATAAAGTTCACCTGGTGAAGAACATGCTAACATACCATGTGATTCGCAGAGTGCAGGAACCACTTGAAAGGTAATTCATTTTCAACCCTCTTCACTTGTAAACTGACAAGATCAATACTGTTCTGCCATACGTTTACTGGGGAATGTTACAGGTATATTTTTCTTAAAAGAGAAATATGGGGTTGCAATAAAAAATTAAAAAAATATATATATATTTGCCTAGGTGGATGTAGCATCGGTCTGATGCTGCATCTGTCCCTCGCTGCTGAGAACTGGGCAATCGAAGGCCACTGATCACTCAATTCTCAGTATAAAGTCTGTCACTAAAGTGACAGACTGCCCCTCTAGTGCTCACCAGAGCGCTGGGCTGTGGAGGGGGTGGGAGCAGTTGGCTTAGCCCCGGTTCACACAGGGGCGGCACGACTTGCAGGTCGCCTCACCGAGGCGACCTGCACACGACATTCACGGCGACTTGCAAAACGACTTCTGTATGGAAGTCTATGCAAGTCGCCTCAAGTCGCCCCAAAAGAAGTACAGAAACTTTTCCTAAGTCGGAGTGACTTGCGTCGCTCCTATTAGAACGGTTCCATTGTACAGAACGGGAGGCGACTTGTCAGGCGACTAGGTCGCCTGACAAGTCGCCCCTGTGTGAACCGGCACTTAGAGGCTGAGCCAACTGCCGATCAAGGCATCTGGGTCTATCCCAACTTTAAAGTCGGAATCACTCCACAGCCTCGACCTGGCTGAGTGACGTCTGCCGACGGTGAACTTTAGCCTGCTGTTGGCTGAAACCGGGTGGGTCATAGGAGTGCAGAACGAACTGCACCCCTTTGATCTATAGAAGTATAGCAAACAGAGCTTTGGCCATTCTCCTCTTAAAGTATAACTAAAGACAAACCTCCTTCCCCCTTCTTCCCTTTTTTAAAATTTTTTTTTTAACGTTTTTGGAAATCGTGAAGAGGGATTCGAATTTCATTGCCATCAGTGTCCCCATTAGGGAGATTCAACCTCTCCATTTTTCCTGTTAAACTTTTATCATTGAAAATAAAATCCCAAATTTTGGGTTGTCCCCAGAAAAGTAATAGAGGGGAAATCTTTCATTGGGGGACACTAGTTCTGGTGACCTGAGGGGGTCCCAAGGGATTCTCCTTATTTTCAGGGATTTCCTCTCACTTCTTGTTTGGCTGTGGGACAGGAAGTGACAGGGAAATCTTCCCCAATGGGATACAGATGGCAAAAAAAGTCTGACACTGGTTATAACCCTCCCTTACTCTATCCAAATTGGGGGGGAAAAATATTTGCCTATAGTTCTACTTTAATGTGATACTAAAGTCCTCTTTGTTTTTTTTAAACAAAAAAAAAAAAAAAAAGCATGTTATACTATCCTTTTTTATGTGCAGTAGTTTTTCACAGAGCAGCCCAAATCCTCCTCTTCTCAGGTCCCTCGTCAGTGCTCCTGGCCCGTCCCTCCTGTTGAGTCACCCCACAGCAAGCAGCTTGCTATGGGGGCACCCGCCCCCTCTCTCTCCTCATTGGCTCACTGATTTTGATTAAATGTGAAAAATATTTCCGCGTTTAGAATAATAAGGCAACCAGCAGCTGTGCACTTTAACCCAGCTACCAGGCAAAAGAATAATGTTTAACCACTTCCATACAGGGCATTTTCACCCCCTTCCTGCCCAGGCCAATATTCCGCTTTCAGCGCTGTCGCACTTTGAATAACAATTGCGCGGTCATACTACACTGTACCCAAATGAAATTTTTACCATTTTTTCCCCACTAATAGAGCTTTCTTTTGGTGGTATTTGATCACCCCTGCGTTTTTTATTTCTTGTGCTATAAACAAAACAAGAGTGACAAGTTTGAAAAAAACACAATATTTTTTACTTTTTGCTATAATAAGTATTCAATTTTTTTTTTTTTTTTTTCCTCAGTTTAGGCCGATACGTATTCTTCTACATATTTTTGGTAAAAAATATCGCAATAAGCGTATATTTATTGGTTTGCGCAAAAGTTATAGCGTCTACAAAATAAGGGGATAAATTTATAGCATTTTTATTATTTTTTTTTTTTTTTTACTAGTAATGGCGGCGATCTGCGATTTTTAACGTGACTACGATATTGTGGCGGACATATCGGACAATTTTGACACATTTTTGGGACCATTCACATTTATACAGCGATCCGTGCTATAAAAATGCATTGATTACTGTATAAATGTGACTGGCAATGAAGGGGTTAACCAGGAGGGGGCGCTGTAGGGGTTAATGTGTTGCTAGGGAGTGATTCTAACTTGGGGGGGGGGGGGGATTCACAAGGGGAGGAGACCGATCGGTGTTCCTCTGTACAAGGAAGATACCATCGGTCTCCTCCCATCTGACAGGACGTGGATCTGTGTGTTTACACATACAGATCCACGGTCCTGCTCGGTTACCGGGCAATCGCGGGTGCCCGGCGGACATCGCGGCCGCCGAGCACGCGCATCGGGACCTGAGCGATGCGGCGGGAGCGCGCGCCCCCTGGGCTGCCTGGAAGGCTGCGCCGTCATATGACGGCGGCCCAGGATAACAGCTGCACCATCCCGCCGTCATATGACGGCGGGCGGGCAGCAAGTGGTTAAATAAAGTGCAGCACTAGAACAATGGAGTGCAATTCATACGAATCGCACAATACATGTGATATGTGCAAAAACAAGTAAATTTATAATTACGTGAAATCATTTAAATATCAACAGTGTAAACATATCTAAATGTTGAAATATATAACCTATATGCAGTATTTGCTTTGCATGTGAAAAATATTGTGCAAACAGAAAAAAAGTTTAATCAGAAAAAGTCCCATGAAGGAAAGGTGCTTTGGAAATGATGATCAAACACTTGACAGCGTGATACCCATCACCACAAACAAGATGAAGGATTACCGGAAAGCCAATGACCGCCCCCCCCCCCCCCCCCCCCCCCCACAAAGCGCTTGATTGGATCTATGATCCACTGAAAAGAAGTCCAAACTTCTCTCCCCAACAGCCTTGGATAGTATACACTAAGATGTTCACAGATGATCAGGGCGCGTTAATTAGGAAGCCTCAGAGCCGGAGTGTATATAGAAATAAAAAGACTCCACATAGTGTGATATTGTATCTCCTTTGCAGTTTAATAAAAGTATTGCACTTGCATCAGATTGTAACTTTAAAGCTGAGAGCATATCACAATCCAAACAATTCCTTTAAAATTCAGACAGCCATCGCGCATGCGCAGTAGCGTGTGTATGTATCTGTCCCGACGTATGATGTCATTTTTGACGAAACGATGCACATATCACATGTATTGTGCTATTCGTATGAATAGAAAGCATTAAGATAAAAAAAAACCTTCCTTTACAACCACTTTAATTGTACATTGCAGGTTACAGCATTTCTCTTTTCATGACTACATGAGTTATGCTGCCACCAACAGTCAAATGGACAATGGTAAAAAAAAGCAGATGTCCACCCATTGATACTCCCATCTCAGCGCAGCCCTAGTTTTGTGCTAGTGTCCTTAGAGCTTTCAGAGGCACATCCATCACCTAAGACCCCTTTCACTTTGAGGCGCCCATAAAACGTTGGGCGAAAAAAGAACCATTTTGCGGGGCTTTTGAAGCTCTTCCCATTCATTTCAATGGAGAGGAGCATTTTTGATGAGCTTTTTTTTAAGCACTCCAAACATGCTCCAAAGATGCTGCTTGCAGGACTTGTTTCATCACCCTGCCAGCGAACTGCCCCAGTGTGAAAGCATCCTTTGAAATGAATGGGAAGCAGTTTTCAGGTGCTATTTTTAGCGCAAAAGCGCCTGAAAAGCGCCTCAGTGTGAAAAAGGGGTCTTAAGATTTCTTTCCGTGGGAGTTTACCTATGGATTTTGTTAACTACAAATGTATCTCTACGCTCATCCGGTATTGAACTGCTGCAACCCAAATGCTGGAAAGGAATAGAACGAAACAAAAATATTAATGGTGCGCTGTTCCTTTTTAGGGCACTTTCACACTGGGGCCGTGCCGTGTTAGCGGTAAAGCGCAGCTAGCTTCAGCAGCGCTTTTCGGCCAATAGCGGGGCGCATTTAATTACCGCTACCAGCCGAAGAAAGGTTTAAAATTGCCCATTTTGCGGAGCTTCAGAAGCGCTGCCCATGCATTCCAATGGGCAGGGGCGGTTTAGGAGTGCTGTATATAGCGCTCCCAAACCACCCCAAAGATGCTGCTTGCAGGACTTTTTGTAACTTCCCGCAAGCGCACAACCCCAGAGTGAAAGCACTTTGGTTTTCACACTGGGGTGGCATGGGAGGCGTTTTTCAGGCGCTTTACAGGCACTATTTTTAGTGCTAAAACTCCTGAAAAATGCCTTAAGTTAGATCTGCACGATTCTGGCCAAAACGAGAATCACAATTTTTTTTGCTTAGAATAAAAAGATTACGAATCTCTCACGATTCTCATGACGTAATTTTTTTTTTTTTTTTTTTTTAGGAGAGAGAGATTGATTGATTGATTGAGAGATTGATTGATTGAGAGAGCGATTGATTGAGAGAGCGATTGAGAGAGAGAGATTGATTAATTCAGAGATTGATTGAGAGAGAGAGATATTTTATATATATATTGAGAAAGGGAGAGACATTTTATATATATATATATATATTGAGAAAGGGAGAGACATTTTATATATATTGAGAAAGGGAGAGACATTTCATATATATTATATATAAAATGTCTCTCCCTCTCTCAATATATATAAAATGTCTCTCCCTCCATGATTCTAAAAAAAAAAGTAAAGCTGCTCATGTTTCCTCAGTGCTGCAGCATGCATCTGCAGTCTTGCTTGTCCCCGGGACTTCTGTGAAGAAGATTACATACCTGACCATGACCAATCACATTCCTCTGCTGAGTGACGTCAGCACGCTGGCTCCGCCGGCTTCCCCTCCGCTCTGAAACAAACAAACATGCCGGGGACAACATCGATCAGTGCGTGGCGGTGCGCGCTTTTCAGCTCACAACAGCTTGATGGTCAGAATCGCACAAATCCGGAGTTGCTGTCGCGGCGGGCGGAGAATCACGATAACGATTCTCCACGATTAATCGTGCAGCACTACCTTAAGTGTGAAAGTGTCCTTAAACTCATGTGACTGTGTGCTGAAATAAAAAATTAAGGAGGTGAATCAGTCTGACTCAATCACCCCCTAACATGTATTCCATCAATAAATGCGAATAGTGTGCATAAATATGCTCTGTTCATAAATTCACCAATGACATTTGTGCAAATAAATGCCTTCGTGATATATATATACTGTATAACTGCTCAAACAAATTATTCAGTGTGCCAAAAATCAATTCCACACACTAAATAAAAAGGCATTTAGCAATGATAAATGTGTAAATAAATTTACCACTCCGAGTCCACCAGTGCTCAAAAAAATAATAAAGTGATCCGACAACAAAAAAGATGGCCTCTTACCAGATCTGATGGATCCCTATTACAGAGATGGCCTGTGAAGGAATGATCACAGGTGTAGAAATTTCAAATGGCGTGTCTTCATATGCTTGCAGGTATAAACGCCATATATCCAGCGATCATATCTAGAAAAGGGAGAAGCCTCATAGTGTAAATCAGCCAAACGTTTTATTAAAAAGGTTAAAAGTTACATTTACATTGAGGTTAATAAATTCAAGCATGAACTGTTACTAGCGGGGCGGTATCACCCTTCCAGCTAGTTCAGATAGCGTTGTATATACTCTCTGGTCCGAAGTGTTTCCACACAACTCTAGTTTACTGGGAATGGAGTGTATATGCAATGCTATTTGAACTAGCTGGAAGGGGTGATACCACCACTAGTAATACAGTTCATGCTTGAATTTTTTACCCTCAATGTAAATGTAGCTTTTAACCTTTTTTAATAGAAAGTTTGGCTGATTTACACTATGAGGCTTCTCCCTTTTCTATATATGATCTCTGGATATATCTAGTTTATCCCTGCAAGTATATGAAGACACGCCATTTGAAATTTCTACAGCTGTGATCATTCCTATACAAGCCATGTTGATCTCTGTAATAGGGATCCATCAGATCTGTTAAGAGGCCATCCCTTTTTTGTTTTTTGCGTGTGTGTGTGTGTGTGTGTGTGTGTGTGTGTGTGTGTGTGTGTGTACATGATTTTTTGATTTTTTTGGCACACTGATTAATTTGTTTGAGCAGTCATATAGATCATTAAGGCGTTTATTTGCATAAATGTCATCATTGAATTTATGATCAGAGCATATTTATGCACACTATTCGCATTTATTGATTGAATACATGGTAGGGGGTGATTGAGTCAGATTTATTCACCTACTTCATTTATTTCAGCACAGTTACATGTGTTTAAAGGAACAGCACACTATTAGTATTTTTGTTTTTATGTATTTTCTTGCCAATTCCATTCACACCTGCTGGGGAAAAGGGAAGGATTTTATCTAGATAGGTTGACTACAGTCTTGTGACCACATGGCCCAGACTCCCCTGTGAGCTTTTACACTGTGTCCAAACTTTTTTGAAATTGGGCGTGTACCCGATTTCTTGTATTTGTTACTAATCGATGATCAGTACAAAAGTGTAAGCATTTTATGTTGTGGGTGGGAGGGTAGATCGTAGATCTTTTTCTCATCGATCCAGGAAGCAATGGAAGAGGGAGTATGCCATAGCTGCCCTTTTATTCTGACATTCTCTCATAATTGGGTTATGTGACGTTGGTAAAGTGATTTGATTTTTGAGAGTTGTAAAAGCCTCAATGACCCCAGTGATACGAAGTCAGGGTATTGTAACATAAGATCAGTCATTAACCATGCTGCATTGGTGATGTAAAGTGGTGCCCGTGTTTTGTTTATCTGACGCAAATAGTTAAAAGCGTTGTGTAAACCAGGTTCAAACTGTGGGGAATAAAGGTGAAGGAGATGGTGATATGTTATGGTGTAAATGTATGATTGCAGACATGCCAGGTCAGTGCAAGGGTGGGGTGTTTATGGAGTTCTGTCGCTAGGAGATTGGTACACTGCAACAAGCTGTTTAAGGGTGTAGGGACATACTAACATATTGTTTTGAGATGTCTGTGCCATTTGCTGGGAGGGTTGATTTTGCTTTTGTTTTAATTTTTAATTTTTTCCTGTTAAGTGTCCCATTCACGTGTAGGTGGTGGTAGAACCCATGTCATTTATTATTATTATTATTATTATTCTTCACACGAACAGTTTGCGCTGCACTTCACAATGTAGAGGGGGCAGCACAATTACAGTACAGTTCAATACAGAAGGGACATGTATGTACCTGAATTTGACTTGTTTTCAGCAGAGCTCCCTGTACAGGAGAGATCAGATTGTGAGTGGGAGGAGCAGCACTGGGAGCCAATCAGGTGTGCTGATTGCAAGGAGTATGCGGACAGAAGCAGAATGATAAAGATGCTCCTCTGTCTGCTGCTTCTTTTCTCTTCCAGTCACACGCTGAAGATAGGGGGGAGACCTGCAACTGTTACTGAACTGCAGCAGAGAAAATAAAGTTTGGTACCCTGCTAAAAGTCTGTGCTGTGTAAATTTCAGAACTGAATTTGTAGACAAATACAAATCATTTGTAAAAAGGCAAAACCGCTCCTTTATGTGTTTTTAATCAGTGAATTTTGTGGTTTGTCTGGAGTTTAACTTCAGGTTTACTCATCTCTGATTCTGAATCATGGAACATACTAGCCAACAATTCATCAATGTTTTTTTACATTGCTGTCAACAGAAGCAAGCTGCTTGACCTTCAGAGGAGCCAATGTGCCATAATGATCACAGCAAAACACAAGGGTTCAATCTATTTTCCACAAAAGGGACAGACATCTGTTGCATGTAAAATGTTTGGGGGTAAATTGTTTTGTAGATTAATTTTATATTTATTTTTTTTAGCTTTAAACAGGGGTTACAGACACTAGGTGTACTTGAGAAGATCCAGGCTTATCCAGCTGCATTTTGGAGTATCCTGTGTATGAAGCCTGAAAGGCTAACTGCCAAAGCTATGGCCGACTTATTCACCATTACTCATTATGCAGACCCAGCCAACATTCGGAAGTATAACGCTGTCAACCTTTGGCAGGAGTATCTTCAAGACACAGAAGGTGAGTTGTGTTTAAAATTTTGTTGTAAAGTGACTATGTCATTAACAGAAATTATTGAAAACCATCCCACCTGGAAAATAAGCAAGTAACTGCTTTTCCCACTGTCTGAGGAATTGTCATGCAAAGTCTGCAGGGATATGTCATTTTGGCAGTTAAAGCGGAGTTCCACTCTGAATTTTTTTTTTTTCATAATCAGACTCCTCTAAACCTATAAAAAAAACATTTGGAGGAAATTTCTTTTTTTATACTTGCCAGAATCGCCCTGTTGCTATGTAGTCCTCCTAATCTGCCACTTCCTGGTCTGCGGAGCTCCTCGTCATTTCCTCCCTCGCCTGTGCTCCTGGGAAATGTATCATAATTTCCCGGGAGTCTGTGGGCAGTACTGTGATCAAAAATCGCATAATTTCCTTACAGGTAATGATGCAATTTAAGGCGGATAAAATTATATAATCTTTTTTAATTTAATCTTTATGCTCGGATCAATTTAAAAAAAAAATGTGGCCAGAACTTCGCTTTAACCTTCTTTTGATCCTTCCGCTGAACTCCGCCTTTTTACTGTATCCTGAAAAAACAAGGTCGTTTGCAAGAGAAACTGTTGAGCGTTTTAGAGGATACAGGAGAAACCTTTCCTGTGGACTTCACATGAATATTTCTTGTGATCTAAGTGAAGTTTTGGAGGTGAGGGCGGCAGGAAAGGCGTGTTTTCCCTTGCATATTTTCCAGATGTGCCTGTTTTTAATAACTTGGAATAACGGGTTTATAACGCTTTAATATGTTTTATAATGCTTATGTTTTCGCATTCTCTATTTAGTGTTATAATGTAACTTGTGTTCATTATCTGCAGATGGAGTCACCTCTGTTTCACTGGAAAGCATTCTTAATTTTGCAACGGGTTTGGACCACATACCTCCAGCTGGTTTTCATCCACAACCATCCATTTTGTTTCATTACACACCTATCATTCCCACAGCATGGAAAAACAAGAATTGTATTGAGGTTCCAGGGAAGAATGCCTACCGCGCGTTCAGAAAAAGCATGGACAAGGCCATATGTGATGCACTGTGCAAAACATAGCATTCTTATGTTCTTGTTGTGTTTCTTGCTGCTGTGTCACACCTCTGAGACCTGGAGGGAGGAGGGTACATGTGGCTCATAACAATGACTTCAGAAGTGATTGGCCACAATTTGATACATATATTTGTGTATATGTATGTGCAATCCCTCCATGAGGATGTGAGGACATTGCACTTCCTTGTTAATCCTTTTTTGTTTCTTTTCTAACTGAGAACTGATGTTAAGGGTTACATAAATCGTTCAGACCTAGTGTCTTAGGTGCATATTTGGTGCTTTTTGTTTCCAGAGGCGTATGTTGTATTATTCTGTGATTTTAAAAAAAATCTTTTTTTTTTACAAGAGTGATGTTCCACTCTTTTATGATAGACAGTAAGGATAGGAAAAAAATCCTGATATAAATAGGCATTAGGTTTCTGGGGAATAGACCGCTAATTTTGACTTTGCTGCCAAATAATCAAGCTGCTAAAACAGCCATTAGGCATGAGAATAAAGAACTTCAACTTTTTTCCAGTTTTGGGAGGTATATAGATAATTAATCATACAGTGCAGGACTTGGTATTCATAGACCCTGGTTATAGGCCTGTACCTTCAGGTGATTGGACACTGGCAAAGCTTTTAGCGTGTACCTTCAGGTGATTGGACACTGGCAAAGCTTTTAAGGATGTGCTATCTGGGTGCCCCCTATAATCCTACCCCACTTCAGGAGTCCAAGTATTTGCTAATGTCCTAAGCCAATGGATCTCTTCCTCCTTACCAAGCAATTACTGTTAGCCTAGTCCATGTCTTTGAATACAGTACAGGGCACAGGCCAAGCTCCTCTCTGTTCCTGTGTTATCCTGCATTGCTCCTAAAAAAGTTTAGGACTCACAAGGTGAAGTAGGGTTATGCGAGATGGCTAGGGGTTGTGTCCTCCAAAAGCTTTGCCAGTGTCCAATCACATGAAGGTACCAGTCTACAACCCAGGATCTGTGAATAACGAGCCTGCATCTTATACTGTACTCCAAGATAGATAATTGCCAGGTAAGTAAAAATTCAGTTTATAAACAATCCTTAAAGTGTATGTAAAACCTCATATACCCAGTGAAGTGAACAGCCTCAGATGATACACAGGGTAGAAACAAATCTCCCTACATATGTTTTACATGTATATCTGCTGTCTTCAGCTTTCTATATTCTTTAGATTTATTACATTATGTTAGAATTTTTACTTCCTCATTCAGCAGTAGGAGTCTAGTCTTGGCATACACTGTGTGACAGCTGATTGGAGGAAAGGCACACAACGTCCCTCCCCCCATAGGCTGAAGAACAAAGATTCTTTCATAGCTGTGCTGGACAAGACCAGCTCTCTGCTAATTTATTTATAGCACCTGCCCCGATACAAATCTCGGGCTGCTTTTATCTCCTGTCTCTGAGAACTTTTCAAAAGTTATGCTGATAACAGAGGAACGAAACCGCAGAAAGACGCAGGACTCAGGACTTTGGAGATAAGTAAACCATACAGATATATGTGCCTAGGTCAAATTCCATGAATCGGGTTTACATCCACTTTAAGCATTTTTCCCATCCCATAAATACTGTATAACTTTTTATATATCTATGAGAAAAGGGTAAAATTATTGATTTTTTTTTTTTTTTTTTTTCTATTTTTTCTATTCAAAAATTTTATTGGCAACAATCAAATTGCATTTTCAGACAGCTTTAGTTTAGCATAAGGAAAGTTACAGTAAACAGAGTACATTTTGGTGAATACGTATAACGATGACATATTTGAGAGTGACAATACATAGTATAGGTCGACATAAAGAACTTATACATTCAGGTTGGTATCACTGTTTGCTATGTCGGTGGGGGGCAGGGCCCTTAGTTACGGACAGATTTCTTTAAGGAGGTACTCCATAAAAATTTTTTTTTTTTAAATAAATGCAAGACAGAATGCATTTATAGGATTTCTCCAAACAGTAAAGCCTCCTGTCAAATTGCAAATGTCACTTAAATGACCTTTTGCTGCATGTTGTTGAAATGGATATTAAAGCAGTACTTGTATTAAAATGGAAAGTTTGCTCAAATTGCCCTGCCCCCCCCCTTCCTCCCCTCCTTTACACACCACCTACTGTTAGAAGGTATAAAATGTACTTGTTAAAGTCAGTGTTATACCTACCTTCCCTCCAGTCTTCTACATTGATGAGTGTGACTCCACCATGCCTATGGGAAGATTCCTGGGGGAATGCAGAGCAGGCAAAATCTCACAAGAAGACATTCCAGTCCATTGCAAGAGTATTTTCCTGTTAGATTTCAGCTGTTCTGTATTTCCCAGGATCTAGCTGAAAGGAGTGTGAGGTCATCCTTGCCTGTGCAGGTGGAAGACGGGGGGTGAGGTAAGGATGAATCCTAACTTTCTTTTTATATTTTTACAGGTACATTTTATACTTATTAATAGGGTGATTTTGAAGGGGGGAGGGGCCCAGATAGTGTGACCAAACCTTGCATTTTACTGGAAAGTCTGCTTTAAGTGGATCTCAAAGATTTTTTTATATACAAAATATTTTGGTCCGTTAAAAATATAGCAAGCGGGAATACAGTCCAAGCTAACTTTTTTTTTTTTTTTTTTGTTTTGTTTTTTCCTGCTTGGTTCAAACCTAACCTCAGTTCAAGGTTTTGGAAAGTATTAAGCTACCAATCTGCAGGATTGTATTTTATTTATACGTTGTGTGTCTTTTTTTATGTATTGTTTTGATTTTTGTCAGGGGTATTGTTCTAAACTATGTATTGAGGTTCTTTGTTATTTTGTGTTGTATTTTGGAAGACTGTAACATATTACAGTATTTATGCTATTGTACAGCTGTTTTCAGTTTCCTCTTATTTTGAACTTCTTAACACTTTTTTTTATAGTGTGTAGATTGTATAAATCATTACATCTGACCACACTTGGGTAATCACCATTTCTATGTTAAATGGCCATAACTCCAGGTCTGTAGAAAAACGACACACTTTTTTTTGTGAAAGCAAACCGATGTTGTCCCCATCTGTCTACTAGCCACCCATATGTTCTGAGTTTTTGGAGTTAGTGATGTCCCTCCTATCATCTGAACTTTTTTAGGAAAGCTATTCTGAGGTGAGGCTATTCTAGGGAAGATCATTATTGCTGTTTAGTGCTTCAAGCTTCCTGAAAGAACAACTTTGACAACAAGTGTAGGTGGAGAGAGAACACAGCATCTGTAATGTGTAATTGAAGCCAAAATAATTTTGAATAGGGTGAGGAAAGATTGGAACAGCTGTCAGGGTTTGTACTGACATCTGGGATGCTATTAGAGAGATTTACCCTCACTGTTGCAGCTTAACCAGTCAGGGAATGAAGAAAAAAATCTAACTGAGACAGAGCAATAAGAATCTAAAAGGGGTTATATCTTGGCCTTTTATTGCTAAAACATGTCTTCTTGTACTTGGAGAATTTCTTTTCCTGTCTAGAAAAAAACCATTGTCATTAGGACAGTAAATGAGGAGAAATCTCTTAAGCCGGCCATGTACTGTTTGAATTGAATTCGAACCATGTATGGGCAGGCTGAATGTACCCAAGGCGATTGATTGATCACCTTGGGTACAACCAGCCTGTCAGGTTTTACATGCTATTATAGCAGCTAGCAGTAATCACTGTGTTCTCTTGGAAGGGATGGCTTCCCCCTGCGACCTGTGGTTACAGGAAAGAAAATTGCTCTGTCTATGGCCAGCCTTACTGAGCGTCAGAAATGGTAAAAACCTGACTGGTTCCAGTCCTCCATTTTATTCAAATCAAAGCCTGTCCATTTATAGGAAACGAGATCAGTATGAAACTTTCATACTTTTATAAGCAATATTATATACTGATTGGGGTAATTTTTTGAATCAAGAATGTTCATACTGGCCTGCTTTGCTTGTGGTGACTTGCAGTTAGGAATTCAGTTGGGGTTAGAAATATGATGTGGTGCCATAGCAAATTTCTTGTAGGACCGTGTTGTATCCTGCCAGCAGCTCGGATATCATTCCATGGGGTGGCTTCACACTACTTGAGCATTGCATTAGGGCGGTCCTTTTATTTTTGGCAACAGAAAGAAAACACTACCCTTCTCTTTTATTTCCATTTCACAGGCAGGATATTTTTATTCTATTTTTCTCCACTGGGTTATTAAATATAGGGGTTTAGTTACTAAGTGTAACTGTGCATGGTAGCCAATCAGCTTCTAACTTCAGCTTTGACAAAAAAAAAACAAAAACCTGGAAGCCGATTGTTTTCTATGCAGAGCTGCCGCAGATTTTGCACTGCAGTTTTAATACATCAATCTTACAGGGTCTCTGAGACTTGTTGGCCAAGCAAGACAAAATTTGATGGAGTCCTCCAGCTATGCTAAACAGCGGTCATGAAAGAATCTCTGCAGCTGACTATTGTTTTCAAGCAGCTTCAGCACCCGTGCCTGCCTAAATACCCTAATGCTGCGTACACACGAGCGGACTTTACGGCAGACTTTGTCCGGCGTACTTTTCGACGGACTTTCCGAATGAACGGACTTGCCTACACACAATCAACCAAAGTCCGACGGATTTGTACGTGATTACGTACGACCGGACTAAAACAAGGAAGTTCATAGCCAGTAGCCAATAGCTGCCCTAGCATAGGTTTTTGTCCGTCGGACTAGCATACAGACGAGTGGACTTTTCGACCGGACTCGAGTCCGTCGGACAGATTTGAAACATGTTTCAAATCTAAGTCCATCAAACTTTTGAGAAAAAAAAGTCAGCTGGAGCCCACACACAATCTAATTGTCAGACGGACTCCGGTACGCCGGACCAAGTATGCCGTAAAGTCCGCTTGTGTGTACGCGGCAAAACAGTGACTACATTTGACAGGATAGTTATGGGTACTGCTGGGAATGCAGGGAGTCGGCATCAGGTGGCAACACAAACCATTGCACCAAGAAGACAGGGGCCTGGCCTAACCAGCAGGCTTTTTTTTTTTTTGAGTGTAATATAGACATTGGTGGTCAGAGAGTGTAGAAGAGATGCCGAAGCTTCTACTAGGGAAGGGACTGAATTTTCAAAGCATCTAACCTATCAATAGACAGCAAATGTGTTGTAGTGTTACCATAACTCAGTAAAACAATGGAAAATGTAATTCTTACTTTTTCTGGTGCTTATCCATGGAAGCATACACATGGTTGGTCATCCAACCCACAGGACCATTACAACGCTATAAAAGAGAGATATGGCTCTCCTTCATTCTTGTAACTAGAACAAGCAAAAGGGAGGAATGAATGCCGTCATGGGTAGGCAATGGAAATGCTAGAGCGATGTTCAGTGATTTCTCAACAAAATAAAGCATTGAGAGATAGGGGAGTTTGCTTGGAATATTTAAAAATGAACTAAATAGTGTTTTTTGGTGCTCAGATGCAGTGAAGATCTGCTTTAAAATTAGGTAAACAGTTCACAAAATTCCATCCATATACGTTAACACCAGAAGCATTTTCTTTGCCTTCTACTTGCTACAATGCATTTTTTTTTTCTACGATCTGTAACTTTGTTTTAGCAGTAGGGCCTTTCAAAAAAGCTTTGTCTGCAAAGGTGTCTTTAGAGTGATCTCTAGACAAAAGGAGGAAAAAAAAGATGGTGAAGGAGAGACATCTTGTGGTGTATTGGAGGTAGTGTAGCCTCTTTGGGAGCACTGGGAGAAGTGTGACTTCTAGTGGAGAAAAGGAGGAAGTTCAAATGAAAGAGGAGCATAAAGTACCAGAGGGCTACTTTAAAAAAAGCTTTGTGCAAGTAAAAAAAAAAAAGCATCTTTACAGATAGATGCTTTGCTTCAATAGATTATATGTTATGAAGGAATGCTTTATCTGTAAATATCTGTAAACATTTTTTTCGTTTAGTTCACTTTAGGTGTGCTTCTTGAAAAGTTAAAAAAAAAAAAAATAAAAACACCTCTGACAAACAGGCATGCTCTTCATTGGAGAAAAGATATGCTTTTTCTCTTCTCCAATAAAATAAACCTGCCTGCCTATTCACAATCTTCTGCGGCATGTACAGAGCTCAGTTTACATTTTCAGCATGGCTCTAATTTTAGAAAGTTGTCGCATACATTTTGTCTCTGCTTTTAAAAGTACATTTTTTCCTTAAAAGTACACTCAGTTAAAATAGAAAAGAAAGCTTAGAAGCTTACACCATATGCAGAGAGCACACCCAATCTGTTCAGGGTCCCTGTTTTTTCACTAAGCATTGCTGTAGTGCATGAATTAACCCCACACCCTCTTCTTAGTGATCAGAGAATCTCCAGCTTCCTGGACCCCGCCTGAAATGGATTACTTGAGGCTCAGATAAAAGTACACTAAGTGGACTTCCTGACTTAAAGGCCACCTCTGGGGAATGAAAAATACCCCATTGCAATGCATTTGATGACATCGGAGGACCTGCGACCACCAGAAAATAAAGGAGAAGAGGCTTTAAAGCAGTATTAAACCTAAAACCAATGTAATATATTGCAGCTTACCAAGCCTTACAGGTAGTGGCTGCATTTTATTTTTTTAGGGCTTTTTTTCCCCCTCTGTTTTTACCTGGTGTTCTAGGCAGTAACACACTTCCTATATTACAGTGCCCCCACTTGGCATGAAGGAGTACAGGGACATCTTTGGACAGCAAAATTGTTAGCCTTGGGGAAAGCAGTGTTACATGGAGTAGCAGATGATAAACCAGCAAACTGAAACCAAACTTTAGCCCACACTATAATTGCAAAAGCCATTACAGCAACAGATTTTTCTTTTGGGATAAAGGTTTTGCACAAATAAAAGCTGGTCATTGTAAGCACCTCTGTTAGTGGTAAATGGTTTGTCTCAACAGTCAAAATGGCTACATTTGCAGGAGAGCTTATTCTGTTGAAAAACTTATGGGCAGAATCACCAGATGAAAATAAAGGAAAGAGCTTAAAAATGAAAACTAATGCATCCTCCACATCTAAGAATTGGTAAGCCATAGAATAATGTTTGCTTTTGGGTTTACTACTCCTTTAAGGGGAGATGTAAAAACAGCTACAGATATAAAGTGCAGGCACCTAGAGGTGAGTTCTAAAGGTATACAATCTGCTTTAGATCTGCAAAAACTATTTAATATGAAGGTTCCCCTAAAGGATAAGTTGCGCTTTCAGGCCTCCTACCCCCAAATCCGCTTTCAAGAATGGAATTTTTAGGGAGGGGGAGAAGCCTTCCCTAATTTTGACAGGTACCACAACCCACTTCCGCTCGGATCACCTAGCTGCTGACTTTTAATTTGTACACAGGAGACTGGAGCTTCTCTTTAACCTCCCTGGCGGTATGATTATTTCAGATTTTAAGTGCTGAAAGCAGTACAATTATTTTGCATGGAAATTTGGCGTTTTATATTGTAGGCCTGTAATTCTTAGAAATAATTCACTTAAATCTGTCCAAACCAGAGTCTAGTAGACATCCCGGGTATGATAAAGTTTGAAAAACGAAATCATAAATTATAATAAATAACTATAAATAATTATACCAAATAATAAAAATTATTCAATAATGTAAACCAATCAAAAACACTGAAATTTGCTCAGTTGCAGAATTGTCGCTGTCATTACTTTTCAGTGTGTGATGATGGATTTCCCCACAAATCACTATAGCTCAATTCTGCAAGTGATTCTAATTTATTATTGTTTTCTAGCTGGTCTAAAACCACTTTTGATGTAAAGGGATGGTTTTGGTTGCTATGGACAATCTCCAGTTTGCAGGCAGAAAGAACAGTTTTTATAATATAAAACTGCAAGCCGGACACTGGAGAAACCACTAGGGACAAAGGGGATGTGTAATTATTTGATACAGTACTGTAATCTGTAAGATTACAGTATACTGTATCTATACTGTTTTACTTTTTGAGTTTGGCGCCGAACTCCGTCCCCGTGCGTCGCAACGCTCGCAGGGAACGGAGCTCGGCACTGTGAATTGAGCCAGACACGGCGGCTCGCAGATCACAGCGGGGAGACATTGCAGAATCCAGGGGACAAGGTAAGTAACCTCCACATGTATCCTGCTATACGATCCCGAGTCTGGCTCGGGGTTACCGCTTTTGGTACTGAAAATCCACCCCGAGCCAGACTCGGGAATACCGCCAGGGGGGTTAACATCCCTCCCATTTGTATGCAGTTGGGCAGGCCCTCACGCTACATAGTTGGTAGATATAAAGATGATTGTATATTTACAACCTTAACACTAAACCTACTCTCTGCCACATTCTAAGCCTAATCTTTCTAGCCCTGTAAAGAAAAAATTGCTATACTTTCCTGTTCTGTGGCCATTCCGGTTCCACGCTCAGCTGTCAGTGGCAGCTTCAGTGTGTGGGAGTGTGCAGGAAAGGCAGCCGACAACCAAAGCTCCATAGTAAGTTCTCAGGCATTTCATAGCCGTTGTCGGTTCTGTCCTGCACACAGCAGCTGCTGCTGGAGACCAGACCAGATCGCTTTTAGAAAAGGTGTGTGTATATAGTGTTTTTTTTTTTTCTTTACAGGATTAGATAGATTATCAAGCATCAAATATCACCTCCTGAATTTCTGGCCACTTCTGAACGATTCTCTGAAAAGCCACCACAGATCAGGTGTGAACAAGCCCTTAATGGTTACATATACCACATTGTGCTATGCTGTAAAATATACACTCACCAGCCACTTTAGCAATTTGTGTTACCAAGCAATTGAACAATAATCAGCCAATTACATGGCAGCAACTAAATGCATTTAGGCATCTAAATGTGGTGAAGACGACTTGCTGAAGTTCAAACTGAGAATCAGAATGGGGAAGAAAGGGGATTTAAGTGACTTTGAATGCGGCATGGTTGTTGGTGCCAGATGGACTGGTCTGAGTATTTCAAAAACTGCTGATCTACTGGGATTTTCACACACAACTATCTCTAGGGAATGGTCTGAAAAAGAGAAATATCCAGTGAGCGGCAATTGTGTGAATGAAAATGCCTTGTTGAGGTCAGATTAGAATGGGCAGACTGATTCGAGATGATAGAAAGGCAACAGAAACTCAAATAACCACTCTTTACAACCAAGGTATGCAGAATACCATCTTCAAGCAGATGGGCTACAGTAGCAGAAGCCCACACCGGGTGCCACTCCTGTCAGCTAAGAACAGGAAACTGAGGCTACAATTTGCACAGGCTCACCAAAATTGGACAATAGAAGACTGGAAAAACGTTGCCTGATGAGTGTCGATTTCAGCTGCGACATTCAGATGGTAGAGTCAGAATTTGCTGTAAAAATGAAAGCATGGATCCATCATGCCTTGTATCAACGGTTCTGACTAGTGGTGTAATGGTGTGGGGGATATTTTCCTGGCACACTTTGAGCCCCTTGGTACCAATGGAGAATCATTTAAATGCCATGGCCTACAGTACCGGAGTATTATTGCTGACCATGTCCATCCCTTTATGACTACAGTGTACCCATCTTCTAATGGCTACTTCCAGCAGGATAATGTACTATCAATGTGAAAAAATGTGTCACCGGCGCAAAAATATATAAATCTATAATGACGTGTGACTTTACCTTTTGGTTTAAATATCAAATCTGCAGGTATAGATCCCCCCACCAATAGTGTGGGGTAAACAAATATTAAGAAAAAAGGTGTAACTGTGCTGACCCCAAATATATTTATCTTACCACATATTAAAGACAATCTTTATCAGTGATTCATCATCATTCATTCAAATAAAGTGCACATTTTAGTGAACTACAATAAAAATAATCCTCCTTGATCAAAAAAAAAATATAAATAATAAAAAATCAACAGTCCCAGTGATTCTCTTCAAAAGATGGTTATCCAAATCTCCCGTACACAAATCCACATCCGTGATTGAAAAACGTTCACCAATTCATGACACATCACCACCTTCTAGAATGGACACTCACCAGAAACAAGGTAAAAAAAACACCTTTGGTTTATGTTGGGATAACCACTCCTCATATAAACATGCCTCAAGATTCCCCAATTGAATGCCAGTGATCACTCCTTGTGTCTCCACATTAATCTCAGGATCTCATAAAAAGCAAACAGCCATCATTGCGCAACATATTAAAATGTATTCAATCATTAAAATAAGTATAGGGAATTTTCACTCAAAAGTGTGGTGCCTTTAGACCAGCATTAAAGCTTTCCAGCAATGCTCTTAGGGCATGCAAGTGCCGTTCTGTCTCCCAGGATCGGTCGTGCGATCCAAGCCTTGATTTGGTGCGGGTTTGGGCAGGAAGTGATGTCAGCGTTACCCAGAAGCCTCTACACATTTCGCATCCAATCCTCTTCAGGAAGTCCCGCACCAAATTGAAGCTTGGATCGCACGACCGGTCCCGGGGAGACGGAACGGTGCTTGCAGGCCCTACTGGCTTCTTATCTGTGGGCACCCAGCTGTGACAGCTTGTGGGTCACAGCCAGCTGTGCATGTGCGTGCCACACATTGTGACTAGTCCCCCAATCGTCTGCGACGTGTCCCAGAAGACTGCAGGGAGAGAAGAGAACTTCCGCTCCGTTCGCCTAGGTACTTGCTCCCTGCCCCATCCTCAAACAATGGGCCACCTGTTAAAGAGGAGAGGGGTAGAAGACCTTAAAGCTGAACTTCTCCTTTTGGATGAAGTTCTACTTGAAACATAATTCAGGTCTAAAATGTTTTTTAACCACATCCTGCCCGGCCTATAGCAAAATGATGGTCGGGTGGTGGCTCTACCGTTCTGACTGGATGTCTTATTATGTCCTTCAAAACATGCCACTCATGCGTGACCCCGGTGGCGCGCAGTGTGGCGATGTGGGTCGCTCGGACACACCGCAACTCCGATCATGGTAAAGAGCCTATGACGTAGGCTAGAGCTGCACGATTCTGGATAATATGAGAATCACAATTTTTTTGCTTAGAATGAAGATCACGATTCTCGCTGTGTAGCATCATTTTTCACATAGAAAAAAATTAGGCTAACTTTAAGGTTTAGTTTTTCTTTTTTAATTCATTAAGGTGTATTTTTTCCCAAACGATTGCGTTTGAAAGACAGCTGTGCAAATACAGCGTGACATAAAATATTGCAACAATGCCAATTTACTCTCTAGGGTCTCTGCTAAAAAAAAAAATATATATATATATATATATATATATATATATATATATATATATATAAAATTTTTGGGGGTTCTAAGTAATTTTCTAGCAAAAAAATGTTGATTTTTAACTTGTAAGCAACAAATGTCAGAATAAGGTTTGGTCTTTAAAGGGGTTGAAAAACCTCTTTGTAGTGCACCAGCCCCCCTTTTGCTTACCTGAGCACGATCGTTCCTGTACCTGGGAAGGAGACCATCCGCTTCAGCCGGTGTCTTGGGTCCTGACTGGATAGATTGATAGTGCAGCCATTGGCTCCTGCTGCTGTCAATCAAATCCAATGACGTGGGAGCCGGGGGCAGAACCGAGTCCTGTTGTCTGTGTCAATGGACGCAGCAGCAGGACACGGGAGCCCCGAGGGAGAGCACTTTTCTGACGGGCACTCGAGAAGAGGAGGAGCCAGGAGCACTGCTGAGGGATCCCAGAAGAGGAGAATCGGGGCCACTTTGTGCAAAAGGAACCGCACAGAGGAGGTAATTATGACATGTTTGTTTTTTGTTTTTGTTTTTAAAACGAAGGTTGACATATCCTTTAAGTAGTTAAACTGACCTCATCTACCCACCGAAGTTCATTCCTTTGCTATAAAAGAACTGAGAAATACATTGTATGTCTTCCCTATCTCTCATCGCTGAGGAATGTTGTAAAATATTTGTCGCTTTTTTTTTTTTTTTTGACAGCTCGGCTCTGCACTGTTTACATAGAATCGCGAAAACAGCTGTTTAGCATCGTGAGGGGTGTTGAATTGAGTTCGCGCAGCTCTAACACACGCTATTTACCATGTGATCAGCTGTGTCCAATCACAGCTGATCGCAGTGTAACTACGATGTGCCAGTTATCGGGCACTTAAAGTCGATAAATAGCTTTCCTGACGGGGGGATGTGCACTGATAATCAGTGCAATAATTATCAGTGTAGCCCAATTAGCGATGCCCACCATTGCTGCATATTAGTGACTCCTCATCAGTAAAGGAGAAAATTACTTATTTACAACATTTTATAACGAAAACAAAGAAAAAGCTTTTTTTCTTATCATAATTTTTGGACTTTTTTCATTTCTTTAGCAAAACAAATAGAAACCCAGTGGCGATTAACTGCTTGCTGACCAGCCGCCATAGTTATATGGTGGCAGGTTGGCACTGCTGCCGGAATCGCCGTAGCTGTACAGCGGCTGATTTAAGAGCTATAGCGGGCGTCGCCGGACATGCGCACCCGCGGCACGATGCCGGAGCTGATGCACGTAGCTGGCGGCCGCGATGTCCACTGGCGACACGCGGTCGATCCTCAGAGAGGCAGAACGGAGATCTGTCAATGTAAACAGACAGATCCCGTTCTGTTAGGGAAGTAGAGAGAGATCTGCTGTTCCTAGCGATCAGGAACATCGATCTCTACTCGATCTCATCGATCTCTACTCTACTCTCCACTCTACTCCCAGTCAATCCACTCCCGCCACAGTTAGAAACACCTCCCTAGAGTACACTTAACCCCTTGATCGCTCCCTAGTGTTAACCCTTTCCCTGCCAGTGTCATTTATACAGTAATCAGTGGCTATTTTAAGCTCTAATCACTGTATAAATGTCAATAGTCACAAAAAAATGCCTGATCTGTCCGCCGCAATGTCACAGTCCTGCTAAAAATCGCTGATCACCGCCATTACTAGTAAAAAATTTAAAAAATTAATAATAAAAATGCCATAAATCCATTCCCGATTTTGTAGACGCTATAACTTTTGCGCAAACCAATAAATATACGCTTATTGCAATGTTTTTTTTACCAAAAATCCGTAGCAGAATACATATTGGTCTAAACTGATGAAGAAATTCGTTTTTTTTTTTGGCTATTTATTATAGCAAAAAGTAAAAATATTGTTTTTTTTTTTTCAAAACTGTTCTATTTTTGTTTATAGCGCAAAAAATAAAAACCACAGAGGTGATCAAAAACCACCAAAAGAAAGCTCTATTTGTGGGGAAAAAAAGCACATCAATTTTGTTTGGGTACAACGTTGCACAATTGTCAAAGCGACGCAGTGCCGTATCGCAAAAAATGGCCTGGTCAGGAAGGGGGTAAAACCTTCTGGGGCTGAAGTGGTTAAACACCACCAAAAGAAAGCTCTCTCAAAAAAATGTAATTTGGGTACGGCGTTGCATGACCGCACAATTCTCATTCAAAGGGTGACAGCGCTGAAAGCTGAAAAGTGGCCTGGACAGGGAGGGGGTAAAAGTGCCCAGTATTAAAGTGGTTAAAACATGTCTGGCGCAAAAACTGAAAAAAAAAAAAATGGCTCCGGGATTCAAGTGGTTAAGAAACAAATTCCAGCCTACTTGTTCTTTGATTATTTATTATTATATCCAACAACGCACACAGACAGCTCAGTGACCGCACATAAAGGAATGACATGTTGGAACACAAACCGTGGAACGCACGAACTTCCGGCTTCATAGACACAGATGACGTCTTTGGTCGGCGTCCAAAGCCAGCCAATTGGAAGAAGTGAATACAATTCCCGCCTCTCTCGGGTTACCTGGGTGGTGAATTCGTCTCCGCTGCCACGTCACCATTGGAGGCGTCAGAGCAGCAGGCGGAGCGAAGGCAGAGAAAGATGGCGTCCTCTATCCGGGAAAAACAGACGGGTGAGAACCGGGCAGCAATGAGAGGAATGTGACATGACGGGGGCTGTGCTGGTCATAGAAGAGCGGGGAGGGCTTGTTCTTCATTTATGGGGGTGGAGAGGTGTGTGTAAAGACAGAGCCCCATCCTGGAGCTCAGTGTACACTGACAGCTGGGTGTATGTGTGTCCAGGGCTGTCATACCTGTGTGTAGTGTGATGAGGAGACTGCACTATGCTCTGGTTATTCCTCTATTCATAAACTCCTTTGTACTGAGCTGTATTCAGGTGAATGGAGCCCACCCAGTGCAGGGATCTCCATAGGACTTATTGAACCGTTTGGTACCCATCTAACACATTGCTGCATATATAAAGAGGGTAATCCTCAGGCCTCATTCACATTTGTGTACTGATCTGTACTCCCAGCAATGGGAAGTCTTCAGGTGTTCTATGTAGGGATGTGCAGGCAGCCTGGTGACATCAATGTCTGGTGATTGGCAGAATGGACCTCCATGTGCGCCCTGGAGATCACATGCTTGTGGGTCTTATGCTCGGATCAAAGCGGAGTCAGAATACCTGGGCATCCTGGGTGGCTGAAGTCAGCCCTTCACACACAAATACTGATTGGTATGCTTTAAAGTGGAACTAAACTTGACCAATAAAAGACTTAGAGCGGGCAGCACTTTATTGCAGAAGAAACCTGCTATGGGCTCCTTTACACGGGCGATGAGGCCTGTCCTCTGTGCAGAGCTGACTCTTGTAGAGTCTACATCCTCCTCAGAGCTGTGTGCAGGCAGCCCAGGGAAGTGGCTGCATCAATATGGTCATGTCATAGTTTGAAAGGCAGGAGCGGAAGCATCTATCTGAATGCAGACCACGTAGGTTTAGATCCGTGCACGTGTTTGAACCTACAGTGTCTGCATTCACATCTGTGCACCTGTAAAAATTTTACACGTACCTGGTCTGTTCAGCTGCTACATCTGCTTCTACAGGCTGCCTGCACATAGCTCTGAGGTGGATGAAGATGCAGCAAAGAGAGGCTCTACACTAATGCCCTGTACACACGGTCAGATTTTCCGACGGAAAATGTGTGATAGGACCTTGTTGTCGGAAATTCCGACCGTGTGTAAGCTCCATCACACATTTTCCATCGGATTTTCCGACACACAAAGTTTGAGAGCAGGATATAAAATTTTCCGACCACAAAATCCATTGTCGGAAATTCCGATCGTGTGTACACAAATCCGACGCACAAAGTGCCACGCATGCTCAGAATAAATAAAGAGATGAAAGCTATTGGCCACTGCCCCGTTTATAGTCCCGATGTACGTGTTTTTTACGTCACCGCGTTCAGAACGATCAGATTTTCCGACAACTTTGTGTGACCGTGTGTATGCAAGACAAGTTTGAGCCAACATCCGTTGGAAGAAATCCTAGGATTTTGTTGTCGGAATGTCCGAACAAAGTCCGACCGTGTGTACGGGGCATAAGAATGGGCTCAGGCGTGTTCGCAGCTCCACATGCCCGAGCCTGCCTGAAAGCCTACCCTGCGTAGCGCTGATCACAGGCAGTGAGACGTTTCCTGATCTCTGCAGCCGCGGATTGGGAAATGTCTCACTGCCTTTGATTAGCGCTGTGCAGTGTAAGCTTCCTGGAGGGCTCGGGCAAGTGAAGCTGCAAACACGCCTGAGCCCGTCCTTACTCTGCACAGAGGTAAGGGGTTCATTAAAATGGGTGATTTGCCTCTTACCTCTGTGCAGAGTAAGGATGGGCTCAGGCGTGTTCACAACTCCGCATGCCTGAGCCTGCCAGGAAGCTTACACTGCACAGCGCTAATCAAAGGCAGTGAGACATTTCCCAATCCGTGGCTGCAGAGATCAGGAAATGTCTCACTGCCTTTGATTAGCGCTGTACAGTGTAAGCTTCATGGCGGGCTCGGGCATGTGGAGCTGCAAACACGTCTGAGCCCATCCTTACTCTGCACAGAGGTAAGAGGCAAATCACCAATTTTAATGAGCCCTAAATCTCTTCTACAATAACACACACTTAACTTGAAGTCTTCTATTGAATGCACACTGAGTTGTGCATTCCCAGCATACTCTGGCTGTCCTGGAATGATGGACTCCTGTGTGTATGCATGGGATGTTGTCATTCCCTTTCAGGCCAATCAATAGGCTAAAAACCCAGCACCCGAAAATAGCTGGGAAGAAGATGGCAGCGGCCGGTGAGGGATTTAACTGCCACATTGCTGAGATGAGGAATTAAGTATTTCTGGGAATCTAGTTCTGCTTTGATTCTCACATACTGCACATATGGATTCAAGGGCTGCTGACATTTCTGTGCTGAGAGTGTGCTTGCAGCACGGAGACTGAGTTGTCACAGACATCTCCCAGTCTCCAGTAATGACGGGGGGTTAGCTGGCTCCCTATCATGTGACCACTGTAACAGCTAATCATAGTGGTCACATGATCAGTGGTCCCCTCCCCCCAGCTGTAGATTGCTGAGACTGAGCAAGAAGGGGTTAAATTGAACTTTAAGTTGGCTCAAAACGAATTTAAGGTGCATCAAAGCAAAAGGTGTGCAGAGTCTTGTGGTCCTGTCACATGAGCATCATCAGTTCCGTCATGAAAACTGATAAATAAAATCATAAAAACTCAGGGCTCATTCACACAGTGCGGTGTACTGCATTTTCCCCTCACTGAATAAACACCAGTCACTGCTATGGCACATGGGAAAATTGTTTTCTATGTTCCTCCTTACTGCAATACAGCCAAGAGGTGCAGTAAAATGTAGACACGTGGCATTGCACCGCAGCACATGCCACCACAAAGCAATGCAACACGCTCCTTTGCAAAAATTGTCGCTTTTGGCACATCAAATAAAGTTTAAAAAAGAAAAAGTAAACAGTGCAATGTGCATAAAAGCAGAAGAGGATGCCACCTTTTCAGTTTTTTTTTCTCCCTTTAGACTTGGATGGAAGCCCTCATAGACATACATTAAGGGATTTGTATTGAAAACTGGAGGAGCCACAATGTTGAGCAGATGTGCATGGCAACCAATCAGCTTCTATCTTTTATTTTCAAAGCAGAGCTAAAGTCAAGATACTTACGGTATCTCACAGTTTTGTAAATATGTTATTAAATCTTTTCATGTGACAACACTGAAGAAATGACACTTTGCTACAATATAAAGTAGTGAGTGTACAGCTTGTATAGTGTAAATTTGCTGTCCCCTCAAAATGACTCAACACACAGCCATTAATGTCTAAACCGCTGACAACAAAAGTGAGGACACCCCTAAGTGAAAATGTCCAAATTGGGTCCAATTAGCTATTTGCCCACCCCGGTGTCATGTGAATCATTAGTGTTACAAGGTCTCAGGTGTAAATTGGGGAGGCAGATGTGTTAAATTTGGTGTTATCGCTCTCACTCTCTCATACTGGTCACTGGAAGTTCAACATGGCACCTCATGGCAAAGAACTCTCTGAGGGTCTGAAAAAAAGAATTGTTGTTCTACATAAAGATGGCCTAGGCCAGTGATGCTGAACCTTGGCACTCCAGATATTTTGAAACTACATTTCCCATGATGGTCAACTACACTGCATGAGTGTATGCGCATCATGGGAAATGTAGTTCCAAAACATCTGGGGTGCAAAGGTTCGCCATCACTGGTCTAGGCTATAAGAAGATTGCCAAGACCCTGAAACTGAGCTGCAGCACGGTGGCCAAGACCATACAGCAGTTTAACAGGACAGGTTCCACTCAGGACAGGCCTCGTCATGGTCAACCAAAGAAGTTGAGTGCACATGCTCAGCATCATATCCAGAGGTTGTCTTTGGGAAATAGATGTATGAGTGCTGCCAGCATTGCTGCAGAGGTTGAAGGGGTGGGGTCAGCCTGTCAGTGCTCAGACCATATGCCGCACACTGCATCAAAAAGGTCTGCATGGCTGTTGTCCCAGAAGGAAGCCTCTTCTAAAGATGATGCACAAGAAAGCCTGCAAACAGTTTGCTGAAGACAAGCAGACTAAGGACATGGATTACTGGAACCATGTCCTGTGGTGTGATGGGACCAAGATAAACTTATTTGGTTCAGATGGTGTCAAGCGTGTGGTGGCAACCAGGTGAGGAGTACAAAGACAAGTGTGTCTTGCCTACAGTCAAGCATGGTAGTGGGAGTGTCATGTCTGGGGCTGCAGGAGTGCTGCTGGTACTGGGAAGCTTCAGTTCACTGAGGGAACCATGAATGCCAACATGTACTGTGACATACTGATGCAGAGCATGATTCCCTCCTTCCGGAGACTGGGCTGCAGGGCAGTGTTCCAACATAACAACCCCAAACACACCTCCAAGACGACCACTGCCTTGCTAAAGAAGCTGAGGATAAAGGTGATGGACTGGCCAAGCATGTCTCCAGACCTAAACCCTATTGAGCATTAAGGATAAGCTCCGGCATGTTCGCACACCCCAGGTGCAGAGTCCGCCAGGAAGTCGGCACTGCGCTGCGCTAATCATAGGCAGTGAGACAATTCCTGATCTCTGCAGCTGCGCATCGGGACAATGTCTTACCTGCCTGTTATTAGCGCAGTGCCGACTTCCTGGCGAGCTCTGCACATGGGGTGTGCGAACACGCCGGAGCTCATCCTTATTGAGCATCTGTGGGGCATCCTCAAACAGAAGGTGGAGGAGCACAAGGTCTCTACCATCCACCAGCTCTGTGATGTCGTCATGGAGGAGTAGAAGAGGACTCCGGTGGCAACCTGTGAAGCTCTGGTGAACTCCATGCCCAAGAGGGTTAAGGCAGTGCTGGAAAATAATGGTGGCCACACAAAATATTGAACACTCATTACTTTACATTGTAGCAAAGTGTCATTTCTTCAGTGTTGTCACATGAAAAGATATAATAAAATATTTACAAAAATGTGAGGGGTGTACTTTTGTGAGAAACTGTACCTCTGTTTCAATGCTCTGATGCCTGTGAGTTTAATTGTCTGCCTTGGTACCTTCTTCCTGGCGTGCATGTCTTTTGCTTTCTTAAATTCCCCAATGTGGGATGATGTCACTCCACTGCATGCACAGGTGTGCAGTCATCCCATAACATACAGTGGGGCAAAAAAGTATTTAGTCAGCCACCAATTGTGCAAGTTCTCCCACTTAAAAAGATGAGAGAGGCCAGTAATTGTCATCATAGGTATACCTCAATTATGAGAGACAAAATGTGGAAACAAATCCAGACAGACAATCACATTGTCTGATTTTTGAAAGAATTTATTTGCAAATTATGGTGGAAAATAAGTATTTGGTCAATATCAAAAGTTCATTTCAATACTTTGTTATATATCCTTTGTCGGCAATGACAGAGGTCAAACGTTTTCTGTAAGTCTGCACAAGGTTGTCACACACTGTTGTTGGTATGTTGGCCCATTCCTCCATGCAGATCTCCTCTAGAGCAGTGATGTTTTGGGGCTGTCGCTGGGCAACACAGACTTTCAACTTCCTCCAAAGGTTTTCTATGTGGTTGAGATCTGAAGACTGGCTAGGCCACTCCAGGACCTTGAAATGCTTCTCACAAAGCCACTCCTTTGTTGTTCGGGCGGTGTGTTTGGGATCATTGTCATGCTGAAAGACCCAGCCATGTTTTATCTTCGATGCCCTTGCTGATGGGAGGAGGTTTGCACTCAAAATCTCACGATACATGGTCCCATTCATTCTTTTGTGTACACGGATCAGTCGTCCTGTTCCCTTTGCAGAGAAACAGCCCCAAAGCATGATGTTGCCACCTCCATGCTTCACAGTAGGTATGGTGTTCTTTGGTTGCAACTCAGCATTCTCTCTCCTCCAAACACGACGAGTTGTGTTTCTACCAAACAGTTCTACTTTGGTTTCATCTGACCATATGAAATTCTCCCAATCCTCTTCTGGATCATCCAAATGCTCTCTAGCAAACCTCAGATGGGCCCGGACATGTACTGACTTAAGCAGGGGGACACGTCTGGCACTGCAGGATCTGAGTCCCTGGCGGCGTAGTGTGTTACTGATGGTAACCTTTGTTACGTTGGTCCCAGCTCTCTGCAGGTCATTCACTAGGTCCCCCCATGTGGTTCTGGGATTTTTGCTCACCGTTCTTGTGATCATTTTGACCCCATGGGGTGAGATCTTGCGTGGAGCCCCAGATCGAGGGAGATTATCAGTGGTCTTGTATGTCTTCCATTTTCTAATTATTGCTCCAACAGTTGATTTCTTCACACCAAGCTGCTTGCCTATTGCAGATTCAGTCTTCCCAGCCTGGTGCAGGTCTACAATTTTGTTTCTGGTGTCCTTCGACAGCTCTTTGGTCTTCACCAAAGTGGAGTTTGGAGTGTGACTGTTTGAGGTTGTGGACAGGTGTCTTTTATACTGATAACAAGTTCAGGCAGGTGCCATTAATACAGGTAATGAGTGGAGGACAGAGGAGCCTCTTAAAGAAGAAGATACAGGTCTGTGAGAGCCAGAAATCTTGCTTGTTTGTAGGTGACCAAATACTTATTTTCCACCATAATTTGAAAATAAATTCTTTCAAAAATCAGACAATGTGATTGTCTGTCTGGATTTGTTTCCACATTTTGTCTCTCATAGTTGAGGTATACCTATGATGACAAATACGGGCCTCTCTCATCTTTTTAAGTGGGA
Organism: Aquarana catesbeiana; assembly: GCF_042186555.1. NCBI lineage: Eukaryota > Metazoa > Chordata > Amphibia > Anura > Ranidae > Aquarana > Aquarana catesbeiana. The sequence continues at coordinate 117,508,096 of NC_133336.1, forward strand.
GAACTTGCACAATTGGTGGCTGACTAAATACTTTTTTGCGCCACTGTATGCACTGATCTGCAAATGCGCAGCTCGGCGTACAGTCTACAGAAGACTGGGAGCAGGCAGGTCGGTTTATTTTATTGCAGAAGAGTCATTGCGCCTAGGCTCACACTGAATGACGGTTTGAGATCGTGCAAGTTCAGCTGCACTTGCACGATTTCAAACTGGCATTTCAGTCCGACTTAGGGGGCAATTTGACATCTGTGCAACATTCATGCACAGATGTCTATGGAAATTCCCCTGAAGTCGCCAAATGTAGTGCAGGAACTGCTTTTGGGAATCGGTGCGGCACTTCGATTTGGATGGTGCGTTGCCGGCAATAGGCTCCAATTTGACAAATCGCATGTCAAATTGTCCCAATGTGAAAGTGGGCTGCATGTCTCTTCCGCAATAAAGAGCCTGTCTGCTCACAGTTATTTCTTTTTAAACTTTAGTTTCACTTTAATTGAGCAAGCTGAAGAGAGAATCTGATTAGATGCCATGCACAGCTGCTCCGGATTCTTTCTGCTCCAGTTTTCATAAATTCCCCCATTTATGGTTCAGTTAATATTCAAATTCTGATATGAATCTGCTTACAAAACGTATGTCTTGAGCACAAGTAGAGAGGAAAACTATTTCTGAAATCTCCTGCAGCTACTAGAAATCCCCTATGGCTTTGAAATTTGGTTCCGACTTTTAAGGGAGAATAGCTATCGCTAATGCAGCAGTGAATACAGGTCACATGACCAGACTGTCCTACCTTTTTTGTTTGCTTTTCCCTTATTTTTATTGTGCTCTGCCGACTTTGGACTCCCTAAGCTATAACGGGGCAATGGGCATTTTGTAAAGCACATCCCTGTGCTTTCACATTACAGAGAGGGAGTTTCCCAGCAACAAAAACCTGACGGGTTATCGCCCCCCCACTATTCTATTCAAATATATAATTTTTTTTTTTTTTTTAAGGTACTTGAAGACATAATTACACATGTGATTCTAGAGATATTCCTTGAATGCATTCTTTTCCAGGACCAAGCTGTGTTCTTCACCTTTAGCCGCCCCCTATCCCATAAGGCAAGCAGGCCTACCGGTACTTGGTTGTTCCCCAGGACTTATGCACAATGCTATAGTGCCCGGCTGCAACGCTGGGGCAAGCGTCAACTAAGCACAGCAAATAGGTACTTGCGGTTGGCAGACAGGCAGAAAAGTTCAGTGACAGTCCAGGTACAAAGCAGGCGAGGGTCCTGATGGTTAGCGACAAATCCGAGTGAAAAGGCAGGCAGAGTCCAGAGAGTAGTCGATATACGATCCAAAGTCATCAATGAGGAAATCTAAACTAGCAAAGCAGGGCAAACGGACGGACAGGGAGCGTGGAACATGTCTTACCAATACAATATCACAAGCATGAGACTGCAGGCTTGGCTAACTAAAATTAGGTTTGGTTTCCTCCCAGAGACTGGCCACAATCAATTACCTTGCAGGTGGACAGACAGACAAGGAGAATGCCACAGCCAAAACCATTGACCATGACATTGAGGCTCAATTACTGACACCAATTATGGAGCATAATTTCTCTCACTGACACCAACAATGGGGCATTACTCCTCCCATTGATATCAACAATGGGGAACTATTCTTCCCACTAATACCAATGATGGGGCATTTTCTACTCCCACTGACCACAGACCGGCCCCCCTAAAGTCTAAAGGACAGTAATCTGGCCTGTTGTTTAGAAAGATTGGAGACCCATTATGTAGAAGAAGCTGTATTTCACCCTTCTAATGATGAGCGTTTTGCTTGTTACAATGGAAGTACATGTAGATTATCTCTGCAAGAGATGTGACAAACTTGACTGGCTTTCTTTACCTTATAACAGTGTTGCTCCCCTTACTAGATATAGGGGCTTCAAGTGTGCTTCCTGACATCGAAGCAACAAAGAGAAAAAGCGGCACATCCAGAGATGAAGAAACATTTGTTGGTTTAATGTAGAATCAAAGGTTAAAAAAACATGACACACGAGGGATCCACATTGTTCAGCAGACGCATTTCACACAAAGTGCTTAATTCTTTCTTCCTGACATCACTCTGTATTTATCAATTTAAAAGACTGCAGTTTTACTATCGGAGAGTGTCAAGGACTTTTTAAATGCATTGAAAACCAAAGATGGAGACTGTGCATGTTACACAAAATTGCTTAAGATCACTGATTTTGCAGTCCTTTTAGGACTCCTTCACACAGCTGCAAAGGGCCGAACAAAGTGAATTGAAGGGAAGTACACATTTTGTGTACAGCCGACTATTTAAATCAATGACAGGCTGTGGTTGTATGCTGGTAACAGCACATCCGTAAGCTCTTCTGAGCAGGGCACTCTTAATCCTCCTGTATTTTATTGTATTATAACTGTATTGTCTCCCCTTTATATTGTAAAGTGCTACGTAAACTGTGGCGCTATATAAATCCTGTATAATAATAATCCGTCCCTGTGCACATGAAAATACCTGCATATAGCCGCAGCCTCTCATTGACTGGCACTCAAACACCTGTACTCCTGGGCTCAGAAATATACACTTCCTGCACAGCCTTCTGCAACTGTGTGGATGAGCTCCTCTAAATCCAATCTCCCATGTCTGTGCTCCCCTGAGCCCCCTTAAAGAGGTAGTCCACCTAAAAAAAAATTATTAAAAGCCAGCAGCTACAAATACTGCCGCTGCTGACTTTTAATAAATGGACACCTACCTTTCCTGGAGCCCAGCGATGTTGGCAGCCAAAGCTGATCATTCGCTCGGCTCTTGGCTGCTGCCGCCGCCATTCTCTGTGAGGGAATTATGAAGTGAAACGTTGCAGCTTCACTTCCCGGTTCCCTACTGCGCATGTGCAAGTCGCGCTGCGCGTCCTAAGTGGTCCCCGCTATCTCCTGGGACCTGTGTGTTTCCCAGGAGACAGCGGGAGGGGGGGGCGGGAAGGGGCATGACTCCCGCGGGAGTCTATTCCAGGAAGTGGGTGCAAATACCTGTAGTAGACAGGTATCTGCACCCCCTCCCCCCTGAAAGATGCCAATTGTGACACCGGAGGGGGGGAGGAATCAGATGAGTGGAAATTCCACTTTTGGGTGGAACTCCGCTTTAAAAGGCAACAGCCTACAGATCTATTACCAAAGGTAAATTGAAAAAAAAAAGTAAAAAGAGCAAATGAATTGACAACACAGACATAAATAAGAAAGCATGAAACAAAGCACAAGTATAAAGGGGAAGGTATTTTGCACTAACCATACGAAAATAAAATATTAATAATAAGTGCAGCTGCTCGTGTTAGTCAAAAATACAAAAGACCCAAAAACAATTCATATATAGTGTGTGACAAGCGCGCATCTTAGCACAGTGTATTGCTATACAGTATATGTGATCCTAATAGTTCTGAACACTATTGTTGTGATAATAAAAGACATTTCATGTGGAAAAAAAGAAATCGTGAAAAAATTACTAAAAATCATCTAGATATTTAACCACTTGCCGACCGCCGCACGACTATATACGTCGACAGAGCGGCACGGGCAGGCAAAAGGACGTGTATGTACGTCCTTGCCTGCCCGCGGGTGGGGGGTCCGATCGGACCCCCCCCCCGGTGCCTGCGGCGGTCGGCAAATCTCCCCCGGCGATCGGAGGTGAGGGGGAGGCCATCCATTCGTGGCCCCCCCCTCGCGATCGCTCTCAGCCAATGGGATCATTTCCCTGCCTCTGTATTGTACACAGAGGCAGAGGAAATGATGTCATCTCTCCTCGGCTCGGTATTTTCCGTTCCGGGCCGAGGAGAGAAGACTGCAATGTAAGTGCACCAACACACTACACACAGTAGAACATGCCAGGCACACTAAACACCCCGATCCCCCCCCCCGATCGCCCCCCGATCCCCCCCCCAATCACCCCCCCCCCCTGTCACAAACTGACACCAAGCAGGTTTTTTTTTTTTTTTTCTGATTACTGTGTTGGTGTCAGTTTGTGACAGTTACAGTGTCAGGGCAGTGAGTGTTAGGCCCCCTGTAGGTCTAGGGTACCCCCCTAACCCCCCCTAATAAAGTTTTAACCCCTTGATCACCCCCTGTCACCAGTGTCGCTAAGCGATCATTTTTCTGATCGCTGTATTAGTGTCGCTGGTGATGCTAGTTAGTGAGGTAAATATTTAGGTTCGCCGTCAGCGTTTTATAGCGACAGGGACCCCCATATACTACCGAATAAATGTTTTAACCCCTTGATTGCCCCCTAGTTAACCCTTTCACCACTGATCACTGTATAACCGTTACGGGTGACGCTGGTTAGTTTGTTTATTTTTTATAGTGTCAGGGCACCCGCCGTTTATTACCGAATAAAGATTTAGCCCCCTGATCGCCCGGCGGTGATATGCGTCGCCCCAGGCAGCGTCAGATAAGCGCCAGTACCGCTAACACCCACGCACGCAGCATACGCCTCCCTTAGTGGTATAGTATCTGTACAGATCAATATCTGATCCGATCAGATCTATACTAGCGTCCCCAGCAGTTTAGGGTTCCCAAAAACACAGTGTTAGCGGGATCAGCCCAGATACCTGCTAGCACCTGCGTTTTGCCCCTCCGCCCAGCTCGGCCCAGCCCACCCAAGTGCAGTATCGATCGATCACGGTCACTTACAAAACACTAAACGCATAACTGCAGCGTTCGCAGAGTCAGGCCTGATCCCTGCGATCGCTAACAGTTTTTTTGGTAGCATTTTGGTGAAATGGCAAGCACCAGCCCCAGGCAGCGTCAGGTTAGTGCCAGTACCGCTAACACCCACGCATGCACCGTACACCTCCCTTAGTGGTATAGTATCTGAACGCATCAATATCTGATCCGATCAGATCTATACTAGCGTCCCCAGCAGTTTAGGGTTCCCAAAAACGCAGTGTTAGCGGGATCAACCCAGATACCTGCTAGCAACTGCGTTTTACCCCTCCGCCCGGCCCAGCCCAGCCCACCCAAGTGCAGTATCGATCGATCACTGTCACTTACAAAACACTAAACGCATAACTGCAGCGTTCGCAGAGTCAGACCTGATCCCTGCGATCGCTAACAGTTTTTTTTGTAGCGTTTTGGTGAACTGGCAAGCACCAGCCCCAGGCAGCGTCAGGTTAGTGCCAGTAGCGCTAACACCCACGCACGCACTGTACACCTCCCTTAGTGGTATAGTATCTGAACTGATCAATATCTGATCCGATCAGATCTATACTGGCGTCCCCAGCAGTTTAGGGTTCCCAAAAACGCAGTGTTAGCGGGATCAGCCCAGATACCTGCTAGCACCTGCGTTTTGCCCAGCCCAGCCCACCCAAGTGCAGTATCGATCGATCACTGTCACTTACAAAACACTAAATGCATAACTGCAGCGTTCGCAGAGTCAGGCCTGATCCCTGCGATCGTTAACAGTTTTTTTGGTAGCGTTTTGGTGAACTGGCAAGCGCCAGCGGCCTAGTACACCCCGGTCGTAGTCAAACCAGCACTGCAGTAACACTTGGTGACGTGGCGAGTCCCATAAGTGCAGTTCAAGCTGGTGAGGTGGCAAGCACAAGTAGTGTCCCGCTGCCACCAAGAAGACAAACACAGGCCCGTCATGCCCATAGTGCCCTTCCTGGTGCATTCGCCAATCCTAATTGGGAACCCACCACTTCTGAAGCGCCCGTACTTCCCCCATTCACATCCCCAACCAAATGCAGTCAGCTGCATGAGAGGCATTTTCTTTATGTCCTCCCGAGTACCCCTACCCAACGAACCCCCCCAAAAAAGATGTTGTGTCTGCAGCAAGCGCGGATATAGGCGTGACACCCGCTATTATTGTCCCTCCTGTCCTGACAATCCTGGTCTTTGCATTGGTGAATGTTTTGAACGCTACCATCCACTAGTTGAGTATTAGCGTAGGGTACAGCATTCCACAGACTAGGCACACTTTCACAGAGTCTCCCAAGATGCCATCGCATTTTGAGAGACCCGAACCTGGAACCGGTTACAGTTATAAAAGTTACAGTTACAAAAAAAGTGTAAAAAAAAAAAAAAAAAAACACAAACAAAAATATAAAATAAAAAATAATAGTTGTCGTTTTATTGTTCTCTCTCTCTTTATTCTCTCTCTATTGTTCTGCTCTTTTTTACTGTATTCTATTCTGCAATGTTTTATTGTTATTATGTTTTATCATGTTTGTTTTTCAGGTATGTAATTATTTATACTTTACCGTTTACTGTGCTTTATTGTTAACCATTTTTTTGTCTTCAGGTACAGCATTCACGACTTTGAGTGGTTATACCAGAATGATGCTTGCAGGTTTAGGTATCATCTTGGTATCATTCTTTTCAGCCAGCGGTCGGCTTTCATGTAGAAGCAATCCTAGCGGCTAATTAGCCTCTAGACTGCTTTTACAAGCAGTGGGAGAGAATGCCCCCCCCCCCCCCCCACCGTCTTCCGTGTTTTTCTCTGGCTCTCCTGTCTCAACAAGGAACCTGAGAATGCAGCCGGTGATTCAGCCAGCTGACAATAGAGCTGATCAGAGACCAGAGTGGCTCCAAACATCTCTATGGCCTAAGAAACCGGAAGCTACGAGCATTTTATGACTTAGATTTCGCCGGATGTAAATAGCGCCGTTGGGAAATTGGGAAAGCATTTTATCATACCGATCTTGGTGTGGTCAGATGCTTTGAGGGCAGAGGAGAAATCTAGGGTCTAATAGACCCCAATTTTTTCAAAAAAGAGTACCTGTCACTACCTATTGCTATCATAGGGGATATTTACATTCCCTGAGATAACAATAAAAATGATTAAAAAAAAAAAAAAATGAAAGGAACAGTTTTAAAATAAGATAAAAAAGCAAAAAAATAATAAAGAAAAAAAAAAAAAAAAAGCACCCCTGTCCCCCCTGCTCTCGCGCTAAGGCGAACGCAAGCGTCGGTCTGGCATCAAATGTAAACAGCAATTGCACCATGCATGTGAGGTATCACCGCGACGGTCAGATCGAGGGCAGTAATTTTAGCAGTAGACCTCCTCTGTAAATCTAAAGTGGTAACCTGTAAAGGCTTTTAAAGGCTTTTAAAAATGTATTTATTTTGTTGTCACTGCACGTTTGTGCGCAATTGTAAAGCATGTCATGTTTGGTATCCATGTACTCGGCCTAAGATCATCTTTTTTATTTCATCAAACATTTGGGCAATATAGTGTGTTTTAGTGCATTAAAATGTAAAAAAGTGTGTTTTTTCCCCAAAAAATGCGTTTGAAAAATCGCTGCGCAAATACTGTGTGAAAAAAAAAAATTAAACACCCACCATTTTAATCTGTAGGGCATTTGCTTTAAAAAAATATATAATGTGTGGGGGTTCAAAGTAATTTTCTTGCAAAAAAAAATAATTTTTTCATGTAATCAAAAAGTGTCAGAAAGGGCTTTGTCTTCAAGTGGTTAGAAGAGTGGATGATGTGTGACATAAGCTTCTAAATGTTGTGCATAAAATGCCAGGACAGTTCAAACCCCCCCCCAAATGACCCCATTTTGGAAAGTAGACACCCCAAGCTATTTGCTGAGAGGCATGTCGAGTCCATGGAATATTTTATATTGTGACACAAGTTGCGGGAAAGAGACAAATTATTATTTATTTTTTTTTTTTTTTTTGCACAAAGTTGTCACTAAATGATATATTGCTCAAACATGCAATGGGAATATGTGAAATTACACCCCAAAATACATTCTGTTGCTTCTCCTGAGTACGGGGATACCACATGTGTGAGACTTTTTGGGAGCCTAGCCACGTATGGGACCCCGAAAACCAAGCACCGCCTTCAGGCTTTCTAAGGGCGTAAATTTTTGATTTCACTCTTCACTGCCTATCACAGTCTCGGAGGCCATGGAATGCCCAGGTGGCACAAACCCCCCCCAAATGACCCCATTTTGGAAAGTAGACACCCCAAGCTATTTGCTGAGAGGTATAGTGAGTATTTTGCAGACCTCACTTTTTGTCACAAAGTTTTGAAAATTAAAAAAAGAAAAAAAAAATTTTTTTTTTTGTCTTTCTTCATTTTCAAAAACAAATGAGAGCTGCAAAATACTCACCATGCCTCTCAGCAAATAGCTTGGGGTGTCTACTTTCCAAAATGGGGTCATTTGGGGGGGGTTTGTGCCACCTGGGCATTCCATGGCCTCCGAAACTGTGATAGGCAGTGAAGAGTGAAATCAAAAATGTACACCCTTAGAAATCCTGAAGGCGGTGATTGGTTTTCGGGGTCCCGTACGCGGCTAGGCTCCTAAAAAGTCCCACACATGTGGTATCCCCGTACTCAAGAGAAGCAGCAGAATGTATTTTGGGGTGCAATTCCACATATGCCCATGACCTGTGTGAGCAATATATCATTTAGTGACAACTTTGTGCAAAAAAAAAAAAAATAAATTGTCACTTTCCCGCAACTTGTGTCAAAATATAAAATATTCCATGGACTCAACATGCCTCTCAGCAAATAGCTTGGGGTGTCTACTTTCCAAAATGGGGTCATTTGGGGGGGGTTTGTGCCATCTGGGCATTTTATGGCCTTCAAAACTGTGATAGGTAGTGAGGAGTAAAATCAAAAATGTACGCCCTTAGAAATCCTGAAGGCAGTGATTGGTTTTCGGGGCCCCGTATGCGGCTAGGCTCCCAAAAAGTCCCACACATGTGGTATCCCCATACTCAGGAGAAGCAGCTAAATGTATTTTGGGGTGCAATTCCACATATGCCCATGGCCTGTGTGAGCAATATATCATTTAGTGACAACTTTTTGTAATTTTTTTTTTTTTTTTTTTTCATTATTCAATCACTTGGGACAAAAAAAATGAATATTCAATGGGCTCAACATGCCTCTCAGCAATTTCCTTGGGGTGTCTACTTTCCAAAATGGGGTCATTTGTGGGGGTTTTGTACTGCCCTGTCATTTTAGCACCTCAAGAAATGACATAGGCAGTCATAAATTAAAGACTGTGTAAATTCCAGAAAATGTACCCTAGTTTGTAGGCGCTATAACTTTTGCGCAAACCAATAAATATACACTTATTGACATTTTTTTTACCAAAGACATGTGGCCAAATACATTTTGGCCTAAATGTATGACTAAAATTGAGTTTATTGGATTTTTTTTAGAACAAAAAGTAGAAAATATCATTTTTTTTCAAAATTTTCGGTCTTTTTCCGTGTATAGCGCAAAAAATAAAAACGGCAGAGGTGATCAAATACCATCAAAAGAAAGCTCTATTTGTGGGAAGAAAAGGACGCAAATTTCGTTTGGTTACAGCATTGCATGACCGCGCAATTAGCAGTTAAAGCGACGCAGTGCCAAATTGTAAAAAGTGCTCTGGTCAGGAAGGGGGTAAATCCTTCCGGGGCTGAAGTGGTTAAGAAACTAAACATGAATCACCATGCTCCAAATGATATTGTGAACGTAAAATATAGTGCCACTAGCCACAATGTTGCAGAAACATTATTATTTTTCCATTTGCAACAATGTAGCGACCACTCTAAATATCAAATTAGTGCTGAAAAAACAGTCTATCAGTGAGAACTTCTCTTCTCTAATTCTCCTGCTTGTAAAAAGTTGTAGTAAAAAAATGAAATAAAAATTGAAATAAAGATTAAAATAAAAAAATCAGTCCTCATAAAAATATATTATGCTGATGATGACACAAATCTTCTACTAGAAAGACTCAACGATGATCTTCCCTCTCAAAGATATAGTAGGAAAGGCCGCTTACCGGATCAGGTGGATCTCAGGTTAATAAGATCAGATAGGCATGTTGCATTAGCCTGCCGGCTTCTTTGATTATCACCTGGATGTCGATCGCAGGAGGTTTCCTCATCCACTTCGCCCGATCCGCAAATCACAGGCACCCTCTGTTTAGTTTAACGGATTTTCACAGCTCCAAAGGTTTAAAATCTTCAATCCATCCATAGGACAAAAAGAGCACCTCAGTGGGAACAAAGCGGAAGGGACTCCATAGTGCAGATGTGTATTACAAATTTATTATAAAAACTTATTAACAGTCACTTCAAAAATTTCACTGCAAATAGTCATAGCAATAACACACAGCACTCCAGGAACCGCAAATCAACAACTAAAGGTGCACAGCAAATGGGAACCAGATAAAATACAGCTAAAAATTAGCAGACATGCAGCGAGGGAGCAAACCCACTGACCGCATGGGGAAAAAAACTGAAAAAAAACGTGATGGCGTCACAGCCTCTAGCTTAACCTGAGATCCATCTGATCCGGTAAGCGGCCTTTCCTACTATATCTTTGAGAGGGAAGATAATCATTGAGTCTTTCTAGTAGAAGATTTGTGTCATCATCAGCATAATATATTTTTATGAGGACTGATTTTTTTATTTCATTTTTTACTACAACTTTTTACAAGCAGGAGAATTAGAGAAGAGAAGTTCTCACTGATAGACTGTTTTTTCAGCACTAATTTGATATTTAGAGTGGTCGCTACATTGTTGCAAATGGAAAAATAATAATGTTTCTGCAACATTGTGGCTATTTTACGTTCACAATATCATTTGGAGCATGGTGATTCATGTTTAGTTTCTTAAATATCTAGATGATTTTTAGTAATTTTTTCACATGTTTTTTAATAATTTCTTCACATGATTTCTTTTTTTCACATGTTATGTCTTTTATTATCACAACAATAGTGTTCAGAACTATTAGGATCACATATACTGTATAGCAATACACTGTGCTAAGATGCGCGCTTGTCACACACTATATATGAAACAAAGCAAACCATTTTACTAAGTATTCCTTCGATGACACTGAATTCTGGTTCTGACAGAGCAGGTACCTTACAGGACAGGAGTGGATCTCAGGTGACATGACACAAAGCCACAGGAGAAGTCCAAAAACATTTCTCATACCGTTGAAGGTTACATGATCAAGTCCAGAGGAAATCTATTCTCAACAAAACTGGAATTTTGCATGATTTTTATTTTTTTGACAATTTTTACTAATTTTGAGGCAAAAGATCCTTCCTCTGAATATTCAGTTTTGATTGTTCACGAGGCTGGCAAGTACTGTGATATTCCGATGGTATTGGTAAGTTAAGGAAAGACATTACAATGGTCAATTTATTATTAAGAAATTATTCATTTTTAAAAACATGTTAGACCAGTGGTCTCCTAACTTTTCAGTATGAAGGCCACATTGTAAATTTTATTGATGAATAAAATTTTAATGAATAAATAAGTTTTACTTTAGCTTTATTTTTTGTAATTCTCATTCATAAACAATGGAGAAAAAACTTCAGTAAAACAATGCAAAGAAATTCCAAAAAACCTGAGCCCATGGAAGACCCCATTAAAGCCTCCTTTATATCAAATTCCTCCTTACATCAGAGTCCCCATCAGAACCTCCCTCCATCAGAGTACACCTCTACATCACAAACTTAGTGTGGCAGGGAGCCAAAAGACCCGTGTGAGAGGCCACTGATTCTGGCTTCAGACTGGAATACAATCTTGCAACAGGCTGCATTTGGCCTGTGGGGCGTAATTTGGAAACCCCTGCATTAGACCAAAGATTCTAATGATAGTTTAAAGCGGTAGTAAACACCAGGCTTTATTTTATATTATTATTTCTTATGTGAAACTTACCTTAAAACTGAGCCCTCCAGCTGTCATCGCTCACAGGGCTTCTGTCTTCCCCTGGTCTTTCTTCCTGGTTGGCGGGCTCCGGTCCTTTGATTGGACAAACCGCGATGATGTCATTCCCACGCATGTGTGCGGTAGTCGCTGTTCACTGGACAGGACTTTGAAGGAACAGCATAGGTATGCCGTTCCTTCAGAGGGCATGCGCTGGTGACGTCACCGGTGGCTTCGCAAGTAAATATATTTACTGTACCTATAGGTAAGCCTTTTTATAGGCTTACCTATAGGTAAAAATCAACCAAGGGAGTTTACTCCCACTTTAAGTTATACTTAAAGTGGTTGTTAAGCCACTCTAACATCTTTATACTATCTGCGCTGTCTCCTAATACCTAATGGGTTTTACTTCCTCTTTGTTTCCCTGCAAAGGTAAAGCATGCTATGCATCACATAGTAGCCCATTATGTGTCACTTAGCTGACACAGGAGCCTGCGATGTCACCTCTGTCCCCTCTTCCATGAAGCATCCATCTTCGAGGTATCGCAGCTCCGGCGCTGTGATTGGCCAGAGCTGACGTCACTCCCGTGCATGCGCGCGGGAGCCGCCACTAACGGCACGTTCGCTGTTAGGAACGGCACGCTCGGTGCCTGTCTTTTGCAAATATCTCCTAAACCGTGTAGGTTTAGGAGATATTTCTTGCACCTACCGGTAATCCTTAATCTAGGCTTACCTGTAGGTAAAAGTGGTCTGTAAGGGTTTACAACCACTTTAAGAGACTGTGGATAGTATAAAGATGTAGATGTTATTCCAGCAGCAGGAGGGGAGGGGATGGGCACTGTCGCTAGCTGACAGGCAGGGAGAGGAGGACAGGAGAGACAGCAGGTGATGGAGGCAGGTAAACTGATCACGGTGTTAGGGCTCAGCAGCCATGATAAACCGTGGTCAGTTTACAGGGGGGAGGGTATAGTCAGGCAGGATTAGCCAGGTATTTGAGGTGATACAGGGGGCCAAATACACCACACAAGCACTGTGCTGTATAACATGCTTTAAAGGGACAGGATCCAATTTTTTTTTTTTTTTTTTTTTTTGGGGGTAACAAACCCTTTAAAGGTACCAAAATAGAAGAATGGTGGGATCCTCTTAACCCCCACCCCCCCTCAGGGCCCCATGCTATCAATCTAAACATTACAATGTATTACCCTCTCTCCCCTCATATAAAGGGGAGTCTTTATACAAATCTTTATTACATACTTAAAACATAATAAAAGTCACACAGTGGTCAGACATACAGGTATTGTACTTCCCCAGCGTGTGTTTGGACAGTGAAAGGAGAAGCATCAGCGTAACCGTCCTATCTTTCTGTCACTTAGGTCTCTCCTCCTATCGGCATTCTTCTTGTTAGCACATGAGCACTGTAGCACATTTGACTGGCTCATTGTGTGCCTATCCCTCTTCCAGCCTGAGCTTTTCCCTACAGGAACTGCAAGAGACTGATACCCAAAAAGCTAGGTACATACTGGAAGTTCTTTTTTATTGAACCCAGCAAGCTGAACAAAAAAACACTGAGAGGTCGCCATACTATGTGATGTTAGTGTGGCGATCTCCCTCACTGAGCTATTGTGTTGCCCCCAACTCTCCCCCCCAGAGCACACCGAATAGCGGCATTGGCAGCCATTGACTGCCAGTGCTGATCGGATGCTGGTTTTCCGCATGCTTCTTTGACAGCATGACCGGCTTGTGTCGGGCAGGCTGTTGTACACACTGGCCGAATGTGTACCAGCTTTTATTGCACCCATTTTTGTAGCAAAAAATTTTTTTTTTTTTTTGCACATGAGCCTGAGAAACAATTCAGCTATGATAAGTGGATTGTGGGTGCAATTCCAGGCTCCTGTAGACTCTTCCTCCAGCTGTCCATATTGAGATATAGACTTTCAGTTAGAGAATTGGACGAAGTGTTGATGGACTGTGAGTGTGGTAATCATTGCATTTGTGTTCCATTGGCAACTACAAGTCGGTCTGCCGCAGTTAAGATGGGATTTTTTAAGATAGTTTGTTCATTGATAAATCTTTGTCGTGATGCAGCTGTGCGGATGGAGCCATGCACAGCGGTGGTGATTTCCAATTTGACAGATGCTGCAGAGGAGATGAACCTCTACACACTGTCAGGAGGGTTCACTTGGCACCATGTTACACATGGCTTTAAAGGTGACATTAGATTTTAAATTTTAGATTCTAAGGCAGATGACACACAGGCAGTTTTATGCAGAAATGAATTGCTGCTGCAAATCGCTAATGCCAGGGATTAACAGCAATTTGTAGCTAGTGATTTAATAGCTAGGGTGGCTGGTGATTTCCTGTGCCATTGGGGTGTGCTCTGCTACCAATCCCTTTCCTTCAGCTTTACATGAAGAGTGATTGGCGCTTATGATTATTTTTTTTCAAATATAAATTTTATTGAGCACAAACAAAGGGAGAGATCCCAGCATTACAAACAATTTTAAAATATCGTGTACATAACAGACACTTTGTTCAGTGTGTCAGAACGCATTAAACATTATACACCCGAACATTGCAATATAATGATGTAGTTAACATACAACATATGGGTTGATGTATGGTGCTTATGATTTTGCCACCAAGCCAAAATGGTGATGAATCTTGATCGCCGAGCAACAGAACGACAAATAGATTTACACATTTCACAGTTAGCGATCCCATAGGAAGGCATTATGATTTTCTTAGTGATAAATTGCTGTAATAAAAAAGGGAGGGAGTAATCGCCTGTGTGTCATCAGCCTTAAACTGTTTGCATTTAAAGTCTACAATAGTAACTATAGAACTGAATGAATGTGTTCCTTTTCTAACTGCATAGATCTCAGCTTTAAACACTACAACGCTTATCAACTAAGGATGCACTCACGCTGGTAGTTTTAAGCGTTCTTGAGTGCCATTCACCCCCTTGGTCCGGATCGTTTGTGTAGTATGAGTGCTGTGAACTGTGGTTGGCATCAATTAAGAGTACTTTGTCTGAGATCACCCGGAAGAGGGGATCCCAGGCTCAGTTCAGTTATGGTCCTGTACCGTTTGCTTCAGTGTAAGTGTACACCATGCCAGACAACAGAACTCCCCAAAGATGACTAAGTATAGAAGTAGGGATCACTGTGGTCTGGTTAGTGGAGGTGATGATGTAGGTAGACCTGGGAACACTTCCTTATAGCCCAGTGGGGGAGGGAAAAGGGGGGACAGTCGAATGTGGGCACTGTTCAGTTCAACCAGTCCCAGTGTGAGTGCACCCTAAGAAATATTTTTTATTCAAAGTTTTTAATGAAATTCCATTGTTGTTTGTATATGTAGCAGTACCCCCGTAGGGGCTGCTGAGTGATGTGACCTGTCACCCTACCCAGCCCGGCATTCACTTCCAGTCACTCCAGACAATGAAAAGTCCATCAGCTTTGTTTTTGTATTTTATTGAGGGATTAAACTTGGATAGGGTAAAGAATTAATGGGATGCCCAGAAAAGATTCTTGCATGGTTTGGGACAAGTTAGATACTTTCCTCCTGCACAACACTTGCTGCAGACTATCACACCTCCCTTCAGCACAATTCTTCAGGCGCAGCTAGCACATGGTTGAGCCTAACTCTGGTTTCAGTCAGGCCTTAGCAAAATTCCTCATTACAGGCAGGGACCGTGGGCCCCTGTGGTGTAGCAAAAGACAGTTCTGGTGCTAGCTGCCCTCTTTGGTTGACTACTGATCCCAGTCAGCCCTTTGCAGACCCTGACAGCCCTCCCGACTGCAGCGACACGACTTCACTGCCAGTAACCTCAATCTCTCCCGCTAGCTCTACATCCGTCTTAGACTGCACACTCCCAGTCCGTTCTGGCATGCCTCTCTCACCTCTCCTAACTGTGCCTGTCACTCACTGATACCTGATGGATCCCTCCTGGAGACTTACCCAACAGTATTCCCCACTGTCCTCTCCTGCTCCTGTTCAGGACACCCCTTGGGTTGTTTGGGGTTCAAATTCAGCTCTAAGCCCCCTGGCCCAAAGTCACCCCCCCAGATTGGTTGGCTCCCCACAAGACCCCGGCAGCCTAACGCTCCATCTCCAGTTCTTCCACCCAAACAAATCCTCCCCAGCTGGGCTGACTCTAGGTATTTTAAGGAAGCCTGCCCCCTGCCAATCCAGATTGGGGATTGGTCAGTGCTTTACCCCTCTTCCCCACCTTCCTTCTAGAAGCCTCTAGAAGCAGAAGGGAGGTAACCGAAAGATGAAACTAGCTGTGAGTCACCAGCCTACTCTAGGCCACTCCCAGCCCCACAGATCAAAACAGACCTAGCTTCGAGCTAGGCCTGCTTAAATTTACCTGCTCTGCAAAACTACATCTAGCACCTACCTAAGGTAGAGGGTGCTACATATAGAAAAATATCAGAAAATTTTAACAAGATATTTTCTTGTAAACAGTATCTTCAGTATGGATTCCAAACAGTACAAATTCTGATGTGCATGAATACTTAGCAACAGGTCGCAAATTTCAATTTTAATGTAGTTTGGCTGAGAAAATGTAACCTTTATATTGCTACAAGTCATTGGTTTTTAAACATACTAAGGCTGGGTTCACACTATTGCAAATTGGATGTGGGCTCCCCGCATCCAATTTGCAATAGCAGGTAATTTTGACTGGCTCTCTATGGAGCCGGTTCACATATCTCTGCTGCGGCTCCGGTGCGAATTTGCACAGGAGCCCTGTGCGTCTTTTGTGGTCCATTTCAGGTGCGAATTCAGCCAAATATTCGGGCTGAAATCGGACCTAAAACAGTGAACGAGGACGCACCGGACCCCTTCTGTGAGCCGCATGCCAAGATAACGTGAACCCAGCCTAAGACTATATATAGAGATATATATATATATATATATATATATATATCCTATGCACTTTGTATAATATGTAAATAGTCAAAGTATGCTGTATTGATACCGGTATAAGCCCTGTTTTCTGTCATTCTTTTGCAGTGGCTTTAAAGCGTATGTTGAATTTTAATGTTCCTCTTGTAAAGAGCAGCACGGGCGAGCCAGTATGGAAGGTAAGAGTTCTCCTGGGAGGTTTAAATGTATGCCCTAGGTTCTTCCTCGTTCACAATTCTCTCCACTTAACTCTGTTAAAGTTGTATCTTTACTTCAATGCAGTGTATACATCTCCCAAGAGGTACTATTTTGTCAATGGAAACTTAGTCCCTTTCACTCTGGGTCTCATTTTTGAATGACAAGTGTTCGGTCATGCAACACCGTACCCATATGGAATTTCATTAATTATTTTCACACTAATAGAGCTTTCTTTTGGTGGTATTTAAAGCGGCGTTTCGCCTGCCCCAGCAAAAAAAAAAATCAAAGTCAGGAGCTACACATACTGTAGCTGCTGACTTTTAATATTAGGACACTTACATGTCCCGGAATCCATCGATGTCGACACCCCAGCCGATGTTTCCATTGGCTCTCGGGTGCTGCCGCTGCCATTCGTAGTGAGGGAACCCGGCAGTGAAGCCTTTTCGACTTCCCTTTCTGAATGGCCCGATGGAGTAAGGAGGAGGGGGGCCGAACTTCCGAGTAATCACGCCACCGCGCGATCTTCCGGAAGTGGGGACACATACCTGTCAAAAACAGGTACGTGCTCCCACCTCTCCCCTGAAAGGTGTCAAATGTGGCACCGGAGGGGGGGGGGGTCAGATAAACGGAGCTTCCACTTTTGGGTGGAACTCCGCTTTAATCACCACTGGGTTTTTTATTTGTTTCTGTTATAAAGTTTTACAAATCTTGAAATTTACTGCTATAAGCACACATAGTATGTAAAAAAAAAAAAAAAATCAACACCCCAGAGTGGTACAGTGATACTATGGTAATACAGTATTGCTCTGGTCACAGTATGGTTAAAAAAAAAAAGAGAAAAAAAGAGGTAATAAATAATAATTAAAAAAAAAAAAATGTTTACGTCCTGTCACCAGTCCCTGGTTACCACCACACCAATTATATGATGACGCTGTACTGCACTGGTGACTATGTGTAAAATATTTTTTTAAGAATTTGAAAAAAAGCTTTTTCTTTTTTTTTTTCATTTTCCACAAAAAACTGACAAAAAATTACTTCAGACACACACACACACCATGACTCTTACTAAATACCTCAGACTGTCTGCTTTCCAAAAAGGAGTCATTTAGGGGTATTTGTACTGTCCTGGTTTTTTTGTGCCTCAAGAAATGAGATACATCAGTACATCAGGATTGATCAATTTTCAGATATATACCATAGCTTGTGGACTAGTTTTTTGGCCTAAAATTATGAAAAAAGATTATTTATTTACAAAATTTTATAACAGAAACAAATAAAATTTTCTGTCTTTTTTCATCTAGTTAGCAAAAAATAAAAAATCCAGTGGTGATTAAATACCACCAAAAGAAATCTCTATTTGTGTGAACAAAATGATAAAAGCTTAGTTTGTGTACAGTGTTGTATGACTGCGTAATTGTCATTCAAAGAGCTACAGCACTGAAAGCTGAAAATTGACCTGGGCAGGAAGGGGGTAAAAGTGCCTGATATTGAAGTGGTTAAAGTGATAAGCTTCCAATTTTTTTTATATAAAATAACAAACACATCATACTTACCTGCTCTGTGCAATGGTTTTGCACAGAGCAGCCCTGATCCACCTTTTCTCTGCTTCCCTGACGATACTTCTGGCTCCTCCCTCCTTGCGGGCTCACTCCAGAGCCACCCTGTCTACATTAAAGGGGTTGTAAAGGTAAAAATTTTTTCACCTTAATGCATTCTATGCATTAAGGTGAAAAAACTTTTGACAGTACCGCCGCCCCCAGCCCCCCCGTTTTACTTACCTGACGCCTCGAATCTTCGCTGCACGTTCTTGTCATCTTCGCTGCAGCTCAGCCTGGTCGCTGATTGGCTGCAGTGGATGGATTGAAAGCAGCGCAGCCATTGGCTCGCGCTGCTGTCAATCACATCCGATGACGCGGCGCGCCGGGGGGCGGGGCCGAGTGATACAGCGAGCGGCTATAGCCGCCGGCTGTATCACGGGAGCGCGCCCGCAAGCACTCACCACCATGCGAGGGAGCTCGCATTAAGGTGGTGAATGCTTGCGGGGAGGAGCTGAAACAGCCGCCGAGGGACCCCAGAAGACTAGGTTCGGGGCCACTCTGTGCAGAACGAGCTGCACAGTGAAGGTAAGTATGATATGTTTGTTATTTTTAAAAAAAAAAAAAATTACCTTTACAACCGCTTTAATTTTGGAAATGTTGCTTTATCACATGACATTAAAAAAAAAAAGTATCGGTAATCGGTATCAGCGAGTACTTGAAAAAAGTATCTGTACTTGTACTCGGTCTTAAAGTGGTATCGGTGCAGTCCTACTAAATACATACATCCCCAAACAGGTTGAACTGGATGGACTAGTGTCTTTATTCAACCTTACAATTTATATAACTATGTGTATTATCTATTTACTTGAAACAATCCCATCTTTTTTTATTATATGAAAAATTAGGTATAATGTTTGCTTGCACTAAAATTTCTTTTAGTGTATTATTTTCCAGAAAATACAGTTAAATACTATAGGCACAGTCTTAAAGTAAACATGTCATTAGCTAAATATAAATAATGATATTTGAAGCGCTTCACAATGTGCATGAAAATGAATATATAAGAATAAATATAAATAGTCAAATAAATCCAGCGGTGAGTAAAAATTCCTATAAAATCCAGCAATCAAAATAGTGTAAAATTATAAAAAATTAGTGACACCAAATGTGTAAAAAATTCACATAAAAAATCCACATAAAAATAAATATATAGGGATGTATTCAGAAGGTTCAATTATACAGGTGTAGAATCCTGATTGGTATAGAGCTTTTGATCACTAGCAAAGCTGTTTAAAAACACTTGCTTAATTAAGGTGCTCATTGATAGTACCAATGTGTTTTTTGCTTCTATTCACAACCAATGTGAGAATCATAAACAGGCAGATAAGAGAAAAAAACAATCATTGTGCAATAGTTAGGATACCAAGGTACACAGGCAAACTTCAATCCACTCACGTGTGCCTTATAATGATAAGGCATATGCAGGTTTTACTATAGCAGTCAGCCGCCTTAGACAGGAGCAGATTCAGTGCAGTACACTGTGTGAAACTGCTGATCTGCACAGAGCTTCCTTGGCTCCTCCCACGCGTTACATCACAGTCACGTGACTTTTTCAAGGATCCTTGAAAAAGTCACGTGACTGTGATGTAACGCGTGGGAGGAGCCAAGGAAGCTCTGTGCAGATCAGCAGTTTCACACAGTGTACTGCACTGAATCTGCTCCTGTCTAAGGCGGCTGACTGCTATAGTAAAACCTGCATATGCCTTATCATTATAAGGCACACGTGAGTGGATTGAAGTTTGCCTGTGTACCTTGGTATCCTAACTATTGCACAATGATTGTTTTTTTCTCTTATCTGCCTGTTTATGATTCTCACATTGGTTGTGAATAGAAGCAAAAAACACATTGGTACTATCAATGAGCACCTTAATTAAGCAAGTGTTTTTAAACAGCTTTGCTAGTGATCAAAAGCTCTATACCAATCAGGATTCTACACCTGTATAATTGAACCTTCTGAATACATCCCTATATATTTATTTTTATGTGGATTTTTTATGTGAATTTTTTACACATTTGGTGTCACTAATTTTTTATAATTTTACACTATTTTGATTGCTGGATTTTATAGGAATTTTTACTCACCGCTGGATTTATTTGACTATTTATATTTATTCTTATATATTCATTTTCATGCACATTGTGAAGCGCTTCAAATATCATTATTTATTCTTTTAAAGTGACTCTGAAAACACTCTCTTTTGATAGCAGCCTCACTTGGTTTTATGTGTTATTATCAGATATTTAGCATCACAGCGCTTTTTTTTTTATATATATTATTAGCTAAATATAGGAACCCTCAATACTGAATACTGTACTTAGGCCACTGACTTGATTTTCATTTTTGTCATGTTGTTTCCGGTGTCTGAGAACACCAGCCAGAGGGGTCAGCATGGTAGCCTTCATTTTTCTCCCATGACAAGTTTCCTTTAATGCCCAACTCCAGGGAAAAAAAATCCCCTTTGCAGGCAAACCCCCCCCCCCAGTGCTGCAAGGGTTAATTTACACATTATGTCTAGGGGAGAGATGAAGAAGCTGTTTAATTTATCTGATTCCCCATTCCAGCCACCTCCAGCGCTATCCTCCTCCACCCAAATTGTAAAGGTGGATTTCTTTATTTTTATGGAGCTGGGCTTTAAGCATCACACACATGCTTGCACACACAAACTTCTAATATGGGGTCCAGTAAGAGCCCTGCAAGCCCTTCCACTTACGCTACATGCAACCCTGCAGTTTTTTTTGATTCTTTGAGCCATCAGGCTCATTCTTTTGCCGGCCAACTCTCTGCTGTCTGACCTCTTGACTGTACTCTTTTTTTTTTTTTTTTTTTTTTTTTCTCATACAGGATCTCTTAGTCCTTCTGCCTGCCTATGGTAGACTTCACCCACTGATTTCCCCTCAATCTTTCCCAGAGCATGATTTCATTTTTCACGAAGTAGAGTACTTTCTATTTTTTGACACTGCATGTTGTATTTTGTAGTTACGCACTTTACTCATCATATCACATGCAATCATTATATGCGATGAAACACTGATTTATCTTATTGTACAAATTATTGTGGAATGTAGTTGCTAATATATTGTCATTCACATGAAGAAGAATTGACAGAATCAGAGGGATTACCTAAGAATGGTGCAAGCTTTATGCCTGTGCCACTCTTCTAACTAACTAACGGAGCAGATCCTGAGCCTTCATAACAAAAAGGGCGAAAGCTTCTTTTTTTAATTAGGACTCATCAGCTCCTTTTTCTGTGCTTTGCCTGCAGCAGTCATGGCACAGACACTCAGTTGAAAGCTGGAGTGAGGAAGAGGTCTGTTAATTCTGCAAGCTCTGCTCATGTTGTGAAATTAGGAAAGGATTTCTGAATGCAGTGCTAGGGGCTCTTCTGTAAGACTTCATGTACACGGGACGTTTTTACAAGCTCTCCTGAACGATTTAACTTGACAGATAGTAACCCACGTTTAAAACGTCTGTTTTGCCACGTTTACATGCCGCATTTAGCGGCATTTTGCCGTGTTTGCTTTTAGAAGCGTTTCTAGAAAAAAAAAAATTATTTATTTTTTTTTAAATGACCAAAAACTAAAAACGCCTATAAACGAAACGCGGGTTGATGCGTTTGGCGTCTGCAGCTTCGGAAACTTTGGCGTCTGAACTCATTTTTTTGCCTTCAAAAAAAGGCCTATAAACGCAGCTGCCTAAAAATGACATTTAACGAACCTGTGTACATGTACACATAAGATAACATTGAATGAGTTCAGGGACAGCTGAAAAAAGTGTCCAACTGCCTCTGAACGTCCGTTTAGCAGCAGCAGTGTACATGGGGCCTTAGGGTCGGTTCACACTAGGACGACTTGTCAGGCGACCTAGCTGCCTGACAAGTATCGTCCAGTTCTGTACAATGGAACCGTTCTAATGCTTCGCTCCGACTTAGAAAAAGGTTCCTGTACTACTTTGGGGGTGACTTGAGGCGACTTGCATAGACTTCTATATAGAAGTCGTTTTGCAAGTCGCCGCCCCTGTCGTGTCCAGGTCGCCTGAGGCAGTCGCGCTGCAAGTCGCGCTGCCTCAGTGTGAACCGGGGCTTAGGGTTGGTTTTGTCACATTCTTTGAGTTCAGCTTTAGTTGACCTTGTAGCAGTTGATAATGTTGGATATCCTAGTGTTTATTTATTTCTAGGCACTAAACATTTTACTTCCAATACAAATGTTTTGGCTTAAGTCAGTTATAATGCTTCTTGCTTTTCAGGTCCTTATTTATGATCGTTTTGGCCAAGATATCATCTCTCCTCTGCTCTCTGTAAAGGAACTGAGAGATATGGGGGTCACTTTACACCTGTGAGTTTATTTTATTCATTTTTTTTGTGGCTAGATTTATTGAAACTAATACAGCGTTGAAATATCTTTAAGTAGTGTACAATGTGGTGGACACCAGCCTCACTTTGCAGTTGTATATCTTACTGTTGGAACAGTCATGAAGCATGAAGCCTTAGTAATGTATTGGCATTTAAGTTACCAATTTGACAACATTTTTTTCTATCAACCTTTTAGCCAAGGTTCACGCTAATGCGATGTGGGGTTTGCAAAACGCAGTATGATTGGCAGAATCAGAAGGTGTGAACACCCATGCAATCTGATTCCAGTGCGGCAAAAAACCTTTTCCATGCTGATGCAGTGCGATTTGAGCCATACAAAATGAATGAGCCCAAATCGCACTGCAAAGAATCGCATGTGATTTTAACAGAAATGCGGTGCGATTACTGTCCGAATCACATGCGGTTCCCTGCACTGCAACAGTGTTGAACCTAGGCTTAATGTTTTATTTGTATATGGCACAATTTTATATATTTTAGAAATCTGTTTTGGTAGTTATTTTGAAAATAGTAATTAAAATGTAATTAGATAGATAGATAGATAGATCTAAAATACATTTGAACAATACAAAAATCTGGTCTACTGTTATTCTACATTTGAAGCATACTAAGATGGAAAACCTGGAGGGGCTCCTTTTAGGGACCGTGTTTTCATTGTGCATTGAAGAAGCAAACATGCGTCTCAAGGAGTCGGCAAAGACCTGTGTGTGTGTGTGTGTGTATAAAATATATAATTTTTTTACACAGAGATATATATATATATAATATATATATATATATATATTTATAAAAGGACTTTCCTTTTTATAGTCAGTTGTTTTTGTATAATACAGTGGCTCCTAAACCTAGCAGTAGGTGTATGCTGTTAAGCAAATTTTTACTCCTCTAAAGCCTGGTGCACACTAGAGTTTTTTTTTTTTTTTTTTTGTGCAACCTTACGGGGTTGCACAAAAAACACTTTTCGGTCTAAGACACTACACTGTAACCATATGAGGTTAGTCCAGCGATCCCCCCCCCCCCCCCCCTCTCCCCCTGAGCTGTTGTGTTCTGACAGGGGGACGGCCCCCCGCCAGAACACTGCGATCAGTGCTCTCTGACATTGGCTGAGAGCGCTGATCGGGAGTCTTTTTTGGAGTATTTTTTGTACCAGGAAATGTCTCCTGATTTTCTGCCCGTGTGTACAGGACTTAAGGTTTTTTTTTTTTTTTTACACACTACAGTCTGATTGTTCAATTTTCTTTAGATCTACCAAAAAGTATGCAGTTCAAGGGCTTGCTTGATTAGAAAAAATTGATTGGATGCTCGTATTACAAAGTTATGGTAAAGCTAAATTTCATTGTACAGAGATTATATGGTCAGATTGTAAAGGAATATGGTGAGCCAAAAAGTATGAATTACACACCAGGGATCAATTAGCTATTGACATCTGCAGCCTAGAAATAATCCACTTAGCACAAGTTGTTCTAAAACTTCCCTTAGCACAAGTTGTTCTAAAACTTTATGCTTTGGTTAGGAGCAGAGCACTACAGAACAGGTTTGGTTTGATGTAAATACGTAATTGTTTTATGATGCTTGTATTCACTTTATTTCTCTGTTTTCTAACTGCAATACAAAATGTACCTATTGTTCTTATAACTATGTGAGAAGTTAGTCTTACTGCCATAGATTGAGAATCCTAGTGATAGAAGGACTGGAATACTTCTCTTTACTGGAAATAGTTCTAGTCAAGGCACCTTCAATTGTTGATCTTATGGTCCCTGTTAAAGGAGAGGATCAGCCAAACTGATTCTCTCCCTCGGCAAAGATCCAAATGCTTTGGAGTTGTATTTCTTTCAGGAAAGATCAAAAGTATATTTGCCATTTCTTTATTAATATGCTGCTGAAAATGACAGCTCAGTATGTCTGTATTTATATACAGTCTATTCATCACAGCACTATATATTCTTTTCTTCAGACTTCTGCACTCAGACCGTGATGCAATTCCAGATGTTCCAGCTGTGTATTTTGTGATGCCTACAGAGGAGAATGTGGATAGAATCTGTCAGGTATGGCTTTGTTCTTATTTTACTTGTTTTCAGCAGTTTTCCTTACCCATTACATCCCATAAAATTACATTCAGCAAAAAATGGGTCTGCAGTGCTCTTCAGCACAATAGTGCTCCCATATAAAGTGTATATACTTCAGTCTCTTCTCCTTTGGCAGCTTCTGAATCAATTTACTACATGACCACCACAGTCCTAGGTTTTAAAGGAAAGTCATCATGCTGGGAATATGGAGCTGCTGTACTTTATCCCACTCTTAAAATGCTATCCCCTATTTTTTTTTAGAAGGTGCTCAGCCAGAAAGAGTATCTTTCATATTTACCCTATTGCAGGATTCATTTAAGAGGAGTTCTGTTTGGAATTCTGCTTACTTACAGCAGATAAGGCTGAACAATCCCTATGCTAGTTGTGTCTTGGAGATAATAACCCACACAGTGATTTCTATCTGTTGTATTGCTGGCACACTGCAGGAAAACTCTTACAATCTCCTGCCCAATACATTCATGGATAGGTTCTTTCAGAGTGTTAGTAGTATTCTGCTCTACTGCATGCTGATGTGGGGGAGGAAGGTAGTTTTGCATATGCTGGTACTGATAAATGCAATAATCTTGCTGCATGTTGGTGGTGAAGAGTATCCCGTATTTATATTGTAACACCACAAACAGGCCCAATGTTTGGCTTCTTTGAATTGTTTTTTTCTTAATTGCAGGATCTGAGGACCCAGTTGTATGAGTCCTATTACTTGAACTTCATCTCTGCAATCTCCCGCAGTAAACTGGAAGATATAGCAAGTGCAGCACTTACGGCTAACACAGTGGCTCAAGTATCAAAGGTGAAATTGCTTATTAGCATTATCTGTTAGAGTGTGTCATTTGAGCAGCAATTTGCACATTAAAATCTAGTGGACAAATACAGTACACACATCCTTAGGATCCTCTTGCAGACTTGCTTTGCATTATCAATCATCCAAGCAAACAGTTTAAAGAAATATGCTTATTTTTATTTAATGAAGGAAATAGGGATATGGTGACTTGTAGGTTAAACCAAATGAACATATCTAATCATTTATACAAACTCACCTTTTGGAGCACCAACCAAAAGTAGTGATTCAGTTTGAGAGACAGATCTACTGCAAGATTGCAATTTGCTTGTACATTTAATATTCTACTATACTATGCACATTTTAGGCCTGAAGCATAGGTAAAAACCCCAAACATTATATATGCTGCGCTATCCAAATATAATCAAGTGATTATCTTACTTAATGCTAATAATACTAACTACTGTTTAATAGTGATGGTGAGTTATTACATTCTTATGTAATTTAATCAAACAAACATAACAATGCAATCTGATGAGATTAAAATTTGTAATCATAAACGACTAGAAATTGCAGTCTTGTGCGATATTCCCAATGACAACCTGTGTACCATACACCCCTCTATATACACATGTTGCATTCATATACAATAGACAACTTGCAATCCAATACGATCATTGCGATAAATGCGATAATTGCATTGACAACTTGTAATTTTCATAAATCTATATAAAAGTGCATCAGTAATCAATAATTTATATAGATTTATGAAAATTACAAGTTGTCACTGCAATTATTGTATAGGATTGCAAGTTGTCTATTGTATATGAATGCAACATTTGTTTATAAAGGGGTGTATGGTACACAGATTGTCATTGGGAATATCGCACAAGACTGCAATTTCTAGTCGTTTATGATTGAAAATTTTAATCGCATCAGATTGCATTGTTATGTTTGTTTGATTAAATTACATAAGAATGTAATACCTCACCATCACTATTAAACAGTAGTTAGTATTATTAGGATTAAGTAAGATAATCACTTGATTATATTTGGATAGCGCAGCATTATATTGGTTTAAATTTTTGTTTGGCACGAGCATATGGGACATAGTCAATGCTAGCAGCTGTCCTTTAATTACGTTTAATTATCATCTGGATCTCTACATGGTAGCTCACAAGACATTGTTTGCTTTTTAGATTATATATTCTAAAATTGGAGATCCTTGAGAATAAAATGGTGGAAGTTGCAATTTCAACCTGAAAGCTGACAGTCAGCTTGTAAAGTTTACCCAGACTCCTGGCTGCTGTAGAAATTGTTAAGGGAATATGCTTGCTGAAAATCTCCTGCATCTGCTTCTGGGAGTCTGGTATTCCTTGTCCCCCTCTTTATGGTGTGGTTCCTTTCCCTGACCCTTACGTCACCACAGGACATGTAGAGACCATCAGATGGAACCGCAGAGTTTGTGTGGGCGAGAACAAGGCATTTGACACTCCCAGAAGTGAGTGCAGAAAATTAAGAAAAAAAGGAAATTAAAAATAACAAACATTTTTACTTACTTAAATTATTACCTTGTCCCCTGCCAGGTCTACACTGAGAACTTAGCGATCAAGGACCGCTGATCGTTAAGTTCGGATTTTCTCTGAGCACAGTTATATCTCTCCAGTGCTCACTGGAGCGCCAGAATGTGAAAGGGGCAGGAATGGCTGACTCAGGTTCTCAGCGGCGCGCATTATTGGCAGGATCCCTGCAGAGCCTGGACTGGCTCTGTGACGACAGCAGACGATGATTTAGCCTACTGTAGGATAAATCTGGGTCAAAGGAGTGCAGAACTAAGTGCACTCCTGTGACCTACAGGTGAAGTATTGCCAAACTCTTTTTAATCCCTTATAGTAGAACATTTACCATAACAATTTGAAAACAATTAATGTTCTTTAACAAAAGAACATACATTTCACATTAAAGGATAATTTCACCTTTTGAAGCAGGTAACATGTTACACCCATATTTAGAGTGTAACGTCTAACATGCTTCAGCACATGTCCTCCTCATCCCCCTTGATCTCCCCCTATTACAGTGGGCAGGGGATCCTCTCACCACAACAGTTTTCACATTTTAAAAAAACCTCCACGCCGCACAGCCGCTTCATTCATTCACAGGAATCTTTGAATGAGAGTCTGCCACCATGGCAGATGGCTTGTAGTTCTCAGTGAACTGCGAGGGTACTGATGAGCACCCTTGTAGTGTGTTCACAAGCTCTTCAGCTTTCAACCTGCTGCTTCAGCTGTAGGGCTTGTCTGCAGGAGCCTGACATTGCAGCTGTGATCCACTGGTCCACTGCAGTGCTTTGCAGGCTCCTGTTGAAAAATATTAAATTCACATTTTTTTGTGCAAAAATATTTGCATTTTATTATTTTTTGTCAAAAGGTGAACTTGGCCATCAATAATTATGTTACCGGAATTAGTGTGTGCTGTCAGTTGCCTCCGGCATTGCTCCTGTTTCTTCTTGCCCGAGGCCCCATTGTGCTGAACTCCATACAAAGAAATTGAGGCTGCCACTTCAGCCTCTAGTAGATCCTTATATGCTGGCAACCGCTGGGAGTACAGGCAGAGAACGAGCTTGTCTCCGTAGAAGTCAATTAAAATGGAAAAGCAGTCCCAATAGCCACACATCACACGAAACCATCATGTAAAGAGTGGAAGCAACCTCAGCCTAAACTCTGTCCATGCCACTCCCCGTCATTTTTTACCCTGCCAATGGGGCTTATGTCTAAGCCCCGTGGGTGGGGCGAAACATTACAGGGGCGTGGCCTGGACAGAGTGTAGGCTGAGGCTGCTTCCACTCTGCATTAAGGTTTTGTGTGATGCGTGGCTCTTGGGACCTCTTTTCCTTCTTCATTGCCATTGTGCTGAAGCTCAGGGCAGTCACTTCCCTTTTAAAAACTCTCCTTAGTGGCAAAAACTATATGTCACGGTTCCAGCCCTGACTGTATGTCTTGGCTCAGCTAGAGGGGAAAGCTGGCTATAGCTGCACAGTGCTCAGATTCAGATTTGTAAGGCAAAAATTGAATGGTGGGGGGGAAGAGGAGGGACAGGGAGATCCATGGGGTCCAGTCAAGCGCATTGTTGCCTTTTGTTTTGTGGCTGTTGTCATGGGTACCAAACCTTGAGGAATTTTACAGTAGTTTTCACTAAGTGGGTTTTTCGTGTACCATAGTGCCCATCACTCTCTGTTTCATCATCGCAAAATTGAGTGTTGGTTTCTTCAAGCTTTAGCCAATGTTTCCTGGCAGCAAAAAGTAATCCAAAAGAAATCCACTAATTTTTTCCCGCATCTGGGAAGGTCATGCCTGTGTAGCAACGCTTTCCAGGTATCCTGAATTAAGTTGTGATTCAGAACTGATTCAATCCTATTGAAAACATGGATTCAGAATGGAAGAGTTTTCTTTCACTAAATGAGCAACTGAAAATTTGCTTCTGTCAGTTACAGGAAGTCTCTCTCCCACTTTTCAATATATAGGAGATTTGAGGAGATCATAGAGTCGCTAAGGGTAGTGTATTAAGTGAAAACGAGGCCTGTAGAGTGGGGGCTTTTCAGGCAGTGATTTTTAAACGGAGTCAATCGTATTGACCAATCTGTGCAAATGTAATCTCTAATTTGCATGTTATCAGAATGTTCCCTCATGGGACAATTTCTAGTGTTCTCTGAGGTGTTGCAGATATTTTACGCCATTTTATAAGCAGTCATAGACCTATTTAACAACACCATTGAAAGGCTTGTGGGTTCTCAAGTGCAGAGAGGAATGATGGATTTGCAGGATCACTGGAAGTGGGAGGTGAGGTGAAAATATGAAAAGAAAAATGCTGGAAAAATTCACAAGGTCTTTAGGAATGCTACATAGTAGGATCTGTTTTCGGGATCTTTGGTGGGGGTGGCCAGATTAAGTTAAAGATAGGAAATAGAGTGCATTATGAATGGTAACAAGGCTCCAGAGGGGCAGTTTGCAAGAAGCATGTAGTGATCCTAAGGGTGCAATTTGGGCTGCAGTATAGTATTTCTTTTACTTTTTTTCGGAGATATAGTAAGGTGACCACTACTCCTGGACTGCCATGGTGCCAGATGAATTTTAAAAGTTTCCTTTCTTTAATGCACATTATTTGACTGGGGATTGGGATCAAAAGGACCCTAAAATAATATAGAAGTTTGGGTAAGTAAGTCATTTTTAGTGCATGGATACTGTCAAACCAAGATGGAGTGTGCGCCAAGAGGGGAGAAGGTTAGAAAGTTCTTTAAGGTAAGGAGGATAATTGGCCTTGTATTGAAAGTTGAAAGAAGGGTTGAGGTTGATACATAAGTAAGGCAATGAGGTGAACCAGGTAAAGTTTTAGTTCTCTAAATCTGGTGGTGAAGATAGGGGCTCAAATTAAATTTTAAGGCTTTGGATTTGGCTTCATTGACCTGAAGATTTTAAATAGTTGCAAAGGGTGTTGAATAAATTGGGCAGGATACTGTGGGGGGGAGAGAGACATGCAAAAGGATGTAGTCTGCGAACATCATTTGTTTATTGAGCTTACCTGCAAGTTCTAGGCACTGAATGTCAGGATTTGCTCTAATGGCAACTGTGAGGGCCTCTAGGGTCAAAATAAAAAGAATCAGGGATAAAGGGCAGCCCTGTCTGGTGCACAGCTTACTGGGAAGGAGTCAGAGGTGAATTCATCATATTTTATTGTGGCCATCAGCTGGGCATATAGAACCTTGACCCAGAATATAAAGTATTAGTAATGTACTCCATTTGCGGAGAGTAATAGTCATAAATTGCCAGGAAAGGGTGTCAAAGGCCTTGTGCATGTTGAGGGAGAACAACATAGATTCCACCAACCAGGTTCAGGTGAGATAAGAAGTTTGTATTGCAGACATTATCACTTGCTCCTCTCAAGTTGAAAAAGCTCTTTGTGGATAAGACCCAAGAAAAAGTTTATACTAGTGACTAGACGTCGACTGATATATCGGCCGATATTTGGCGTTTTTTATTTAATCGGCATCAGCCGATTGTGCTCATAAAAAAGGCCGATTATAACTTCAGTGCGACTTACAAATGACTTCTGTAATAGAAGTCAATGCAAGTTGCCTGAAGTCTTCTGTGAAGGGACTTCTCTCCTCTCTGGGCAGCCTGCCAAGTCTGATAAAAGAAGCTGAAAAGATACAATATTTACACTTCTCAATGAGCTGAACTCTGTGTGTAGAAGCTCTCAGTTTAACCATTTAAAGACTAAATCTTTTCTGACACTTGTTGCTTACAAGTAAAAATCCTGTATTTTCTGCTAGAAAATCACTTAGAACCCCCAAACATTATATATATAAAGCAGAGGACAATCAGTGCAAACTAAACGTAATAATGAATGCAAGCTGGACACTAAAGGATTCACCAACCTCAATAGCAAATAACTAAACAAATGAAAGTGCAGCACAAACTGTTAAAAGCATTAAATAAAAGCATTAAATAATAATAAAAAAGTCCATCTAGTAAGACATATATTAAATTCTTCTTGGCACAAACAGACTGGTCCCCTTTTCCTGCGTCTCAGATGTCGTATATAAAATTGTATGGGTACGCTTACCGGAAAGGATGGACCCCTTAATTACAGGGGGTCAGACACGCCTGGATGAATATCTGATGGGCAGCTGCCTTAGATCTCGTCTGCGGTGGTCGGTCAAACAGTATATCTGAAGTGAAGCCGTAACCTGGGAACTCATCACATGTATCTTCACTGTGCAAATCCTGCATCCTCTGGTGTCAGATCTGACCGTCAGTCAGTGATGGGAATGGTCAGATCTGACACCAGAGGATGCAGGATTTGCACAGTGAAGATACATGTGATCCAGGCGTGTCTGACCCCCTGTAATTAAGGGGTCCATCCTTTCCGGTAAGCATACCCATACGAAATTGTATATGACATCTGAGACGCAGGAAAAGGGGACCAGTCTGTTTGTGCCAAGAAGAATTTAATATATGTCTTACTACATGGACTTTTTATTTAATGCTTTTAACAGTTTGCGCTGCACTTTCATTTGTTTAGTTATTATATATATATATATTAGCAGAGACCCTACGGAATAAAATAGCGGTGGTTGCAATATTTTATGTCACAAGGTATTTGCGCAGCGGTCTTTCAAACGCAATTTTTTTCGAAAAAATACACTAATGAATTAAAAAAAAAAAAAACTAAGCAGTAAAGTTAGCCCATTTTTTTTTCGTCCAAAAGTTTTGATTCTTGTTTTTGTGTATTTAATATTTAAGATATAGTTTTTTTTTTTTTTTTTTTTTTTTTATCTAAATTATACATACAAGTGAACTGATTGGAGGTTTGATTTGTTTAATAAATGTTTAAATGTAAAAAAAATTCTGTATCACTTATTACTTAACCACTTAAGGACCGCCTAACGCCGATTTACGTCGGCAAAGCGGCACGGGCAGGCAAAATCACGTACATGTACGTGATTTGCCTTCCGCGGGTGGGGGGTCCGATCGGACCCCCCCCCGCCGCCCGAGGCGGTCCCGTTCTGTTCCCCGGCGATCCGAGATGAGGGGGAGGCCATCCGTTCGTGGCCCCCCCCTCGCGATCGCCGCCGGCCAATGGGAACATTCCTTTGCTGCTGTATGCTAAACAGCAGCAAAGGAAATGATGTCATCTCCCCTCAGCTCGGTATTCCGTTCCAGCGCCGAGGGGAGAAGACATCAATGTAAGTGCACAACACACTACACACACAGTAGAACATGCCAGGCATACAAAACACCCCGATCCCCCCCCCCGATCGCCCCCCGATCCCCCCCCAATCACCCCCCCCCCCCCCCTGTCACAAACTGACACCAGCAGGTTTTTTTTTTTTTTTTTTTTTTTTCTGATTACTGCATGGTGTCAGTTTGTGACAGTTACAGTGTTGGGACAGTGAATATTACCCCCCTTTAGGTCTAGGATACCCCCCTAACCCCCCCCTAATAAAGTTTTAACCCCTTGATCACCCCCTGTCACCAGTGTTGCTAAGCGATCATTTTTCTGATCGCTGTATTAGTGTCACTGGTGACGCTAGTTAGGGACGTAAATATTTAGGTTCGCCGTCAGCGTTTTATAGCGTCAGGGACCCCCATATACTATCTAATAAATGTTTTAACCCCTTGATTGCCCCCTAGTTAACCCTTTCACCACTGATCACCGTATAACTGTTACGGGTGACGCTGGTTAGTTCGTTTATTTTTTATAGTGTCAGGGCACCCGCCGTTTATTACCGAATAAAGGTTTAGCCCCCTGATCGCCCGGCGGTGATATGCGTCGCCCCAGGCAGCGTCAGATTAGCGCCAGTACCGCTAACACCCACTCACGCAGCATACGCCTCCCTTAGTGGTATAGTATCTGTACGGATCAATATCTGATCCGATCAGATCTATACTAGCGTCCCCAGCAGTTTAGGGTTCCCAAAAACGCAGTGTTAGCGGGATCAGCCCAGATACCCGCTAGCACCTGCGTTTTGCCCCTCTGCCCGGCCCACCCAAGTGCAGTATCGATCGATCGCTGTCACTTACAAAACACTAAACGCATAACTGCAGCGTTCGCAGAGTCAGGCCTGATCCCTGCGATCGCTAACAGTTTTTTTGGTAGCATTTTGGTGAACTGGCAAGCAAGCCCCAGGCAGCGTCAGGTTAGCGCCAGTAGCGCTAACGCCCACGCACGCACCGTACACCTCCCTTAGTGGTATAGTATCTGATCGGATCAATATCTGATCCGATCAGATCTATACTAGCGTCCCCAGCAGTTTAGGGTTCCCAAAAACGCAGTGTTAGCGGGATCAGCCCAGATACCTGCTAGCACCTGCGTTTTGCCCCTCCGCCCGGCCCGGCCCACCCAAGTGCAGTATCGATCGATCACTGTCCCTTACAAAACACTAAACGCATAACTGCAGCGTTCGCAGAGTCAGGCCTGATCCCTGCGATCGCTAACAGTTTTTTTGGTAGCGTTTTGGTGAACTGGCAAGCACCAGCGCCCTAGTACACCCCGGTCGTAGTCAAACCAGCACTGCAGTAACACTTGGTGACGTGGCCAGTCCCATAAGTGCAGTTCAAGCTGGTGAGGTGGCAAGCACAAGTAGTGTCCCGCTGCCACCAAGAAGACAAACACAGGCCCGTCGTGCCCATAGTGCCCTTCCTGCTGCATTCGCCAATCCTAATTGGGAACCCACCGCTTCTGCAGTGCCCGTACTTCCCCCATTCACATCCCCAATCAAATGCAGTCGGCTGCATGAGAGGCATTTTCTTTATGTCCTCCCGAGTACCCCTACCCAACGAACCCCCCCAAAAAAGATGTCGTGTCTGCAGGAAGCGCGGATATAGGCGTGACACCCGCTATTATTGTCCCTCCTGTCCTGACAATCCTGGTCTTTGCATTGGTGAATGTTTTG
This sequence comes from Aquarana catesbeiana, assembly GCF_042186555.1. Lineage (NCBI taxonomy): Eukaryota > Metazoa > Chordata > Amphibia > Anura > Ranidae > Aquarana > Aquarana catesbeiana. Next base: position 117,542,138 of record NC_133336.1, read on the forward strand.
AACGCTACCATTCACTAGTTGAGTATTAGCGTAGGGTACAGCATTGCACAGACTAGGCACACTTTCACAGGGTCTCCCAAGATGCCATCGCATTTTGAGAGACCCGAACCTGGAACCGGTTACAGTTACAAAAGTTAGTTACAAAAAAAGTGTCAAAAAAAAAATATATATATAAAATAAAAAAAAATAGTTGTCGTTTTATTGATCTCTCTCTCTCTATTCTCTCTCTATTGTTCTGCTCTTTTTTACTGTATTCTATTCTGCAATGTTTTATTGTTGTTATGTTTTATCATGTTTGCTTTTCAGGTATGCAATTTTTTATACTTTACCGTTTACTGTGCTTTATTGTTAACCATTTTTTTGTCTTCAGGTACGCCATTCACGACTTTGAGTGGTTATACCAGAATGATGCCTGCAGGTTTAGGTATCATCTTGGTATCATTCTTTTCAGCCAGCGGTCGGCTTTCATGTAAAAGCAATCCTAGCGGCTAATTAGCCTCTAGACTGCTTTTACAAGCCGTGGGAGGGAATGCCCCCCCCCCCCCCCCCACCGTCTTCCGTGTATTTCTCTGGCTCTCCTGTCTCAACAGGGAACCTGAGAATGCAGCCGGTGATTCAGCCAGCTGACCATAGAGCTGATCAGAGACCAGAGTGGCTCCAAACATCTCTATGGCCTAAGAAACCGGAAGCTACGAGCATTTTATGACTTAGATTTCGCCGGATGTAAATAGCGCCATTGGGAAATTGGGGAAGCATTTTATCACACCGATCTTGGTGTGGTCAGATGCTTTGAGGGCAGAGGAGAGATCTAGGGTCTAATAGACCCCAATTTTTTCAAAAAAGAGTACCTGTCACTACCTATTGCTATCATAGGGGATATTTACATTCCCCGAGATAACAATAAAAATGATTAAAAAAAAAAAATATGAAAGGAACAGTTTAAAAATAAGATAAAAAAAGCAGAAAAATAATAAAGAAAAAAAAAAAAAAAAAAGCACCCCTGTCGCCCCCTGCTCTCGCGCTAAGGCGAACGCAATCGGCGGTCTGTCGTCAAACGTAAACAGCAATTGCACCATGCATGTGAGGTATCACCGCGAAGGTCAGATCGAGGGCAGTAATTTTTACAGTAGACCTCCTCTGTAGATCTAAAGTGGTAACCTGTAAAGGCTTTTAAAGGCTTTTAAAAATGTATTTATTTTGTTGCCACTGCACGTTTGTGCGCAATTTTAAAGCATGTCATGTTTGGTATCCATGTACTCGGCCTAAGATCATCTTTTTTATTTCATCAAACATTTGGGCAATATAGTGTGTTTTAGTGCATTAAAATTTAAAAAAGTGTGTTTTTTCCCCAAAAAAATGCGTTTGAAAAATCGCTGCGCAAATACTGTGTGAAAAAAAAAAATGAAACACCCACCATTTTAATCTGTAGGGCATTTGCTTTAAAAAAATATATAATGTTTGGGGGTTCAAAGTAATTTTTTTGCAAAAAAAAAATAACTTTTTCATGTAAACAATGAGTGTCAGAAAGGGCTTTGTCTTCAAGTGGTTAGAAGAGTGGGTGATGTGTGACATAAGCTTCTAAATGTTGTGCATAAAATGCCAGGACAGTTCAAAACCCCCCCAAATGACCCCATTTTGGAAAGTAGACACCCCAAGCTATTTGCTGAGAGGCATGTCGAGTCCATGGAATATTTTATATTGCGACACAAGTTGCGGGAAAGAGACACATTTTTTTTTTTTTTTTTTGCACAAAGTTGTCACTAAATGTTATATTGCTCAAACATGCCATGGGAATATGTGAAATTACACCCCAAAATACATTCTGCTGCTTCTCCTGAGTACGGGGATACCACATGTGTGAGACTTTTTGGGAGCCTAGCCACGTACGGGACCCCGAAAACCAAGCACCGCCTTCAGGCTTTCTAAGGGCGTGAATTTTTGATTTCACTCTTCACTGCCTATCACAGTTTCGGAGGCCATGGAAAGCCCAGGTGGCACAAACCCCCCCCAAATGACCCCATTTTGGAAAGTAGACACCCCAAGCTATTTGCTGAGAGGTATAGTGAGTATTTTGCAGACCTCACTTTTTGTCACAAAGTTTTGAAAATTGAAAAAAGAAAAAAAAAAATGTTTTTTCTTGTCTTTCTTCATTTTCAAAAACAAATGAGAGCTGCAAAATACTCACCATGCCTCTCAGCAAATAGCTTGGGGTGTCTACTTTCCAAAATGGGGTCATTTGGGGGGGTTTTGTGCCACCTGGGCATTCCATGGCCTCCAAAACTGTGATAGGCAGTGAAGAGTGAAATCAAAAATTTTCACCCTTAGAAATCCTGAAGGCGGTGATTGGTTTTCGGGGCCCCGTACGCGGCTAGGCTCCCAAAAAGTCCCACACATGTGGTATCCCCATACTCAGGAGAAGCAGCTAAATGTATTTTGGGGTGCAATTCCACATATGCCCATGGCCTGTGTGAGCAATATATCATTTAGTGACAACTTTATGCAAAAAAAAAAAAAAAAAAAAAGTGTCACTTTCCCACAACTTGTGTCAAAATATAAAATATTCCATGGACTCAATATGCCTCTCAGCAAATAGCTTGGGGTGTCTACTTTCCAAAATGGGGTCATTTTGGGGGGTTTTGTGCCACCTGGGCATTCCATGGCCTCCGAAACTGTGATAGGTAGTGAGGAGTAAAATCAAAAATTTACACCCTTAGAAATCCTGAAGGTGGTGATTGGTTTTCGGGGCCCCGTACGCGGCTAGGCTCCCAAAAAGTCCCACACATGTGGTATCCCCATACTCAGGAGAAGCAGCTGAATGTATTTTGGGGTGCAATTCCACATAGGCCCATGGCCTGTGTGAGCAATATATCATTTAGTGACAACTTTTTGTAAATATTTTTTTTTTTTTTTTTTTTGTCATTATTCAATCACTTGGGACAAAAAAAATAAATATTCAATGGGTTCAACATGCCTCTCAGCAATTTCCTTGGGGTGTCTACTTTCCAAAATGGGGTCACTTGGGGGGGTTTTGTACTGCCCTGCCATTTTAGCACCTCAAGAAATGACATAGGCAGTCATAAACTAAAAGCTGTGTAAATTACAGAAAATGTACCCTAGTTTGTAGACGCTATAACTTTTGCGTAAACCAATAAATATACGCTTATTGACATTTTTTTTACCAAAGACATGTGGCCGAATACATTTTGGCCTAAATGTATGACTAAAATTTAGTTTATTGGATTTTTTTTATAACAAAAAGTAGAAAATATCATTTTTTTTCAAAATTTTCGGTCTTTTTCCGTTTATAGCGCAAAAAATAAAAACCGCAGAGGTGATCAAATACCATCAAAAGAAAGCTCTATTTGTGGGAAGAAAAGGACGCAAATTTCGTTTGGGTACAGCATTGCATGACCGCGCAATTAGCAGTTAAAGCGACGCAGTGCCAAATTGGAAAAAGACCTCTGGTCCTTAGGCAGCATAATGGTCCGGGGCTCAAGTGGTTAAGGTTGCTGTCACACTGGAGCGGGCATGTGTTGACGGTAAAACACTGCTAGTTTTAGCGGCGCTTTATCGTCATTTTCGGCTGCTAGCGGGGCGCTTATAACCCAGCTAGCGGCTGAGGAAGGGGTTAAATGCGCCTCTGGCGAAACGCTTTGCATGCAGTTCGGCAGCGGTGCGCATTCATCTCAATGGGCAGGAGTGGTGGAGCAGTGGTATGCACCGCTCCAAAGATGCTGCTTGCAGGACTTTTTTTTACATCCTGCCAGCGCATTGCCTCAGTGTGAAAGCACTCGGGCTTTCACACTGAGACTGCAGAGGAACCGTTTTGCAGGCACTTTACAGGTGCTATTTTTAGCCCAAAAGCGCCTGAAAAACGCCCCAGTGTGAAAGGGGTCTAACTGTTAGATTTTATGAGATGAAGGGAAAAAAAAATTCGGCCTAACATATTGGCCCAAAAAAAATCAGCATCATATATCGGCCATCGGCCACCGTGATTTCTAAATATCGGCATCGGCCAGAGAAAAACCCATATCGGTCGACCTCTACTAGTGACTAGGATTTTCGCCAGTATCTTTCATCTGTGTTCAAAAATGATATTGGCCTATGGTTAGACCAAGACTGGGGATTGGCGGTTGGTTTAGGAATCATGACTATGGGGTCAATTTACTAAAACCGGAGAGGGCAAAATCTGGTGCAGCTGTGCCTTGTAGCCAATCAGTTTCTAACTTCAGCTTGTTCAAATAAGCTTTGACAAAAAAGAAACTGGACGCTGATTGGGTTCTATGCAGAGCTGCACCAGATTTTGCACACTCCAGTTTTAATAAATCAACCCCTATATTGGCCTATGCTGATTCTGGGATGAAGGAGATGCCTTTTTTTAAGGCAACTAAAGGTGGTTATTAAGTGTGGGATCAGGAGATCAGAGAATTTTTGCATAGAATAAGGCAGTGTAGTTATTTGGCCAGGTTTGTGATTTTTAATTGCCAAGCGGAGTTCCTCTGCCATAAAGTCAGCATTTAGAGAGGAAGAGTTCTGTTCAGAGGTTATGAGGCGTGAGATATCGTGGAAAAATTATTGTACTTGCATTCTTGCAGGAAAGGGACCTGAAGTAGGAGTAAAGTTTGGAGAGGTGGTGTTTGAATTCTACCAGGACCTTGATTGGGTTAGCAATAAGTACATGGTGTCTAGTTCTAAGATCTACAGGCTTTGGTTGTGGTGCTATATCATGCAGTTGTTTATCTAGCATAGTGACCGGTTTATTGCTATACATGTCAAATTTTAGTTTCGTCCAGCTCAACTGCCTTCCTGCTATGATTGAGAGACATATGTTTTAATTCATTTTAAGTTAGGAGTGGAGTTGGCCTTGAGGGGCTTGCTCCACTTCTGACTCCAGTTTTTTCCTGCTTTGGTCCCTCTGGCATCATTGATGCAAAACAATTTGTGTCAAGTGGCCTCTCACAACTGTCTGCTATGCTTCCCATTTTATTAAGTTGAAAACTTTCTGTGACCTCCTGTGACCCGTTTTCAGCAGAGAGCGGATTGAAGTCCACTCTCTGCTGACATCACATATATCAGTCCAGGCATTGCATCATCCTTACTATGGGAGTCTGGATCCACTAGGTACCTGGACCGACACCCGTCTCAGCCTCTCAGAAAGTTGCTCCGCCCCCTCCACAGCTCCGTTCTCCAATGAGCGTGGAGGGAGATGAGCAGAGAGCTGTAACTGACAGTCTGCAGCTCTCTGCTCACGGAACTGTGAAATCCGAGCGATCAGCGATGTTCGATTGCTCGGTTTTCAGGGCATAGGTGCCGGGGGACAGATGCACCATCGAACCGATGCTGCATCCACTTTGGTAAGTATAAATCAAAAAAAAAAAGAAACCCTTCCTTCTCTTTCAAGCTTATCTAAAATTTCAGTGTGGCATAGTAAGAAGTCTTGCAGCATCCAAAAGGATGGCTTGGGCTTTTGTAGGAGGGAATGATAGCAAAGATCAGCAGGAAGACAGGTGAGTATTTATTGTTGTCTTTGCAGGAAGTGCTTCTTTTTAGTTTTTATAATAGTGACAGAGTTACTTTGAATATAAACTGACCTGTTGCAGATGTTTGTATCATATTCTTTTGGCAAGGATTACAGGAGTCTCAAAGCTACACAAATCTTGGAAACTAGATTTGTATTAGGTTTCTGATAATGTGGGTGTTGTATTGTATTATATTATATAATTCTTATATATACTATAGGTATATTAAAATATTATAGATGGGAGATGACTATTATATTATATACAGTATCTTGTAGGTATTGTATTATAGGTACAGTGCCTTGGAAAAGTGTTCATACCCCTTGACATTTTTTTTTCATTTTGTTATGTTACAGCCAAAAATATAAATGTATTTTATTGGGATTTTATGTGATAGACCAACACAAAGTGTCACTGTAACGAAACGTCCCACACGCCACTTGAGTGCTTCCGCCAGTACACTGCTTCCTCCAGTCTGGTCCCTCAGATATCAGATATTGTAAGAACCAGGCGAGACTAGTTTAGTTACACAGCTTGAACATGGAACTGTTTATTTAAACAAACTCACCCAAATATACACACCAGGAGGACTTCTCTCTAGCAATACAAACTGTAACCAGAAACCTAATTAACCTAGTTAATTAACTAGTCCCTTAAAGCAGCCAAGGTGACTCCATGCCCACCTGGCCATTGTTGTGATTAATCAGGATTTCACTACAGGTCAGACTTGTTGTCACCGAGCTTCACACACTGGATTATACATTATCATAACTATAAACACAGGATACCTTCTCACAATTGGAGGAGCTTCCAGTAGCTGTTGAACTGTCTCTTACATTGTACAGAGACCAATGTGATCAGCTCTTTTAATTAACATGTCGTGTTCAGAATAAAATAAACCAAGAATAGTCTTTATAAATATATATACAATTATGTGCCACTTTGTGTTGGTCTATCACATAAAATCCCAATAAAATACATTTACGTTTTTTGGTTGTAACATGACAAAATGTGGAACATTTCAAGGGGTGTGAATACTTTTTCAAGGCACTGTATTGTAGGTATTGCTTGATTAATCTATGTTGGCCAGGTTGAATTTTTCCCAGCCAATTGCTAGGTTATTTGAAGTATATATGTTTTTTATCCTGTATGATGTTACTTGGATGTAACGCTGCAGTACTTTTTTTTTTCTAGGTCTTTGATCAGTACCTGAACTTTATTACTTTGGAGGATGACATGTTTGTGCTTTGCAACCAAAATAAAGAGCTTGTTTCATATAGAGGTAAATTCATTAAGACTTTTTGCTATCTTATTTTGTTCATTTTCTTCCAAGCCACTGTTCACACCTGTGCGCCAGGAGAACATGCATCAAATCACACACGTTCCTGAAGCGCATGTAAAGGTGTATCTTTATTGCAGATGTGCTGTGGTTCAATTCCTTCTCAATGGCACCGCAAAAACACCTGCCAGTGTATGTGTGGTAAACCGAAGCAGAGCTCATGGTTCTTTATTACCATGTGTTTTGGTGTGATGCATTTAAAAAAAGGGTCCTGGACTTCTTCATGCAATGATGAATAGGCTGCCTTCAATGCATGTTGACCTGTGTAAAAGCTTGCACTGACTAGTGTTGCTGCACTTAGATGTAAACTGGGGCTAATGGTTGTGTATTTTAAGTTAAAGCGGTGTTCCAGACCAAATTATACTTTTTAAATAAAAATACCCCTATATTACACAAGCTTAATGTATTCTATTAAAGTTGAAGCCAGACTGTATCTCCTCCTATCTCTTCCTGTATTCAAGTGCATTCTGGTTACCCAGCGTGCACCTGCAGATCTCGCACATGCTCAGTGCAGCACAAGCAGTGTAAAAGATTGCAGGTCGGGTTGTCTATTGCCTCCTGGGATTGATGACACACATCTCCCAGGAGGCACTGCAAACAGGAAATGATGCGTGGGGCCGCGGCCGAGAAGGAGGAAGTGAAAAATGAATACAGGAATTGTACCGTAAGGCCACTTTCACACTGAGGCGCTTTACAGGTGCTATAGCGCTAGAAATAGCTCCTGTAAACCACCTCTCCTGTCACTCCAGTGTGAAAGTGCCTCTCCTGTCACTCCATTCCTCCATCCACTGATCTGTGTACTAGAAACGAATTGGCATTTTTTTTTTTCCACATCACTTAGGGCACTTTCACACTGGGGCGTCAGCGGTAAAGTGCCGCTATTTTTAGGAGTAGAAAATGTGGATGGAACTCCGCTTTTAGAGGAACTGCAGTCTGCTCACATAATTTGTAATAAAACATCTTTGCCATTCTGAAGCTTCCCTCCAACCACTTTGCATATTATTTTATATATACTGTGATTCTGTACTTGCCAAATATACTGCAGAAATCTCCCTCCACTGAGTCTGGCTGCAACCATTTTAACTGTGGGCAGCTGAAGCTTCTGCCTGTTCACTTCCTGGATTTACACAGACACACACAGGCACACCTCCAGCTCTTAAAAAACAAATCCGTGACAAACACAAAGCAACTCTTCTATGAGAACAAATCGGTGATGAAGGTATTAATCTTTATTTGAGACTATCCAAAAATAGAAATTACTAAATATTAATACATATCACAATACAACTCTATTCCCAGTACACATTAAAAAGACCTAAAGTCTAGAGAAGGTATAGGTGGCCACCATTTTCTAGATATACCTCATACAACTCTCATTCTCACATACACATACACCAATAGATATCGATCGATCATAAGATCTGTTTAATTTGTGGGTATCTTGTAGATAATATAAAGTGCAGGTGTAGTGCCGGTCTCTGTACGTTGGTCCCTTCGCTACCTGACATGACGTGCAGCTCGCTGTACCGGTCCAGCTCATGGTAAAGTCAGATTTACTTTTCATATATCGCTTAGATGTTACGCTCCACCTGCTGCGTTATTCCATTATCGGTTTATTCCGAATAGACTATGCTTACATCGTTAAATTGAAGCTGCAATTGTCACAAGCTAGTTTTACAGATACTATGTGGAACTGCCTCACTACACCTGCACTTTATATTATCTACAAAATTGTTACATCTGTGGCTAAACTACTTGTGATCGTGTGTGTCTATCATTACAAGACTATGCCAGTCATCTCTATTAACAAAATTCCCCTGATCACCTGATGTTTATACCCACAAATTAAATAGATCTTATGATCGATCGATATCTACTGGTGTATGTGTATGTGAGAATGAGAGTTGTATGAGGTATATCTAGAAAATGGTGGCCACCTATACCTTCTCTAGACTTTAGGTCTTTTTAATGTGTACTGAGAATAGGGTTGTATTGTGATATTTATTAATATTTAGTCATTTCTATTTTTGGATAGTCTCAAATAAAGATTAATACCTTCATCACCGATTTGTTCTCATAGAAGAGTTGCTTTGTGTTTGTCACGGATTTGTTTTTTTAAGATTTATCCAAAACTCAGAGGACAACTAAAATCCTGGTATCTCTGATCTTTATTCACCATCCGAGATACCGGATTTAGACGGTGTGACCGTTAATAATCCCTATTAAAGGTTTAGGCCAAGGTATGGCTATTATGTTCCTTAGAGGGATTATCGGATGGGTATATAGGAGAAGTTGAGAATCCCTTTTTGCTTTTTCTCTTTTTTTGATTACACCTCCAGCTCTGCAGCTCCCATTGGCCCTCTAATGACTCACCCCCCCTCCCCCCTCCTGGCAAACTCTCACAAGAGTGAGAGCGAAAGCTCTGCATGATGTCATAATCCTAGGCTTCTTACCAGACAAGAAACAGGAAGTGGGCTGTATAAGGGATTTACTTGCAGAAGAAAAAATGTTTTACTATCCAAAGTTAAAACAACAAGGGTAGAAGATTTAATAGATGGAAGGTTGAGAAAATGACTGAAGTTCCACTCTAAGTGAGTTAAGGCTATCTATACCTATTCGACCTATTCTTAAATGTGTATCCTCCACCTCCTCCTACCTATCCTGCATAGCCTGTATAAAAAAAGATCTGCATACCTTATTAATTCAGTGTGGTCACATGATCCAACAGCTCACGCTTCACTGTGTCAGAAAGGGGCTGTTTCAGGGGAGAAGGCAGAGCACTGACATTGAAAGGACCATGGAAACCAGCGAGTGACGTCATGAGAATGAGAAATTCTAAGTAGTTGTCGAGAGCTCCCTAATATAAGGGAGTCAGAATAGGTACAAGGAGGGAGGAGGGAACATTTATACAATTGTTGTAGTTAGCCTTACCACTTTAATGCTGGAATCTGAAAAACTGTGGTTAAAAGTCATCTTTATTTGCAATCCACACATCATGATATTTTATATAATATGTGCTTTGATCTTGTTTTAGCAAAAGTGTTTAGTTTCCTTACTTTCTGTTTCGTAATTCTTTCCCCAGCACTGAATAGACCTGACATCACTGACACAGAGATGGAAACCATAATGGATACCATTGTTGACAGCCTCTTCTGCTTCTTTGTCACATTAGGTAAGTCTTCAAGAACAATATATACTTTCTGCTATATTTTTTTATCTGTACTCTGGAATAATTATACAGTTCTAACTATAATTTTTATATTAATTTTATAGTTTTATCAATTTTACTTATTATTTTGCAGCTTTCATATATCTGTCTGCACCCTGCTCATCATACAGGGAATCAGCATCATCACACTGCTGGTTTCCTATCCAGTCAGCTGGCAAACGGCATCTAAAGCTGTAAAACTCAAAATAGGATTGTTGTTTTTGATGCATTTTGGCAGTGGTGTCTGAATTAAACTAGCTGAGTTGCAAAGCCCTTGGCAGATGTATCACATGTATATATTTCAACTGTATTTAGATGTGTGTGGTGTTTTACTGTAATGTGAAATATTGCGTATTTAAATTCAGGAACATTATGCTTTTATTCTCTCAGAAATAAGGAGCCACGTGACATTTTAGGTGCTTGTAATGGACTAAAACAATGCCATGTGCAAATACCAATTTTTAATCATATTAATTGAATGTCCATGTCATAAACGGCCATGAACAGAAATGATGCTTCCAACACAGGTTCTGTGCAGAGTGGGAAAATTACAGTCATTTGTTTAAAAGTGTAGGCAATGTCTCTACTTCAGCTATAGAATGATGATTGGAATATCCAGAAATAAAACTGAAGGATAACTGTAGTTTCGGAGAATGTAACCCTTTGGCCTTCCCCCCCTGTGAGCTAAAGAAGCCCTATGCAACCAGATGTATCCTTATCTGAATTGGACAGCTGTGCTCCATATTGATTTTAAGATCCCACAGCCAAAATCTTTCTTCTGGCTACACCTGCAAAGTCAATACCCATACACTTCTATGGAGCTGTTTCCTGAATGTCGCCTGTATTTAGAGCCCTTGCACACTGGGGCGGTTTGCAGGCGCTATTGCGCTAATAATAGCGCCTGCAAACCGACCTGAAAGTGCTGCTGCTTGTATTCCAGTGTGAAAGCCCCGAGGGCTTTCACACTGGAGCGGTGCGCTGGCAGGACGGTAAAAAAAGTCCTGCCAGCAGTATCTTCGGAGCGGTGAAGGAGCGGAGTGTATACCGCTCCTTTACCGCTCCTGCCCATTGAAATCAATGGGACGGCGCGGCTATACCGCCGGCAAAGTGCCTCTGCAGAGGCGCTTTGCGGTGGTATTTAACCCTTTCTCGGCCGCTAGCGGGGGGTAAAACCGCCCCGCTAGCGACCGAATACCGAAGGTAAAACGCCGCTAATAATAGCGGCGTTTTACCGCCGACGCCGCCCCCGCCCCAGTGGGCAAGGGCTCTTAAAGTCTGGGCGCAGCCAGGGGTAAAAAGACTTTGACTAAAAGATCTAAAAATCACTGCAAGCTGCAGCCTACTGGTCATTTAAGTTGCTTCTGCTGTTTAGTAGCGGAGTTCCCTTAGTAAAGTTATCCTTTTTAGGGAACTGTGAGGTAAAACCTGAAGAATTACCAAAAAAATGCCTCTATCTTTAACAGAAAAGCATCATATGAATTTTATTTTAATGTTATACATTTCCAAAATGTTGTTTGTGGCTGTTAACAGAGCTGATTTTACTTTGTTATTCTCACATCTAGGTGCGGTGCCCATTATAAGATGTGCAAGAGGCAATGCTGCAGAGATGGTGGCAGTGGTGAGAATGTTTGCATTATTCAAGTTATTTTTATTTAGCTATAGATGCTCTTAGTCTATTTGTAGACAGAAAATTACTTTATGGGGAAATATGATTTGAGACCATTCATCTGGAAGAGTTGTTGCCAGAAAGATCAGTCTAAAGCAATGTTTCTCAACTCCAGTCCTCAAGGCACCCCAACAGGTCATGTTTTCTGGCTTTTCATTATTTTCCACAGGTAATTTGATCAGTTTCACTGCCTTTAGTAATTACCACAGCCATTTCATCTGAGGGAAATCCTGAAAACAGGACCTGTTGGGGCGCCTTGAGGACTGGAGTTGAGAAACGCTGGTCTATAGAGATGGAAATTCCATTTGTTCCTTAGAATTTTTCTTAGAACTCTCATATCAATTTGAGGTCAGACAAGGTGTCCCACACTTACTATCCCTGCAGCCATCTGACAGAGTAGTTAGGGAAATAGCTGCATTGATAGCCTGCCCTTATCTTTAGCTCCAAGCATTTGCCCCAAGCAAGCGAAATGTAGAGGGACAGGAGGCTGACATGCCATCCCTTTTGCATTCCCCTTGCTGTTGCAAGTGCTTAGAGCTGGAGAAGAGCACAGCTATAAATGTACTTTGGACTCTGGACAACAGAACACAGAAGAAAAAAATGAAGTTAGAGTTGTTCTTTAAGATTGTGAAACAATTGTGCATACATATGTACCTTCCCTATACTAGCAGTGTGACCATTCCAGAATAGGAAATATTGGTTATATAACAAGCAATAACAAAGAAGTGTCTGCCGAAAAAAAAATAATGTGAATAGAATGACAGTAGGCAATATGTGCAAGAGAGGAGGGCAGGAGGTATGACAGGAAGATATGTAAAGGAGTGGTATGCGGAGAGTATGACAGGGGGAGATATGTGCAGCAGAGGAGTGTGAAGGGTATGATGGTAGAAATATGTAAAAGAGAGAAGTGCAAAGGGTATGTCTGTGGTCTGTATGTGCAGGAGAAGAGTTTGGAGGTTATGATGGTGGAAATGTGTGAAGGGTAGCACTGTGGTCTGTATGTACAGAAAAGCTCCATATTGTGCTGTAGCTCAGTAAACCTGTCAGATATAAATGAAAGCGCTAATTCCAGGGCTTAACTCACAGAGTGCCTGCGCTTTTTACAGTTGTTAAGTTGCTGAATTCCTGAAATTCAGCTTCAAAACACGTACAGTAGGTACCAGAAGATGGGTACTTTGTGCTGAAGCGTTAACATACATGCTTGAGGACTGAGCTTTGAGGAGACAAAGCACATGGGCTGGAGATAGGACACTTAGGGGTTAACACCCCTTAACTGAGAATTGGACACTAAGAAGTTAATGCATATATGCTGAGGACAGGATACTGAGGGCTTATAGAGGCTGTAAAGCTTAAAATGTTTTTATCTAAGATAACAAACATGTTATACTTACTCTGTGCAGTAGTATTGCGTAGAGCAGCCCCTTATCTCCACTTCTGGGGTCCCCTGCCGGTGCTCTTGGCTCCTCTTCTTCCCTGTGCACCACTATAGGAAGCTGCTTCCTGTGGGGGCGCAAGTACAGGTGCGTTTCTGAGCTGGGCTGTGTGCATCCATAGACAAGCTCTGCTCACAGGATTTGTTTGACAGCAGCAGGAGCCAATGGCTCCCACTGCTGCCTCTCTGTCCTATGAATGAGGAGAGCATCACTACAGATGGGTACAGTGCTGGATCGAATGAGGACTCCGGTAAGTATTTGGGGGAGGGGGTTATAAACCCTTGCATATACCCAGTGAAGTGACTGGCCTCAGGTGATACACAGAGATCAAACAAATCCTCCTATATAAGCTTTTTTGCACTCTTTTCTACATCTGTCCAAAGTCCAGAATTTATAAAGCTTGACTGAGCTGTCAGAAAACAGGGGACGGAGAGCTGAAAGTGCACACTGCAGAGCTCAATGAGGAGAGCTCTGACAGCTGATTGGAGGGACCCCTTTACACAGCACACAGAAACAGAACTGAGGCTGTCAATTGCATGCAGTGTGCTGGAGTTCAATCCCCTGTCACCCTTTTTCTCCCTTGATGTCAGGAAAACTTGTCAGAAGTGAGTCATGCAGATAGCAAGCAAGCACACGCTATAAAGGGATATGCTTTGTTCATATTTCATGTGAGGTTTACAACCATTTTAATGCCTTAAGGTAAAAAATGTCTTGCATTTACAACCACTTTAATGCACTCGCACTGAATATTCGTCAGTGCAGGGTTGATGCACATGCTCTTGAAGTAGGTCAAATAAACTGCAGACAGGTCACTGAAGGGTTAATGGTTTTAGGCTGGAGTTAAGTGACGGAGGAGGTAACCATCATTCTGTGACAGCCGGTCACTGGGAAGTTATTTAATGCATGTACACTGCACACTCATCACTGATGTGTTAAAGTGGTTGTAAACCCTTTACAACCACTTTAAACTACAGGCAAGCCTATAATTAGGCTTACCTGTAGCTACACTGGATATCTCCTAAACCTCCACGGTTTAGGAGATATCCCTGTATTTGCATGTGCCAACATCATCGGCACATGCGCACGTAAGCAAACTGAAGCAACAGGGGCTTCGAGCTCAGGTAAGTAATTCATATGCATATGCATACTAGCATACTAGCTCATTATGCCTTTATCTTGCAGGGAATTGTTAAAAAGGGTTTACAACCACTTTAAAGATGATATAAATATATATAAAATATTTATAAATATATATATTTATATATGCATTTTTATTACAGTTATGTCCCCTATGGGACAAAGTACATGTAGTGCTTTGCCTATAGGGGAAGGAATTGTAAAAAAATAAAAAAACTTAGTGATCTTTTTTATTAATGCACATATACTACTGCAGACTGATCACTAATGGGTTAATGTACATTTTCTTCTGGTGTAAAACTGGATAGAGAGATTTATGTACTGGAAAGGCATATCGCTGCTGGTGATCAGTTTGTGTGCTAGTAGCAGGAGACAGGGGAGAGACCAATGTGTAACATACAGTATCTCACAAAAGTGATTACACCCCTCTCATTTTTGTAAATATTTTATTATATCTTTTCATGTGACAACACTGAAGAAATGACACTTCGCTACAACGTAAAGTAGTGAGTGTACAGCTTGTATAACAGTGTAAATTTGCTGTCCCCTCAATAATAATAATAACTCAAAACACAGCCATTAATGTCTAAACCGCAACAAAAGTGAGTACACCCCTAAGTGAAAATGTCCAAATTGGGCCCAAAGTGTCAATATTTTGTGTGGCCACCATTATTTTCCAGCACTGCCTTAACCCTCTTGGGCATGGAGTTCACCAGAGCGTCACAGGTTGCCACTGGAGTCCTCTTCTACTCCTCCATGACAACATCACAGAGCTGGTGGATGTTTGAGACCTTGCGCTCCTTCACCTTCCATTTGAGGATGCCCCACAGATACTCAATAGGGTTTAGGGTTGGAGACATGCTTGGCCAGTCTATTAGCTTTTACCCTCAGCTTCTTAAGCAAGGCAGTGGTCATCTTGGAGGTGTGTTTGGGGTCGTTATCATGTTGGAATACTGCCCTGCGGCCCAGTCTCCGAAGGGAGGGGATCTGGCTCTGCTTCAGTATGTCACAGTACATGTTGGCATTCATAGTTCCCTCAATGAACTGTAGCTCCCCAGTGGTGGCAGCACTCATACAGCCCCAGACCATGACACTCCCACCACCATGCTTGACTGTAGGCAAGACACATTTGTCTTTGTACTCCTCACCTGGTTGCCGCCACACGCTTGACACCATCTGAACCAAATAAGTTTATCTTGGTCTCATCAGACCACAGGACATGGTTCCAGTAATCCATGTCCATAGTCTGCTTGTCTTCAGCAAACTGTTTGCGGGCTTTCTTGTGCATCATCTTTAGAAGAGGTTTCCTTCTGGGACGACAGCCATGCAGACCAATTTGATGCAGCCCACTAACCAGATAAACAATGGTTGGGGGGATATTACATTACATTATATAAGATTAATGGAGGCTTTACCTCCCCCGTATTATAAGACACAGGCTGGAGGGGTGTGCCCCAGCCTGTGACTGGGAGAAGTCTGCCACACTATGATATTGCCCCCAAAAAAATAAAGAAGATTTGATTTGAAATATATATTTGTTTGACAGTTTAAAACAATTTTTGTTATTATTTATTTTTACTCTGTATTCCAAAGTCTGTTTTTTTTATTTTGAACATGTGACCAGCAGCAGAGGACTAGAAGCTCCCCCTGCTTATGTTTCCCTGCAGACAGGCTGGGAAAAAGCTAGGTCATGTGATGGCTGTATATCGATTAGGAAAAATGTACTTGGCTGTTTTGTTGTTTTTTTTTAAATTAAAATATTACAGTGCCATCATCCATATTGAGAAGTAGAAGGGACCATTTAATGTAAACAGCGTGTGTTTAGTATCACTTTAACCCTTATATTGGTCAGTATTCTCACAGGTATCGCAAGAGGTGCTAGAATGTGTTAATGCATTTGTTGTTATTTGATTATGTTAACATGCCAACTCCTTTGTGCACTATGAATTATTTTTTTATTTTTAACTTTCTCTCTTAGAAATTAGATAAGAAACTACGTGAAAATCTTCGAGATGCCAGAAATAGCCTGTTTACTGGAGATAATCTTGGAGCTGGACAATTTAGGTAACCGTTATAATGCTGCATTCCTTACATGTTGTCATAAATAACTAGTTCATGTTTACTTCTAGTTAAAACTGTGTTTTTGTTATTGTTTTGGGTAGAATGTGGAAGGGTTAGACCCTCTTTCAAGTGTTTATTGCTGTCTTTGCCTCCTTGCGGAGATTCACCACTCTGTACTGGTGACTGAACCTTTGTCATCTGGAAATAAAGTGAGGGGCAATCCAAAATTTCAGAATGAGTGATAAAGGAAAATATTCCAGTGGGGACACCTTTTTCAGGTACACCTCGCTAAGAGAGGAGTTTCCCTCACTTTCGGTGATTTCCTTTAACTTGACAATGGATATAAAAAGTAAAACGCAAGGGGTAGTATCCGCGCTCAAATCAGGGCTTTTTTTCTCAGAGAATAGGTGCAGGAACTCCCCCCGTCTGAGTCAACCCTCGTCTCTGCCCCCTACCCACCTCTGACCACCGTCCCTTGATTCCACCCCCTACCCACCTACCAGTACTGCCCCTTTTAGAGAATACAGAACCAAGTATCATTTTGTGGTGCAAAATCATTTGTATGGAACATGTTAATGATAAAATGAAAAGCAGTAAAATAGATCCCCTGTAGCCAGTAACAATAGAATCCCAGCAATAGATCCCCAAACAACAATAGACTCCCCCAGCAACAATGGACTCCACCCCAACAACAATAGATTCCCTGCAGCAACAGTGAACCACCCACAACAAAATATCACACCCAGTAACAAAATATCCACCCAAGCAACATTAGACCCCCCAGCAGCAACAACAGATCTCCCAGCAGCCAGCATCAATAGATCCTCCAGCAGCCAGTAAAAATAGACCTCTCCCTCAACAGTAGATCCCTTCCAGCAACATAAGACCCTCCCAGCAACAATAGATTCCCCATCAGCAACAATAGACCCTCACACAAAATCAGATCCCCACCAGTGACAATAGTTCCCCAAGCAGCCAACATCAGTAGACCCTCCAGCACACCCCACGCCCCATGCTATTACATACATTCAGTGCTGGAGGTGCCGGAACTGCGTTCCCCCGCGTTCCTGCTGAAAAAAAGCCCTGGCTCAAATGAATAGGGTATATAAGAAATAACAGCAGCTAGCATACATATTATGATTAAAATATAGCATAAACATGAAAAGTCCTTATGCAGCACTAAAAAGTAGGAAGTAGATGAAGGACAAGCTGTGAACACCACTGTGCTAACATCTAATCTCCTTGCCAGAAATATCCAGCATATGAGTATATCCTGGAAAAAGTAATTTTTACTGCGCTTTCCCAATAAATCATGTATAATGGGATAAATCATATATAAAGTGAAAAAAAGCCGAACTATAATGTGAGACACACACACTACATATAAAATATGAAAAAAGAAGCTGCGCTGTGTAATTTTAGTGATCAAAAAATAAAATGACTTAAAAGAAAAAATTATGCTTCATCTAAATGAATGGAGATATGAGAACTCCATACAACACACTGTAACATAAATATTTAAATGCAATCCCCAGTGAAATGTGCAAAAAATGATTAAATATGAAAATAAAAAACAAAATAAAATTTCCAACAAGGTCAAGTCCACGCCGATGGGCTATTGAAAAGAAGCCCCACTAGTTATACAGTTCATAGTGATCTTCCAAGTGATGATTTTGCAATCCTCAAAGTAGTAGCGACATGCAACACCAAGGGAAATGTGATGGGGTGCAACAGAAAGGTACCTCCACCTGTAGTAACACTGCCGCTTACCAGCTCGTTAGATCTCTTATTTAAGGAGATCATGCGTGCCTTTGGCTCTTAATCCCAGCCCTGGGTCTTTAAAACATGGATGGCTAGATGTCCTCAGACTCTCTGCTCAGGGTTTCCTCTGTACGGCAGATGTGCAAGCTTGCACATCTGCCGTACAGAGGACACCCCGAGCAGAGAGTCTGAGGACATCTAGCCATCCATGTTTTAAAGACCCAGGGCTGGGATTAAGAGCCAAAGGCACGCATGATCTCCTTAAATAAGAGATCTAACGAGCTCTAAGTCATTTTATTTTTTTGATCACTAAAATTACACAGCGCAGCTTCTTCTTTTTTTTTTATGTTATATGAGTATATCCCACATAAGAAAGGGGGGTACTCACAAAACATATGAAAAAACGAGCAGGTAGATAAATTCAAACAAAACCTCGGCTTTGTAGCGTGCTAGCATCCTCACAGCATCACTTGTGATGCTGTGAGGATGCTACAAAGGTACTCAGATGTTTTGTGAGTACCCCCCTTTCTTAATAAACTGTGGGATTGTTCATTATGGGCTTCACTATGGGCCTCTTCATTTCTTTTCATGGTGTGTATTGTTTAGCTGTTGTCAATTATCATCTGGGAGAGGAGGCTGCAGAGGATCCCTTGCCCTAGGATCTGTTGTGCTGATCTTTGTGTGATGACGTTGCCTATAGTAGATATTGGATGTGCCATATACTAATATGCTGGTTATTTCTGGCTTTTTGGTAAGGAGATTAGATGTGAGCACAGTGGTGTGGTATGAAGATAGGCTCCTTCGTTCACCTTTGTTCACCGCTTGTCCATCTACTTCCTACTTTTTAGTGCTGCATACAGACTTTTCAATGGATATAAAAAGTCTTACACACCCCTGTTAAAATGTCAGGTTTCTGTGATGTAAAAAAATGAGACAAAGGTAAATAATTTCAGAACTTTTTCCATCTTTAATGTGACCTATAAACTGTACACCTCATTTGAAAAACAGACTGAAATCTTTTAGGGGTGAAGTAAAACCGAAAAACTAAAATAATGTGGTTGCATAAGTGTGCACACCCTCTTATAACTGGGGATGTAGCTGTGTTCAGAATTAAGCAATGGCATTCAAACTCATGTTAAATAGGAGTCAGTACACACTTGCGTTCATTTAAAGTGCCTCTGATTATCCCCAAATAAAGTTCAGCTGTTCTAGTAGGTCTTTCCTGACATTTTCTTAGTCGCATCCTACAGCAAAAGCCATGATCTGCAGAGAGCTTCCAAAGCATCAGAGGGATCTCATTGTTAGAAGGTACCAGTCTGGAGAAGGGTACAAAATAAGATATACCATGGAACACAGTGAAGACAGTCATTATCAAGTGGAAAAAATATGGCACAACATTACCAAGAACTGGTTGTCTCTTCAAAATTGTTGAAAAAATGAGAGGAAAAATGTTCAGGGAGGCTGCCAAGAGGCCTACAGCTACAGGAGCTGCAGGAATATCTGGCAAGTACTGGCTGTGTGGTACATGTAACAACAATCTCCCGTATTCTTTTTTTATGTCTGGGCTATGGGGTAGAGTGGCAAGATGGAAGCCTTTTCTTACAAAGAAAAACATCCAAGCCTGGCTAAATTTTGCAAAAACACATCTGAAATCTCCCGAAAGCATGTGGGAAAATGTGTTATGGTCGGATGAAACCGAGGTTGAACTTTTTGGCTATAATTCCAAAAGATATTTTTGGCGAAAAAACAACACTGCACATTACCAGAAGAACACCATACCCATAGTGAAGCGTGGTGGTGGCAGCATCATGCTTTGGGGCTCTTTTTCTTCAGCTGGAACAGGGGCCTTAGTCAAGGTAGAGGGAATTATGAACAGTTCCAAATACCAGTCAATACTGTCACAAAATCTTCAGGCTTCTGCTAGAAAGCTAAACATGAAGAGGAACTTCATCTTTCACCATGACTACGACCCAAAGCATACATCCAAATCAACAAAGGAATGGCTTTACCAGAAGACGATTAATGTTTTGGAATGGCCCAGCCAGAGCCCAGACCCGATCCCCATTAAAAATCTGTGATGTGATCTGAAGAGGACTGTGCACAGGAGATGCCCTTGCAATCTGACAGATTTGCAGTGTTTTTTGCAAAATGAATGACACTTACAAATTATTGTGTCCAAGCCACAATCCTATAGGAGGGTTTTTTTTCAACCTGGAGTAATCCAAGCCATCAGAGAGGACAGAAATGGAGACTCCCAATCCTAAATGGTGGTGAGGGGGAAAGGGAACACTGCCATCTAAAAAGATTAAACAGGAAAGACTATCAATGGAAGACTCCAACAGTCCAAGATTGATCAAAAAAGTATAGTTATTATTAAACATGAGTTCCACAGAGGTGAGCACGTACAGTAACAACAATAATAATAGCATCCCCCCTGATGTAAAAACTGCGGAGCCCAGAGCGTCAAATCCCAAAACTAAGAACATGAGCTAAACAAATATGTATAAAAAATTTTAAAAAAATTGTGCTTACCAAATGCCAAATCCTTCATCCTGCCTATTTTTTATGAACACCCCCTTCCTGCCCAGGCCATTTTTCAGCTTTCAGCGCTGTTGAACTTTGAATGACAATTGCGCGGTCATGCAATGCTGTACCCAAATGAAATTTTTATCATTTTTTTCCCCACAAATAGAGCTTTCTTTTGGTGGTATTTGATCACCTCTGCGTTTTTTTTTTCTTGTGCTATAAACAAAAGAAAAGGGACAAGTTTGATAAAACAATATTTTTGACTTTTTGCTATAATAAATATCCAATTTTTTTTTTAAACAAATTTTTTCCTCTGTTTAGGCTGATGTATTCTTCTGCATAATTTTGGTAAAAAAAAAATCGCAATAAGTGTATATTGATTGGTTTGCGCAAAAGTTATAGCGTCTACAAAATAGGGGATAGATTTATAGCATTTTTATTATTATTATTATTTTTTTTTTTTTACTAGTAATGGCGGCGATCTGCGATATTGCGGCGGACATATCGGACGCTTTTGACACGTTTTTGGGACCATTCACATTTATACAGCGATCCGTGCTATGAAAAAGCATTGATTACTGTGTAAATGTGACTGGCAGGGAAGGGGTTAACACTAGGGGGTGATCGAGCGGTTAAATGTGTGTCCTGGGAGTGATTCTACAAGGGACACACCATCGGTCTCCTCACCTCTGACAGGACATGGATCTTTGTGTATACACACACAGGTCCAGGTTCCTGCTCAGTTACTGGGCAATCGCGGGTGCCCGGCGGACATCGCGGCCACCAGGCACGCGCATCAGCTCCCCAGTGACGCATCGCGCGCCTCATAGTGGCCCGGGAAGGAGATCACGTCATATGACGGCGGCCCAGAACGAGAGCTGCCTCGTCCCGCCGTCATATGACAGTGGGCGGGCGGCTAGTGGTTAAGGGTGTGCACACTTATGCAACCATATTTATTTATTTTTTTTTAAAAGGATTTCAGTTTGTTTTTTAAATGAGTTGTACAGTTTATATTTCACATTAAAGGTGGAAAAAGTTCTGAAATGATTTATCTTTGTCTCATTTTTTTTTACTTCACAGAAACTTGGCATTTTAGCAGGGGTGTGTAGACTTTTTATATCCACTGTAGTTTTGCCTCAGAGAAAAAAGTCAACAGAAATTTCCCCAATTATACCAATACAACAAAACTGGTAGGGGTTTTAACCCTTACCTGCTTTACCCAAAAAATGCAATGCATATACTTTTACACAAAAACACATACACAAAGTAGTTTTAGGGGCAGATGCATTTTTCTGTTGAGTAGTCAACTTTATTCATTTAGGATGGAAGTAGAAGAGAGGTCAAAGAGGGGGAGTCGGGACTTTGAATGAGGCATTGGCTGACAACCAGATAGAATAAATAACAATAATGTTTAATAAATAGGTATATACAAATATATTCATATAAAACAGATAATGAATATGTACCATACCATAATCATACATAATTGTACATTTAATAATTTCCATTAACACAGTTAATCCTCCCTTATTCCACATGGGCAATATATAAAAAAGGTATAAAATCATTTATGATCCTAAAGAGACCCCAATGGGTATTCAGGTGGTATCAGTATGATGACGTCGCATCTAAGAAGCTCTACGCGTTTCGTGGAACCCTCCACTCATCAGGAGCAATGCGATGTACGTCTAGTTGCATCTGGAAAATACATAACCAGAAAACTAAGCCTTAAGTGGAGGGGAGAGATGGGTTGATAGGAAAGGTAATACAATGTATAGAAAAGGGGCAAAACCACAATAAATGCATCACCACTGTACCTGGCAAAACCACCCTGTATGCCCAACCATGAGCATGGAGCCGAGAGCAAGGCGGAGGCATCCCAACGGGAGCTGAGGTAATGGTCCGGCAGTAGGATCAGCACATACAACAATGGGCAAGCAAAAAGTGAAAGGGACCTGAAATGCCAAGAGAAGTAAAGGATAAATAATAAAAATGGGGTGGATCCAAAAATGGAAACATAAGAAGACTGGTGAAAAGTGAAATAGAAGTGTGATAGGACCAAGAGCCCAAAGGGATGTCAGAAATAATAGGCTAAGTACATAAAGTAGGGTGCATAAGAATGGTGACAAATGATTGTTGTCTACCATGTGTGAAATAAAGATATAAGCACCAAGTATAGCCTAGAATAGCCCAAAAAAGGAGAACAAGGATAACTGAAATATTATAACAGGAGACATAAAAACATGTGCAAGTGCTGAAAGGTAGATGGAAAAAGGGGAAAGTAGCTGCTTCCCAAGATGTATGTACCCTGCCGGTATTCCACACCAACATCACGCAAGGTGTGCAGAGGTAGCACTGGGCGCCAAACCAAGCTGGACCGCTCCGGATCAGGCGTCCAAGTCCTCAATGCCAACACGGAATGGAGAAAGCACGTGTCAGTGCGCGGCGCCTAGGTGACGTCACGCGCACGGCACGCATAGCGTGATGTCGATGCGCGTCAGGTGTCCGCCCCCACCACCCAATAGGGGGGAAGGGGAGGGCCCCGAGTACGCATCGCAGCTCCCGACAAGGACGGAACAACCAAGCAATCGGATCCCCAAACCCAGGGGGCAGGGGCAATCTGACCAGCGCACAGCGGATAGGTGCAGAACTGTGCAAGCCTCGGGGGGTGACACAGCCCCCTAGAAGATAGAATGAGACATGTAAATGACAGCTCATGCATATACAAAAACTAGGGGGACTGGAAATATATAGCCAAATGCCTCCATCCCTAATTAGATTAAACTAACAAAAGGAAGGGCGGGACTTTAAATGAGGTCATGACTAAATTAACATCAGGTACCTCCATCCCTAAGCGTAATGGTCAAAGAGGGGGAGTCGGGACTTTGAATGAGGCATTGGCTGACAACCAGATAGAATAAATAACAATAATGTTTAATAAATAGGTATATACAAATATATTCATATAAAACAGATAATGAATATGTACCATACCATAATCATACATAATTGTACATTTAATAATTTCCATTAACACAGTTAATCCTCCCTTATTCCACATGGGCAATATATAAAAAAGGTATAAAATCATTTATGATCCTAAAGAGACCCCAATGGGTATTCAGGTGGTATCAGTATGATGACGTCGCATCTAAGAAGCTCTACGCGTTTCGTGGAACCCTCCACTCATCAGGAGCAATGCGATGTACGTCTAGTTGCATCTGGAAAATACATAACCAGAAAACTAAGCCTTAAGTGGAGGGGAGAGATGGGTTGATAGGAAAGGTAATACAATGTATAGAAAAGGGGCAAAACCACAATAAATGCATCACCACTGTACCTGGCAAAACCACCCTGTATGCCCAACCATGAGCATGGAGCCGAGAGCAAGGCGGAGGCATCCCAACGGGAGCTGAGGTAATGGTCCGGCAGTAGGATCAGCACATACAACAATGGGCAAGCAAAAAGTGAAAGGGACCTGAAATGCCAAGAGAAGTAAAGGATAAATAATAAAAATGGGGTGGATCCAAAAATGGAAACATAAGAAGACTGGTGAAAAGTGAAATAGAAGTGTGATAGGACCAAGAGCCCAAAGGGATGTCAGAAATAATAGGCTAAGTACATAAAGTAGGGTGCATAAGAATGGTGACAAATGATTGTTGTCTACCATGTGTGAAATAAAGATATAAGCACCAAGTATAGCCTAGAATAGCCCAAAAAAGGAGAACAAGGATAACTGAAATATTATAACAGGAGACATAAAAACATGTGCAAGTGCTGAAAGGTAGATGGAAAAAGGGGAAAGTAGCTGCTTCCCAAGATGTATGTACCCCGCCGGTATTCCACACCAACATCACGCAAGGTGTGCAGAGGTAGCACTGGGCGCCAAACCAAGCTGGACCGCTCCGGATCAGGCGTCCAAGTCCTCAATGCCAACACGGAATGGAGAAAGCACGTGTCAGTGCGCGGCGCCTAGGTGACGTCACGCGCACGGCACGCATAGCGTGATGTCGATGCGCGTCAGGTGTCCGCCCCCACCACCCAATAGGGGGGAAGGGGAGGGCCCCGAGTACGCATCGCAGCTCCCGACAAGGACGGAACAACCAAGCAATCGGATCCCCAAACCCAGGGGGCAGGGGCAATCTGACCAGCGCACAGCGGATAGGTGCAGAACTGTGCAAGCCTCGGGGGGTGACACAGCCCCCTAGAAGATAGAATGAGACATGTAAATGACAGCTCATGCATATACAAAAACTAGGGGGACTGGAAATATATAGCCAAATGCCTCCATCCCTAATTAGATTAAACTAACAAAAGGAAGGGCGGGACTTTAAATGAGGTCATGACTAAATTAACATCAGGTACCTCCATCCCTAAGCGTAATGGTCAAAGAGGGGGAGTCGGGACTTTGAATGAGGCATTGGCTGACAACCAGATAGAATAAATAACAATAATGTTTAATAAATAGGTATATACAAATATATTCATATAAAACAGATAATGAATATGTACCATACCATAATCATACATAATTGTACATTTAATAATTTCCATTAACACAGTTAATCCTCCCTTATTCCACATGGGCAATATATAAAAAAGGTATAAAATCATTTATGATCCTAAAGAGACCCCAATGGGTATTCAGGTGGTATCAGTATGATGACGTCGCATCTAAGAAGCTCTACGCGTTTCGTGGAACCCTCCACTCATCAGGAGCAATGCGATGTACGTCTAGTTGCATCTGGAAAATACATAACCAGAAAACTAAGCCTTAAGTGGAGGGGAGAGATGGGTTGATAGGAAAGGTAATACAATGTATAGAAAAGGGGCAAAACCACAATAAATGCATCACCACTGTACCTGGCAAAACCACCCTGTATGCCCAACCATGAGCATGGAGCCGAGAGCAAGGCGGAGGCATCCCAACGGGAGCTGAGGTAATGGTCCGGCAGTAGGATCAGCACATACAACAATGGGCAAGCAAAAAGTGAAAGGGACCTGAAATGCCAAGAGAAGTAAAGGATAAATAATAAAAATGGGGTGGATCCAAAAATGGAAACATAAGAAGACTGGTGAAAAGTGAAATAGAAGTGTGATAGGACCAAGAGCCCAAAGGGATGTCAGAAATAATAGGCTAAGTACATAAAGTAGGGTGCATAAGAATGGTGACAAATGATTGTTGTCTACCATGTGTGAAATAAAGATATAAGCACCAAGTATAGCCTAGAATAGCCCAAAAAAGGAGAACAAGGATAACTGAAATATTATAACAGGAGACATAAAAACATGTGCAAGTGCTGAAAGGTAGATGGAAAAAGGGGAAAGTAGCTGCTTCCCAAGATGTATGTACCCCGCCGGTATTCCACACCAACATCACGCAAGGTGTGCAGAGGTAGCACTGGGCGCCAAACCAAGCTGGACCGCTCCGGATCAGGCGTCCAAGTCCTCAATGCCAACACGGAATGGAGAAAGCACGTGTCAGTGCGCGGCGCCTAGGTGACGTGCTTTCTCCATTCCGTGTTGGCATTGAGGACTTGGACGCCTGATCCGGAGCGGTCCAGCTTGGTTTGGCGCCCAGTGCTACCTCTGCACACCTTGCGTGATGTTGGTGTGGAATACCGGCGGGGTACATACATCTTGGGAAGCAGCTACTTTCCCCTTTTTCCATCTACCTTTCAGCACTTGCACATGTTTTTATGTCTCCTGTTATAATATTTCAGTTATCCTTGTTCTCCTTTTTTGGGCTATTCTAGGCTATACTTGGTGCTTATATCTTTATTTCACACATGGTAGACAACAATCATTTGTCACCATTCTTATGCACCCTACTTTATGTACTTAGCCTATTATTTCTGACATCCCTTTGGGCTCTTGGTCCTATCACACTTCTATTTCACTTTTCACCAGTCTTCTTATGTTTCCATTTTTGGATCCACCCCATTTTTATTATTTATCCTTTACTTCTCTTGGCATTTCAGGTCCCTTTCACTTTTTGCTTGCCCATTGTTGTATGTGCTGATCCTACTGCCGGACCATTACCTCAGCTCCCGTTGGGATGCCTCCGCCTTGCTCTCGGCTCCATGCTCATGGTTGGGCATACAGGGTGGTTTTGCCAGGTACAGTGGTGATGCATTTATTGTGGTTTTGCCCCTTTTCTATACATTGTATTACCTTTCCTATCAACCCATCTCTCCCCTCCACTTAAGGCTTAGTTTTCTGGTTATGTATTTTCCAGATGCAACTAGACGTACATCGCATTGCTCCTGATGAGTGGAGGGTTCCACGAAACGCGTAGAGCTTCTTAGATGCGACGTCATCATACTGATACCACCTGAATACCCATTGGGGTCTCTTTAGGATCATAAATGATTTTATACCTTTTTTATATATTGCCCATGTGGAATAAGGGAGGATTAACTGTGTTAATGGAAATTATTAAATGTACAATTATGTATGATTATGGTATGGTACATATTCATTATCTGTTTTATATGAATATATTTGTATATACCTATTTATTAAACATTATTGTTATTTATTCTATCTGGTTGTCAGCCAATGCCTCATTCAAAGTCCCGACTCCCCCTCTTTGACCATTACGCTTAGGGATGGAGGTACCTGATGTTAATTTAGTCATGACCTCATTTAAAGTCCCGCCCTTCCTTTTGTTGGAAGTAGAAGAGAGTGACCATAGAAGGAAGGGAAGGGGAGGAGTGAATATTGGTGGAAGTGGAGGAGAATGTGCCCACAGGGAATGTGAATGGCATTGATGAAAATTGAGAAGAATCAAGAGAGAGAGAGAATGAGAGCATGCAGGGATAGAAGTAGAGCGAAAAATCATCACAAAGGGAAGTAGAATGAATATGGATTGAAATTGATCATAGGAGAAGATTTGTTTCCCAACAGGGCAATGGATCCAAATATAAAGCCTAAGCTACATAAGAATGGCTTAGGAGTGTTAATGTCATGGAATGGTCCAATCGGATTCCAAATCTCATTACAGTAGGAAATGTGTGGCTGACTAGGTGGACTTGAAAATGGCTGATCAAAAACAAACCCCATGCAACCTCACAGAGCCATAGGAGTTTTGTAATCAGGAATGGGGAAAATTGTAGTGTCTGAATGTACAGTGCTTATAGCAGCCTATCCACAGAAACACAAGGCTGCAATTGCTGTCCAAATTCTTTTGTGATCTGCAGTGATCTGTTTTCTCTTTGACAAATAGGGGATGATTTACTAAAGGCAAATAGACTTTTTACTTTGCAAAGGAATACCTAATCATGTGCAAGGGAAATATTTATTTTTATTTTTTATTGCACATGATTGGTTGATGGAAATCTGCTCTTTCACTAAGAAAAATCCCCCTGCAAAGTGAACAAAATGTTTACCTTTAGTAAATCAACCCCATCGTCTGTTTCTGTTGAGCAGCTTAAAAAATAAAAGGCAAATTTACTGTAAATTCACTGTTCTATGACAATAAAACAAACTTAAATAAAGGCTTCCCCTAAAGCTCCCCTTCCTGTGACAGCAGCTGGGGTTTCTCCTCCCCACACCTGCTTTGCCCACACAGCTTATCATTTGTTCACAGATTCCTGTGAATGAATAACTACAAGTACCATCTTCCACTGTTGCAGAAGGACTTGTAGTTTCAGTGGGCTGCAGGGGCGCTGATGAGCACTCTCCTAGTCCTCTGACATGTTCTCTGGATTTCAAACAGAAGTACAGGCTGAAAGCTGGAGGACATGTCTGTTGGAGCCCACATTGCACCCATGATCTGCTTATCACGGATGCATTGATTTCCAGGTTCCTGCAGGAAAGAATAATACATGTACCTTTTTCTGCAAAAATACGTGCATTTATTATTTATTCTGTAAAGCTAAACTTATACTTTTAGTCAGTCCCTAAGGAGCCTCTGGAATCATACAGGGCCTCAGCGCCTGTCCTCTAATACTAGATGATTTCTTAGAGTGCTTGGAGGATATCCATCAAATTTTAGGGGGCTGAACTAGGGCCAGTGGGAGTAGTAAATATCCTGGCGACCAATTGGGGGTAAAAAATGTTGTATCTTTGATGTCCTTGGGAGGACTAGTGTCCCATCATTGGTGTCAATGGAAAGACTTGTGCTTCATCATTGGTGTCAATGGAAAGAATTGTGCCCCATCATTAGTGTCAATGGAAGGCATTGTGCCCCATCGTTGGTGTCAGTGGACGGAATAGTCCCCCAAGGGCTGGATAGAGGCAAGCAAAGAACCGCATCTGGCCCCAGGGCCACAGTTTGGAGACTACTGCATCTGTTGCATCACGATTACTGCCCAAGGATTTCATGAAAAAATTCAAGCAGTCAGAAGAACTCCATTTTTTTTATTTTTTTTTATCTGCTCTTAAAAAAAAAAAAAAGGACACTCCCTGCATGTAGCAAAGTCTGAACACAGCAGACAACAGTATTTATTTAGGACAGTAAATACAAACGTTTTAATTTCCTAGACCTTTTCTTTAATATCATGTGTCACAAAAATTGGAAGTACCACTATTTTTTTTTTTTTTTTATAAATCTTTATTTATAGAAGACAGGATATCACATTGCAAAATTATAAAACTGTGAATATAAAATTATATCCATCTAGATAGACGGTTTTTAGGTGATAAACCAGTCAGTTTTTCTTGTTATTTAACAAAAGGAATGAATAACATAGAAAGAAAAACAACAACAACAACATCAATACTATCAGCAATGTATATTAAATACTAGACAGTCACTTTTTAACTGGTGTAGCTAGCGTTGATAGAAAGAAAAAGGGAAAAAATAAACCAACAATCTGCCAGGTAACAAAATATAAAAGTGCTCTTGTCTTAGTCCTGGAACTATCAAAGCTTGACAAGTCTTTTTTAGGTTTTAAGCTAAGTTCAGTTGTGCAAACAGTTTATAAGGTAGGCCGAGCGGGGGTGCGCGGAGAGAGGGGGGCAACATACGCCTCCAACTAACCTCTCTCCACGCCCCCATCCCCCCAACCCCCCCCAAGATCACCTGAAAAAGCCATACCAGCATAATAACGCTAGTACACCCCCAGACCGGGGCGTCTCATGGCCATAAATCTCCAAGGACCGTCCGGCTTCTTTGCTTAGTCATTGCTTATTCGTCACCTGGCATCAAACATATTATTTTGTCTTTAAACAGACAACCATAACTAGTTAAGGCTCAATATAGTATTTAAGAAGAAGAAAAGGAGAAAGGAAAATAAAAGATAGTCTGGAACATACCTGGGAACCTGCGTCCAGCTCCGCCCCCCGTCGAGGCCCTCTCGACAGCACCATACCTACTAAAAATTAAAACAGTAGAAGGAGATGCATGTCCCCTAAGTGTTTTTCACCTTAGTTTATCTCTGGTCTTGGTTCTCTGCTCCCCCTTGTGGGTCAATAAGGCGTCCTTTCAAATCAGCTAGCTCAAGAAGGGCTATGTCTAGGCTAGAAGGAATGTGACTTAAGTCTGAGGTATATATTGTCCAGGGTTGCCATATTGCTGTGAAGCGGTCTTTAACTCCTTTACATGTGGCAATCCAGTCCTCTGCCTCACGGATATCTCCCACCTTGCGATACCATTCCTCTCTAGAAGGGACTTGTGACCGTTTCCAGTATATAGGGAGAAGCCGCTTTGCCGCGTTAAGCAAGTGGGGCAGTATACTTTTCTTATACTGGCGTATTGGCATGGGAGGAATGTGTAGCAGGAAATGTTCCGGAGAGAGAGGAATGTCAATGTCCATGATATCTTTAATTTGTGATTTGATATCCTCCCAGTAAAATTTAATCGCAGGACAATCCCACCAGATGTGGAGGAGAGTGCCTTTGTGACCACAACCTCTCCAGCATAGTTCCAATGTTGCTGGATATATTTTCGCTAACTCTGCCGATACTCGGTACCAGCGCATCATTATTTTGTAATTCATTTCTTGCATCTTAGAGTCAATGGAACTGGACCGAGTGAGTTGATAAAGGGCAGATAGTTGAGCAGGAGTAAAAACTACTCCCAGGTCTCGTTCCCACATCCTAATGTATGATGGTTTCACTATTGGAGTAGCAAAGCTGAGCAACTGATACAGTTCATAGATCATATGTGGAATCGGCTCTTCGTCTACGAATAGGCGTTCAAACGGTGTAAGGGAGGAAGTATTTCTTATAGAGCTTCCGTGTTGTTTAAAAAAGTGATGAAGTTGCCTATATCGCCAAAAGTCCATAGGGAAACTCCCTGACCGAGCTCTGAGGGCTTCTAGTGAGACTAATTTACTACTTTCCATCAATTTACCACAGCAGGCATTACTGTCATCCACCCAGGAACCAAAAAATCCTGTCTGTTCCCCAGGCAGAAACCACTGATATCCTCCCAGCGGGGCCAGAGGTGACACGGGGGCGCCAAGTCCAAATTAGTATTGAGCCGGTCCCAGGCTTTCAAAAGCTGGGTCGTCAGTGGAGACGCATAGATTGACAATCCCCTGTGCTCCCGGGCCAACCACGGGGCATATGCCAGGTTTCTTCCCGCTATATATTTTTCTAATGAGACCCATATTTTGGAGTGTGTGTGGAAGCGCCAATTTAGTATCCTTTGTAGGACCATAGCTCGATATTATTTTTGCGCGTCTGGAAGACTCAGGCCCCCTGCATCCCTGTGGCGCCTCAGTAATCTAATGGCGATTCTCGGTCTCTTATTGTTCCACACAAAGGTGGATATGATACTGGATAATTGAGTAAAAAACTCTTAGGTAAGGCCACAGGTATCATCTGCATGTAAAACAGTACACGGGGTAGGACATTAATTTTAATAATATTAAGTCTTCCAGTCCAAGTGAAGGCTGTCTTAGCCCACTGAGTCAAGTCTTTCCTCACATTTGTTATTAGGGAAGGAAAATTAGTGGTAAATAAGGTTTCAAATCTATCTGTCAGTCTTATACCTAAGTATTTTAGGGATGATTTAGTCCAGGTGAACGGGAAGGCAGTTTTTAATCGATCTGTCAGGGAGGGTGTCATTTGAATGGGTAATATCTCTGATTTCGTATAGTTAATTTTGAAATTAGACAATTCTCCGAAATTTTGAAGTTCCCGCATCAGATTAGGCAACGAGACCAGAGGTTCTGTGATGTGGAATAGCACATCATCAGCATAGGCCGAAAGTTTGTGCTCTGTAGGACCTACCGTAAGCCCCTTAATGTCTGGGTTTGCCCTAACAGTGCGCAGGAATGGTTCCAGCACAAGGGCGAACAAGAGTGGGGAAAGAGGGCACCCCTGCCTCGTGCCATTTCTGATCGGGAACCTCGTGGAGAGGAAACCATTCACTTTTACTTGAGCATGTGGGTCTGAGTATAGGGCCATTATCCAAGTAAGCATATGTGAGCGAAGGCCCAAAGCTTCCAGCGTAGCCCGTAAAAAAGTCCAGTCCACCCGATCGAAGGCTTTCTCCGCATCGGTGGACAAGATCAAGTATGGGGGGGGCGTGGGAGATGTTCGGGCCCAATGAATTAGGTGGATTGCTCTGAGTTGTCCCTGGCCTCCCTGCCGGTAATAAACCCTGTTTGATCGGGGTGGACTATTAGTGGGATTAGTTGTTTTAGTCTGGTCGCAAGAATCTTGGCTAGTATTTTAATATCTGAGAAGGGATATGGGTCTGTAGCTTTGGGGCATAGTGAGGTCTTTCCCTTCTTTAGGTATTACTGAAATGTGAGCTAGTAAGGCTTCACTAGGGATAACTGCGCCATCTGCTATGGAATTAAAGTAGCTGCACATTGATTCGGATAGCAGAGGTAGAAACATCTTGTAGTAGGCCTTGGAGAACCCATCAGGGCCTGGGCTCTTTCCATTGGGCAGAGAATTCACCGTGGCTTCTATCTCAGTGACAGTGATGGGTGCTTCTAATGCGGAACATTGTTCGTCTGTCAGTGCTGGCAGTCCAGAAGCAGTCAGATATGTTTGGATGGCTGTTTTCCGTACGGCCTGGGCCTCTGGGGTCTGTGTCGAATTTAGGTTATTTAATGTTTTGTAATAGCACCGGAATCCAGAGGCTATCTGGGAGGGCCTAACTGTGTACTCACTTGTGGGGAGGTGTAACTTATGCACATACATGAGCGCTCGTTTTTTCCTAAGGGCTCTAGCCAGCATACGGCCACATTTGTAGCCATGCTCATAGTATTTATGCGATAAATATCGCATTCGCCTGCCTGCCTGTCTGTCCAGCAGTCGAGAGAACAGTTCTCTCAAGTCTGTCAAAGCCCTCAGAGCCTCCAGGTCACTGTTCTGCTTGTGTCTAAGTTCCGCCTGCTGAAGCGCTTGAAGCACCCTGTCAAAGTCTGCTTGCCTAACTTTCTTCAATCTAGATCCCTGAGAGATCAGTTCGCCTCTTACCACTGCTTTATGGCCCTCCCACACAATCCCCCTACTCAACCCCTCTGTAGTGTTTTCTTTAAAGTAGTGGGACAGGACCTCTTTAACCTCAGAAACCACTACAGCATCGTCCAACAGAGATTCGTTTAAGCGCCACAACCAAGTCCTACGGCTACTCTGTGGCAAAACCAGGGAGGCCATTACTGGGGCATGGTCAGAGATTGTTATATTTCCAATGGACGAGGACTGCAGCAGCTCCAGGGCCAAGTGATCTACACAGATCAGGTCTATACGGGTATAGACATCATGTGTTTTTGAATAGTAGCTGTAGTCCCTGTCAACCGGGTGAAGAATTCGCCAACTATCTAGGAGTCGGTGAGTTTGTAGGGTTTTACGAAAGTGTTTTAGAAAAGCGTGTGAATGAGAAGGGCGCTTGTGCGAGGTGTCTATTTGTGGGTCAGGGCTGATATTAAAATCGCATCCCAAGATCAGAGGGCCCTCTCTAAATTCTGCCAGTCTATCAAGTGTATTGTCTATGAAGGTGAGTTGGTTTGAATTAGGGGCATAGATCGTAGCAACTGTAATCTTCTGCCCAGCTATGATCCCCTTAAGGAAGACATATCACCCCAAGGAGTCTACCTCAGTGTCAATTACTTGGAGGGGGCAAGACTTATGTATGGCAATAGCCGTACCTCTTGATTTCGCAGTAGGTGAATTGCTGAGGAACCATTGGATATATATATGATTGGGCAATTTGGGCAATGAGTGTGGAGTGAAATGCGTCTCCTGTAAAAGAACCACCTGAGCCCCTGAGCGCTTAAGTTCCCACCACAATTTGCTACGTTTGGATGGGGAGCAGAGACCTCGCACGTTATATGAAATTACCTTAAGTGATGCCATAGGAGGATCTCGGGATGAGCAATTTTCGCAGTGATCCAGTGGGCACAGAACGGGAGGAGGAGCCGAAGGCAGTCCCCACAAAAGAGTATACAGTAGAAGAGAGTAAACAGAAGGGAAGGAAGAAGACAAAGTTAAAGAAAGTAAGACACTTACAAATTGCAAAGTACATTAATATGAACATTACCACAACGTGGTATACCTGTGAGCCAGATATCGGGCCTCCCCCCGCTAGGGAAAGATGTCCGAGACCCATCTCTATTTCCAAAAATAGGAAATATATACCTAAAAAGGTATGGCCTACGTGGGGGACGTGGACCATCACGAGAGGAAGGGGAGCAAGGGCCAGCCCCAATCCACTGCCCTCTCCTGATCAATAGGCAGTATACATTATTCAATGTATAAGAGAGGGGAGTTTCTATAATAACAAAAACAAAAGTTCGCAACTCAATCTTGAGGTGGGGAGAAAAATCCAAAAAGATAAAATAAAATAGGAGGGGGGGGACCTCAAAAAAAGAGAAAAAAGTGCGAAACAGAGAACTGGGTAAGCAGGGCATCCAGAACTAAAGCCTGACATGGTAAGTTCAAAGCCATGGCTTCTATATCTTTTCCTGGGGTATTCTCATAAGTTCAAAGCCAAGTTCCTGATCAGGGGCATTTATCCCAGAATAGATGGTCACGCGCAACTTCGTGTGCATATGTGGCTCTGTCCCAACTGTAGGTGGCATGCTTGTGTTAGTGGTTAGGGGCCCTTCACAAAAAGGGGACAATCAGATGAGGTTCTGTAACATATGAGGAGAATGTTTCTCTCGGAATGCAGATCAAAGATAGGACAGCTTCCTTTAGTGCCTTGGTGACCCAGGACCCATGGGGGAGGTAGATGCAGGGCGTCTGCGGTCTCGTCTGCGGCTCCTACGGTTGGACGTGAGCCAAGGCTGGGGGAGCTGTAAGTGGGGATGGTCACTCGGGCCTCTCCAGTCTGGGAAGTCCACTGGCTCCAGACCCAGGGTCTCTAGGAAAAATGGAAGGTCGTCCTTAGTGCGTAACGTAACACTCTTCCCCTCCTTGGTTGCTTGTAAATAGAAGGGGAAGCCCCAGCGATAAGGCAGACCTGCCTTCTGAAGGGCCTCAAGCAGGGGCCGCAGGGCTCTGTGTTGCATGAGCGTGCGTCTTGAAATGTCCTGGTAAAAATACAGGTGCGCTCCATCAAAGTCAAAGTATTGCCTCCTACGCATTTTCTGCATAATTCTGTCTTTTAGTGTATATTTATGAAGCTTGCATATGATATCACTTGGGTTATCTGCATCTTGGGAGGGTGGTCTGAGGACCCTATGAGCTCTGTCTATCTCCACAGGAGCCGTGGCAGGTAGTCCCAGTATTTCTCGGAAGACGTCTTCCAGCGTGGGAATAATATCTTTTGGTGCCGTGGCCTCCGGTAAACCGCGTATGCATATATTTGCTCTCCTGCTACGGTTGTCAAAGTCATCTAACTGACACAATAGGGCTTCTATTTTCTGATCCTGAGAGTTGCATCTGTCCTGTAGTTTAGCAATAGTCGGCAGCACCTCATCCAGTCTCTGCTCCACAGTTTCCACTCTGTTTCCCAAGTGATTAGTGTCTGTCTTGAGCTGGGCTATATCTTCCCTGAAGGCTTTCTCAACCCTGGCAGTCAATCTCTCTAGATCTTTCCTGGTGGGGAGGGACCAAATATGGCGTTTTATGTCTCCTTCCCCTAAAAAGTCCGCCATGTCAGGGCCCTGATCATGGGAGGCAGAGGATCCCGGGGAGAGTGGAGGGGCTGTATCACTCACCAACCGCGGAGAAGGAATCTGGGAATTCTGGTGCTGTTGCTGCTGCTGCTGAGCCAGGGCCTTCTGTGTGACTTTTGTTGCTTTGCCAGCCTTCTGCGTCGGCGCCATCTTGGAGGCCTCGTGTCCGAGCCCGGCGTTCGGGCCGAAATATGTCTCCAGCTGCTCCTGCCATGAGCCCTCCGCTCTCGAGTGCTGTGAGAGAGCCCTCCGCCCTTGCGACATGTTCTCCGGCGTTCCGGAGGCGATTTCTCCCCTCTATGCGGCTGGTAATGCGGCTGTGTATCGGGAGCTGAGGTAACACGCGTCCTCACTCCTCCATAGCCAGGCCACGCCCCCCGGAAGTACCACTATTTTATTCTCTAGGGTGTCTGCTTTCAGAAAATACATAATGTTTGGGGGGGGTTTATGTAATCTTCACCTATGGAGCAGTCATAATAACAGCCTGTTACTTGACTGCTGTTTCAGGTAATAAAGTGGACTATCACATAATTTTTTAAATAGAGGGTGTGGATTGAGACAACTCAGCATGTTTTGTGTCATGCATTAACATCCTATTATTTTTTTTGTGGCCCTTTTAAATGTGTATATTTATTCCTGGGGCTGCAGTTTCTTTTGACTTTCAGTCTATACTTAATCTTAAAAAAATATAAAATCCGCGCTCGGTTCAAATACCAAAAAAAAGGAAACTATTACTAGCCACTTAAACTGTGATACCGGTCAATGAAACGGAGAAAAAAATATATAAGCGGCGCTCAAAATTAACTGCAGTACAAAGAATATCATATGTTACATTGAAACCCAACCAAATATAGAATGAAGTGCAAATGACTGTGCAAATAAATATTGATCTTAACAAAATGTAAAAAACATCAGCCAAGCCCACCAAAGACGTTTTTTGATGACGTAAAGCGTTAGGGAGTTGCCTATGAGTGACGACATCACACACGCCTAGCTGTCATCAAGCGGTGTCATATGAGCCGACAGCCTGCTGAATCCCATATTGGCAATATTCTCGCTGTTTTTTTTTCTGTTGCAAGGTAATTGCGGTTATTGTTTTTAATAAAATGCTTTAATACTTTGATGGGCTTCACTATGTAAGTTTTCTTTTTCTAACCATTTCGAGTCACCTCATGGGACTGGGATTGACGGCTGCTCTCCTGGATGTCTTGCTGTTTTTGCCTGTGTGACCACTATAATCTATGGTCCTGTATATCCGGTAGGAGGCTTGTTTGTGAAGGTGCTATTAGTGATGGATCCCCTTACCTAAACACATATGCACAGAGCACTTTCATCATGGATTAACTTCCCTTATGGACTTTTTATTGATTATGGACTGATTTTTGTTAAGACCAATATTTATTTGCGCAGTCACATTTGCACTTTTTTCTATATTTGGTTGGGTTTCAATGTAACATATGATATCCTTTGCACTGCAGTTAATTTTGAGCGCCGCTTGTATATATTTTTCTCTATAATTAATCCTCATTGGATGTATAATGACATGCTAGGCCAGGCAAAAGAGGCGTATAACTAGCAGCAAGAATTTTGTGTGGGTCTTAAAGTCATAGGGGCACAGTTGTTGCTATTAAGGCACTACTTGTGCTTGTGTGAAGAGTATAAGCTTATATACTGTATGGTCAAACAAGGAGTGCAGGAGTCATCTGTGATGATGTATTAGGAATTACATGCTATATCATCAGGGGTTTGTGTGATGACATTAACCATAAAAATAATCATTAGAATGTGAGCAAGCATCAGTGTTAAACATAGTTATTACTAACCTATAGTGCACAAGAATAATATCTATGCAGCTGCTAAATAGTTAAAACCTATTCAATAGCATTTCATGGATCTAGAGATGAAGGGCATGGGGGAAAGAGGCCACCATCACATTTCCAGGCTACCCCACCCCGCCATCACTGTAGCGGCAGCATGAGAACGAGCCAAAGTTTTACTACAAAAAAGGGGAAATTTGACATTTTATAGTATGTATATATACTGCTAGTTGTAAACTGCAGATACAAAGTATGGCTTAAACCATATACTTGCGTAAAAACACACCAAAGCTGGTAGTTGGTTGGCTCTCAGGTGGAATAAACAAAGGTTAAATCAAAGATAAGCAAAGATCTCGAAATGGCAGCCAGCAATCGCTCTAAAAAAGATATATATAAAACAATATAATTGAACCATATATGTAGATGGCTATATTAAGTAAGTAGAAGTAATCCAGGGAAGTTTCCTAAAAAGAGCCAGAAATCAAAGTTTTTTTTACCTGCATGTGACAGATGTGTGTCACAGCGTGGAAGCAACACATTCTAGTGAACACACCTACCTTTGTATAGGTCGGATCAAAGACCGACCAATGAGGCAAGGTGATTGCTGGCCAATCGAGATAGCGGTCCGGCTATATCTCAACCCGCGCCCACCCATCAGAGAGGTGAACAGGTGTACATAGCTGCAAATCCCGGGGAGGGGATAACTTGGGTGGGGGCGGTACGCTGACGTGCTGCAGCACCTCCTTAGGCCACATCATGTAATGGTGGTGCAACGGCTCCAGGCACAGCCAGCCCGTCGGCGTTGGTGCAAGTGGTTGGCAGCAGGATGCGGAAGATCACCCACTCATTCCGCCGACAGCGCCGCCATGACCCTTTTGTGGAGGAGGGGGAGGAGCTGGGATGACGTCATGCACAATCTCGATTCAGCCGGATTCTGCATCATAGCAGATTCGTTTAAGGCTGCATCGTGATGCGCTGATTATTTTCGACACCCCTAGTGAAAACAAACAGAGTTTCTAACTCTTCATCTCTATATCCAAAAATTACACACAATCAGAGCTACACCTGTTTTATAAAACTGATCAGTGACATCATACACCTAATCATAGGTTTCTGTTTACATAGTTATGTACTTATTTACATGTGTCCATTAAATAGTTTAAAGCTGCCATCCTCTAGGTAAATATACTGTAAATATTCACAAGAGTCCCTTGTACCTGCACAGTATTTTCTATTAAGAATTATTTATAACATATGACTGCAGTTGATGGTCGTAATTCATGCCAAGGCATTGCATTTACCATGATATAGGGTCTGTGCATTTTTATTTGGTATTTCTGTTGTAAGATATGTGTATGATCTGTAGCATTATAGTATTTTGGGTTAAAGTGTGTCTAAACCCAAAAACAAAAAAATAAATATTATTGCAGCTGACCAGTCACTAGACAAAGTGGCTGCATTGATTTTTTTTTTTTAGGCTTTGTGTGCCTTTATTTTTACCTGGTGATCCTGCTAGTATCACACTTCCTGGGCCTCTGGCCTTGGAGGAAGCCATGGTTGGTCACCCAGGCTGGACTTCAGACATGTCTGCTTTTAATCATTTCCATTATTAGTTTACAGAAGAAATATAACATTGTTTGTCCTTTTGGGTCAGCTCACGGGAAGTTAGCTCATTTCTGGCAAGATCAGCAGGTATTTTCTGTACTTGCTGAAAATGTTCTTAGTCTGAAAGAAGAAAACGAATGCTGTCACCACGTCCAAGGACTGGTAAGCTGCAATATATTACATTTTTGTACTTGAGTAATTCTTTAAGGACTGCTTCTTATAACAAACTCTCTTCTGATTTTCACTTGTCAGCTTCCAGAGGCCTTTATTAGTTCTTGTAGACAGGAACATAGACCTCGCTACCACTCTTCACCACACGTGGACATACCAGGCACTGGTCCATGATGTTCTGGTAAGCATTTACACTTAACATTCTACACTTTGCCAGTAGTGCTTGTAGGATGGATAATATTGAATAAAAACAGCAAATTAATGGTCTGGCTTAAAACAATTCACATTAAGACGTGTGTCAAATGTCACAAAGCAGGCACTTTGTGTATGGGAATAAATTACTTATAAAAATTCATCTTATCTTAAGATGCCTATTGCATAATAAAAATCGTAAGCCTATTAATTATTGCCGATTGAAAAACCCAATTCAAACACCTTATTTTATGTTTTTAAAATTTGTAGTTTGGATTTTTTGTAATTTGCTTTTTCCATAGATTTCCAGATTTTTTTGGTAAGATATTGCTGACGGTGTGACTGATTTTGTTATAATTTATGAGACAGAGTATCTATCATTTAGCTTCTATGTTTTTAGTTACCGCACATAACGAAATAAGAATAAAAATAAAATTACAATGATGTTCTGCCTTTAATGTGCCAGCTCAGCTATCCAGTATGTGCAGTTAAAAAACTGTATAGATTCCTTTGAACAACTTTATGTAATTTTATAATGTTATGCATGTTTTATTCTATGCATGCCTCATAATAGTACGGTAATTAGTAATTTTTAGTTTTCCTCTGTAGCATATATTTTATAAACTGAAAATTGGTGGAACATAAGTTGACAACAATATGAAATTCTTACTTAATTGGCTCAGTTTTTGGAATCTGTCCTATAACTACAAAGTGGGGGGTGGGGGCTCTCAATATTAAACCGTCCATTGTGGAGAAGCACAAAAGTGCTTTGAGGTGTAAGGTCAATATAAAATGTTAGTATTCTACTTTAACCTCCCTGGCGGTATGATTTTGTCGGATTTTAGGTGCTGAAAGCGGTACAATTATTTTGCATGGAAATTTGGCGTTTTTTATTGTAGGCCTGTAATTCTTAGCAATAACACACTTAAATCTGTCCAAACCAGAGTCTAGTAGACATCTCAGGTGTGATAAAGTTTGAAACACAAAATCATAAATTATAATATAATAAATAACTATAAATAATTATACCAAATAATAATAATAAAAAATATTCAATAATGTAATTAAATCAAAAACACTGAAATTTGCTCAGTTGCAGAATTGTCGCTGTCATTACTTTTCAGTATTTGATGACGGATCTCCCCACAAATCACTATCGCTCAATTCTGTGAGTGATTCTAATTTGTTATCGCTGTTTTCTAGCTGCTCTAAAATCACTTTTGATGTAAAGGGACGGTTTTGGTTGCTATGGAATCTCCAGTTTCCAGGCAGAAAGAACAGTTTTTATAATATAAAACTTCATGCAGGACACTGGAGAAACCACTAAGGACAAAAGGGAGGTGAAATAATTACATACAGTAATGTAGTCTGTAAGATTACAGTGTACTGTATGTATTGTGTGTTTTTCACTTTTTGAATTTGGCCCCATTCTCCATCCCCGTGCGTCGCAACGCTCGCAGGGAACGGAGCCCGGCTCCATGATAGATCAAGCGGAGGACAAGCCTCTCACACTGCGGGGAGACATCGCAGCATCCAGGGGACAAGGTAAGTAACCTCTTCCTGGGTGCTGCGATGTGATCCCGAGTCTGGCTCGGGGTTACTGCTCTTGGTACTGAAATTCCACCCCGAGCCAGACTTGGGAGTACCTCCAGAAGGGTTAAAGAGTTGGGGAATCAACTGAAGGGGGGCGGGGGGGGAATGATAGGATTGTATAAACCAGACATTTGGTTGAGACCCTCCTGCTTCAAGGGAGGAGAAAGGGTCTATAATTTGCACCTGTAGCAATAGAGGTAGTTGCTGTGCTCGCCGTGGAGATTTGCTGGGTAGTTTTATTTAAAGTGATTGTAAAGTCTGTTTTTTTTTTTTTCATTAAAAATAACAAACATACTTACCTGCCCTGTTGCAGTTGACTTGCACAGAGCAGCCCCGATCCTTCTCTTCTCGGGTCCCTCTTCTGTGCTCCTGGCCCCTCCCTCCTGTTGAGTGCCCCCACAGCAAGCAGCATGCTATGGGGGCACCAGAGCAGAGCCACAGCTCACTGTGTCCATTCAGACATGGAGCCCTTTCTCTCCTCATTGGCTGACTGACTTTGATTGTCAGCAGCAGGAGCCAATGGTGCCGCGTTGCTGTCTCAGCCAATGAGGAGGGGAGTCCCAGGCAGCCGAGACAATCCTACAACATCGCTGGATCATCACACAGAATGCATAAAGATAAAAAAACCTTCTGCCTTTACAATCACTTTAATGTACTTCCGCTATCATACTTTAGATCCTGTGTATCATGAGTTCTGAGGAATGTATGACTAGTGCTGTTCCAGATGACAGTCATGGTAAAAATCCAATAGCAGTGCAGGATCCAGCAGCCACACTTTGGAACACTTATAGTTGTCCAGCCTGTGGATCTTTGACCTGTATGGGACAGGGAGGTACAGTCTGACCAGACCTGGAAGATCGCTCTGCTGGCCCTGGCAAGTGGAATGGGTTGTAGGACTGAATAAAATAATCAAAACATATCTGCTTTACCTTATATTAGAAGTTTGATGGTTGTTAACTGTTCATATTCTGTGTGCATTAGATTCTATTATTAAGAGGGATTATTATTAAGAGGGTACAGCATCTAACTTATAGAAAATGTTTCCTATTAGTTATATTGTCAGTTAAGGTCTTGGGGCTTCGGCAGTAAAATATAGCAGGAATATTCAAAAAGCCTAAAGAAAACTGCTGCGAAACGGCCACCCAAATGGTAACAAGGTAACATTTTGCTACAATGATTAATTATCTGCTGAAGAGACTGTGTTACACAACCATACCAGTGTCTTACAGAAAATTCTTATCTCTGATCTGAGAATGAAATGTGATTTCTAATTTGAAATTCAGTGTTGAACATTTAGATCCCCATTCATGTGCTGTTTACTACATAGGAAGGAACCAGAGGGACAGCAGCAGGTTAAATCATTCATCAGCTTATTTCTGTCTGGCCATCCAGAGTCTCTGCTTTCATCTTGTAAGCCGTCATGCAGATGCTGACTGTTGAAAGAAACACTTGACTTTTGTTTAAAAGTATCCTAATGACTGTGTTTCTTTTAAATACATCTATTATACTTACAATTACCGCCTGTGGTGAATGGAATCTTCACTCTCTTCCAGAATTACTGGTGGAGCTAAGATCTTTAGCATCTGACACTTTTTGGATTGTCAAATGCCCGTGTCTGCCAACTGTTCTACCCACATCCCCTGCCCTCTACATCACTAGTGGGTCCCTTCAGGCAAGTGTTGAATGCATAAGATCCTTGTGATCCCTGTACCTCTACAAGAGAGTGATGATTTTGTTCAGGCAGTAGTAGTAAAAAATATAATACATGTGATTAAATAGATGCTTTTGTTAGGATAAAGGTATCCTAATGCCAGTGTAAGTTTTTAAAGGATACGTTCACCTTTAAAAAAAAAAAAAAATGTGCATTTACGATTTGTTTTTTGTAGGAGCCTGGAAAGCATTGCACCAGCAAACAGCAGATCACTGGTGCCATGCAAGTCTCCTACAGACTGTCATTGTAATCTGTCTTAAAATTGGTGTGAAAAGCAGAAGTAGGTATGGCGCTTAGAGGTCGACCGATATATCGGCCGGCCGATATTTGGTGTTTTTTACTTAATCGGCATCGGCCGATTGTGCTGATAAAAAAAGCCGATATAGCTTCAGCGTGACTTGCAAAAGACTCCTGTAATAGAAGTCAATACAAGTTGCCTGAAAACTGTGAAATGACTTCTCCCTCCCCTGGGCAGCATGCAAAATCTGATAAAAAGAACCTGAAGGATACAATGTTTACACTTATGAATGGATTAAACTCCTCTCAGTTTAACCATTTAAAGACTAAATCTTTTCTGACATTTGTTGCTTACAAGTAAAAATCCTGTATTTTCTGCTAGAAAATCACTTAGAACCCCCAAACATTATATATATATATTTTTTTAGCAGAGACCCTAGGGAATAAAATAGCGGTTGTTGCAATATTTTATGTCACACGGTATTTGCGCAGCGGTCTTTCAAATGCAATTTAAAAAAAAAAAAAATACACTATTAAATTAAAAAAAAAAAACTAAGCAGTAAAGTTAGCCCATTTTTTTTTCATCCAGAAGTTTTGATTACCTGTTTTTGTGTATTTAATATTTAAGAGAGGTTTTTTTTATCTAAATTCTACATACAAGTGAACTGATTGGAGGTTTGTTTTGTTTATTAAATGTTTAAATGTAAAAAATTTTCTGTATCACTGAAGGTTGCTTTCACACTGGAGCGGGCATGCGTTGACGGTAAAACGCTGTTAATTTTAGCGGCTCTTTAGCATCATTTTAGCAGCGCTATTCGGCTGCTAGCAGGGCGCTTATAACCCAGCTAGCAGCCGAGGAAGGGGTTAAATGCGCCCCTGAAGCGCCACTGCCGAAACGCTTTGCAGGCGCTTCGGCAGCGGTGCGCATCCATTTCAATGGGCAGGAGTGGTGGTATACACCGCTCCAAAGATGCTGCTTGCAGGACTTTTTTTTTTAACATCCTGCCAGCGCATTGCCTCAGTGTGAAAGCACTCGGGATATCACAATGAGACTGCAGGGGAGCCGTTTGACAGGCACTTTACAGGCGCTATTTTTAGCCCAAAAGCGCCTGAAAAACGCCCCATTGTGAAAGGGGTCTAACTGTTAGATTTTATAAGATGAAGGTAAAAAAAAAAGAAGAAAAAAAAAAAAAAAATCGGCCTAATATATCGGCCCAAAAAAATCGGCATCACATATCAGCCATCGGCCACCGCGATTTCTAAATATCGGCATCGGCCAGAGAAAAACCCATATCGGTTGACCTCTAATGGCGCTGCCCTTATGGGGGAAAAAAAGAGAAAAACAGAGAAAAACTATTTTCTTTTTGTTGGTGGCCCTTATGTATTCCATGAGTTAGTTAGTGATGTTGCTGAGCCTTTTAAAAGGTCATAAGAATTCCTGTGTGTCTAAAA
The DNA here is from genome assembly GCF_042186555.1 of Aquarana catesbeiana. NCBI lineage: Eukaryota > Metazoa > Chordata > Amphibia > Anura > Ranidae > Aquarana > Aquarana catesbeiana. The sequence goes on from NC_133336.1 coordinate 117,586,598, forward strand.
ATAAATGTTGGTCTCATTTATTGTGTGCGTAATTTAATTTCATACTAATGTGTGATCTCTTTGTGCTGTGAGAGAGAGACCCAATATAAAGTGCATCAGTCCTCGAATACAAACCAAAGTATACAAAATATTATAAACAAAATGCTATAAACAAAATAAAATAAACCAAAAAGCCAGCATGCAATATTGTGCATCAAAAGGTGCTAGTAGTGACTTGTGCTAGGTTATATATTAAAGTGACATATGTGTATAGAACCAGTATTCATTGGATAAGAAAATTTCCATTGTTTTAAAACAAGTTCATTTTGGGAAAGCTCTGAGGGAAACCCCTCTCTGGGAAACAAATTGGTGAGGGAAGCTTCTTGTCCAGGTGTTGGCTGGTTAGTGATGTCTCTGTGGCGAGCTCTTATTTCATTTGCACTCACCAGATAAACTTCCCCCTGCAGGGGTGCAGGCAGTCACAGTATTTGCCACTGTGTAGCATCCCTGGATGTTCCCGATCCGTGCTTATTTAGACTCAGTAATATTTCGTTTTGCTGGTTTGGGCTGAGAGAGATTTTAATTTTCCTTTCAATCATTGCTTTTTACTGAACTTCACAACTGTAATTGTGTCCACTGTGATCTGTAGTTAACACCTGTTAGACTCTGTTTCCACTGTTTTTCCTTTAAAATTTCAGATCCACACTAAGATGCCCGTACATTGTACAAGCAGGCAATTTCACACTGACAGGATGAATCAATGGACTACCAGAGCTCTCAACAGCGCCGTGGTAGTTCATTGAGAACTACAAGCTGACAGCTGCAAAGGATGTTGGTACTTGTAGTTTATTCATTCACAGAACTCTGTAAATGAATGACCACACGCCGTGCTCTTTTCAAATAGAGACAGCTGGTACAGGGAATTCACCATACTGCTATCACGCCAGGTGTTCGGATCCCCGAGCGGCTGCAGGAGTGGAAACATTTTACATGTTCCACCCTAAAAATGGGTGGAACATGTAACGTGTTCCCAAAAGTGAACTTATCCTTTTAATGTTGGTTTGCACCTAAAGAAATGAACATTCAGGAACGTCCCTCAGAACGAGTGCCTGCAGCGTGGGCCCGAGGCCACGCTGCCGCGTGATCCTGTGATGGCTGTGATTGCAGGACACAGCCAAGACAGGATTGGGATATGCGCGCTGTGATTGGTCCTCCTGATCATGTGACGGCTGTGTCCAATCACAGCCTTCACCGTGTAAACAGAGACACATGTTTCTGTGATGGTTCTCCCTGCTGAGCTCAGCGAGAGCTTGGGGGGATTAGGGGTGCAGGGATAATCTGCAGATCTGTGACAACTCTCTGTGTAAGGATGATTTTACACACACAACTGTCACAGATCCCCTCTACACAGTACAACAAGCACCACTGTCCCTGTCCCCATCACATCTGTACTAGTGCACAAAATATCTGCAATAGTGTACCATTGTGACATCATTATCCGTCAGTGTCTGCTGGTGGCCGTTCAACATCTGTCGGTGTAGCAGTGTCCCACCAATAAATAAATAAAATATTTAAAGAGCCCCCGTGCTAAGGTGAACGCACGCGTTAGTCCCGTACGCATACGTAAACAGCAATTGCACCACACATGTGAAGTATCGCCATGAACGTCAGAGCAAGAGCAATAGTTCTAGCACCAGACATCCTGTGTAACTCTAAACTGGTAACCAATAAAGGCTTATACAGCATCACCTATGGAGATTTTTAAATACTGAAGTTTGGCACCATTTCACAAGCGTGTGCGATTTTAAATTGTGATATGTTTGGTATCTATTTACCCAGCGCAACACCATATTTTACATTTTACCAAAAATGTTGGTATTATATTGCCTCTGTGTGCATTAAAATGTATTTATGCATTAGTGTGTAATAAGTGTGTGATCGCGTGCAAAGGCGAACGCACATGTTGGTCCCATACGTATATATAATCTTTATCCTCCTGTCAAGCCACAGTTACCCTGGGGGGTTGCTGTGTCTGGATCACAGTGGCTGTAGTTTATAAGAGGCTAACCTAATGACTATTCATAGCTCACTTTTTCGTTTTCTCTCTAATAGCGAGTGTTGACTGTTCATCAGCCTTTGCCCTCTGTTTTCTTTAACCAGCACAGATTTTTTTTCTGTAAGTTGGCAGCCCACTGGAAAAAATTGCATTCTGTTATGGTTTTAATTTCGTCGACTAAAATATTTTTGTCCACTAAATTAATAGTATTTTAGTCGACTAAAATAAAACTAAAACAATTCAGATGACTAAAACTAAAATGATATTTTAGTCAAAAGACTAAAATTACATTTTAATTTTAGTCAAAAGACTATGACTAAAAATAAATAGAATTTATATCACAATGGCTAAATTTGTGTCTGTAGTGCATGTTCAAGCCTTAATACCATAAATAATAAACATGTTATTAGATTTTTACTCCAGGGGTATATAATGTTTGGCAGTTCTAAAGAAATAATGTATTCAAATTTAACTAAACCCATTAGATTTTAGTCGACTCCAATACCACTAAAACTAAAATGTCATTTTAGTCAAAAAACTATAACTAAAACTAAATTGAAATTGAATGTCAAATTTAACACTAGTCTGTAACCCCCCCTAATGCTGGTACCTTTAACTGCACTGAAGATGCATCCCAACATCAGGCACTTGTGCTCTTGTGTCGTGTTTTGGATCTTCTCCCAGTCCCACATTTACAGTATATTCCCCCTGAATTAATGCAAGCTTAGTTCTGTTCTGAAAAGACACATTTCCTGTATATTTCTTTATTTCCCAGGCTTGGCTCTTTTAACCATTATTTTTTTATATTGTGAGAACAAAAGAATCTCTATAAGTACAGCTATTTTGTAGGTGTGACTTTTCAAACCATTATACATTTGCACAGCCAGCGATTTTTTTCCTTTTACAGATACATCTGCAGTTTTATAAGGGCATTTTTCCTGTGAAGTATCAATATATTGTAGTTTTTATGTGTTGCGTTTTGTTAGTGCCCACAGGGATTACAGCTGCAGTCACACATCTTCCACTAGGGGTCGCCATCTGCCTTGTCTTGAACTGAACAAAGTGCAGAACCACACTGAAAAATAACTGTAACCTTTTGCAGGATGCTGTGGCAAGAGTATATGGAGTATATGATCACTTTTTAGGAATTGTATGGGAACAGGAAGGGTAGGATATCAAATACTGCCTTTAGGGATGTGGTAATGGTGAAGCTGATACTGACAAATGATTCTAATGCTCTCAGATTTATGTTGCAAGACAAATTATTAGTGATTAAACTGTACAATTTTGTTGTGAGCTGTCTTTAATGGCTTAAATTGTTTGCTTTTGCTGTGTGTTTGTTGCATTGCAGATATTATTGTACAGCCCCCCACTATTGTAGTTGTTGGCAACAAATAAGTCATTAAAGGGGTTGTAAAGGCTCGTGTTTTTTTTTTTTTTTTTTTTTTACCTTAATGCATCCTATGCAGTCACCGGCCCCACCAGCCCCGCCGTTTTACTTACCTGAGCCCCGAATCTCCATCAGCGTGTTTCCGCTGTCCCTCTCTCCACGGGTTCCCGGCTCTTGATTGGATGGATTGATAGCAGCGCAGGCATTTGCTCCCGCTGCTCTCAATCAGATCCAATGAGGCGGGCTCCGGGGGCGGGCCGAGTCCTGCATTCGGCCTCTATGGACGCTGAATGCTTGACTCGGGAGCGCGCTTGCAAGGTAACCCCCCTCGGGAGAGCGAGAGAGGGTTATCTAATGCAGGAAGGAGCCGCAAGAGCTGCCGAGGGACCCCAGAAATGGATGTTTGGGGCTACTCTGTGCAAAACGACCTGCATAGTGGAGGTAAGTATGACAAGTTTGTTATTTAAAAAAAACAAAAAAACGATTCTTTAGTATCACTTATAGCCACAGGCTTCATCTTGTATTAGAGCAGTGTGTACAGCTTTACAGTTAGTTTTTAGCAGCTTTGTTGAAGTTTTTTACAGCAGCATTTGACAAGTTTCAGTAGTGCAGAGGTTTATTGCGGGCCTGCTGCTGTGTGCTGGCAATTTGTTGCACTCTTGTTAAGATCTAATTTTAATATTTACAAGTAGCAGCCAAAGGTTAGAAAGAAAGCTAAAAGCTTTACAAATAGTTTGTATTGATTTACTGTACATACAGGGAAGACTGTAAATACCTTGCCTTATAACTACAAGTTAATTTTTATACTTTAACAGTAGAACTGCAGTCACACAGCTATATTAAAAAAAATACATATGCAGAGAAGCGAAGCAAAGAATTATGGACACAAAATTAATAAATAATTAACATTAATTGATAACCATTCTAACTTCTGGTCTCCATGGCTTGACTTTACCAACACACTTAATATTGATAATTCTTTATCTAAAATTATATGATTATATCCACCATTCACCTAAACCCAGCTTATCTTAATCCACCTTTTCTTCTACTCTTCTTTATTTCTTCTCTTTTTTTCTTCCCCTTCTCCTTTTTTATTTTCATTTTTTATCTAATTTTTGTTAACTATTCCCAATATGTTCAAATTGTATATATATTATTATTATTTTATGTAACATATCTGTATTACACTTTTTATGTATTCTATCCTAATCTTCTTAATAAAAAAAAATATTGTAACCTAAAAAAAAAAAATACTTATGCAGTAGCCAGGAGGGTGACATCTGCATTCATTGTTACAGTTCTGCAGCTTCTTGTGTCACCTTCCCACTCACTGACTAATTAAAGCGGTTTATAGTCAAAATTGTCACTTTACATTTATTTGTCCATATCAATATTTTAAGCTGATTGCTGGTAGCCTTTTTTTTTTACCTGTTTAGTTTAGAAGTTACAGCTGTATTCCCAAGTGGAGACGTGTACCGCGCATGCGCCGGATCCGGATGCTTGTGCTATCCTCCATTTGTAACCACTTCAGTACCAGGCACTTACCCCCTTCCTGCTCAATTTTCAGCTTTCAGCGCTGGCGCTTTTTAAATGACAGTTGCGCGGTCATGCAACACTGTACCCAAACTAAATTGTTATCATTGTGTTCCCACAAATAGAGCTTTCTTTTGGTGGTATTTGATTATCTCTGGGGTTTTTATTTGTTGCTAAACAAATAAAAAAAGACCAAAAATTTTGAAAAAAATAATTTTTTTTCTTCGTTTCTGTTCTAGAATTTTATAAATAAGTATGTTTTCTCCTTCACTGATGGGCATTGATGAGCTGGCAACAATGGGGTGACACTGATGATGGGCATTAATATGCAGCACTGATGGGCATTGATAGGCAGCACTGATGGGCACTGAAAGGCTGCACTGATGAGCATTATAGGCGGCAATGATGGGCACTGATAGGTGTCATAATGGGTGGCACTCATGGGCATCACTCTTAAGGAGGCACTAATGGGTGCTGATAGGTGGCACTGATGGGTGGCACTGATGGACATCACTTTAAAGGAGGCACTGGCAGGCCTTACTAATGGGCACCGATTGGCATAATTTTTGGCCACTTATTGGCAACATTTTGGGCATAGATTGGCATACCTGGTGGTCATCAGCGGTCGTCATCCCTGGTGGTCCTGGGGGGGGGGGGGCTGCGCTGATTATCAGGAGAGCAGACGATCGGCTTTCCTGTACTCCATCTGTCAGACGTGAGTGAGGGAAAGACGCTCAAAAAATCTGAATGTCGGTACATGGAGAAGACACGCACAGACGGCTACTAGAACAGGAATTCAAGTGGATTTTCCTGTTGGAGACACGCATGGATCATAGATGGGATGTGGATTTATTCTTCAAATTATACCATCCTATTCCATCTTCAGTTTCATTGTTCACTTGTTTTAGGACTTGTCCCCTTCTTTTAGTGGGTTCCGTCTGTGCTTGCTCTTTGCTTTTTTATCTTTCCCTCCTGCCATTTCTGGTTAACCTTTTATCTTTGATATAATTTTTTTATAGTGGTTCTGTCACTTATGTTGATCTCGCATTGTGTTACCACTACCAAGTATTTTGTTTTAAGCATTTGTATATATTTTTTCTTTATTCCATTTTTCTAGAAGAATAAGGTCTTATCACCTTTATGCAGTATTTTTTTACACACTTTTTTTCTCTTGGCTCAACATTTTTTATATCTTCCTCCCTTCCTCACCCTAATTCTCTTTGGCAATAACAGGTGTAGTCACCATCCACTTGAATGATTGGGGGTATCAATTAAATATGCTAATGTTCTGTGGCACTAACCTGATATGCTAATTGTGCAAAGGTGGAGCCTGTATAGGTGTATGTGAGTGTGTGTATGTATATATATATATATATATATATATATATATATATATCCTGCCATATCTGTTTCAAATTAGCTACGACTAAGGCTATTGCCGAAACGCGGCATCGCTATTGGTTTTACTGTCACTTTGATGTACCAATAAATGACACTTCAAGGATTACAGTTTTGCCGGCTCTTCTTACTATTTGTTACGTTGGAGTGTGATTAGGATACATCGAGCCTAGGCACCTGTGAGTGGATCTGGTGTATGGATTGGGTTGTCCCTGCAGAGAGCGCTGTTAACCTTTTCTCTTCCATGGAGGAAAAGCCGATACACAGCTTTTCCTGTTTACACCGTGATCAGCTTTATTGGACACAGCTGATCACGTGGTAAAGAGTCTCCATCAAAGACTCTTTACTGAGATCGGTGTTGCGGTGTGTCAGACTGACACGCCGCACCACCAATCGTTGCATGCCTCCCTCCCGGGGCGCGTGCCGGCTGTTATCCTTAAAGACGTCATATGACATCCAGTCAGTATAACGGAACCACCGCCCAGCCGTCATTTTACTTTAGGCCAGGTGGGAAGTGGTTAAAGTATGGAACTGCTCCCCTGGCAGGGTTTCATCTCATCGCCCCATGCTTATTATATATGGTAGTGATCAGGGGCGTTGCTAGGGGGTGGCTTTTGGGGCTATAGCCCCGAATCTGAGGCCAATAGCCCCGAGTCTCTGCAGGGGTCCCCAAAGGGGAGGGGAGGCTCTCTGGGGACCCTTATGTAAGTGGGGGGCTCTCTGGGGACCCTGATGCAAGGGAGAGGCTCTCTGGGGACCCTGATTTTAAGGCAGAGGCTCTCTAAGGACCCAGATTTAAGAGGGAGGCTCTCTGGGGACCCTAATGTAAGGGTGGGCCCTCTGGGTACCCTGATGTAAGGGGGAGGCTCTCTAAGGACTCTGATGTAAGGAGGAGGCTGTCTGGGGACCCTGATGTAAGGGGGGCTCTCTGGGGACCCTGATGTAAGGGGGGACTCTCTGGGGACCCTGATGTAAGGAGGCTCTCTGGGGACCCTGATGTAAGTGGGGGGCTCTCTGGGGATATATATACACACACACCTATATTACTGTATATACATGTGTATGCCCGCCCAAGCGTATGACTTTCTTTACTACGCTGCTATGGGCTCTAGCCCCAGATCTTTTGTAGACCTAGCAACGCCCCTGGTAGTGATGCAGGGAAAGGTGCTAACATCATCACATTAGTGTTGCTCCCTGCATTAAGGACCACCCAGCACTGGAGATAAGAGAAGACCCTGTGTTTGACATGCTCAAAATCTTCTGAAAAAGGGTATAAAAAATGTGTTGGGGTGGGTGGAATTGGGATTTAAACTACCCAAATACCTCCTGTTACCAAAGTCCTAAAGAGTATGTAAACCCAACATTTCATATTTATGATATGTGCCTGCCTGCTGTACTATGTACTTGTATGAAAAAGTATGCTGTTCTCTTTTGTATTGCTTTCTTTGTGTGAAATCATTGCTGTTCCTGACAGTCCCTCTGCTTTCCTTTTTAAAAACTGACTACACTAGCCAGGAGAACACACCATGGTCAGTTCTCTAGCTGTGCTGTGAACTGAGCCTGCTCTCCTCCAATGATCAGACTTGTCCTGACACCCAACCCCCACTCCTGCATAGCCATTCATTGGGAAGATTAGTGTACTGTTGCTTTTCCTTCCTTCCAGCTCTTATGCAGCTGAGAACAAAGGGAACAGAGATCATGTGATCACTTATAAAAAGGGGTAAAGAGGTATATGTTTTATTTATATATATATATATATATATATATATATATATATATATATACATATATATATATATATATATACCAGCAGTATGTTTAGAATATATTTAACAGATTTTTTTCCGACGTGAAATTTTTTTTTTTTTTTACCTGTTTTTAATATTTCTTTATTTGAAATGTCTGCTGAGGGCATTAATTATGGATGGGCAAACGGTGATGCTATAAAAAGTAGAGAGAAGATTTATTAAGGAAGGATGTTCCTTCACCTGTGCTCTTGGAAGTGCATTTTTCCTGCTGGTTGGAACAGTTTTTTTCAACCTTGTAAGCTATGTAACTAATTGGATATGTTCACAAAGACTAAATGGAAATTTATGGCACAGAGTTATAGAACCACATCCACAAGGTATGCAAGAAAGTTTTGGAAAATACAGCCAGAATCTTGAGGTACCTAAATAAAACCAAATAGATCACATTTTAATTATTCACCCTAATGTTAACATTGCATAAAAGCAATTACAATAAGAAACATTTTGTCAAAAAGTGTATACTTCTGTGTAACTCAAATTTCCATATAAATGTCCCCACATACAGCTATTTGAGCCATAAAAATCATGCACAGGAAAACTATGGGACAATTATAAGACTGGAGCACCAGAGCAGCTATGTGGAGTGTAGTCTCTAAAGAAGATACATACAGTTAGGTCCATATATATTTGGACACAGGCACAATTTTATTTCCTTAGGTATTTACCAAAACCTATTCAAGCTATAGTTTTATAATGGATATGGACTGAAAGTGCACACTCCCAGGTTTCATTTGAGGGTACGTACATCCAAATCGGAAGAAAGGTTTAGGAATTACAGCTCCTAAGAATAGCAATCCCCCCTTTAAGGGACCAAAAGTAATTGGACAGTTCAATCAAAAGCGGTTTCATGGCCAGCTGTGGGTTACTTCTTTGTTATTTCTTCATCAATCAGGCAGGTAAAAGGTCTGGAGCTGATTCTAAGTTTGGTATTTGGAGTCTATTGCTGTGAACCTACATCATGCTTTCAAAGGAGCTGTCCATGCAAGTGAAACAGGCCATTGTAAGGCTTTAAAAACAAAACAAATCCATCAGAGAGATAGCAGCAACATTAGGAGTGGCCAAATCAACAGTTTGGTACATTCTGAGAAAAGAAGAACGCACTGGTGAGCTCAGCAACATAAAAAGGCCTGGACGTCAACAGAAAACAACAGTGGTGGATGATCGCAGGATCCTTTCTATGGTAAAGAAAAACCCATTCACAAGATCCAGACAAGTGAAGGACACTTTCCAGGAGGTGGGCGCATCGTTGTCAAAGTCTATAATCCATAGAAGACTTCACAAGAGCAAATACAGAGGGTTCACCACAAGGTTCAAACCATTCACAAGCCTGAAGAATAGAAAAGCCAAATTAGACTTTGCCAAAAAAAAAATCTACAAAAACCAGACCTGTTCTGGAAAAGCATTCTTTGGATGGATGAAACTAAGATTAATCTGTACCAGAATGTAGGGATGAAAATCGTGGAGAAGGCTTGGAACAGCTTATGATCCAAAGCATACAACTTCATCTGTAAAGAATGGTGGAAGCAGTATGATGGCATGGGCATGCATGGCTTCCAGTGGCACTGGGTTTATTGATGACAGAAGAAGACAGAAGCAGCTGGATGAATTCTGCAGTGTTTAGAGATACTGTCAGCCCAGATTCAGCCAAATACAGCAAAGTTGATTGGACGGCGCTTCACAGTGCAGATGGACAATGATCCAAAACGCACTGCAAAAGCAACCCAGGAGATTTTGAAGGAAAAGAAGTGGAATATTCTGCAATGGCCGAGTCAATCATCTGATCTCAACCCAATTGAGCATGCATTTCACTTGCTGAAAGCAAAACTAAAGGCAGAAAGACCCAAAAACAAAGAACAACTGAAGACTGCTGCAGCTAGAGCCTGACAAAGCATCAGAAAGGAGGAAACCCAGTCCTTGGGTTCCAGACTTCAGGCAGTTGTTGCCAGTAAAGGATTCTCGACAAAATACTAAAAATGAACATTTTATGTATGATTATATCCATTTGTCCAATTACATTTTAGCCCCTGAGAATGGGGGTATTGTGTATAAAAATGGTTGCAGTTCCTAAAATGTGTACTTTATATTTATGTTCAACCCCTTGAATTAAAGCTAAAAGTCTGCACGTGAAATTCATTTGTATCGTTTCGTTTAAATTCTATTCTGGTGGCATACAGAGCCAAAAGTATGAACATTGTGCCTGTGTCCAAATATATACGGACCTAACTGTATATAACACTCCAAATTTGAATGTATTAGTTAGAAAATTCATCAAAAGAAGGCCATACATAAGTACAAGTAATTATTCATGTCAAATTAATTTTCTAACTAATACTCTCATTTGGGGTGTGAAATATATGACTTCATTGGGGACCACAGTGCACATTTTTGATGATTATTTTTTCACGTCTATGATTTGTGGTTATATGAGCTTTTAGTTCTATACGGCTAATGTCATTTACCACCTAAGTGGAACACATATTTTTTGATGCACATTACAATGCAAGTCACAGAATACAAAATTAACTTTTAGCTAGTTCATTCAGGATGAGCGCAGCACCACCTATTTATACTATTATTTACACAGTGCACATAGCACCTCTGGTGGTCCAGTCTTTCCTTTATTTTTATTTTTCCACTTACTAATGAATGTATGATATCCATTTATCAATACAACAGTTTGAGTGATATTTTTTTTTTTTCTGATGGTTCAAATTACCTAGGTATTTTCATATGATTATTGTGAATATACCTTCAATGTTCCTCTGATGAAACAGACCCTGTTATGTCTGAGAAATGTGTTGGGTGAGCCCCATCTCACTGTATAACCCTCACTCTACTTGGAAATCTATGATTGTGCGATGCTGCTTTGTTTTGTGGCAGACCCATTTCTATTCATTTATACAGCTGGTCAGTAGTATGTGGGGTAATTTATATTGGCGTTTGGGTTACACCGAACTATGCACTTTTTTTTTTTTTCTTCTTCTTCTTTTTTTTTTTTTTTTAGATAAAATGCTTTTTATTGTACAGGGGGTCCCCGGGTTACAAACAAGATAGGGACTGTAGGTTTGTTCTTAAGTTGAATCTGTTTGTAAGTCGGAACAGGTACATTTTTTAAGTGTAGCTCCAGCCAAAAAATCTATTTTTAAGTTTTGTAGATAGCATAGGGAAGGGTTATCACCCCTGTAACATTTGTTTTGCTGTCTGTGCCCCTGTTCAGAAGATTTCACCTCACTTTCTGTCCCAATGACAATTGGATTTTGAAAATTTGGGGTTATTAGGGAAATAAGGATAGGTGGTAAAGCATCAGTGGAGACACCTTTTTCCCATATTAACTCTTACAGGAGTGAATTTCCCTTCCTAGGGGTAGATTTCCTCTCACTTCCTGTTGTCTCCCTCCGTTTGTAAGTAGGAGTAGTTTGTAAGTCGGATGTTTGTAAGTAGGGGACCCCCTGTATATGGTCTTTATCCATCTTATTTATTATTTATTTATTTCAGGTACTTATACAGCGTCATCAATTTACCCAGCGCTTTACATATACATTGTACATTCACATCAGTCCCTACCCTCAAGGAGCTTACAATCTAAGGTCCCTAACTCCCATTCATACATACAAAGGACAATTTAGACAGGATCCAATTAACCTACCAGCATGTCTTTGGAGTGTGGGAGGAAACTGGACTACCCGGAGGAAACCCACGCAGGCACAGGGAGAACATGCAAACTCCAGGCAGGTAGTGTCGTGGTTGGGATTCGAACCAGCGACCCTTCTTACTGCTAGGTGAAAGTGCTATCCACTGCACCACTGTGCCGCCCATTTTAATCATTATGTGAGTTATCTATTTGGTTGTGTTTTAAAAGCCTAGAAGTCCATGAAGCCATACTTTTGATAAGGGTAAATGGAATGGAATTTATCATTTATATCCATCAGGCTTCTTCTCTGAAGGGGTGGGCACATATAAAAAAAAAATAGTGAGTACTAGTATGCCTAGTATTGCCCTTATGATGTCATTGTTTCTTTTATGAACTGTGGAAATGTTATGTGTAGCTCTGCCTTACCACTTAGTCTTGTATTTAGCGTTATCTGCTTGAAAGGCTCTCTGACAAATTTTCTTCATGTCGGCGGTGTAAGGTTCAGTGTCTGTGTGGGTGGGTAGTATCTGTCAGAGTTCTGTATGAGTGAGTAGAACACTATAAACCATTTGCCACTTTTGAAATGCGATAGAGGCTGACAGAGCACATGCCCTCCTTTTTTGGTGTTTATTCACAGCATATAAAGTAGTAATAAGATGACTGCTAGAGAAAAGTCTTTGGGATTGAGCAAAGCTTGATCCAGAAGGACCACGGGGAGAAATGGAGTGTATGGAATTCAGAGAGGAAAACTTGTACAGCTCTTATTGCTGGGGTTGTACACTTGTGTGCATGTTGCTGTAAAAGGTGCAGCTCTCTTTTACTGTGACTTTGTAAAATACTTGAAACAAAGATACCTTATTAATAATAGTACATATGCTGTTTTTGGAGTATGTCAGTTGCTCTGCCATCATCATTATCCCAGTTTTGTACTATATGTACCAGGATTGTGGCCAAATTCAAGGCAAGAGTGAAAATAAAGTTTACAGTTCCAGTGCTCTTTTTTGGCATAATATTCACACTTTTTTTCGCATCTAATGTTTGCCACCAGTTTCAAAATTTCTTTACAGTGCATTGAAGTCCAAAATTTAAATTGTAATATACATTGCAGCTTTTCGGTACTTAAATGTCGTGGTTGTATTCATTTTGTTTTTTGGGCTTTTTATACATTATTTTCACCTAGTGGTCCTGCCTATAGCTCAATATCTGCCTTAGGAGCAGCATTGTCACTCTAAGCTGATTTCCTGATTTGAACTACAAACACATCTTCCTCCCCTCATCTCATACATGCTGGGGGCAGTTGTAGCTTACAGAAGCTAGTTGAGAAGGCAAATAAAATTGTTTGAGATTTTACTCCATGTCACAGGAAGTTACGGTTACCCTGCATTTTTGACATGACATGATTAGTGGGTATTTTCTTAACTTGATGTACTTATCCTAAATATGGAAAATTAATTCAGCCACAAAAACTAAGGCTGGCTATACATTATACAATTTGTTTGTACAATTTACCAAAACCATATAATATGAGGTCAAACCTAAACACTTTCAATTTGTATAAAATCAGGCAGCACCTGGCACTACAGTACATAGTTGAAGGTAAATCTAATGGAAATTGTATAATATATGGCCAGCTTAAAGTGGAGGGCCACCCTGAAAAAAAAAAATTGCACCAAAAATCCCAAAAAAAAAATTTGAAAAAAAAAAAATTAAACTTACCTGAACCCTTGTTGCTAGGCAGTCTTCCTAATCTGCCTCTTCCTATTCCGCGGCGTGTCCTGTTCCTCGGTGAGCGGCCCCGTTGCCTTCTGGGAACTGTGTGTGTGTGTTCCCATAAAACCACAGGGCCATTCACAGAGCACCGCGCTGCTCGCGCGTGCGCAGTAGGAAACTGGCAGTGAAGCCGCAAGGCTCCACTTCCTGTTTCCCTTACTTAGGATGGCGGTGCCGGGACCCGAGGGACGGGTCGGCTTCGAGTGGCCGACATCGCGGGCACCCAGGACAGGTAAGTCTATTTATTTAAAGTCAGCAGCTACAGTGTTTGTAGCTGCTGACTTTAAAAAAAAAATTTCACTGGCTGGAATCCCGCTTTAACCACTGCAGTCCCGGAAGGTTTACCCCCTTCATGACCAGGTCATTTTTTGCGACATGGCACTCTGCTACTTTAACTGAAAATTGCACTGACATGCGACCCTGTACCCAAATACAATTTATGTCCTTTTTAATCCCCACAGATAGAGCTTTCTTTTGGTGGTATTTGATCACCTCTGTGGTTATTTTTTGCGCTATAAACAAAAAAAAAGACCGACAATTTTGAAAGAAAAACACATTTTTTTATTTTCGGCTATAAAACATGCCCAATTAAAAAAAAATCTAATCTAATTTATTCATCAATTTAGGCCAATATGTATTCCGCTACATATTTTTGGTTAAAAAAATCCCAATAAGAGTATATTGATTGGTTTGCACAAAAGTTATCTACAAACTATGGGATCGATTTATTGAATTCTTATTTATTTTTACTAGTAATGTCGGCAATCAGCGATTTTCAGCGGGACTGCAACATTGCAGCGGACAAATCGGACACTTAAGTGATACTTTTTGGGAACCAGTGACACTAATACAGTGATCAGTGCTAAAAAAAATGCACTCTCACTGTACTAATGACACTAGCGGGGAAGGTGTTAACATCAGGGGCGATCAAAGGGTTAAGTGTGCTCCTAGGGAGTGCTTTCTAACTGTGTGGAGGGTGGTTTAACTGGGTGAAGACATAGATCCCTGTTTCTGCTTAGCAGAAACACAAGATCTCCATCTTCCTCTCTGACAGAACGGTGGTCTGCCTTGTTTACATAGGCAGACCGCTGTTCTGCCTCTCCTGTCAATGATAGGCTGGTCCTGATGGACATTGCATCCGCCAGGCCCGCTGATTGGCTTCCGCTGTGCTCAATCACAGTGGGAGCGGGTCGCCAGCGCAGACCCTGTGCACGAAATCATGTACAGGTATGTGATTTCACGCAGGAGGGCCGCACTGCCACGGTATATCTACATGGGGAGGTCCTTAAGTGGTTAAACTACCTTTAAAATGTGTTTATTCTTGGGTTTAGCTATACCTTAACCACCTGAATACTGGGCACTTTAACCACCTTCCTACCCAGGCCAATTTTCAGCTTTCAGCACTCACACTTTCAATGAGAATTACTCAGTCATGCAACACTGTACCCAAATTAGATTTTTATCATTTTTTTTCACATAAATAGAGCTTTCTTTTGGTAGTATTTTATTCACCACTGGGGTTTTTATTTTTTGCACTACAAATAAAAAAAAAGATCGAAAATCTTGGGGGGGAAAAAAATGTGTTTTTCTTAGTTATAAAATTTTGCAAATAAGTAATTTTTCTTCATAAATTTTGACCAAGATTTATACTGCTACATTTCTTTGTTAACAATAACTCAAAGCTGTGTAAAAGTTATAGCGTCTACAAGCTGTGGTAACATCTGATGTACTTACTGCCTATCTCATTTCTTGAGGCCCTAACATGTCAAGACAGCACAAATACCCCCAAATTTAAGGAAAGTAGGACAGCCCAAGGTGTTTATTAAGAGGCATGACAAGTTTTTTGAAGTTGTAATTTTTTTCCCACAATTCTTTAGAAAATTAAGAAATTACATTTTTTATTTTAATTTTTTTTACAAAAATGTCATATTAAAAGAGAAATATATATATTTTTTTTTCTCCAGATTCATACTTACCTAGGTGGATGCAACATCGGTACCCCCACTGCCTCTACACTGAGAACCAAGCAATTCTCACAGCTCCCTGAGCAGAGAGCTGCTGACTATCAATCAGCAGCTCTCTGCTCTGCCCCCCCACGCTCACAGGAGCGCTAAGCTATGGAGGGGCGGGGAGCGTCCATCTCATGCTCTCAGCGGCTCGCTGAGAGGCTGAGACGGGTATCAGTCCAGGCACCTGGCGGATACAGACTTTATTGTTGTAATGTTGCGGTGCCTGGACTGATTCCTGTGACGTCAGCAGAGAGCGGACTTCAACCCGCTCTGTACTGAAAACGGGTCACAGGAGTGCAAAATTAATTGCACTCCTGTGACTCATAGGAGAAGCCCAGCCAAATGAACTCAGGCTGGACTTCTCCTTTTAACAAGTTATTTCTCACACACAGCATAGGCATACTTGCAACTACACCCCAAAATACATTCTTCTTCTCGTCCTGAGTACGGTGATACCACATGTGTGAGACTTTTTCACAGCCTGGCCACATAGAGAAGCGCAACATCCAAGGAATGCTTCAGCCATTATCTACTTTAAGACCAGACCTTATTCCGACACTTTTTGTTTACAAGTAAAAAATCTGTATTTTTGCTAGAAAATGACTTGGAATCCCCAAACATATATTTTTTAAGTGTAGGCACTAGATAATAAAATGGTGGGTTTTGCTAATTTTTATGTCACATGGTATTTGCACAGCAGTTTTTCGAACGCAATTTTGCACACTAATGCATAAATACATTTTAATGCACACAGAGGCTATATAATAGCAACATTTTTGGTAAAATATAAAATATGGTGTTGCGCTGGGTAAATAGATACCAAACATATCACAATTTAAAATTGCGCATGCTTGTGAAATGGTGCCAAACTTCGGTATTTAAAAATCTTTATAGGTGATGCTGTATAAGCCTTTATTGGTTACCAGTTTAGAGTGACACAGGATGTCTGGTGTTAGAATTATTGCTCTCGCTCTGATTGCGGCGATACCTCACATGTGTGGTGCGATTGCTGTTTACATATGCGTAAGGGACCAATGTGTGCATTCACCTTAGCACGGGGGTGCTTTAAATGTTTTATTTATTTATTGGGACACTGGTATACTAATAGAATTTTATGTGCACTTGTACACTATGACAGATGTTGATCGTCCATTGACGGACACTGACAGATGTTGATGTCACAATGGAACACTTTTGCAGATGTTTTGTGCACTGGTACAGATGTTCATGGGGACACTGTGACAGATGTTCGGGAGGGCCAATCACAACGCCCATCTTGGCTGTGTCCTGTGTTTACAACCATCACAGGATCGCACCAATGCATGGCATCGTGGCCGCGAGCAGGCACCCGTTCTGAGGGACGAACGGGTACGTCCACTCAGAACAGTGAAGCTTCAACCCGGCCATTTATGTACATTGGCCGGGTGGGAAGAGGTTAATCGGTTTGTACTTTTATATTGTGTAACCCTAGGTTGTTAATTGTTTTGGGTTTAAGTTGTGATAACAATATCAATGGTATAACTGATCTAGTACCTTCCACTTTAATCGTATACAGTAGATTAGTTTAGCTGACTGCTATCCTGTCTTTGTCATTAAATGAAGAGGAGATGTGTTCTGTTACCTTCCTCTTGTGAACAGTTACAGAGACATAACTTTCATCTGTTTTAAGAAATAGCTGGAAGAAAGATAAATATGGTGGTATTGGGAAAACATCACATTATTTTTAGTGAATTGTGAATTATGTTTTACCATTCAGGAATATGTATCTGCCAACAGTTTCAACTAGACAGGTCTTGGGCTTTCAGAGCTGGAGATCTCTTACAGTCATAGTGCTATATGCTTGTGCTATGGCTCATGGAAAAGTAATGTGTTAATCATAGTTTGAAATGAATTTCCTTTTCCAGCTGTGTCAAATGCCCTGGTTTTAAAATATTTGAAGCTGTCTAAAAGTAAATAGACCTCTTTAACATATATCTTGTCAGGCTCACAAAGCATCATTTGTTCTTCTATAGTTTGGTCAATAAAACATGTATAATGACTGGCACAACTATTTTATTCTTTTGGACCATTCCATATTTTGTTGTGCTCAAGCCTATAAATTAGAAACATTTATTTGATGTTTTTTAACTGATCTACACAAAATGATCCACAATGTGGAGGTGGAAGAAAATGTTGTTTAAAAATAAAAAACAAGTTGTTTTGATTGCAGATGTTTTCACCCCTTTTGCTGTAAAAAGCCTTAAAGGGTTTTTCGCAAAAAGTAGAAAGAAAATATATAGCATATACAGTACAAATGCTACTTAAGCCATATTGTATTTAAATGTTAAAGGGGTTGTAAAGGTATAAATTTTTTCACCTTAATGCATTCTATGCATTAAGGTGAAAAAACTTTTGAAAATACCGCCGCCCCCAGCCCCCCCGTTTTACTTACCTGACACCTCGAAACTCGGCTGCTCGCTCCCGACCTCCATTCAGCCGATCAGCCTGGTCGCTGATTGGCTATAGTGGATGGATTGAAAGCAGCGCAGCCACTGGCTCGCGCTGCTGTCAATCACAGCCAATGACGCGGCGCGCCGGGGGCGGGGCCGAGTGATACAGCGAGCGGCTATAGCCCCCGGCTGTATCACGGGAGCGCGCCCGCAATAACTAACCACCATGTGAGAGAGCTCGCATTAAGGTGGTTATTATTGCGGGGAGGAGCTGAGACAGCCGCCGAGGGACCCCAGAAGAGCAGGTTCGGGGCCACTTTGTGCAGAACGAGCTGCACAGTGAAGGTAAGTATAACATGTTTGTTATTTAAAAAAAAAAAAAATTTACCTTTACAACCCCTTTAATTAAAAAGTACTTTTCCTTTTAATTCTGCAACCACTGTAATTTTCTGTAAACTTCATTACAATATAGCAAAGTTGGGAGTACAGAATGTCCCCAAAATGTGTGATTTTGGCTCACTGATTTTTTCAGAAGTCTGCACTAAGTAACAATAAGATTTTAGGCATCCTCTGCAAAAAAAATTTATTTTTTGTGGTTGATTCTCCAAAAGGGTTCATTACTTCTAAAGGAATGGCAATACTACAACTTTGCTCATTAGAACCATGCAGGCGCATCAGCTGATTAATATTGACAAAATCTTTCCCATTCAAATTCACTATGCCCACAACATACCGTTTTTGATCCAGCAGAAACAGGTAGGAATCTGCAAAAAAAAGTTAACTAAAATTCATGCAATGTACATTGATGCACTATAAATGAGGAAGGTGAGAGAGAGGGGTGGACAAACCATAATGCAGCTTCCATGTGTGAGACCTGTACATGTTTCCTACTCATGGCAGGGGCAACACTAAGGCCAGAGTTCCCATCCTGGGTGCAATTAAATAACACTTAGATCCCTAGGTGAACATCCTGTTCAGGCTACATAGTCACACAGGCAGGTGCAATAGCTGAGACTCTTCAGCGACTAAAGGTCTGCCAGTTTTCTGTGTTTTGAGTTTAGATATTTAGGTGGACAGAGCCCGCTGTTGAGACACTAATTCCCAATGAGGTTCGCCTCTCCTTAGCTTGACAATGGGTAGAGCCTGATAGGGAAGCTGAAGTTCCTCCTCAGGTTTAATACCCCTGTGATTGGCAGCAAGCAGATTATATAGCTGTTAACAGCTGTGAAATCCACCCACTGCTGTCCTCTGTGCACAAGGAAGCAGGACCTGGCAGGTAGTTAGTCTCTCAGCAATCCCCAGCAGGCATAATCCTCTTTTAAGATTCATCCTTGTATCATTGGCTGCTAGGACTCTGGTGGTTTTTGTCCTAGCAACCAATGAAGCTGTTCAGCTGTTGGCATCCTAGCAACCAATAACAGATGGGGGTGACACATGCAAGCATGTCCTGCTCTTTACTACACAGAGGCCTCACTCTGGCCTGTCTGTATACTGCCTAAATTGGCCTTAACCACCTCAAGACCTGAGGCTTTCATCCACTTCCTGCCCAGGCTATTTTTCATTTTTGAACAGACAAAAACAGTCTGGCGCCAGGAGGGGTGTGAATACAAGTAAAAACATTCAGGAGCAACCACAATTGAAAGCGCTGATCGGGACAGTCTTGAAAGGACAAACTGTCAAATAATAAAAACATTCAATGAGATAAAAACGTGTCGATTTAATAATAACGTGATTGGATGAAAAATTATCTAGACATCTCCTTGCATGGATGGAACTACTGCAAAGTGTGCTCCTCACTGTGACAGTACCTTAAGCCACAGTTGGTGGTGGACTGGCTTGGTGGGGCAGTGCTGCGATGACAAAACTTTCATGTGTTCCTGGATGTCACTAGAAAGAGGGAAGCCAGCATATGCAGAGCTGGATGGACAGTGTGGAGTCTTGATGGGATCCCCAATGGTGTGTGGCGGGATCACTCGGCAACGAGGAAGCTAAGAGGGGACCGAGAGGCCGCCAGAGCAACCACCGACCGGATCAAGTAGACGGGAACACCCAAACGTGACGTCATACGATCGAGGAACGCAGGTCCAAAATGAAGCTTGGAGCACAACAGGTGGAGAGCAAGCTGAGGAGACTTTTTCATTTTTCTTCTTTTTTTTTTTTTTTTTTTTTACTATTTTTCAATTTTAAGCTCTGTCATACTTTGACAATTAGTCATGCAACACTGTACCCAAATGAAATTTATATCATTATTTTGAGACAGAGCTTTCTTTTGGTGATATTTAATCACCACTGTTTTTTTTCTTCTATATAAATGAAAAAATATAGGACATTTTGAAAAACATTCCTTTATGAAAATTTACAAATAACCTTACTTCATAAATGTAGGCCAAAGTGTATAATGCTACATTTTTTTTTTGGTAAAAACCCAAATCAGTATATTTTATTTAGTCGGTGTGAAAGTCAGAGTCTACAAATTATGGTATATACTGTATTTTTAAAAATTGATCAGTCCTGATGTACTGACTGCCTAATTTCTTGAGGCCATAAAATGCCAGGACAGTACAGATACCCCCCTAAATGACCCCCTATCGGAAAGTAGATGGCCCAAGGTATTTAGTAAGAGGCGCAGTGAGTTTTTTAAACTTGTAATTTTTTGGCGCAATTATTTGGAAAATGAAGAAATGAAATAATTTTTTTCACAAAGTTATAATTTAAACAAATTATTTCTCACACACGGCATAGGCATACAGTGGGAAAGTAATTATTTGATCCCGTGCAGATTTTGTAAGTTTGCCCAATTACAAATAAATGAAGGGTCTATAATTTCTATCATAGGTGTATTTTAAATGATAGAGACAGAATATTTACCAAAAGTCCAGAAAAAACACATGATACAAATGTTGCAGTTCAGTTAGTAAAATAAGTATTTGATCCCCTACCAATCAACAATAATTCTGGCTCCCACCGACTGGCTACAGTATGTGCTCATGTGGTACACAGATTAGTTATGTCAATTTCAAGAAGGTGCTCCTAACGACAACTTGTTATGTGTAAAAAATCACCTGTCCACAGAATCTCTTTCTTCCATTCAAACCTCAACTTTATGGGCAAGACCAAAGAGCTGTCAAAGGACGTCAGGGACAAGATTGTAGACCTGCAAAAGGCTGGAATGGGCTACAAGACTGCCAGCAAGAAGCTTGGTGAGAAGGAGACAACTGTTGGAGCAATTATTCGCAAATGGAAGAAGTACAAAATAACCATCAATCGCCCTCGGTTTGGAGCTCCATGCAAGATTTTGCCTCGTAGGGTAAGGAGGATCATGAGAAAAGTAAGGGATCAGCCCAGAACTACAGGGGAGGAGCTTGTGAATGATCTCAAGGCAGTTGGGACCACAGTCACTAAACAAACCATTGGTAACACAGTACACCTCCATGGATTGAAATCCTGCAGTGCCTGCAAGGTCCCCATTCTGAAGATGGCACATGTACAGGCCTGTCTGAAGAGGTGGAAAAACAGAGGTGGAAACAATATGCTTTGGGACTGTTTCTTTGCTAAAGGTACAGGCTGACTTTGATGCATTGAGGGGCCAATGGATGGGGCCATGTATTGTAAAATCTTGGATGAGAACCTTCTTCCCTCAGCCAGAACACTGAAGATGGATCGTGGATGGGTCTTCCAGCATGACAGCATGACAATGACCCAAAACATACCACCAAGGCAATAAAGGAGTGGCTCAAGAAGAAGCACATTAAGGTCATGGAGTGGCCTAGCCAGTCACTAGACCTTAACCACTTACTGCCCACCCACCATCAAATGACGGCTGGGTGGTGCGGCTCTGGTTCTGGGTGGACGTCATTTGATGCGCCATGTTGCTAGGACACGGCGCGACCCCAATCTGTGTAAGGGGCTGCGGCTCTTTAACCATGTGATCGGCTGTGTCCAATCACAGCCGGTCACATGTAAACACGGAGATGCCGGTAATCGGCGCTCCTCGCCTCACACTGACAGAGTGTGAGGAGAGGAGAGCCGCTAAGCAGCATCTCCTCACAGGTGACAGCTAGGTATGTATGCAGGGCAATGATCATCAGTGCCCTGATTACAATTAGTGCCAACCAGTGCCAGAAATGATTGCCCACCACTGCAACCAATCAGTGGCCATTAGTGATGCCAGTAAGTGCTGGCTATCCGTGCTGCCTATCAATGCTCATCACTGCTGTCTATCAATGCCACCCACCCATCAGTGCCGCCTATCTGTGCCCAGTACCGCCTATCAGTGCCCGTAAGTGCGGCATATTTCATGCCTCCTCATCAGTGCCACCTAATCAGTGCCCATAAGTGGCACCTTATCAGTGCCGCCTCATCAGCGCCCATCAGTGAAGGACAAAAATTACTTATTTACAAAATTTACTGACAGAAACTAAGAAAAACTTTTTTTTTTTCAAAATTTTTGGTCTTTTTTTTTTTTTTTTTTTTTTTTTTTTTTCTTTAGTAAAAAAATAAAAAACCCAGGAGTGATTAAATACCACCAAAAGAAAGCTCTATTTGTGTGAAGAAAATGATAACAATTTCACATGGTTACAGTGTAGCATGACCGCGCAATTGTCATTCAAAGTGTGACAGAGCTGAAAGAGCTTAAAATGGCCTGGGCAGGAAGGTGTAAGTGCTGTGTATTGAGGTGGTTAATCCATAGAAAATTTATGGAGGAGCTGAAAGTTTGAGTTGCCAGGCGACAGCTAAGAAACCTTAAGGATTTAGATCTGTAAAGAAGAGTGGACCAAAATCCCTCCTGAGATGTGTGCAAACCTGGTAACTACAAGAAACGTCTTACCTCTGTGCTTGTCTACAAGGGTTTCTCCACCAAATACTAAGTCATGTTTTGCTTGGGGATCAAATACTTATTTTACTCGCTGAACTTCAACTCAATTTATAACATTTGTAGAGTGTTTTTTTTTCCTGGATTTTTGGATGATCTTTGGTTGATAGTCTATCTCTATCATTTAAAATACACCTATGATAAAATTATAGACAAATCCTTCTTTTCTTTGTAAGTGGGCAAACTTACAAAATCTGCAGGGGGTCAAATATTTATTTTCCTCACTGTACTTAATACTATAATTACACCCCGAAACACATTCTGATGTGCCTCCCAAGTATGAGGATACGTGGGATATATGACACTTTTTCACATCCTAGATGCATAGAGGGGCCCAAAATCCAAGGAGCATCTTTGGGCTTTCAAGGAGCATAAATTATGCATCTAATTTCTTGACTACCTACCATTTTTGGAGGCCCTGGAGCACCAGGACAGTGGGAAACATCCATAAAATTACCATATCTAAGAAAGCAAACACCCCAAGGTATTTTCTAAGAGACATGGTAAGTCTTCTGAAGACTTCATTTTTTGCCACAAGTGTTTAGATAATAGGGAATGAAAATAAATAAATCTTTTTTTTGTTTTTTTTTTACACAACGTTGTCAATTACAAATCTAATTTCCTGACTACCTATTACATTTTTTTTGGAGGCCCTCGAGCACCAGGACAGTAGAAACCCCCATAAAATGACCACATTTTGCAATGTGAACATCTCAAGAAATTTGTTAAGAGGCATGGTAATTCTTTTGAAGACATCATTTTTTGCCACAAGTTTTTGGATAATGCATAAAAAAATTAAAATGAACATTTTTTACACAAAGTTATCAGTTTAATGATATTTCTCAAACACATAATAGGCATACCTCGAATTACAACCCAAAACACATTCTACTACTCCCAAGTATGGTGATACCAGATTTGTGAGACTTTTTCACTGTCTGGACTGACTATGTATGGGACATTGTATCTGGTATATCACACAAATCAACCAGTTGTATCAGAACCAATGTACTGTAATGGTTGCCTCTGTACGAGTGGTTATGGAATATAGCTTAGTGTAGCATCACCTGTAGCAGTCCCAGTTCTATAAGCCAAGTAAGCCTAGCCTACTGGTAAGTGTCTAACCCTCAGGAATGCCATGTTCACTGGCCAGGAAGTACAGGAGGCTGAAGAAAGAAAGAAGAAAAGAGTTACTGTGGTTCCAGGAGTGCAGTTGGGACTGGTGTCTCGCACAAACATAGTCTGTTGGATGTCCATGTAGGTCAGTCTAGGTGGCACATGGTCAGCAAACGGGCAAAGGATCGATCCAGGCAGCAGGCAGAAACATTATCAAAAGACAAGCCAAAGTTAGTGCAGGCAGTAGCAACACAGCACTGGTGTGGTGACAATCAGGGACACTGTTACTGGCTGCACTGGTCTGGTGTGCTAGCAATTGGGAACACTTATTCTAGCTACACTGGTCTGGCAACAATGTGGCTGGTGTGGTGATGGGCTGTGACTGGCTGCACTTTTCGGGCTTGTTCACACCTGAACACTGACACATGGCACTGCACTTGCTCTGTTGACAGTATGTAAAAATAAAAATGTAATCATTAATCAAAAATTCATGACACACTGATTGGCCTTGTACTATGTGTTTACTGTGATCAATGTCAGAGATCACAGTAGTAAGCAAATACATCATGAATAAAAGCCATTGTTTACTACTGAACGTATGATTGCTCACAGCTATCACATGGCACCAGGGCCAATCATAGTGGCCCGGTACCCCGATCGATGATCCGCTGTATCAGGTGGACACAACCGTCACAGATCAAGCTGTTGCGCACAAAGTGCACTACCAAGAAGATGTACAGGTACGTCCTCCCAGAACGACGCTACTCCCACCTGGCCATTTATGTACAGTGGCTTGGTGAGATGTGGTTACATTTTTTCCAGTTTACTATATTTGAACTGGCAGTAATTCATTTTGATTTGTTGCAGCCATAGCAACACAAATAAAAACTACCTCAATCTGCCACACCTGCCTGCTGTTAACAAAACTGTCACAGTACTTTTAAGAATTAGGCACATGACTTTCTAATGCCAGAAAGTGTTGCAGATTCTTTAATAAATACCCTGTATATGTTTTGTTACTTATAATACTGATAGACGGTCTTTTAAAGATTGGGTTCATCGTGTTTGTCTGTTGTGTTTTTTTACATGCTAAGTCACTTGTTGACAGATGTATGTGGAACAGCCCTAACCTTCACACTTTCATCTGTTATAGGACTTTCATCTTAACAGAGTAAATCTAGAAGAGACCCCAGCAGCAGAAAGTAGCCCCTCTGGAGCCCGACCAAAGAAGAAGAACAAAAAGTCTTATGATCTAACAGTGTCTGATAAGTTCTGGCAAAAACATAAAGGCAGGTGTGTTGAGAAATACTGAATCTGTATTTTTTCATCCCATCTTTCTCACTTATATAACAAAGGGAAGTTGGGACTTTAAATAAAGCGAGTGAAATGTGGAGGTAGGAGTAAAAAGTTTTTAATTCGTAACATAGTAATGATAGACAAAAAGAATTTCATATATAAACATGTATATCCTTAGCACAAGATGTAAACATAGTAGACAACAATACATATCAATAAAAACGCATGTCATAATAGATGCATGGTAATATAAATACTGGCATATAAAGCGATAATATGGTCTATAGGTGCCAAGAGTGGCATAACCGATGACTGTGTCCATGATCACATGGTAAATAAATATAAATACATAGCTAGGGTAGAAGTGGCATCAGATTTAACTCGTAGCTCAATGCGTTTCGTGAATGCCTTTACTCATCAGGAGCAGATGCGACAATTGCCTATAGAATATAATAAACATGGTAAACCACACTCAATATAGAGGGGAAAAAATGAGTAAACTTATGCTATGAGTAATTGGCCACACACACATACCAAGTCGGGCAGGTAATAAGGCATGTGGTAAATGGCCCAAGGTGAGCCAGAGATAAATGACCTTTCCACGGGGGCTGAGGTGACATGTATAGAGGATTGCAGCATAAGGTAATGTGGGAGAGTGCCTGGGTCAGGAATGGTGTCCATACAATTATAGTGATGGTATGTAGCTCATCAGACGAGAGTATCTGGGAATAAATATTAAATATGTAGTAGTTCTAGTGGAGTAGTTAATAAATAATAAACCCAGTCTAATTGTATGAGGTAGTGATAACAAGGGAAATTGACTGAGTGACTGATATGCATGGTACTAGGCTGAGTTAAAGAGGATAGTGAGGTGGGTGAAAATTTCCAAGTGATGAGGGAAAAAAAAAAAAAAAGTGTAACAAAAAACATGACAACCAAATTGAAACAGTGCAAATTAACCAAAGGGACTTTACCTCAATGCTGCATCTATACAGTACCGGCGGACCAACAACTGATCCGCAGGAAATCCCAAAAGGAAACCAGCCGTGTGAACAGCCTGCTCCAAATTGGAATGTATATATACATGCCACCAGCACCACATGCGTGTATCCCAGAAGGGATGGCGTCCGCACCTGAGCTCAATCAGTGCTCAGCGATTGGCGCCAAACTCCCTCATCGGGAACACGCAGATGGTATGCAAGAGACGTGATTCTCACTTTGTTGGCATTTTATTATTTCATGTTACATTTGAAAGTCTGTGCATGGTAACTTTCTATGAACCCATGGTTCTTATCCCTAAAATCCCAATATTTTATAGCAAACTTATTACAATATAGTGTACACTTTTAAAACAAGGTATTTACATCACTTATAACACAAATCCCAAAAAAACAAGGCATACATTTTTTTAAGATATTGATGACATGTTTATATCTTCTGTTTTAAGAAAAATGTGCTGTACATTCCTTTGCTTTAGACTAAAGGGAGGATTCCCCTGACCCACTTCACCCTATGCTTACTAGCAATCATATACACAGTCTATGAGCCATCTCTGTTAATCTCCATAGCCCTTTTCCTGAAGTTGCTGAATCAGTGCAGCAAGAGTTGGAATCTTACCGCAATCAAGAAGATGAAGTTAAAAGACTCAAAACTATTATGGTAAGGAGTCACTATCATCAATGTATTATGCAGTAGGTTTCATTTTTATGTTTTTATTTTTAGTGGCCAATTGTTTCATTTTCAGACCCTTTCAAAATATATGTTGCATAAGAATTACAATGCCAGGCATCCTAAAAAGTAAGCAAGTGACTAGAGCATAAACATATTGAAACGCAAATTATCTTTAAGGCCAGTTCATACCTGAATTGCACAGGAACGTTGAATGCGTCACTGTGTGATTCCTATGCGACTTTGCTAAGCTGAAAGCACACTGTATTGAATTAAAAGCAATGCATGCACTACTTTTCATAAAAGCACTGCACCAGATATCGGTTTACTACAGTACCATGTTATCCGGGGCAGAAAAAAGCACTGCGTTTGTGATCTGCATTTGGGGTGGTGTTAGGATCATATTGACATGACAACTGCAGCAGACTGCGGTATATGTATAAGGAATGCAGGTTTCCTGCACCATGTTCCAATGTGACTGAGCCCTAAATGTAAACCTATAGCAAACCTGGGCTATTTAATCTGAGAATAATGTGAAAAATATATAAGGTTTGCTTTAATGAAAACAGGTTAAGAGTAGTTCTACAGATGTGGGCAGCTGCAGTTTTATCATTCATTCTAGCCTGACCCCCTCACCTTCTATTCTGATGATCCCTGTTGGTAAGTGAGACATAAAAGCTCATTAAATGATTCATAAGGAGGCACAAGAAGACATAGCTAAGCTCAATCATGCTTGGGGGTAATCTCTCATTGTGTAGCCACGATCCAGTTTCCTATGTCCTCTGTTCTACCACAGCTGGCAACACACACACAAACAACATTTTCCCTCTGCTTATCCATGATTACCCCCTTTCTCTCGTTTAGTGCGCTATTGTTCTGTACTATGAACTGGTATAGGTGTCATTTGGATCGTTTATGAGTGCGCTACAATACTGAAAGTGCTATAAGGCTACATTCGCACAACAATTCATCCACAGATAGTTTGCTGCATTCAGAAGTTGCTAAACACCGCCTTCGGGCACAGCAACAGTTTGTGCTATGGCTGCATACAAACTGGCTGATTAGCTGCTGCCAGTGTGTGTGGGGCCAAAACTGCAGAAATGAAGAGCCTGGACACAAACTGACTGTGTTCAGGGTTGGTTTGTTGGAGGCCCCATTGCTATGTAGCTACTTTGATGAACAGTTATATGCAAACAACAGTGAAGCTTAACAGTGATTTTGTACAAATCTTACATGGTGGGGTTTATTTACTAAAGCTGGAGAGTGCGAAATCAGGCTCACTTCTGCATAGAAAGCATTCGTCTTCTAACCTCAGCTTGTTCAATTAAGCTTAAGCTAAAATACATTAATCAGTCATAACATTATGACCTCTGAAAGGTAAAGTGAATAATATCGACTATCTTGTTACAATGGCATCTGGAAGTGAGTGAAATATATGCGATGGCAAGTGAACCTGTTGTTCCTGAAGTTGATATGTTGAAGGCAGAAAAAATGGGCAAGCATGATGATTTGAGCAACTTTGACAAGGGCCAAATTGTATTGCCTAGACTACTGGGTCAGAGCAACTCCAAAACTGCAGCTCTCTGAAATGTTCCCAGTCTGCAGTGGTCAGGACCTTCCAAAAGTGGCCCATGGGCGGCAAACCGGTGACAGGGTAATGGATGGCCATAGCTCATTAATGCATGTGGGGAGTGAAGGCTGGCCTGTGTAGTTCAATCAATAGAAGAGCTAGTGAGCGCAAATTGCTGAAAAAGTAAATGCTGGTTCTGATATAAACGTGTCAGAACACACAGTGGATCGCATTTTGTTGCGTATAGGGCTACGTCAGGCTGACCCGTGTCCACAGCCAAAAGTGCCTACAATGAGCATGTGAGCATCAGGACTCGACCACCAAGCAATGGAAGAAGATGGCTTGGTCTGATGTATCACGTTTTTTCTTTTACATCATGTGGATGGCCGGGTGCATGTGCATCACTTCCCTGGGGAATAGTTGGCACCACGATGCAGTATGGGAAACAGGCAAGCTGGTGGAGGCAGTGTGATGCTTTGTCTAGTGGAGTCCATGCCTTGATGGGTCAGGGCTGTTTTGGCCTCAAAAGGGGGACTGAATCCTCAGTCAGTGGACAATATTTTAATAAAAGTTTCACAGAGCTAATGTGCCTTCTGTACATTCAGTTGTAAAACCTACTATAATGTTTACTTGTTCAACTAAACTGAGTTCAACTGAAAACTAAGATAATAGCCAACTGATTTGTTTCTAACTTGTGTGTCATAAGCCTTACGTCGACACGCGTCATGTGGATCTGCATTCTGTGATGCCACCATGCACCAGCCTGCAGGATGAGGTCCGCAGATGTGTTTGAATATTTTCTTTTGTTTTTAATATCTGGAAGTGCAATGAGACTTTTTCAATAAATGCTCGGTTTTACATACTGCACCATGAAGTTTCTGCTTTCTTAAATACCTCCGTATGCCGGAGAGCACTCGGCAGGTTTATCGGTGGAGCTGGGAGTATGAGAAGTATTTCCATATCCAGGCAAAGTCAATGATATAATAAGAGGGAGTCCTCTCGCTGAAGTGGAAGGAGTGAAACATCGCATGTGGTCTCAATTGCAATCAAGTTGTTTGATCCCTATAATCTGGGATCCATCCCTTCTGGTAAGAGGCGTATATTTCCTTTGTTTAAAAGAAGCACAAATATTCACAAAGAGCACATATGGAAAATATTTTATTGGATGATTCAATTTTTATAAATTCAATGTGGACACTTTATTTTTGAATATTTACAATAATAAATTTCTAGGATTGCGCACTTATTTGTTGTATATAACGTTTTGGAATTGAGTATTTAGATTTTTAGAAGTAGCAGCACTTATACAATTTATTAATTGGTTCTTAGGGTAAGAGCGAGATATTTACATATTTTTTTTTTATCTTTATGGAAGAGTGGCAAGAAGAAAGCCATAAGAAGTCCAGTTTTCAGTTTGCGAGAAGCCTTGTGGGGGACACAGCAAACATGTGGAAGAAGGTGCTATGCTCAGATTAAACCAAAATTGAACTTTTTGGCCTAAAAGCAAAATGCTATGTGTGGCGGAAAGCTAACATTGCACCTCACAGTGAACACACCATCCCCACCGTGAAACATGGTGGTGGCAGCATCATGTTGCGGGCATGCTTTTCCTCAGCAGGGGCAGAGAAGCTGGTCAGAGTTGATGGGAAGATGGAAGGAGCCAAATACAGGGGCAATCTTAGAAGAAAACCTGTTATGCCACGTACACACGGTCGGAATTTTTGACAACAAATGTTCGATGTGAGCTTGTCAGAAATTCCGACCGTGTGTAGGCTCCATCGGACATTTGTTGTCGGAATTTCTGACAACAAAAATTTGAGAGCTGGTTCTCAAATTTTCCGACAACAAAATCCGTTGTCGGAAATTTCGATCGTGTGTTCACAATTCCAACGCACAAAATTCCATGCATGCTCGGAATCAAGCAGAAGAGTCGCACTGGCTATTGAACTTCATTTTTCCTGGCTCGTCGTACGCGTTGTACTTTACTGCGTTCTTGACATTCGGAATTTCCAACAACATTTGTGCGACCGTGTGTATGCAAGACAAGTTTGAGCCAACATCCGTCGGAAATTAATCCAGGATTTTGTTGTCGGAATGTCCGATCGTGTGTACGCGCCATTAGTGTTTGCAAAAGACTTGAGACTTGGGTGGAGGTTTACCTTCCAGCAGGACAACGACCCTAAACCTACAGCCAGAGCTACAATGGAAGGGTTTAGATTAAAGCATATTCATGCGGTAGAATGGCCCAGTCAGGGTCAAGACCTAAATCCAATTGAGACTCTGTAGAAAGACTTTGATGTTCACAGATGCTCTCCATCCATTCTGACAAAGCTTGAGCTGTTTTGCAAAGAATGCGCAAAAATGTCACTCTCTAGATGTGCAAAGATGGTAGAGACATACCCCAAAAAACTTGCAGCTGTAATTGCAGCAAAAGATGGTTCTACAAAGTATTCACTCGGGGGGGCTGAATACAAATGCATGCCACACTTTTCAGATATTTATTTATAAAAAAATTTGAAAACTATTTATCATTTTCCTTCCACTTCACAATTATGTGCCACTTTGTGTTGGTCTATCACATAAAATACCAATAAAATCCATTTATGTTTTTGGTTGTAACATGACAAAATGTGGAAAATTTCAAGGGGTATTAATGCTTTTTCAAGGCACGAAAACATAGGAACTGGGGTGCAGAAAAATGTCAGCAGGTTCTCTGGACTGATGAGTCAAAAGTTGAAATATTTGGCTGGAGCAGGAGGCAGTTTGTTTGCAGAAGGGCTGGAGGGCAATACAGTGATGAGTGTCTGCAGGTATGGTGGAGGTTCCTTGCAAGTTTGAGGCTGCATTTCTGCAAATGGAGTTGGAGATTTGGTCAGGACGAAAGGTGTCCTCAATCCTGAGAAATATGGCAGATACTTATCTGTCATGCCATGTCACCAGGGAGGTGTGTAATAGGCCTCAAATTTTAATCTGCAGCAGGACAACGACCCCAAACATACAGCCAATGTCATTACAAACTATCCAGTCGAAAGAAGAACGTGGATTCCTTAAAGTGATGGTTTGGCTTCCACAGAGCCCTGATCTCAATATCATTGAGGCAGTCTTGGAAGGATTTGAGGCAGCCTACATCCGCAAGAAGATCTGTGGTTGGTTCTTCAAGATTTTTGGAGCAACTCACCTGTTGAGTTCCTTCAAAAACTGTGTGCAAGTGTACCTAGAAGAATATATGCTGTTTTGAAGGCAGAGGTTGGGTCACACCAAATATTTGATTTGGATTTCTCTGTTCTTCATTTACTTTCCATTTTGTAAATTGATAAAAATAAACTAATAACACTTCTAATTCTGAAAGCATTCTTAATTTACAGCATTGTGACGGGAGGGCCCGTGGAACTCAGAATACATCTTATGTCTAAGTCACCCTGTGCCATCCTGGCACAGAGTGAGTGAGAAAATATATCTTGGACTACTTAAAATGGGACAGTAATATTTGTCCACAATATCTCCCAGGATGTATGTAGAGACTATTATTGGTTTGGTTCATTCTGAACTCAACCTGTTAATTGAGTGAGCTGATCACATTAGCCTCCAGGACTGGCTAGGAGCCGAATTGTTGATGAATAGGCTGAGGCGGGGGGAGATTGTTGTTTGTATTGTTAATTGTAATTAGCTCCAGCTATTGTGTTTATACTACTGTGTGAAGCTCGGTGCCCACAAGTCTGTCATCTGGTCTGGGTAAATGTTTTAGTAAATTAGCTCATGTTAATTAGGTTAGCTTTGAGTCAGCCTGGTGTATAAATGTGTGTGAGATCTCAAATAAAGAGTTAGTTCTGATTTATTCCAAGACTGGTGTTGTCTAGTTCTTGGGGGTTCCTATAGCCAGATCCAGTGGACTCGTGTTCCAGAACTTAGGAAGCAGTATACTGACGGAAGCACTCAAGCGGAGTGAGGGACGTTCCGTGACAAGCATCTTTTCACAACTCCCTAAAACTTTTGCACAGTAGTGTGTGTGCAGTATATACTATAACTGTTTGTCTATCTATATACTGTAAAAATTCAGTACACAACTGTGTAATATACTGTATACACACATATGCTTAATTTCATACATCATAATAAAAATCACTATAAAAAATAAATATAAATGTATTTAAAACATAAATAATGAAAGTAAACGAATACTTAAAGTATTTTGAATAGAGTAAGGGAGAGTTATAGCCCCTGCCATTCTTATTTTTACCATCTGTGTCCAAATGGGGAAATTTACTTTCACTTTCTGTCCCATAGCCAAAACAGGAAGTGACAAGAAATCCTTCAAAGTGAAGGAATCTTTGGTTGCCACCCAAACTAGTGCCCCCCTTGGAAGACTTTCCCTCTTTTCTGTTCTGATGCAAAGGTTACTTCACATTCACTGGGTGATAATGGTCAACATGAAAAATAAAAAGGGTGAATCTCCATTACAGGCAGAGACAGCAATGCAAAACTAACAGGTGTTTTATTCCCCCTTCAATCTATTCAAAACAGAAAAAAAAACCTTTTGCCTAGTTTTCATATAAACCAAGGTATGCAATTCCATTTCCTCTTTTAACCTAAATAAAGTTAAACTATTAGGCATGAAGAGCCAGAAAGTTTCTCTCACAAAGTCTTCTGATTTTTTTGTCTATGGGAAGATCTAATGAAACAGCTGCAATACCAAAACAGATAACTGTTTGGTATCTGCATTATGTTTTTCTATAAAATGCAAAGGCACAGGGGTATTCACCATCTGTTCTTTTTCAGCATTCTCTCTTCTCTCATTAACTCTTGCTAATCATTCACTGATTTGTACCTGTATGCTAGTGGTTATACCATTACTCTCATTTGTTAGGCCTTCTCTCCAACTGTGGCATTTAAATCTAGTGCTGCCAGTACTACACAATCTCCATCTGAAACTATTCTGTAAGGTAGCTTTTCTTGTGGCCATCACTTTGGTTAGAAGGGTTACTGAGTTATCAGCATTATTCTGTAAGGAGTCCCATTTCATCTGTCATAGGGGCGCTCGCATGCCCACTGGGGCGCGCAGGGCGGCGTTCGGTGGTGTGGTGTGTCAGTCTGATACATCGCATCTCCGATCTAGGTAAAGAGCCTCTGATGGAGGTCCTTTATCCCGTGATCAGCTGTGTCCAATCACAGCTGATCACAGTGTAAACCGTATAAGCCATGTATCGGCTTTTCCTCTACTCACGCTGACAGATGCGAGTAGAGGAGAGCCGATCGACTGCTCTCCTGGCAGGGGGGGGAGCTACACTGATTGATTATCAGTGCAGCCCCCCCCCCGAGGATGCCCACCCAGGACCACCAGGGATGCCCACGCATGGCCAGCAGGGATGCCCACCCATGACCATCAGGTGAGCCCACCCGGGATGGCAATAATTGCCCATTAAAAATGGCACTCTGTGCCCATCAGTGATGCCTGCCAGCACCTCTAATCAGTGCTGCCTATCAGTTCCTTCTATTAGTAGTGCCCATCACTGCCGCCCTATGTGTGCCCTTCAGTGCTGCATATAAGTGCTTTTCAGTACTACATATAAGTGCCACCTCATCAGTGCAGCCTCATCGGTGCCTATTAGTGAAGGAGGAAACGTACTTATTTACAAAGTTTTGTAACAGTAACGAAAAACATTTTTTGTTCTTTTTTTTATTTGTAGCGCAAAAAATAAAAACCCCATAGGTGATCAAATACCACCAAAAGAAAGTTATATTTGTGGGAAAAAAATGATAAAAAAATTGTTTGGGTACAGTATCGCATGACCACGCAATTGTCATTTAAAAGGTGAGAGTGCTAAAAAATTGGTCTGGGCAGCAATGTGCATAAGTGCCCTGTATTAAAGTGGTTAAGCTTTGACAAAAAAAAAAAAACTGAAAGCTTATTGGTTTCTATGCAGGG
Organism: Aquarana catesbeiana; assembly: GCF_042186555.1. Lineage (NCBI taxonomy): Eukaryota > Metazoa > Chordata > Amphibia > Anura > Ranidae > Aquarana > Aquarana catesbeiana. The sequence goes on from NC_133336.1 coordinate 117,621,050, forward strand.
TTGCACCAGGTTTTGAACTCTCTAGTTTTAGTAAATCAACCCCACAAGATCTTTACTGCAATAATATACACTTACCTGCCTGTTTGCAATGCCCTGTGTGGAATGTACACTGAGCTTTGCAAGCGCAGCTCAGTTTACATTCTGGCACAGTGCTTGCCTATTGGATAACTGCGCTCCTACACAGATGGGGGAGTGATGTCATCCCACACTGGTCAATCAAAGCAGTTGAAGACTGGCACATAAAAAAGCTAGGGAGAAGATCCCAGTGAGGGACCTTTTGGGCATCAGAGATAAGTATTTTTTACTTGGGTAACAAATAACTGTGTTGTCCCTTCCCAAGCCTGTGAGTATACAGTATATATACAGTATAAGGAGAAATGGCAGACTGATGTGATCATCTCTGTCACTCTGCTGTTTCCTTCTATCAGCATGTTCACACATGAGCTCTAAAGTACAACTGACTGACTCTTTACCCCAATCTGTTGTACAGAGGATTACAAGAGGCTGATACCTGATGAAATGTAGGTAGTTACCCTGCTTGCATTAAAAAACATATTAAGGAGTAAAGAGCTGCATTAATTTGTGTCTTTTATTTCTATCTGGGTTTTGCCTTTAAAGTTGCCCATAGATCGGTAGAATTTTGAATGAAAATTCTTAGGAAACTAAGGTTCTAAGAAAGTTTGTTCATTGTTCCAATCATTAGTGGGTTAAAGCGACATTCGTTTTTCAACTGCAGTGATGAGAAAATTCGAAGGAGCATGATGGAAATCTTTTCTCAAGTTAATGGATTTCTAACAGCTTATGTGGTTTTCAATCGGTAAGGTCCATTCATTCCAAAATAAATGTTAAAATCAAATAAAATCTTCTAGCACATCAGGTGTTTGAAACCCTACAGTTGTTCTCAGGTTTCCGTCTGGTCCGTTGACGTCTTAGACCTGGGGGTTCGGAGGGAATCGGCCGGGCACAGCATGATCCCTTTCGGGGTGCTGGCGGATTCTCTTCGTGCCCCCCCCCCCCCCCCCAGTCTGTCTCTCAGGTTTGACGGATATACGATTGTTGGATGTTTGGAAAGGGCTCTTAGGAGCCGCTCCATCTGTTTGTAGCTAATATGCATTTTGCCTTTCGTCTACAACATCTGATCAACACCCAAGAGTTTGGTTTTGTATTAATGTATTATTTTGTTTGCGTATGTTTGTACCTTTTTATCTTTGGAAAATCAATAAAATACTTTGAAAAAAGGTAAAATCAAATAAAATCTTTCAAACAACAAATGAATGTTCCTCAGAATTTCTTTACTAATTTTCCTAAGACCTTTCCTAAGAATTTTCTATCGAAATTCTATCCAGCTTAAGTTTCTGTATGACAGCCATCCTGTTTTTTTTAATGCATAAGCTCACTTTACATTGCATTAACGTGGTTGTAAAAGTTATTTCTTTAATTTAAAAATAACAAAAATGTACACTTACCTGCTCTGTGCAATAGTTTTGCACAGAGTGACCCAGAACCCCCTCTTCTTGGGTCCTCCGCCGGCTCTGTTTTCCCTCCTCTTCTGTGTCTGCCCCGCTAGCAAGCTGCTTGGGAGACTTGCGGGTTTGCTCCCGAGCCAGGCTGTTTCTGTCCATAGATACACACAATGCAGCTCGGCCCTGCTCCCTCCTCGCATGTATTGACTGACAGCAGCCAATGGCACTGCTATTTGTTTGTTTTTTTTACCTTCATGCATTCTCAAACCAATCTGTATGCTCAAAATAAATGTGCACAAACACGATAAACAGAACTCACAGACTTTCTGTTTGTGTTTGTGCACATTTATTTTGAGCATTTAGCATCATAGACTTTGGGTTCGGAGGGCTTATTCACATTATGAGTATTCTGGTGTGATGCACATGCATATTCGTTCTATTTACTACATAGCATTTATTCGTTTGGATTATTTTTAGTTTTTAAATCACCATTTTTATATCATTTTTGTGTTTTATATCACTTTTTTTTTTTTTTTTTTTTTTTACCAGCAGCTCCCTTTGTTCCATTAACCACTTTGAAGTGCATAAAGGTTTTTTCTCTGAAAAAAAATGTGATCTTGTGTTTTTCAGGGACTGGAAGGGGAAGATGAAGGTGCAATCAGCATGCTGTCTGACAATACAGCTAAGCTTACATCTGCTGTCAGGTAAACACAGCTTCTTGTAAATTGTTGGTGTTGAAATACATTTAATCTTAATGCCATTATTTTGCCTTTCTGTAGATTGGACTATAGTGTAAGTTAGGGAAATATTGGATGCCTTTCAATCTGAAGTTGCATGTAGATATCTTTGTGAATATGTGTTTTTGATAAAGGTGGAATGACTGTAAAAATAAATAAGCAAACCCTAAGTGTGAAGGAAATACATTTGACTTGCATAGTTACATAGTAGGTGAGGTTGAAAAAAGACCAGTCCATCAAGTCCAACCTATGTGTGTGATTATGTGTCAGTATTACATTACATATCCCTGTATATTGCGGTCATTCAGGTGATTATCTAATAGTTTCTTGAAGCTATCAATGCTCCCCGCTGAGACCACCGCCTGTGGAAGGGAATTCCACATCCTTGCCGCTCTTACAGTAAAGAACCATCTACGTAGTTTAAGGTTAAACCTCTTTTCTTCTAATTGTAATGAGTGGCCACGAGTCTTATTAAACTCTCTTCTGCGAAAAAGTTTTATCCCTATTGTGGGGTCACCAGTACAGTATTTGTAAATTGAAATCATATCCCCTCTCAAGCGTCTCTTCTCCAGAGAGAATAAGTTCAGTGCTCGCAACCTTTCCTCATAACTAAGATCCTCCAGACCCTTTATTAGCTTTGTTGCCCTTCTTTGTACTCGCTCCATTTCCAGTACGTCCCTCCTGAGGACTGGTGCCCAGAACTGGACAGCATACTCCAGGTGCGGCCGGACCAGAGTCTTGTAGAGCGGGAGAATTATCGTTTTATCTCTGCAGTTGATCCCCCTTTTAATGCATGCCAATATTCTGTTTGCTTTATTAGCAGCAGCTTGGCATTGCATGCCATTGCTGAGCCTATCATCCACTAGGACCCCCAAGTCCTTTTCCATCCTAGATTCCCCCAGAGGTTCTCCCCCCAGTGTATAGATTGCATTCATATTTTTGCCACCCAAATGCATTATTTTACATTTTTCTACATTGAACCTCATTTGCCATGTAGTCGCCCACCCCATTAATTTGTTCAGGTCTTTTTGCAAGATTTCCACATCCTGCGGAGAAGTTATTGCCCTACTTAGCTTAGTATCGTCTGCAAATACAGAGATGGAACTGTTTATCCCATCCTCCAGGTCGTTTATGAACAAATTAAATAGGATTGGTCCCAGCACAGAACCCTGGGGGACCCCACTACCCACCCCTGACCATTCTGAGTACTCCCCATTTATCACCACCCTCTGAACACGCCCTTGTAGCCAGTTTTCAATCCATGTACTCACCCTATGGTCCATGCCAACGCACCTTATTTTGTACAGTAAACGTTTATGGGGAACTGTGTCAAATGCTTTTGCAAAATCCAGATACACCACGTCTACGGGCCTTCCTTTATCTAGATGGCAACTCACCTCCTTTATAGAAGGTTAATAGATTGGTTTGGCAAGAACAATTCTTCATGAATCCATGCTGATTACTGCTAATGATATCATTCTTATTACTAAAATCTTGTATATAGTCCCTTATCATCCCCTCCAAGAGTTTACATACTATTGATGTTAGGCTAACTGGTCTGTAATTCCCAGGGATGTTTTTTGGGCCCTTTTTAAATATTGGTGCTACATTGGCTTTTCTCCAATCAGCTGGTACCTTTCCAGTCAATAGACTGTCTGTAAAAATTAGGAACAACGGTCTGGCAATCACCTGACTGAGTTCCCTAAGTACCCTCGGATGCAAGCCATCTGGTCCCGGTGATTTATTAATGTTAAGTTTCTCAAGTCTAATTTTAATTCCGTCCTCTGTTAACCATGTAGGTGCTTCCTGTGTTGTGTCATGAGGATAAACACTGCAGTTTTGGTTACTGAAGCCCCCCGATTCACTCGTGAAGACTGAGGAGAAGAATAAATTCAATACCTCTGCCATCTCCCCATCCTTTGTAACCAGATGTCCTTCCTCATTCTTTATGGGGCCAATATGGTCTGTCCTCCCTTTTTTACTGTTTACATACTTAAAGAATTTCTTGGGATTTTTTTTGCTCTCCTCCGCTATGTGTCTTTCATGTTCTATCTTAGCCATCCTAATTGCACCCTTACATTTCTTATTGCATTCTTTATAAATTCTGAATGCTGTGGATGATCCCTCAACCTTGTATTTTTTGAAGGCCTTCTCCTTTGCTTTTATATGCATTTTTACATTGGAGTTAAGCCATCCAGGATGTTTGTTCGCTCTTTTAAATTTATTACCCAATGGGATACATTGGCTAATGCCCTTATTTAATATGCTCTTAAAGCAAACCCATCTCTCCTCCGTATTCTTTGTTCCTAATATTTTATCCCAATTTATGCCTTTTAGCAAGGTTTGTAGTTTAGGGAAGTTAGCTCTTTTGAAATTCAGTGTCTTTGTGTTCCCTTCATGTCTCCTATTTGTATGATTTATACTGAAACTAATTGACCTGTGATCGCTGTTACCTAAATTGCCCCGTATTTCCACATCTGTTATCAGGTCTGTATTGTTGGTAATCAGTAGATCTAGTAATGTTTTATTTCTAGTTGGTGCGTCTACCATCTGACCCATAAAATTGTCCTGCAAGAGATTAAGGAACTGGCGAGCCTTAAATGAATGCGCGGTTCCCTCCGCCCAGTCTATGTCTGGATAATTAAAATCCCCCATTATGATAACACTTCCCATCCTTGCTGCTAATCCAATTTGTGATAGGAGATCCGTCTCCACTTCCTCCCTCAGGTTAGGGGGCCTATAGCATACTCCCAGTATTATTTTCCCCTTAGCTTCATCCCTTTGGAGCTCTACCCATAAAGATTCCACCTCCTCCCTAGCCCCCTCAGTGATGTCATCTCTCACATTCACTTGTACATTATTCTTGATATATAGGCATACCCCTCCCCCTTTTTTACCCTTTCTATCCTTGCGGTATAGGGTATACCCTTGAATGTTTGCCAGCCAATCATGAGAGCTGTTGAACCAGGTCTCTGAAATTCCCACAAAATCCAAATCCTCCTTGTACAACAGTATCTCTAGTTCACCCATCTTGTCCGCCAGGCTCCTGGCATTGGTGAACATGCCACATAGTTTAGACCGGTTGCATATTGTCCTCGTATTGGGTGTTTCAAGATTGCAACTTGGACTTGCTACTATACTCACCTTGTGTTTTTGTGCTTTGGTTAACCTACCACTAATGCCCCCAATACTACCCTCTGGAATATCTTCCGCGCTGGCTATCACTGTCTCTGGACCCTCCCCCCCATCGCCTAGTTTAAAAACCCCTCTAACTTTTTGGCCATCTTCATTCCCAGCAGATCTGCACCCTCCTCATTTAGGTGCAGTCCGTCCCTTCTATAGTACCGGTTACCGACTGAGAAGTCGGCCCAGTCCTCCAGGAACCCAAACCCCTCCTTACTACACCAGCTCTTCAGCCACTTGTTTACTTCCCTAATCTCCCTCTGCCTCTCTGGTGTGGCTCGATGTACCGGTAGTATTCCTGAGAACACTACCTTGGAGGTCCTTTTCCTCAATTTAGCTCCTAAGTGCCTAAAATCGTTCTTTAGGACACTCCATCTGCCTCTGACTTTGTCATTGGTGCCAACGTGCACCATGACAGCCGGGTCTTCCCCAGCCCCTCCCAGTAATCTGTCCACAAGATCCGTGATGTGCCGAACCCGAGCGCCCGGTAGACAACATACTGTTCGGCGCTTCAGGTCTTGGTTACAGATTGCCCTCTCTGTCCTTCTAAGAATTGAGTCCCCTACCACCAGAATCTGTCTTTCCTTTCCCTTTGCTGCCCCCCCCACTCTCACTGGAGGAGTTCTTCCCCTGGCAGCTAGGAGAGTCCCTCATCTCCAGCAGTGCTGGTCCCTGACTGGTAACACCAATGTCACTCAATGGAGCGTACTTATTGGGATGCTCCAGTCCTGGTTCGGCCTCCCTGGCACTTCCCCCTCTACCCCTCCTGACTGTCACCCATCTACTCTTTGCTAGTGCCTGCACCTCTTTGTCTCCACCCACCTCTGTGCTGGCCCCTGCCGGCACCTGCCGTGTACATTCCTGGCTCACCTTTAGTATGGAGGGACTTCTCAGTGCTGACAGTTGCTTCCCCAGATTCAGAACCTGGGCTTCCAGGGAAACAATGTGCTTACATTTTGCACAGCAGTATTCGCCCTCGATCGGATGATCAAGGAACGCATACATGCGGCAAGATGTACAAAGAGTCGCCTCTCCACACCCGCCGGGCATCGTACCTATTAAATTTAGTGAGGATTTGGGGATTTTACCCTGTCCAAATTACCTAACAACTAGCTTCCTGGCACTAATACTTGCTTCTGCTTCTTCCCAGGAAGACATATGACAAACAGCGTAACAGATAGCATACAAGGCATTAACCTTCTTATTCTTGTTCTGTCTTCTTAGCTCGCTCCCTGAACTCCTTGAGAAGAAAAGACTTATCGACCTACACACTAATGTAGCCACTGCCGTGCTGGAACATATCAAGGTCAGTTGTCAACTTAAAATGCACACACATACATAATGTAGACAGAGCCAAATGATTTTATTTTACTTTCCTAGTGTGTAAGAAAGTATGTTTGCCTGGAATGAATAGAAGATTGATATTTCTATTTGAGCTGGCCGCACACATGCTAATCTTACCATTCACACTGAGATAAATTGGGTGAGATTCCAAACACAGTGCCCTTCCGCCAGTACTGGACTATGTACAGAATGCAATATGGTGATTGTCATAACACCTTCCTAGGCAGGTGACATGTAACCTAACCTTTCCACATGTATTACATAGTGGTCCACTGGGAATATTATGCAAACTTAAGGGCTATTCCTAGGAAACTAAGCAACATTTTTTTTTTTAAACAATAAAGTTTATTGAAGAAATACATTTTCATATGAACATGGATTGCAAATACACTTAAACATTGCCATTTTATGGTAGAATCAGGATAGCATATACAACAGGTGTGAACATCTCAATGGTCAGGGCCACTAAAATCCTAGTAATAATATCTTAAAGCATTTATCGGCATAGAGTTACAATCACTGCCGAGAAATATTTACATTCCATAGTTCTATGTATAGAGAGAATAATTTTAAGAACACGGGAAGCACAAGTAGGGGGAAGAAATGAGAGATAAGTAAATAGGAGGAAGATAAGGTGGGGAGATGGGGGAGAGAAGGGGTGACCCGTTGGTGTTGTACATAATATTGTTTATAAACCAAGGTATACGGTCAATTAATCAAAAGTTGTTGTTAAATTGATTTAAACATAAGAAGGAATTGGATAGATTGATCGCTAGTAAATGTAGCAATTCAAATTAAATACAAGGAATCCAGAAGAAAGTGAAACCTTCAGGTAAATTTCTCATATTCCTGAGAATCTTTATAAATGAACCAGGGATACCAAGTTTTATGATATCGCTCAACATTTTTATTTGATTGGGCTATGGTCTACTCCATCTCACAGATGTCGGAAATACTGTGAAGCCAATCCTGAATGGATGGTATGCGAGTAGATTTCCATAATAATGGCATGAGGGATTTACTAGCGTTTTATATTTCTGGAATAAGAAATTTGAGATGTGAAGTAGACAACATGCCGCATCGAGAGTAAGCTTAAGCCCTGTGATTATGTTAAAAAAATCTCTTCAACCTTAGACCAGAATGGGGCTATTAGATCACATTGCCACCATATGTGGGACACGGTTCCTTTATCCTTGTGGCATCTCCAACATGTTTCAGGTGTCTGGAGGAACCATTTGTGTAGCTTCGCTGGAGTGTCGTACCAATGCGTCAGTATTTTGTAGGCAGTTTCCTGCGTTCTTGTGCTGAGAGAACATTTATGAGACAATATACATGCTCTTTCTTTATCGTACATCACGGGACACAGAACCACAGTAATTACTGTATGGGTTATATAGGCACCTTTAGGTGATGGACACTGGCACACCCTAGACAGGAAGTTTAGCTCCCTATATAACCCCTCCCCTTACTTGGGAGTACCTCAGTTTTTTCGCCAGTGTCTTAGGTGTTGGTCATGAGTAAAGATATGCTGTGCTGAGCTCCGCTGGAGGAATCTTTGCTGGGGCAAGACATGCAACCGGATCCATTCAAAGTGTCTTTTCCAGGCCGAATTGAATGGTACCCGGGCCTTGTGTCGGAAGAAACGAGGTTCTGCCTGTAACGCTTCTCTTTTTAGCGAGCTGGGCCCTGGGATCCAGTGTTTGTTTTTTTCAGCCATATTTCCTAGCGGGGTGCTTTACAGGGCCAGGAGTGTGGATCCCCCGATAAAAAGGGGCCCCGGTTCCTAAAGGTTTTTTAACGAAGCCCACCGTGAGTGGTGAAGATTGGGTCTGTTTGGTTTACCACAGAAACCTGCAGCCAGATATAGTAAGGGAGATTCCTAAGAAATGTTTCTAATTCTTGTGGGTTTTCTCCTTTATGTAAATGTGTTATGCCTAAAGTCACCCCTGGGGGCTGTCAAGAGCACTACCTGATTCCATGCTTGTCAGTCTCGCTCTGTGTCACAAGCTGCATGCTTCCTCCGAGCCCAAGCTCTAGGTAGGATGTGGAAAGGGGGGTTTTTCTCTTCGGAATGTGCCCCCACAGCTTCTTTCCGGGCAAAGAGGGCATGGGTCAGTCGGCGGTGTGCCGCACCGCTGCCGCCGCCATTACGGCATCCCTCCATTCACCAGCTCTCCTCCTCTCGCCCCCCCCCCCACCACGTGCGATCCGGTCAGATCGGAGCCCACAGTCTCTTTTGAAAAAAGATGGGGGGGTGAAGTGGGTAGTCAAAGGAGGGGGGGGGGCACGTTTACTTAGCATCAGACTGAGCCTTGATAGCAGCGGCAGTTGCTGGCCTATTTTGCTCAGCAGTGGGTGCATTTCTGGTAGTACCTCTGCATTTCTGCTTAGTACTATGGGCAGAAGGGGAGGTACAAATACCCTGAAAAATAGGGGCTCAAAGGGATCTCCCTTAGGCTTTGAGGACCCTCCCTCTGCAACGCCATCCACCCCTGAAAGACCTAGGAAGGCTGGTCAGAGCGAGCCATCGGCGTTGTCAGGGGCTGCAACTGCTTCTGGCATTTTAGCCCCTGTATATATTACTCAGGAGGTTTTTTCCTCATCTATGAGTGGATTGGAGGAAAGATTAATGGCATTAATCACATCTTCACAAAGTGGAAGAAGACGCATTAGGTCCCCTTCTACCACCCAGGACCCTCAAACAGAGGAACACTGGAAGAGGGAAGATGAATTCCCCTCAGGGGACTGGGAAGAGACTGATGACTCCTCTTCCAAGGAATCAAGTGGGGAAGGACCCTCTTCAGCTTCACAGGCTGAGAAATTGCTGGTGCATTCTCTTACTAAAATGGTCCGCTCCACATTTAAGTTACCCGTAACTGAGTCGGTTGAAAAGCCCACTTCTTGTTTGGGTTCACTGAAGCCTCCTCAAGCTGTGCATGCTTTTCCTGTCCATTCATTGCTGCAAAAGCTTATATAGTCGGAGTGGGATCACCCAGATAAGAATTTTTTTCCCTCCCAAAAAGTTTTCAACACTTTATCCTATTGAGGAAAAATTTACTAAGATGTGGAGTATACCAGTAATTGACACTGCTATATCCTTTGTAAATAAAAGTTTGACTTGTCCTGTTGACAACGCTCAAATGCTTAGGGATCCAACCGATAAAATTCCTGTTAAACATTTTTTCTTTAGCAGGTTCAGTAGCTCAACCCGCAGTGGCGGCAATTGGAGTGTGTCAGTCCTTGAGAGACCACTTGAAACAGGTGCTCAAGGTTTTCCCTGAACAGCAGGCCCAGGATTTAGCCAAGCTGCCAGCGGCTTTGTGTTTTGCAATTGACGCAATCAGAGATTCTATCCTTCAGACCTCTCGCCTTACGCTTGGGTTGGTGCATATGCGTAGAATCTTGTGGTTGAAAAATTGGTCAGCTTAAGCGCCATGCAAAAAGCTCCTGGCTGGTTTTCCTTTCCGCGGTGAAAGGCTGTTTGGGGATGATTTGGGCAATTATAGCCAAAAGATTTCAAGTGGGAAAATTACCCCTTTGCCAGTTAAGAAAAGGAGTAAATGTCCCTCATTTAAACAGGCTCTTTCTCCAGTGCCAGGGGCATCAGCCTCCAGGCAGCCGCGACGGCCTCCACCGTCAGGTTCAAGAGGTAAAACTCAGAGTCAACCCCAGGGACAAAAGAAGTCCTGGGGGGAGGAAACTTGCAAGACAGAATGTTAAAGCCTCTTTATGAAGGGGCGCCCCCGCTCGTTCTAGTGGGGGGAAGACTTCTACAGTTCTCAAGGGTTTGGCAGGAGGATTTTCAGGACAGATGGGTGGTCTCCACAATAACTCTAGGTTACAAACTAGAGTTCAGAGAATTCCCGTCTCCTCGTTTCCTCAGATCAAATGTTCCCAAAGATCCAGAGAAAAAGAAGTCTCTCCTTCAAAAAGATCTAAACCGGTTCCTGAAAAGTCGATCTTTTCCCATGGAATCAATCCGATCAGTAGTCTCCATCCTACAAGGAGGAGAACTTCTGGCATCAATCGACATCAAGGATGCATACCTGCATGTACCTATTTTGCCCGCTCATCAGAAATATCTGTGTTTCGAAGTGGAAAAACTTAATTTTCAGCTCTTGATAGACCGGTCAGTAGCCCGCTTAGACCAAAGCTTGGTCACCACAGTCAACTACCTGGAATTCCTAGGTTGGGTCCTCAACCTAGAGAAGTCTTCTTTAAAGCCAGTAGGAAGACTAGAGTACTTGGGTCTGGTTATAGATACAACCCAGAAGAGGGTGTTTTTACCCCAGGCAAAGATCAGCGCCATAAAGGAGCTGCTTCAGGTGGTCAGGGCGAAGAAGGATCCTTCTATTCGCCTTTGCATGAGGTTGTTGGGAAAGATGGTGGCTTCATTCGAAGCGGTTCCCTATGCTCAGTTTCATTCGAGACTGCTGAAAAACAGTATCCTGTGTGCCTGGAACAAGAAAGTCCAGGCGCTAGATTTTCCAATGCCTTTGTCGCAAATAGTGCGTCAGAGCCTCAGTTGGTGGCTCTCCCCCACTGTAATATCCACATCTCCCCCACTGTAATATCCACATCATCTCTCCCACTGTAATATCCACGTCATCTCCCCCACTGTAATGGACATCTCCCCCACTGTAATATCCACATCTCCCCCACTGTAATATCCACATCTCCCCCACTGTAATATCCACATCTCCCCCACTGTAATATCCACAATCTCCCCCCACTGTAATATCCACGTCATCTCTCCCACTGTAATATCCACGTCATCTCTCCCACTGTAATATCCACATCATCTGCCCCACTGTAATATCCACGTCATCTCCCCCACTGTAATGGACATCTCCCCCACTGTAATATCCACATCTCCCCCACTGTAATATCCACAATCTCCCCCCACTGTAATATCCACGTCATCTCTCCCACTGTAATATCCACGTCATCTCTCCCACTGTAATATCCACATCATCTGCCCCACTGTAATATCCACGTCATCTCCCCCACTGTAATGGACATCTCCCCCACTGTAATATCCACATCTCCCCCACTGTAATATCCACGTCATCTCTCCCACTGTAATATCCACATCTCCCCCACTGTAATATCCACATCTCCCCCACTGTAATATCCACATCTCCCCCACTGTAATATCCACAATCTCCCCCCACTGTAATATCCACGTCATCTCTCCCACTGTAATATCCACGTCATCTGCCCCACTGTAATATCCACGTCATCTGCCCCACTGTAATGTCCACATCTCCCCCACTGTAATATCCACATCACCCCCACTGTAATATCCACAATCTCCCCCACTGTAATATCCACAATCTCCCCCACTATAATATCCACGTCATCTCTCGAACTGTTATATCCACGTCATTTCCCCCACTGTAATGGACATCTCCCCCACTGTAATGGACATCTCCCCCACTCTAATGGACATCTCCCCCACTGTAATGGACATCTCCCCCACTGTAATATCCACATCTCCCCCACTTTAATATCCACATCTCCCCCACTGTAATATCCACATTTCCCCACACTGTAATATCCACATTTCCCCACACTGTAATATCCACATTTCCCCACACTGTAATATCCACATTTCCCCACACTGTAATATCCACATTTCCCCACACTGTAATATCCACATTTCCCCTACGATTGTCTGCTTGCTTGCAGTTGAGGTGGGTGATGATGACGTCAGCGCGCCGCTCACCTAGGCCGCAGCTGGGTGTACCAGGATGGCTGCCGCTCCGGAGCTAGGCCGAAGCCGTGGCCTTTCCTAAGGCCGAGGTAACGGAGCGCTCCATGGATCGTGTGTGTGCTGATCCAAACAGGTTGAGCCGTTCAGATCACGGATCGGTGACGATCCGTTGCACCCCTACCTGTAAAATCCTTTTCTTGGAGTACATCACAGGACACAGAGGTCCCTCCCCTCTTCTAATACACGTATATTGCTTTGCTACAAAACTGAGGTACTCCCAGTAAGGAGAGGGGTTATATAGGGAGCTAAACTTCCTGTCTAGGGTGTGCCAGTGTCCATCACCTAAAGGTGAATAAAGTCCCGTGATGTACTCCAAGAAAAGGATTTTTCAGGTAAGCTGTTATAAAAATCCTATTTTACATTGCTTTATCTGAAATTGTCAAATCTAGATCCTCTGACCATCTCTCCCTGAACATGTCCCTGTCCGGCCCCATCAAGTTTTGCAACCATGCATAAGAGGTGGAAATCGCTTTTTGAAATTGTTCCCCATCCAGGCACACCGACTCCAACTCAGTCAATTCGCTTGTAAAGTGGCCTCTGCGTGAATTATTGTTGACATAACTATGAACTTGAAAGTAGGACCATATGGGAAGGAGAGGGGTATTATTCTCTGCTTTGAACTGGCTAAGCTCCTTAATTATGTTGTTGCGAAAACAATTGAGGGCTAGGAGGGGCTTCTTTGAATCCATGGACCTTAGAAAATTATTTCCAATCCCTGGTGGGAAATCTGTGTTCTGTAGGGGTGTGAGGGGGCTTAAAGGCGTAGAGCAGGGGTGTCCAAACTACGGCCCTCCAGCTGTTGCGGAACTACACTTCCCATGAGGCATTGTAAAACTCTGACATTCACAGACATGACTAGGCATGATAGGAGTTGTAGTTCCTTAACAACTGGAGGGCCATAGTTTGGACATCACTGGCGTAGAGACTCCAGTTTGTTTGGTCAAGCGGTGAACAATAGCTAATGTGGTTCCTATCAGCAGATGTGATTTCAAAGTTGAGGGATATCTCATCCATGGAATCCATGGGGAGAATTGTAAGGATATGGGGCTCGGGTCGGCTTCTAATGATACCCAGTCTTTGAGGCTATGGTGGCAGTGCCAGTCGATGATTCTGGTGATGTGGGAGACAAAGTAGTAGTTTTGAAAATCCCTAGGTATTTGAGAGCTGAAGATTTCCATTTAAATGGTCTGTTGTCTTGTATGTTTTTTAAAGTGTTCTCAGGTAGTGTGACATTCATTGCTTCCGATTTTGAGTAATTTATTTTAAGGTTAGAAATATAACCATATAACGAGAATTCTTTGAAAAGGGAAGGTATGGAGGTGTGTCAGAAAAAAAACAAGAGATCGTCCGCGTAAGCCGTGACTTTGAACTCTCTCTTGGTCATCTTAAACCCCTGAATTGTTCTATTGGCCAGTATCCTTCTAATAAACGGTTCGAGTGAAATAATGAAAAGCAGGGGTAAAAGTGGACAGCCCTGCCTTGTACCATTGTTTACGTTTTTTGACAATGAGTCATTTATTTTAAGTCTAGCCAATGGGTTCTTATACAACAATGAAATCTATGCCATCATGTGGGTTCCCAGGCCAATAAACCAACATGTCTCCAACATTAAGTCCCAGGCTACTCGATCAAAGGCCTTCTCCGCGTCTGTCGACAGGAGGTGGTCTTCGATTTTTCATGTCTGGGTGGCATAAATCAGGTTAAGAGACTTCGTTACATTGTCTTTGGCCTCTCTGCCCGGCATAAAAACAGCCTGTTCCAGTCCAATCAGCCTATGGAGCAGGGGTTTCAGTCTGTTGGCAATAATTTTCGCCATGAGCTTAACATCTAGGTTAAGCAAGGAGATTGGTCTGTAGCTGGCACAGTGTGTCGGATCTTTGTTTGGCTTGGGACTGTCCGTTATGAAGGCTGCCAAAAAGTCAGTAGGGAGTTCAGGGCTTCTATAAGGGGTTTTGTTAGTATGTCAAGAAGCCTCTTATAATATATGACACTGAAGCTATCTGGGCCTGGGCTTTTGCCTGCGTTTAAGTCCTTAATAGCCTGTCTGATTTCTGAAGAGTCAATAGGTTTCTCGAGTTGTGTGATGTCATCCGGTGATAGTGTGGGGAGTTTGGAATCTTAAGTATTTCTGAATGGCTTGCAACCTATTGTCTTGGATATCAGCTGGTTTGTGTTGATTCGGGAGATTGTATGTCAATCTTTCCCGCCTTATTCTCTATACCCATTATATTGTGGTTGGAATTTGGGTACTTTAAGGCCCTAGCTAGGATTTTACCTGTCTTGTCACCGTGTTCGTAATAATTTTTTTTTTACGGAAGAACAGGAACCGTTTAGTTTTGGCATCTAGAATCTACCTAAGCGCTTTCCTAGTTTCCAACAGTGTCAATGCCAAGTGTGCCGTTAAAGACTGTGGAGGGTTTTGAGAGAGCAAATTTTATCCGTTAAGTGTTTAATTTCTTTCTCTTTCTCCCTTTTACGTCGGGTTCCCCTCTAATGGAACATTTGTGGTCCTCCTAAACCATCATGGGGTCTACATCAGGGGTTACATTGTGTTGAAAGAATTTAGGTAATAGTGATGTTAACTTAGGCAGTAGGACTGGATCAGTTAATAATGAAGAATTTAATCTCCATGAATTCGGTACGGCGGAAGGTGCCGACAAATTTCGGGTGATAGTAATGGGTGCATGGTCAGAGATAGATTATATCCCTATATTGGCCTCAGATGGAGGTCCCTCTGTGATATGAATAGGTAGTCAATCGTTGAATGACGGTTATGTGGGATTGAGCAGAAAGTGAAGTATTTGTCCGGATGAAGGAAGTGCCACGAGTCAGTTAGTTGCATTGAGTTTAGTAGTGATTTGAGCCGTTTTAAGATTTTGTATGTAATATAGGTTTTGCCTGAGGAAGTGTCAACTAAGGGGTAAGGGGAATGTTAAAATCCCCACCTAGGATCAGACATCCTGTACTGAAGCCTTCCAATTCTTTTATTAGACGTTGGCCGAATGTTAAGTGGGCAGAGTTTTAGGAAATATACATTCGCCAGAGTAAGAGGAACTCCGCAGCATTTCCCTTTAAGGAAGATAAATCTCCCCTCTGGGTCCGATAGTCTGTCAGTTAATTTGAAAGAAGCATTCCTACTCATCAGAATCAACAGCCCTTTTGATTTGAAGGTATCATTGGTGGTGTCATATGCCTCAGTGAAGGAGGAGTCGAGAGCCTGGGCACATGGTTTGTCCTAAAGTGTGTTTCCTGTAAGAAAACTAATCTAGGCCTACCTTTTTTTAAAATTCCCGTAGAAGGGTTTGAGCGCTTCTCGGGAATGTTCAAACCTTTGACATTGTGAGAAATCACAGTGGGGTTGTGTCCCAAGGAAGAGTATGCATGGTTCAGGTTCAGAGACAGATGGCAACTTACACCTGTAATTACAACTCGGTAGATTGTTGGTTATTCAAATACAACACTGGTAGAGACTTATCAGGGCAGCGTAAAAGTGGGTTTGGGTTAAGTGTAGAGAGAAAGGTAGTATCGGAGAAACAGTGACAGTAATAGAAGAGTTGGAAAAAGTTAAACACCTCTTGGGCAGTTATACTGTCCCAATAGATTCAAATTAGTGCACAGTGGTAGGGGCAACAAGCTTTGTGGGTTAGAGGGAGGTGTCGGCGGGAATAGACGGCGCCAACTAGGATGTTTAGAAGGTATATAGAATGGATTATCTATATATGCAGAGAGTGACGGACCGCAGCCTATGCAATGAATTAGGTGCCTAAAGGTCCTTTCTGCACCTCTGGTGTTACATATGAGAACCGCCATAGGTTTTTATTTGAAAGGGAGGGGAATTACACTCGCCTCCCCTCCCAATTGATTACGATACGATAACAGCAAATGCAATCAAATAAACAATTCAATACACACTCTAAATAACTTGTAGCGATAACGACAGGTAAGAGTGAAAAGTACCAGGCCCGGGTACATAACAGTTCATTGTTACCGAGCATAGGCCTGAGTACTGCGAGCAACTACACATCTGAAGGTTGTAGGGAGGGCTCAGTCGGTTTGAAGTGTCTCTCTTGTACAGTTCCAGGTATCATGTGCAGAGTTCCTCAAAAGAGCATAAAGTGTCCCAGCTAATTTTTATGACAATATGTGGGTGAGGCAGCAAGGGTTGATAGGGACTATATGGAACAGGAGAAGGGCCCAGATATTTGAGATTTTGGTGTTAGGTGGAACGGTCATACAGTTATACCTGGGGAATTACTCAATGTGTACTGCCCTAAAAAAATCCAGTATGGTAAGACTGCCCCAGCAGGATTGGGCGTACAGGAACAGGTTGTAGTCCGCTATTGGAGCATAGTGATAGAAGTGCTCATGCTCAGCTTTGGCAAAAATAACGGTGTAGTTCACCTACAAATCTAAGCATACAGGGTATGTCAAATAATTGAGGTCCAATACCTGATCAAACTATTAAGTGGTAGAAACTTTGGTAGTCAAACTTCCTCTAGCTCCCTAGAGGAGTGTGTTCTGTTGTTCGGAATATCTGCCAACGAGCCATCTTGGCAGGTGGGTTTCATCTTCTTGGGTTGACATTCTCCGGTAAAGTGAAGGGAGAATGTGGTGGGCTCCGCTCCAAAGGTGGAAGGGTACATTCCTGGTACCAATCTGGGAGATCAATCTGGCCTAATTGAAGTGAGTTACAAAACTCAGGTAGATCCTCTGGAGTAGGTAGGGAGGGTTGCCAGCCATTGTAGGTTACAAGGAGGGCGAATGGAAAATGCCAAGTGTACTGCAAGTCTTTCTCCCGTAGTTTGTCTAAAAGGGGTTGCAGAGCCCTGCAATTTTTCAGTGTTATCTGAGATAGATCCTGGAAGAGCATGATGGTCTCTCCATTGAAGACAATCTGTTCATACCTGCGGGTTTTGCACACGATTTCTTCTTTTAGACCGAAGTTTTGCAGACAGCATATGATATCACGTGGAGTTAGAGTATCAGGGCCTCTGGCTCTGTGGGCTCTCACAAACTCTATTTCTGTATCCTCTGGCCTTTCAAGGAGACTATTAAAGACTCTCTGCAAAGCTGGCATTATTTGCTCATTGTCCACAGATTCGGTTATCCCCCAGACTCTAATATTGTTGTGCCTGCCCCTGTTGTCCAGGTCTTATAAGTGCCTGTTCATATCTATGAAATGGAGAGCGTGTGTGGTTGTTACTCTTTCTAATCTGCGTATGGCTTTCTCCCTGTGTTTTCCGGACATTTCAGCAGAGGCCATCTTCTCAGTAAGGACCAGCAGGTTCGTTTTTAGGTCCGTCATTGCAGCTAAAAAAGAGGATTTAAAGTCTGCTGCAAATCCTGACATGTCAGCGTATGTGAGGGGGAGGTCTGGGCGAGCGTTTCTCCTACCGTTATCCTCTGTGGCTGACTGTGAGTCCTCATTGAAATCTTCCTCTGTGTGCACGGGCGCCATCTTGCCTCCAGCCATGCATCTCTGAGCAGAAGCCTGTTTTTTAAAGATATCAGAGATGTTTCTCCTTGTGTAGGCAGCCAATGAGCGGCGGGATCAAGTGTGTGAAGTATGGTGGTTTTGCCTGCTCATTATCGGGTGTCCGTGGTGCAAAGAGACAGCTTAGGGCTGTGGGTCAGTCGGAGCTCTTCTGTTATGCTGTCATCTCCGCCGCGCGCCAAGCCACCATCTAAGCAACATTTCACTAGGCAGGTTGAGGTTATTACTTGTCTGGTAGTTATTTATTTTATGCTTGGTCATTAAAACCTAATATTGTTCCTCAATAGTAATGTACATTAGATCTCTTAAAACTAACCCAGTCACTCCCATATTCTTCTTTAATGCAAGGACAGATCTAAGACTCCTACTACTTGTGGGGTTCTACACTTGCATTCTTGTACTAGTTTTGTCAGTCTGTTATCTAGCCTTTTTTTTTCTTCCTCCATGGTGTTAAAATTTTCATTACAGAGACCAATCAAGAGAGGTACATCCGGAAATAGTTGTACATAGAAGTTTGTAGCACAGATGATCGTAAATTCTAGATCTGCTAAAATTACAAAGAGAATACTTGTATTATTGAACTATATAACAATTTACCGTTCTATGTATATTCTAATGTAGTAGAAACTCAATCTGTGCTGTATGATAAATATCATACTAAAGGATCAGTATGTGTATAGTCCTTCATGGTATGTATAAGGTGTGTCTATTAAATAATGAGACATTAAATAACTCACCTTTATTTATATGTATTAAAAATGTAATGCTTGTCCCCTTCAATATTTTCCATGTTTTCACTAATACATTGCTGCAGTCTTGTTTTCCATTGGTCGAAGGCATGGAGAAAATCAAATTCTGTCAGCTGTTTCAACACATCCTCCATTTTCTTCTTTACAGCATCAACTGACTCAAAACGTGTCCCCTTAAACACTGATTTAACTTTTGGGAATTCATTCTCGTGTCCCTCGCTGAATCCTTTGTGCCACTCAAACACACACGCACGAGACAGGCCGTCATTCACATAAACTGTAGTAAGCATTTGAAAACATTCTGTTGGTGTTTTGTGCAATTTTACTAAAAATTTCAAATTGACACGTTGTTTAACTTTTAAACTTAGCATTTTTATGGCACACTACAGAAAACACAACCAAACTAAATGGCGACTCACAATCAATTGAACATCATAGAGTGTTGCTGCTTGTCATGCAGGTTCAAACATGTTCAAGGTCACCACGCATGCAGTTATAACCAGTTCTGATTGCTTTCTTTACTAGGTGGGATCGCAGTCTCGTTATTTAATAGATGCACCTTGTATACCTGTAAATAAATTTGAGAAGGTGTCTAGCTTTTGAGACTGACTGACTTGTTTCTTCTTAAAGTGGTTGTAAACCCTTACAATCCACTTTTTGCTACAGGTCACCCTATAATAAGGCTTACCTGTAGCTACCCCAGATATCCCCTAAACCTGCATGGTTTAGAAGATATCCCCTGTATCTACATGTGCCGAGGTCATCGGCACATGCGCACTGAAGCAATGGCACATACGTGCCGTTTGCTTTAGTGAGTGTGCTGTTACCAGCAGCACCTGCGCGGGAGTGACGTCATTATTATGGCTCCAGCCAATCACAGCGCTGGAGCCACGATACTCGGAAGTAACTCCAGGGAGAAATGTCGTCGGCCGGTGCTGTGTACGGGCACCGCAGCGGGGGCTTCAATCTCAAGTGAGTATTACATAATGCGCTAGTATGCTATGCATACTAGCGCATTATGCCTTTGTCTTGCAGGTCTTTTTTTTTTTTTTTTTTCATGTGGGTTTACAACCACTTTAAACAGCTGTGCATGTTGGCTCTGTTAGTCTTCATTGAGCCATAATGAAACTGCATCTCACTTAATTTCTCTCTTGATGCTGTTAGTGGCTGATCTTCTGCACAGAGCAGAGTATAGCCTTCCTCCAATACCCAAACAATTTTGCTGATTTGATTGAACCCTATGGATCTTCTGAAAGACAGAGCAGTTCCTTCTTTAATGTCCATCTTTACTGCCTGGAAGAATGTTTTATTGTAATTTCCTGCAAATTTACCTGTTGCATGTAATATGGTTTTTCTAGCACAGTATTCCAGAAAACCTGTGCATGGTTTGTTCTTCATTTTTTTTTTCATCCCTGCAGGAACAATGCTTATCATGTTGAATTTAAAAATGTGTCTGCATGTTAATTGCTTGCACTTATCTGACATCACAAGGATACCCATGGAGTGGTTTTCTAATATGTCACCTGTTGAAGGTATAGATTTAGATGGATCAGCTCTAAGCTGGCCATAGATGGGTCATCTTTTTTCATTCAGCGGGCTGAGTGGGAGCGGAAACAAAAACAAACCGATTCCTCCATTCATACAAAGAAGATGAATAAAAGAAAAAACAGCCAATCTCCCCCCGTGTATTCTGACAGCATCTCCCACTGCTGTCAGAAAACACAGATCCGAGGCTGCAGTCGATTATTCTTCTATATTAATTATACAGTTCAGAACACAGGCAAAGTATTCATAAACCCTGGCCTATACCTTTTAGGTGATTGACGCCTCCCCTATAACCCTATCCCATGCCGTGAATCCTCAGTTTTGTAACGAGCAATGAAGAGTAACCAAGGAATGGAAGGGAGGACACTGGCAAAATATTCATAAATCCTGGGATGTCCTGAAGCAATGAATGAGAAGGGTGAGCAACAACTAGGCAAACTGAACTGCCCCAATAGGCCCAATAGGCAAGCTTTTTCACCTGCAAGCTCAATAGAGATGCAAGTCCCAGAGCAGAACTGATAGATTAAAAGGGTCTTTCCTACTGGCTAACGTGGCTTCCACCATAGAGAGAAATGATTTTCCTGCCCATGCGCCATGTCTCATAAGTTAACCCCTTTGTTTAGGCAGGGAAGGCTTTTTGGCTTTGGGCAGACTATACCAATATGATCTGGGGCAATTCTGCATCTGAGTTCTGATTTTATGAAATTCCAGTTAACCTTTAATGATTTGTAGCCTGTTCATAGTTCTTCACATTCTTAGAACATATATTGAATCTTCTTCTTATAATGGTATATACTGTACATCAAAATGGGCCCTCCATCCGATTGACAGCCTCATCTCTGTTCCTGTGTGCTGTGTGAAGGGGTGTGTTTCCCTTCCCTCCAATAAGCTCTCAGAGCTCCCCTCACTGACCACTACAGTCACTGCTCTCTGTCCTGTTTTCTGACAGTTCAGACAAGCTTTATACTTTTTTGGCCTTTGAATTGATGTAGAGAAAAAAAGACTGCAGAGGTGTTTACAACCACTTTAAATTAGTGATTTAAAGTTGGACTCCTAGCAAATGGCTAAAAACATCAATTAGGTGAACTATCTCTCCTGCAAAAGATATTTAATTGCGTTCAACACTTTGGGGCCTAGTTATCATTTTTTCTACTCAAGATTTACACAACATTCACACTAGATTCACCCAAAGATTCTAAATTATTACATTAGAAAAATATGTGAATCCTGAGTCAAAAGTATGTTAAACCTTGTGTTAAAAGATGTGGAAATATATCCTGTGTGCGGTTCATACACCTCTTCTAGACAGCACAGTCAGTGCCAATTGTATGTTAAAATACATTAATAATTTATTAAAAAAAATGCACAACTGTATTAACGTGTGTTTTAAAAGTATGTAAACAATCCTTATATGTGCCCAGAGTTGATCTTTAGGAAATGTCTAGAACGCTGTGTCCTGTAGCTTCTATGCTGCTACAGACCAATGCCATATTGTTCCTCTACACTGATGCTGTCAAAGTTAATACATTATTAGCTTATTTAATTTTTCAAAATGGTATTAAGATATCCGTAAGATGAATAAAACTTGCACAGTTTTACACCAGACATGGCACGTTGTCTGGTTCTTCAGTTGCCTTTAACTTTATTCATAAATGAAGGGTTTTAGATTCAATCACATTAGGGAAATCAGTGGTCATAAAACAAAAAAATATGAAAATTAGAGACAGATGATATGTATTTTGCTGCCAGTGTAGCACATCGCCTCTCTACACAAGCAGCTGCAAATGTCTGCTCACTTAGGAAGTCATAACACAACTCCCTGCCTGATGGGTTGTGTGTCAGCTGTAATTGCCTATCCCAACTATTCTTAAGTTTTTTTTAGACAGAGTTCTTGGTTTGGATAATTTGTTTGTCAAATACATTGTGGATGATGTTACTGTGGAAAATTTTGTTTCAAAAAAGGAAATGTTTCGCATTTTCCAGTTTAAAATTATATGGAACTCGGCTAGAAAAACAAAACAGCAAAACGGACAAATAAAAAGCGTAGTTGTACAAACTACTACTAAACGTTATATGGCTATGCTTGTTTAGGTAGATCACGTGTCAAATTAAAAAGCCTTAAAGCAGATGGCAAATCAACATAAGCTCTACATGATGGAGCAATGCAGACTTTGCTGTAGTGCTGGCATGCCAAACTGGTATTTTATGGGCCGCATGCAGACACGTCACTCCATGTCTGCGGCCGTGATAGTAGAAGTAGAAGTCAACCCTAGCAGTACAGACCCTTCATTTACAGACATCCACTATCTAACCCACGAAAGAAGAAATCTGTATATGTACTTTTTTTTAAGCCGATCCGACCCGATCCCACGCTGAGCTGTCAGCCGCGGTTTCTCTGTAGAGGCGGGTGCAGAGGACACATCCGACGATGGAAGCCCCATAGCAACTGTATGGATGACTTTGCTCCCCATTCATTTCACAGCTTTTGTCAGCTGTGTCCTCTGCAGAGCTTCCGCCGCTGGGGACCGGACCGGCTTCAAAAAAGGTATCTTTACTAAATTTCTTCTTTCCAGGGCTAGATAGGTTAGTGTTAGTTTGTGGATGTCTGTAGATTCAGAGATTTTAGTGTTGGGGAGGACTTCTACTTTAAGGATAAGCACCCCTAGCTGTTTTCCCTTACACTTCTTTATGTAATTTTGCAGCTAAATGCTTAAAGAAGAAATGCAATCTGCTCACATAATTTGTAAAAAAAACATCTTTGCCATTCTGAAGCTTCCCTCCAACCACTTTGCATATTATTTTATATATACTGTGATTCTATACTTGCCAAATATGCTGCAGAACTCTCCCTCCACTGAGTCTGGCTGCAACCATTTTAACTGTGGGCAGCTGAAGCTGCCGCCTGTTCACTTCCTGGATTCACACACCAGACAAGAAACTGGAAGTGGGCTATATAAGGTATTTAATTTAGCAATACAGCAATGAACAAGATAGAAAGCACTCTACTTCCTAAAGGTGCAGTTCTTTCTTTTTTCCATTGAATGTTTTTTCTGTTTTGGGCATACATATGCTTTATTGTAGAAGAGCTACAACAATATACATGAAAGTATCAGCAGCAGCACATTATATAGGACCAGAAAAGCTACAATTTCTGGGGAAATTGTGTGAAGTGTTCTTGCCTCCACCAGTAGTCTACAACTGGAGTGGGCGGAGTAGCTGGGTGGAGTGGCTTCAGTAACTATTGTGTGGTTGGAGTGGCTGGAGTTACTGTGGAAAGGTTGGACTGGGCAGAGTAACTTTATGGAGTAGGCAGAGTAACTGTGTGGAGTGTTTGGAGTGAGTAAAGATAGTAAACATTACACTAACCAATTGATTGATCAAATTTAAAAAGTACACATGACAGCTTGATAGAGTGAGAAATGCATTTCAACTTTTATTTATTTATATAGCACATTTAATTGCAACGTTGTTGTCCAAAGTGCTTCACAGTTACATTAAAACATACATTTTAAAAAACATTAGCAGCATTATCAAGCCTAGCAGATGAAGGTATGACCACATGCATTTGGGGGGTCTCAGAATCTTAAGTAGAATGGAGATGAAGGTGTGCTATCTGATGATAATCAGTGTTTACAACCACTGTTTCCTTGCAACGCTCATGCCCTGTTTATGCTTTACAACCACTGCTCAAAGCACAATACACAGGATCATGATAGCTGTAATAACTGTGCAGTACTTCAAACGGTCGTATTTTAAAAACTATAAATCCTACAGCAAAGAGCTTTATATTGTGAGAATCACAAGACCCAGACCTTGATTTTGATGTATAGTATGTCTCTGAAATATTACAAAAGAAGGCACAGTCGCAGTTTAGATATTGCCCTTCAAATATGAAGTGGCTAGAGTGGATTTTCAAAGAATGTCAATGGACGGCTTGAGTTGCAAACAAATGGTCATATTGTGAAAACTTTCAGGGCTATGGCTTAGCCGTGGACATGTTTAGTGGCAGCAGGGGTAGCTGAACGTTTTGATATAAGATTTGTGTAGGTGGGCTTGAAAATGAGGGAGTGGTGGCAGTTTAGAAATCATGTCCTGATTTTTCAGCTTTTGTCACCTCTCACTCTAGTTTTGAACATTTCGCCATTCATTCCTATGGGACCAATTTCGCCGCAAAAACGACGATATTTCGTGAACCATTTGGCAAAACGTTCCACAAAGTAATAGCACACCAATCAGGAACAATCTGCACGTTTCGGTATATTACTGTCTATGTAGTGTAAAAGCTGTGGGAGGAGTTAGGGTGGTAAATTTTGCTATAATAAGAACTAGAAAATGCATTTCCTGGAGAAAATGAGTGGGAATGCTGAATTGCTAAAGCTAACTGGATGAATAGCTTAAATCCGTAAGAAAAAGTTTAAGAAGTGAGAATAGTTGGAAAAGTAGGAATGGTTTTAAAATAAACATAAATTTCATTAAAAAAGTTTAACAACTACCACTTCACGAAAACAGGGCCTTCATACATGTTATCCCCAAGCCAAACAAAGACCACTTAGACTGCAGGAACTACCGTCCCATATCGTTGTTTAACGTCGATCTCAAAATATTGACAAAAATACTGACAATTCGCATGAACTCGTTCATATCGAAATATATCCACCCCGACCAGACAGGATTTGTTCCAAGTAGACAGGCCCCGGATCAGACTAGACGCATCATTGACATCATTTCTGCTTTGAACTCGGGCTGGGATGGAGGGGGCCAGAGAGGGGCATTATTGGTCTCATTAGACCTACACAAAGCATTTGATTCACTATCCTGGGACTACCTTTTCTTTATTCAAAAAAAATGCGGGTTTGGATCGCATTTCCTGACCACACTTAAAATAATCTATAGCGACCCTACGGCAAATCTTGTAGTTAAGGGCTATCAATCCCAAAACATAAACATACTTAGAGGAACCAGACAGGGCTGCCCCTTGTCCCCCTTATTATTTATTCTGGCTATGGAGCCATTGGCCATCAAAATTCGTGAACATCAGAATATACTGGGAGTGAGATGCGCTGATCGCGAACACAAGTGCGCACTGTTCGCGGATGATATTTTGCTACTCCTTTCCTCTCCGCTCACCTCCTTGCCCAACCTACAGGTAGTATTGAGACATTTCACAGAATTTTCGGGACTCAAAGTAAATCACTGTAAATCTCAGGCGCTTAGTGTCTCTTTACAGACACATATAGTTCAAGCCCTGCAACAATCCTTCCCATTTAAATGGCAGAGGGAGACCTTGCCGTACTTGGGCATCCACCTGACTCCTACTCTTACAACACTATATAGACATAATTATCCCCCTCTATTTAAGAAAATACTAGAAGATCTAAAAAAAATAGTCACATAATCCTCCGTCATGGCTTGGTAGGCTGTACTCAGTTAAAATGATTGTTTTACCAAAGGTGCTATACTTATTCAGGACTCTTCCGATAGCGATAATAAGAAAGGACTTACAGAGATTCCAGATAAGGTTGTTGGATTATATTTAGGGACACAGGAGACCTAGGGTGAACAAGCGAACATTATATACACCAAAATTGAAAGGGGGCCTGGGAATGCCTGACTTACTAAAATACTTCCAGGCGGCACAAATGTCCCAATTAATTTGATTCCACACACAACAGTCTAGACCACTCTGGATGTCGATTGAATACTCTCAATATCCTGACAAAGAGATTAGTCACTTTATGTGGATGAAGGCGAAGGACAGGCTGGTTATTTTATGCCCGAGCTTTTCGTTCTCCTTAGAGTTGTGGGATCGACTGGAAGCCATCTACAAGTTCAAGTCCCAGCACACCCCCCTAGCCCCGCTATTTGGAAATGCTATGTTTACCCCGGGTCTCCATCCCAAAAATTTCTCGTGGTGGACCAACAAGGGTCTGATGCGAATAGCGGACTTCTGTGATCATAGAGGTGCTTTATCGAAAACATCCTTACGGGAAAAACATGACCTTCCAAATTCGGAACTTTTCCGTTATACACAGATAGCACATTTCTTGGCAACACTGAATCACACCTCAGATCTCACAACTTTCTCCTCAATGGAAAATCTCTGTAGGGCTTTCGATAAGCACACTGGTCATATATCACTGATATATAACATCTTGACCTCGACTTCCCAAAAATTATTTTATATGCAAAAATGGGAACAAGACATGGACACAGACTTAGCACTGGAATAATGGAGCAAAATAATACAGAACGCATCTAAATCGATTATTAATACCTCTTTGATAGAGGCGAACTATAAAGTATTGATGTGATGGTACATGGTCCCGGAAAGGATAGCGACTTTCGTCCCAGGGGCGTCCCCCCGGTGCTTTAGAGGATGTAATACAGATGGTACCATGTACCACACTTGGTGGACATGTCCTAAAGTGAGGAGATTTTGGATACGTACATACAACCTCATTTATTCCCTCACGCAAGTGAACCTACTTAAATCACCTCTGCACGCACTGTTGGGACGTCCAGTGGAGGGGACATCAAAACCAATGCGTAGACTCATTGCATTTATATTTGTGGCGGCCAGAATCTCCATAGCGAAGTCTTGGAGGTCCTGCTCAGTTCCCTTTTACTTACTAAAAGCTAAACTCTCATGGATAATGATAAATGAATGCCTTTCGGCAATTTTGAAGGACAAGATCACTGGGTTCAGTAAAATATGGGAACCCTGGATCAGGTATCTTACAACTACGTAGGATGCTGAAGCAGTCCCACTAATAATAAAAAACAAATAACAATAGTGGGACTGCTGAAGCAGTCCCACTAATTAGAACATTTAAGCCACTGCCCGATGTAATCAGGCGGGAAGGTGTTAAAATATCAACAAGCAAACCAGTTAAGTGTAACTAAAGGCAAAACTTTTTTTTTTTTTTTGGATAGAGTGAAGTAGGGTTATATCCTATCAGTTTATTTTTTTTCCCATTTGTGTCCCATTGCAGAGATTTCCCTTCACTTCCTGTCTCATATCCAAACAGTGAGCAGAAATCCCTTCAAAGTGAGTAAATCCTGGTGTGTCACCAGAACTGTTCCCCTCCTATTACTGCTGTGGTGTCAACCCGAAACTTGGGGTTTTTTTTTATTTTCACTTTTGATGTCAGTGGTAGGAATAGTGCCCCATCATTGTTGTCAGTGGGAGGAATGGTTCTCCATCATTGGTGTCAGTGGGAGGAATAGTGCCCCATCATTTGTGCCAGTGGGATGAATGGTTCTCCATCATTTGTGTCAGTGGGAGGAATGGTTCTCCATCATTTGTGTCAGTGGGAGGAATGGTTCTCCATCATTGGTGGCAATGGATAGAATTGTGCCCCAAGAGCTGGATACAGGCAAGCAAAGGGCCACATTAGGCCCACGGGCTGCAATTTGGATACCACTGCTTTACATTCTGTTATAAAACATATCAAATAAAAATGCCGGGACTGTACGAACACCGCTAAAATTACCCCTTTTTTGGAAAGTAGACACCCCAACCGAATCAAATTTGTTGCCACTTTTTTGGCAGTGAAGAAACATGCTGGTATTGAGGTGATTAAATTTTGGAGTTTAGATAAAAGACCCTGATGTCTCATTACAGAGGACCAGTCACAAAAATAACACAAGACTTTTTTTGTCCTCTGTGATAATAAAAATAGTGTTTAGTGAAAAAAAAGTTTTTAAAAATAAAGTTACTTAAAGCACTTAAAACATGCCCTCCAAAAATGTTTGACACCCTCTACTTCACATACATGCACATACAAACATAAACACATGTCAGAGGCACCTGCGCTTTGAAAGCATTGATACACATTAAAGTGTTGCCTATGGAAAATATAGGGTACCAAAGTTTGTCGCCATTTCACGGAGCACCCAATTTTAGTGCTTGATATGTGGAGTATCAATCTACTCAGCACAACCTCATTCTTTAGATTTTTCTAAAAAAAAAAAGGGTCATATATTGTGTCCATGTGCCCTAGCCTTAAAACAGAACTGTAGGCAAAACTTTTTATTTTATTTTGGATAGAGTAAGGGAGGGTTATAACCTCTGTAAGCTTTACTTTTGCCATCTTTGTCCCATTGGGGAGTTTTCCCTTCACTTCCTGTCCCATAGCCAAATAGGAAGTGAGAGAAAATCTCTGCAAAATAAGGGGATTCCCTGGGGTCCCCCAGATCACCAGAACTAGTGTCCCCATTAGAGGATTTCCCCTCTATTACTTTTCTGGGGACAACCCAAAATTTGGGATTTTCTTTTACCTTCACTGTCAATGATAATGGTAAACAGGACAAATAGAGAGGATGAAGCTCCCTAACGGGGGGACAGACAGCAATAAAAAATGGACAGGGGTTCTAATCCCTCCCCACTCTATCCAAAACAAAAAAAAAGTTTTGCCTTTAGTTATACTTTAACGCTAGTGTATTTTTTACTGATATTTTACACTTAAAGCGGGGTTCCACTCAAATTTTTAACTTAATCTTACCCCCTTCAGTTAATTGCATAGATGTTCAAATGCCGCACGAAAAAAATTTTTATCGCTGTAATTACCTTTATATTGTACTTTATTGTGGCACTTCCTGTCTCTCCTCCCATGGGAGTAGGCGTGTTTATTGCCTTTCCCCGGCACCGCACTGTCTCCTGGGAGCTTAGTGTCAGGCTTCCCAAGATTCAGTGCGGAAACAATGATCATGCATGTGAACAAGCTGTGAATGAACAGCATTCACCACATCCCGGAAATCAATGCTTGTGGGCTTCACATGCCCACAAGCAAGATGGTAACAGCCAGCATCACATTTTTTAAGTTATTCTTCAGTACGAAAACAGACAGAGGCGGAAATATTACACCCAAACTATGAGTATTATTTTGGGATTAGCAAAGTGTATCAATGACCTAAAAAAAAAAAAAGAAAGATTGGTCGCCTGCACCACCTTTTTTTTAAGTTACATCACAAAGCATAGGTTTAATCGGACCCCATAGGAAATAATGAGATTCCTGTTGCTATGCATTGCCGTGTAATGGCTGAAGTGCTTCAAACCGCACAGATATGAACGCGGCCTAAACCGACGCATAACTAAGAAGTGGGCAGAGTTAGGTTTAATTTTGCTAAAGTGATATGCAGTGAGAGAGGAATAAATGACTCGGGCAGGAACATTGTGGTAAGTCTGTTGTACAATTTGTCTACTAGTTCTGTATCATGGTCTTGTTGTGTCCACCATTGTGTTTATAAAAGGTTTTATTATTTAATTTTCACGTGGCACTGGTCTTAGCTCCGCCCACTTTCTTACTTATAACAATTGCCTAAGCCTCTGGGAGGGAACCTGACAGTCTCCATGGAAACCTTGCTCACCTTCCCTTGATTGGCCCCACAGGTCACCATAGCTGGTCTCCATGGAAACCCTGACAATCCTCCTTGGACTGGACTCACAAGCCTCCATAGCTGGTCTCCATAGAAACACTGCCCACTCCCACTGGATTGGACTCACAGGCCACCATAGCTAGTCTCCATGGAAACCCTGACTATTCTCCTTGAACTGGACTCACAGGCCACTGTAGCTGGTCTCCATGGAAACCTTGCTCACTTATCCTGGATTGGCCTCACTGGTCACCATAGCTAGTCTCCATGGTAACACTGCCCCCTCTCCCTGAATTATCCTCACAGGCCGCCATAGCTGGTTTCAATAGAAACCCCCATCCTCCCTGGCTTGGACTCACAGGCTGCCATGGCTGGTCTCTATGGAAACCTGTCCTTGGATTATCTTCACAGGCCGCCATAGCTGGTATCCATAGAAACACTGTTCACTCTCCCTGGGTTGGATTCTCAAGCCGACATAGCGTGTCTCTATGGTAACCCTGACCACTCTCCTTGGATTGGACAAATAGGGCGCCATACATGGTCTCCATGGAAACCTTGACCACTTTCCCTGAATTAGACTTAAAGGCCGCCATAGCTGGTCTCTATGAAGATGGGATCCCCGGAGATACAGAAGAATGGCTTCTCTTTGTGTACAGTAAGTCTGGACATCAGAGACAGTGTGGTGGAGGGACATCTTCTCTCAGATCACAATGACAGCGTCTGTACCTTTAACAAGTCAGCAATGGCGGATCCAATATTTCCATCCTCACAGGTTAAAACTTAATATGGAAGAAATACACAGCTTGTCATTACTCACCAGCTTCTGAAAATGCTGATTACCTGGCTGTGACCCAGAAAAAGCATTGAGCCAATGAAAGAAGATCTCCTAATCTGTGTACTTGTTCTGGGTCAGTGCAAGAGAAAGGCTCAGAGCCAGAGGATCAGCATGACAGCCAGGCAGCTCGCTTTTCCAGGAGGAGAGGTTAGCAGTGGTGGCCTGATGGTGATCCTAGTTCCTTGAATGTGTATGTAATCCCCAAATCTATATTTATTATGTCTGGCATCAAGTCTCTCTGTATACAGTTTTCTTAAAGTGGAACTAAACCCTTCTCTCCCTTACAGCCAGGGGAGATGCCATCTTAGCCTCTGTTTGATCTGCAGCTGCCATGATGCTGCACATGTGATCAGTTATGGCACCACCCATTTGATGGCTTGACATTTCGGTTGAGAGCACAAGCAACTGTGTCAGCATTATTGAAACGCTTTGAATGTAACTGTTGGGAATCCTTTAAATTGATGGGATCAGGCCACTTTAAGCAAATCCTTTTGTGTGACTCTTTTGCCGAGTTTCTTACCTAGAGATCCTGCCAGTAACAGCACTTCCTGATGGGGACTTACAATGCAAAGTCACTGTTTTGCGATTAGCAGCAGCATTGTCAGCCTGCTGTGTACACTCTGCCATTTGGCCATTGGGCTGTCTATCATGTATACAAACCAACAGCCAACGGAAGTAGCTTACATGGCAGGGTTACAGCGCTGATGTAAATTGTGGCTTAGGGTTGTCATCCTGCAACAGGAAGTGCTGCTGCTACTGGCAGGGCCCAGGTAAGAAACTTTGTAAAATTCCATTTGTTTTTTTCTAAACTGTATACAATGAGATATGATGCCAGATATACTCAATAATTGATTTTGATTTACATACAATTAAGGCCCTTTAACACTGATCAGTTTTTGATGCACTTTTGTTGTTTAACCCCTTGGCGCCAACTCCCGCCGGTCCTTTAAAGGGTTTGAACTGCCGGGAGGTGAGGCGGGGTGGGGCTTATGGTCATGTGACCACCGTGCTGTGCTCCCCAAGCCCGCCCCAGGCTCTAATTATGTGCTTCAAAAAAAATAACCCCATTAAAATCCATGCGTCCAGCACCCCGCATTTAAATTAGGGGGCCAGACGCATGGATGGGGGGTAAAGTATGTAACTTAATTTACATTATTTAAGTTGTCTGGCTATCTTTAGCTTCAATACATTTAGAGCTTTTCACCCAAAGCAAACGGACACTAACAAGTCACATGACACCAGGGAGGGAAAATGACTAATTGGGCCCAATTTGGACATTTTCACTTAGGGGTGTACTCACTTTTGTTGCCAGCCAGTTTAGACATTAATGGCTGTGTGTTGAGGTATTTTGAGGGGACAGCAAATTTACACTGTTATACAAGCTGTACACTTACTACTTTACATTGTAGCAAAGTGTCATTTCTTCAGTGTTGTCACATGAAAAGATTTAATAACATATTTACAAAAATGTGAGAGGTGTACTCACTTTTGTGAGATACTGTATATGCTTCATTTAAGCCAGGGTGTATATTGGCGTTAAGCCGCCCGATCGATATCATTTCTCGTTGAAGGATCGA
Organism: Aquarana catesbeiana; assembly: GCF_042186555.1. Taxonomy (NCBI): domain Eukaryota; kingdom Metazoa; phylum Chordata; class Amphibia; order Anura; family Ranidae; genus Aquarana; species Aquarana catesbeiana. Next base: position 117,653,128 of record NC_133336.1, read on the forward strand.
GCGATCCCTGTCGCCTCCCCGCAGATCTTGAGGGATTACCTCTAGCCTCCCAAGCCTATGTGACGGCCTACTGTTGTGAGTTTCCCATTAGAGGAATAGTATAAATGGTCTCCTATTCTCTGTCGGAGTTCTCTGATGGTCTTGCCCACGTATAAGGCGTTACATGTGCAGATAATAAAGTATATAACTTCTTTTGTACTACAGTTAGCGTGGAAAGAGGGTATAAATAATTCTCAGTTTGAGAGTATAAATTTTGTGCCCTCTTGTATCCACGGACATCGTGTACATTGACCACAGTGGAATATACCAGGAGGATTCCTAGGGCTGGGTGGTCCCTCCTGATAATGGCTACTCGGAAATTTGTCTCCTAATGAGGTTGCCCTATGAAATACCAGCTCCGGAGTGGGTCTGACGTATTTCTTGAGGACATGATGATCAGTTAGTAAATGGCAGTGATCAGATAATAGAGTTCGTAGTTGATTGTGATGAACAGAGAATATAGTAATGACGCTAACTGTTTCCGGTTGTTTAGGGAGGGCCATATAAGAGCGAGGATCTAGTCCATGCTAGGGTTTTGATATAAGCTTTTGTGAGATTGGTTCAGGTATAACCTCTTACTAGCAGTCGTTCACGTAAGGCAGAGGCCTGGGTATAGAACTCCTCGTCCTCTGTGCAGTTATGACGCAACCTAAGGTATTGGGCGTAGGGTATACTGCGAACCAGAGGGTGAGTATGTGCGCTGGAGGCGTGGAGCAGAGTGTTCCCGGCTGTGGGCTAACGATATAAATCTGTTTGAATCTGACCGTTCGGACCTTTAATAATTCTCAAATCAAGGAATGGGACATTGCTGGGATCATAACTGAGGGTAAAGCGAAGGTTAAAATCATTTATATTCAGTAACTCAATAAATTCAATCAGAGATGTTTCTGATCCTGTCCGGATTAGGAACAGGTCATCAATGAACCTGTGCCAGCAAAGGACCTGGTTCAAGAAGGGTTGGAGTGATTCATCTACAAACACTGTTCTCTCCCATCACCCTAAGAAGAAGTTGGCATAGGAGGGTGCACAGGATGTGCCCATAGCCACACCCTGTGTTTGCAGATACATTTAATCCATATAGATAAAGTAATTTTTGGTCAAAATTAATTCCAGCAATTTCAAAATGAAGATGTTTAGAGGCCAAGTGTTTTCTGGTCTTGCTCCATCAAGAAGGTACCAGCCATTCAGACACCCTGCTTGTGGGGAATGCTAAAGTACAATGCCTCAATGTCAGTAGCCACAAGCTAATAGCCCAGAGGGATCTGGACCCCCTCGATGTGCTAGAGCAGATCTGTTGTGTCACAGATGTATGAGGGTAGGCTAAGGACATGGTGCATCAGGAATTTGCTGGCATTTTCTGTTAGGGAGCCAATTCCCGAAATCTATCAGTCTCCCCAGTGGAGATCAAATGTTTTTATGGGTTTTGGGGAGTGTATAGAAGGTAGGCATTCAGGGATTTTTTGTATTGATAAAGTCTAAGGTGTCGCTATCAATCAAGCCCTCCCAGAATGCTACAATGCAAAGGCTCCATAATTCTTTAATGTATTGCTGTATTAATGCATCGTTAATAGGTTTATACCAGGTGGATATTTGTAAAACATCTAGGCACATTTTTTGGTATTGAGGATGTGTCAATTTATAATTTGTAGTTTTTTGTTAAAGTTTTGTGTAAAAACAGTATACTACCTCAGTTTTTTTTTTTTTTCATAATTTGTAGTTTTTATTAATGTTTTATCTAAAAACAGTATACAAAACAGGACAACTATCCCAGTTTTTTTTTTATAATTGTAGTTTTTATTAAAATTTTGTCTAAAAACAGTATACAAAACAGGACAGCTACTGCAGGTTTACCAACACACTTACCAGCTAGCCTGCAAATAAAACAACATGGCACAATCTAATAATTTACATTAAAAACAGAGGTCTTAGTTGCACACATTTGCAAATGGGGAAGCTGCACTTCTTCACCAAGGCTCCTCTGTAAAGTGAGTGTCATGGTTATGCAATAGAGTTTGTTTGTCAGCTTACCTGTCTCCATGTGTTCATCTCCAAAGACCAGCTGTCTCTCACCTGACTGCTTTTATTAACTCTCCTCTAGCATGGCTCCACCCCAGCTCCTATCAGAGAACTCTATATTAACCTCTGCACTGCAGGTCAGCCCTGCTGATCAACCTTTGTGTGTTTGGCTTCCTGTTCCTGCCTGCCGTGTGCTCCATGTTTATTTCTGTTACCGACCTTGGCGTGTTCTATACTATTCCTGTCTGCTCGTGACCCTGACCTTTGGCTTGTCCCCGACTATCCTGTTTGCCTGTGACCCTGAACCCTGGTGTGTACTCTGTTGTCCTTGTCTGCTTGTGGCCCTGACCTTGGCTTATTCCTTTACTATCCCTATCCTTCTGTTGCCTACTGTGGGTGTGAGCTGGGGGACCCTGGGGGTCGCGACCTGGAGCCAGTTGCAGCCCAGTCCATCCTCACCACTAGAGGCTCTGGTGAACACCTGCTGGCTCTTAGACTCCGCGCCCCAGGGAATCCTACGCTCTAACCCCGGTGGCATCCGTGTTGGTGTTCCAGCGGCCCTGCCTTCCTTATACCCAGACTCCCATCCGCAGCAGTCAGCCGTAGGGTCCACTGCCTTGCGGTGCACTCCTGATCCCAATGGTGTGCATCTGTCACCTAGCCTCAAGGTGACCTGACAGTGAAGTCCTAAGGAATCCATACCCCGTGTGAGGGCAGTGGGTACAGGCGCTCTGTGCATCCCCGTGCAGGCAGTCACATTGCACACATTTGCAAATGTATGTGGAAGCTGCACTGCCTCGTCAAGGCTCCTCTGTACAGTGCAGTTTGTTTTTTTGGGATGATTATCCAGACCCCACAGTTGATGTAGAGGAAGGCGAAAAAAACCCTAATGAAGCATGGTGTAATTTGCTCCAACAGGGAAAAAATTCCTTCCTGACCCCTGAAGGCGATCAGACTACTCCCTGGATTATACATTTGGGGGTGGACATCACAATATCTTTTGATGGTTTTCAGTTTAAAACTGCTTGTTTGATGAATATCAAGAAGTAAAGTCCAAAAATGAGGAATCTTTCTTCATCTGGATCTTCTGAAGATGATATCACTGTCTTTACAGATGAACTGTCCTCTCCAAATTTCTCATGAATATATTGGTATATAGGTCCAATCTGAGTTTACTGTCACATCAAGAAGTATTGTCCAAATATGAGGAATCTTCATCATCATGTCCGTCCACCCCTGTGAGGGGACACAGCAGCTGGACAAACACAGTCCGGGTCCTAATTTGACAGGTGTGCAGGCATGAATGAGTGGCCCTGAATGCACACAAAATAGGACAGGTGGCTGTGTTCCCCGACTGCCCAGCTGCTCCATCCCATTGCGTAACATAGGCTGACTGCACACAGCTGCAGGCTGGGTGGACATCACAATGTCTTTTGATGGTTTTCAGTTAAAAACTGCTTGTTTGATGAATATCAAGAAGTAATGTCCAAATATGAGGAATCTTTGTTCATCTGGATCTTCTGAAGATGATATCAATGTCTTTACAGATGAACTGTCCTCTCCAAATTTCTCATGAATATATCGGTATATAGGTCTAATCCGGGTATTATGTCACATCAAGAAGTATTGTCCAAATATGAGGAATCTTCATAATCATGTCCGTCCACCCCTGTAAGGGGACGCAGCAGCTGGACAAACACAGTCCGGGTCCTAATTTGACAGGTGTGCAGGCGTGGATGAGTGTCTCTGAATGCACACAAAATAGGACCTGTGGCTGTGTTCCCCGACTGCCCGGCTGCTCCGTCCCATAGCGTAACATAGGCTGACTGCACACAGCTGCAGGCTGGGTGGACATCACAATATCTTTAGATGGTTTTCAGTTTAAAACTGCTTGTTTTCTTCATCATCTGGTCCTCTGAAGATGACATCAATGTCTTTGGAAGGTTGACAGGCATGCTCACAACCTGTCAATGTTTATGAATCCAGGGATGTATATTTTCCTTCCTGGAATGTCCAATGCCTTTACATCTATCGCTGATGGAGGAAGTCAAGAGTGCATTTCCAAGTACATATCCAAGGGCTGCAAAAAGAAAAAACAAATGTGAGATTCTGTATTCATAGATGTCTGGCCTGAGTAAATATCAGTATATTGCTTAGAGCCCAATTCCAGAAACAAATCTCCCCTTGCAGTATTTGTGGGAGGGGGTCATTTTTTGCCTAGGGGTAGAGGAATAAGGTATAATAATTTACAGTGGGGCAAAAAAGTATTTAGTCAGCCACCAATTGTGCAAGTTCTCCCACTTAAAAATATGAGAGGCCTGTAATTGTCATCATAGGTATGAAAAAAATAAAATACTGCGCTAACAATCATAAAAATATATGAGCTGCGACTAAAGTGTTATACAGCACAATCAAATAGACAAGAAAAAAAAGTTGCGCTTAATAATGTGATATAGGCAGCAAATACTTGCCTTAAAACCTCGTACCGGAATATAAGCAATAATCAATATACAATGAGTAAGTGATAATCAATGTTGTGAAACAAAGTAAAAAACATAGATGATGTCCGTATAGTCAGTGCACAATGAACAGTGATTGATTAAAGTCCATATATTATGTATGGCAAAAAAACACACAAAAAAGGAAAAAAAAAGAACCAAAAAGCGAAATATCCCCAAGTGACAGGTGAAAAAAATATATAATAATAATCTTGCTGCAGTGAATGGGGTGCGTAAATGAAACCTCCACCTTCAGAAAAACTGCTGCCTCTTACCAGAGAATGTTGGTCCCTTAATTATAGGAGACCTCACTGGGCGGACGGCTGTAACCCCAGCCAGGGATCAGAGACAGGCACTGGGTGTCATCCAGTCCACAGGAACCCTCTCCACAGACCACAGCAGGATGGATATGATATGTCAGCGTGAAAGAGATAAATTGCTCCACATAGCGTAAAATCCTCACATTTATTGAGTAGATAAAATAAAATTACACTTACAAACAGCAGTTGTATGAAAGCATATAAAGAAAGCCGGCTGGCTCCAAAGCAACCCGTAACTCCCGGGTATCAGAATCGCGGTGTTGTCAGGACGTAGCTCCTCCTCTCTATGTCGTTTCGTCACTACAGGACGTGGTCGTCATAGGTATACCTCAATGAGAGACAAATGTGGAAACAAATCCAGACAATCACATTGTCTGATTTTTGAAAGAATTTATTTGCTAATTATGGTGGAAAATAAGTATTTGGTCAATATCAAAAGTTCATCTCAATACTTTGTTATATATCCCTTGTTGGCAATGACAGAGGTCAAATGTTTTCTGTAAGTATTCACAAGGTTGTCACACACTGTTGCTGGTATGTTGGCCCATTCCTCCATGCAGATCTCCTCTAGAGCAGTGATGTTTTTATTTTCCTTAGTTGGGCTTTAACATCGAACAACTTCTTGAATACAACCTAGGACCTTCTTCCTCTTTAGATGCAGTGGCAGAGCAGATAGGATACAAATCTAGAAGCAAACTACATGTCTGGTCCCATGCCTTCCACCACATCATGATGGCTGAATTCACATGTCCTAGACTTCCCAGAGATTGTATTATGTACATTGCACTCCTCACCTCCAGCTGTGAACTATTGGGGTTTATTTACTAGATCTGGAGAGTGCAAAATCTGGTGCAGCTCTGCATGAAAACCAATCAGCTGCCATTTTTTTGTCAAAGCTTTGTCAAATAAGCTAAAAGTTAGAAACTGATTGGCTACCGTGCACAGCTGCACCAGATTTAGCACTTTCCAGTTTTAATAAATCAACTCCATTGTGTCTAATGCATAGAAAGTTTCATTCTTATTTCCTCCTCCCATGGAAAATGAAATTTCGACTGATTAGTCTGTGAGGTTTTCCTGCAGGCTGGGATATGTCTGTGCCCCTACATTAGCTGTAAGGACACAGCAATTCTCCTTACAGTGTGTAACAGTCTTCTGTTTGAATCTTCATCCTATAAAAATGTGTATACTTACTGGGCCTACTGAGAAAGGGGGCCATCCTTTCCCTTGTTCCAGCGACTTCCAATTGATGAGCCTCATGAATGAATGCCGTCTTATATCTCTGCCGACTCCAAGCCTCTTGTCCGGACATTTGCATAGCAGCTATAAAAGAGAAATTAAGAGTTATTTTGAATCCATTGTGCACTTTTTAGAAAAGAAAAAAAAAACTTTGACTACACTGCATCTCCTCCTTGGTGGTCCTTTTACCCATTGGAGGATCATAGCATGTGAAGGCACACATATATTGCCAAGTACAGGTGCTGGATGTCTGTCTGCTGAAGTGTAGATCAGCTGAGTGATTGCACATGGATGGAATTCATATTATATTCCATCACAACAAATGAGTACACTTTATGCTGTGCCGCCATTAGATCACTTCTAAGTGCCTGAGCTCTTTAGATTGGCAACGACACTTAAAGTAGAATTATAGCCACAAAAAAAGGAGGCAATTAGATTTTTTTAAAGATCTTTTTTTCTTCTCATTAACATAATTTATCAGCACAGGGCAATAAAAGCAGTTTGATGAATGGAGTTGGATAGGGTTAGAACCTCTCTGTTAGGTTGTGGTTGCTTTCTGTGTCCCTCCTTGGTAAGATTTCCATATCCCCAGGACATGATATGAAACAAAATGTCCGCAACAGGGACACAGACAAGATTAAAATGACGGCAGGTGATTTAATCCTCCCCACTATGTTCAAAACATTAGTAAATGGGTAGGAGTTCTGCTTTAATAACCTCATACAATATGCACATCAGTGATTGACCCCATGTGGCATCATCTTCTGAGCCCTCAGCCCCAGGATGAAATATTCCCATTGGATCTTCACCGTGGGATGAGTAAGCCCAACTACTAAACAGTCCAGCTGACAACCAGACTTGGCAACACCCCTACATTATACCTCTAAAGCAGCAGCAGTAGGCCTAGAAACCTTCCCTGTGCCTCTTCAGAATTAGAAAATGTCTTGTACTTTCTCCTTCTATGAAGACCTTCAGGTGTGGGTCCATGTCTGGGGGGTAAACAGGATTTTCGAAACTCACAGCCCTTCTGTATACATGCGTGGTCTGGTTACAGAACGGCACAGTGCCTGTAGCCATCATGTATATCACAACCCCCATTGAAAACCAGTCGTGTTCAAACTGGTAGAACTTGCCGTTTATAACCTGCCAATCAGAGAAGAGAAATCAGTTACTTAGTTCCTACAAACTTACATTTATTTTATAGGGGAAATAATAATATATATTCATTGAACATGTATTCTAAGGGAGGCATTTACAAAGCAGCAGTTTGTCTTTACTGTGGCAATAGCACTACTTTAATTAAAATGACATTTATAAAGAACAGCGGTGGAATTGGGACTTTGAGTGCTATTACAGGGAATGGGTGTAAACATAAATAAAAAACGGGAAGGAGAGCCTAGTCATGTGACTCACCCTAATCAAATCAGAGTTCACTTTGTTATGTTAAAGATACAGAATTTTGTAGGATATCACAGGCTCTACACAGTGGCATGCATTTTATGAATAGGTCGTAATTCTGCAGAGTGTAACAGAGAGCAGGTAGTGATATCTGCTCTCTAGTAGAAATCATTGCAACATTAACCGCGATGTAGATTTTTACCTTTTTATATTTTCACTATTTCATATGTCCATTATTATAGATATTGTAGGTAGACTTGCTTTAAGCAAGCAAAGAACAACCACTTTGCCCAACAGCTAAACCAGGAGGCAGAATCGGCATAAGCAATGACTGCCCCCCCCCCCTATGGACATATATTAACAAATTAAGTATCAGATGGATAGTGAATGGATTGTGATATACTGAATAGATGAGGTCTAGTGATGTGTAAACAGAGCGTGACTTACTTCTGGGGCCATGTATCCAATTGTTCTGGCTACGCCCGTTACCTTCGTATCACCATACAGATCCATTACTGCCAGTCCATAGTCTGCAATACGGACATGACCTTTGTTGTCCAGTAGGATGTTGCCCCCCTTGATGTCCCTATGAACGATGCCACGCTTGTGGAGGAACTCCAATCTGCAGAATATTTCCGCTGCAATAAATCTATAAAAGAGAAAAAAAATTAGATTCTGAAGGGATTACATTTTACAGTCATTAGATTTAAGTAGAAACATTATCCATGGGCAGGGGGGCAGTACCTGGCTCTATCCTATTACCGGTCCCACCTTTGAGGTCATTTAGGTGACCTTACGGTCAGATTCCAGAGTCTCCTGGGAGAACCCACTGGTGGGATTCAGGCTGTAAGCATCTTTGTGACAGCAATAGGCATGTGCTATACTATACTATACTAGGTACTATAAGACCCCAAGTCTCTCATCTGCCCTTAAAAGCATTCACAACACCAAGATCTGTGTTTTTGAATGCTTTTGATATCCTAAAAATGGCACCGTTAACATCTGAGTAAACCAGAAGTGATGTCAGGTCATCGCTTCCAGGTTACCATAGCGGAGAGCTGATCAAAGCTGATCACAGCTTTGTTCAGCTGTCTGACCAGACAGCAGATGCGCTGGCTGGTTGTCTGGGTCTCCCGGTGAGACTGAAGAGCCTGAAAAAGCTGTGGAAGGTCCCGGGAGTAGGGGAAGTCCCCTCCTGTTGCTTGTAAAACCAATCCAGCAGCTAGTTAGACCACCACCTTTAAAAAAACAGTACCAGTGTGATGAGGTACCGGTACATCACTGATCCAGAAGTGTTAACCCTGTTGTGCCGGCAGTATGCATATATATGGCCTCTAGGTGGGTGGGACTTAACACTGAGAGGCCGCATATTTGCGTACCAGAATGTAAACAGAGCTGTCCTGAGAGCGCACTCCCGGCACTGTTACCGGTGGCTAAAGGAAAGCTCCCAATCTCTACATGTGAAGGGGAGCTTTCTGATCATGTGACCACTGTGACAGCCAATCATATCCAGACAGCCAATCATTATCAGAAACCCTACTCCTCCTCCCGGCATCAGAAACCTCTTAACTGGTTCCCGACCGGCGCACGCCGATGTACGTTGGCAGAATGGCACGGCTGGGCAAATGGGCTTACCTGTACGTCCCTTTGAATTTGCCGCCGTACCATTGCGTGCGCGCCGGCCGGGGATACCCTTGATCGCCTCACGGAGAGGACAAACGGGGAGATGCTAATGTAAACAAGCATCTCCCGGTTCTGCCTAGTGACACTGTCACTGATCTCTGCTCCCTGTGATCAGGAGCAGAGATCAGTGACGTGTCACACGTAGCCACGCCCCCCCACAGTTAGTAACACTCCCCAAGACATACTTAACCCCTCCCTAGCCCCCTAGTGGTTAACCCCTTCACTGCCAGTGTCATTTACACAGGAATCAGTGTATTTGTATAGCACTGATTGCTGTATAAATGACAATGGTCCTAAAAAGGGGTAAAAAATGTCTGATGTGTCTGCCATAATGTCGCAGTCATGATAAAAATCGCTGATCGCCGCCATTACTAGTAAAGAAAAAAAAATTAATAATAAAAACGCCATAAAACTATCCCCTATTTTGTAAACGCTATAACTTTTGCGCAAACCAATAAACGCTTATTGCGATTTTTTTTTTTACCAAAAATATGTAGAAGAATACGTATCGGCCTAAACTAAGAGGAAAAAAAATGTTTTGTTTAAATATTTTTTGGGGATATTTATTATAGCAAAAAGTAAAAAATAATGGGTTTTTTTTTTCAAAATTGTCGCTATTTTTTTGTTTATAGCGCAAAAAATAAAAAACGCAGAGGTGATCAAAAACCACCAAAAGAAAGCTCTATTTGTGGGAAAAAAAGGACTTCAGTATTGTTTGGGAGCCACGTCGCACGACCGCGCAATTGTCAGTTAAAGCGACGCAGTGCCGAATCGCAAAAAACGCACTGGCCAGGAAGGGGGTAAATTCTTCCGGGGCTGAAGTGGTTAAAGAACAGGGAGGCCACGGTGTTAAGGGGTTAAACTGTGACGTGTTACTAGGTGACTGTGGGCTGCCTCCATCTCCTTCCTCACATGGTGCAATCACTGTCTGCTGTGGGAAAACTGGGATTGCAGAATGCCATGTATATGAACAGTCTACTTTGAACCCCAACCCTACTATGATAATATAGAGTATCTAAGCTTGGGAGAGGCGTGTTGTACCTTGCTGTGTATTGTTTTCCTCATATATTTATGGGGGATGGAGTGACATTACTCTAAATTATCTACGTCAGATCTGGGTGGGCTGATGTAGCTAAGCATTCTAATGGAGTCCAATGTAATTCTAAACTCCTAAAGCCTGGATTGTAAAACAACATATATTATAAAGATTTCTTTCTATTCTATTCTCATTGTGGTGATGAGACTTACCTTACGACAGAAATGTTAAGAGGGAAATGTTTTACGGTGAAATCAAACAGATCCCCTCCAGAGACGTATTCCATAACGAAACAGGCAGAAACGCGGGTCTGAAAAGTAGTGTAAAGCTAAGTGAGGAATGGACACCCTGCCGCCATCTGCAAGACCTTCTCCTCTGTTTCAATGACGTCACGTTGATCTGAAGTCTTCACGACTGACTTGATGGCCATGATCTTCTTGGTTGCACAGTGAGTTGCCAGAAAGACCTGAATGAGAGGAAAGACATAAGTAATTTGTGTTATAGGAAAGAACGGTTCTTCATTATTGGGAAAGGATGTAACAAGCATTGGGGAGGAATTAGAAGAAGTTATTGATGAAGGCTGCAAGGCTCAATGACGGACTGTCTTCTGATATCTATGACAGGGAGAGCTTTCTTAATTTTGTATTCTGGGCTCCTCCCCTCCATAAGGCAGAGTGACATAATTAAGTCTACCAGTAGCTGAATCAGGTTTGGGTGGCTACTTCAATTGACAATTGCATCATTATGCAACACTGTATACAAATGAATTTTACAGTTTTTTCCCCACAAATAGTTTTCTTTTGGTGGTGTTTGATCTCCACTGGGATTTTTTATTATATAAATGAAAAAAAACTGAAGATTCAAATAAATGAAAAAGAGACCAACAATAAAAAAATATATTTTTTTTTTCAATTATAAAACATATCTAATAAAATTGTTAAAAAGAAATTTCTTCATAAATTTAGACCAAAATGCATTCTGCTACATGTCTTCGATAAAAAAAAGTGTATATTAATTGGTTTCTTACTTATAGCATTTACAATCTTTTTGTTGAAAAAAATGAAAAAAGATCAAAAATGAAAAAGAAACAATATTTTTTATTTTCAGTTATAAAACATATCAAATAAAATAATTAAAAAAATCGAATTTCTACATAAATGTAGGCCAAAATGTATTCTGGTACATGTCTTTGGTAAAAAAAAAAAAAAAAAAGTTTATATTGGTTTCTTTGTCATAGTGTCTACAGTCATTTTGGTAAAAAAAAATAAAAAATGAAAAAATACCGGAAATTTAAAAAAAAAAGCATGTTCAGTTATAATACATATCCAATAAAATAATTTTTAAAAAATCTAACGTCTTCATCAATTTTCGGTTAATATGTATTCTGCTACATATTTTTGGTAAAAATAATCCCAATAAATGTATATTAATTGATAATTAAAACATTTTAATTTATTCATAAATTTAGGCCAAATTGTATTCTGCTAAATGTCTTTGGTAAATAAAAAAAAGTATATTAATTGGTTTCTTAGTTATAGCGTCTGCAATCTATGGTATATACTGTATATTTGAAAATTGATCAATACTGACAGCCTATTTTATTTTCTGAGGCCCCTAACCACTTGACTTCTGGAAGATTTAACCCCCTTCATGACCAGGCCATTTTTGCAATACGGCACTACGTTACCTTAACTGACAATTGCTTGGTCGTGCGATGCTGTACCCAAATAAAATTGATGTCTTTTTTTTTTCCACAAATAGTGTTTTCTTTTGGTGGTATTTGGTCAACTCTGCGGTTTTTATTTTTTGTACTATAAACAAAAAAACGACCAACAATCTTGACCACAATATACAATTACGTTTACACATTAGAAAATGCATTTCCTGGAGAAAATGCGTGGGAATGCTGAATTGCTAAAGCTAACTGGATGAATAGCTGAAGAAGTGAGAATAGTTGGAAAAGTAGGAATGGTTTTAACATAAACATGAATTTCATTTAAAAAGTTTAACAAAACCACTAATGTATGAAAGATGTGGAATATTTAAAGGTTTTTTGAAAAGCTTTTTGATCATTAATCCCCACACCTAATGAGTGAGAGACAGTGTGAGAGAACCCTTCAAACAAGCCTTAATAAAGCCACAACAGTACATGCTATGGAAACAGCAACTTCACCGTTAGAGACACACGGCCTTTGTGAACTTATCGGTATAAAATTTATGTTGATAAACTTAAAAATGTGGGCATGTCATCGATTTAAAAAAGAAGTTGGCTGTGCGTTTTGCTGGAAAATGTGAAGAATTTTATACAGGACAGTCAATGGAAGAAAGTGTAGAAAGAACTCTTGTCATTTGGAAGCTCAACCAGCCAAAAGTAAAAGGCGTATCACAAAACATTGCCTGAAACTAGACAAAAATACCTACATTTTGATGTACAGATTGAAAAGTTCAAGGGGGCCGAATACTTTCGCAAGCCACTGTATAAATTGTGTATGACAAGTAGCTCTTGTGGGCATGAGAGCAATTTATAGAGAAGGAACTAAGATAATTTTTTTAAGGGTCTGTGCTCTAGCTATGACATCATCCACTCTAAGCAGCCCAATACACACTCTGTTTAATCGATAAAATTTCCTGAAATGATCACTAAACTTAAACAGCTTTTTCACAAAAACTGTAAAAGATATCAGACTGAAAAGATATAGCCAGATAGCTGAATATTTTGTGAACATTTTAAAGTTTGTTGGGCGTCTGTAGGTGAAAGTATGAAGGAGCTGAAACTTTTGGGAGTGGAAGAAGATTTTAAGGATTTGAAGCATGCTCTTATTCACTTCAATGTTAAAAAAAGTGTTAAAAAGCTTAATATTTTAAATAGTAGAAAAACAAGTTGAAGTCCCATCATTAGCTGAAAGAGCTGAACATTTTAAAAGTTGAATGGTTTTAATAGCTGAAAGTATGCAGAAGTTACGCTGAGACAAAAACTTACTGAATACTAAAATTAAAAAATAAATAAAAACAAATAACAATAGTGGGACTGCTGAAGCTGAAGCAATAGTAATAGCAATAGTAGAAAAAAAAGTTGAAGTCCCATCATTAGCTGAAAGAGCTGAACATTTTAAAAGTTGAATAGTTTTAATAGCTGAAAGTATGCAGACGTTACGTAGAGACAAAAAACGTACGGAATAATAAAATTAATAAATGAATAAAAACGAATAACAATAGTGGGACTGATGAAGCAGTCCCACTAATAATAATATATATGTGAGATAACAGTAAGTGGTCTTGCTATGCAAGAACACAACTAGAAAAGCTACAATTTATGGGGAAATTGTGTGAAGTGTTCAGCTGAAGGTGTGAATGGCATTTGATCACCAAAACAGCTGTTAACTCATATGACTTCTAACATATTGTATCCAATATATCTGGTTAATCAGAATACATGTTTTGATAATCATAACTAAATCATAACTAAATGTTAGGGTAAATGGAATAGCTATTTATTTATCAATCAGTGAGATAACAGTAAGTGGTCTTGCTATGCAAGAACACTTAATAATTGACTTTTCTTTGAACCTTCCCTGAGAGAAACACCAAGATTATCATTTCTGACCTATTTTTCCAAAAAGTGCTAGTTGCCCAGCTGTCCTAATGACCCCCTTGCTTTTTTACTAGGAGTTACATAGTTGCATAGTAGGCGAGGTTGAAAAAAGACACAAGTTCATCAAGTCCAACCTATGTGTGTTTTTTTTTTTTTCCAGTATTACATTGTATTATCCCTGTATGTTGTGGTCGTTCAGGTGCCTATCTAATAGTTTTTTGAAATTATCAATGCTCCCCGCTGAAACCACTGCCTGTGGAAGTGAATTTCACATCCTAACCACCCTTACAGTAAATAACCCTCTACGCAGTTTAAGGTTAAACCTCTTTTTTTCTAATTTTAGTGAAAGGCCATGTGTCTTATTAAATTCCCTTTCACGGAAAAGCTTTATCCCTATTGTGAGGTCACCAGTACAGTATTTGTACATTAAAATCATATCCCCTCCCAAGCATCTCTTCTCCAGAGAGAATAAGTTCAGTGCTTATAACCTTTCCTCATAACTAAGATCCTCCAGTCCCTTTATTAGTTTTGTCGCCCTTCTTTGGACTCTCTCCAGTTCCAGCACATCCTTCCTGGTGCCCAGAACTGGACAGCATACTCCACTTGCGGCCAGACCAGAGTCTTGTAGAGTGGGAGAATTATTTTATCTCTGGAGTTAATCCCTTTTTAATGCATGCCAATATTCTGTTTGCTTTGCTTGCAGCAGCTTGGCATTGCATGCTATTGCTGAGCCTGTCATCTACTAGGACCCCCAGGTCCTTTTCCATCCTTGATTCCTCCAGAGGATCTCACCCTAGTGAGTAGATTGCATTCATATTTTTGCCATCAAATGCATTATTTTACATTTTTCTACATTAAACCTCATTTGCCACGTTGTTACCCACCCCATTGACTTGTTCAGATCTTCTTGCAAAGTTTCCACATCCTGCGGAGAAGTTATTGCCTTGCTTAGCTTGGTATCGTTCGCAAATACAGAGATTGAGATGTTTATCCCATCCTCCAGGTCATTTATGAATAAATTAAATAGGATTGGTCCCAGGACAGAACCCTGGGGGACCCCACTTTCCACCCCGGACCATTCCGAGTACTCCCCATTTATCACTACCCTCTAAACTCTCCCCTGTAGGCAGTTTTCAATCCATGTACTCATCCTATGGTCCATGCCAACGGACCTTACTTTGTACAGTAAACGTTTATGGGGAACTGTATCAACTGCTTTTGCAAATCCAGATACACCACATCAACAGGCCTTCCTTTATCTAGATGGCAGCTCACCTCCCCATTGAAGGTTAATATATTGGTTTGGCAAGAACGATTCTTCATGAATCCATGCTGATTACTGCTAATGATACTGTTGTCATTACTAAAATCTTGTATATAGTCCCTCCAAGAGCTTGCATACAATTAATGTTATGCTAACTGGTCTGTAATTCCCAGGGATGTATCTTGGACCTTTTTTAAATATTGGTGCTGCGTTGGCTTTTCTCCAATCAGCTGGTACCATTCCAGTCAGTAGACTGTTCATAAAAATCAGGAACAATGGTCTGGCAATTACTTGACTGAGTTCCTTAAGGACCCTCGGGTGCAAGCCATCTGGTCCCGGTGACTTATTAATGTTACGTTTTTCAAGTCTATTTCTAATTCTGTCCTCTGTTAGCCATGAGGGTGCTTCCTGTGACATGTCATGAGAATAAACATTGCAGTTTTGGTTACTGAAGCCCCCCGATTCCCGCATGAAGACTGAGGAAAAGAATAAATTCAATACCTTTGCCAGCTCTCCATCCTTAGTAACCAGATTCCCTTCATCATTCTTTATGGGACCAATATGATCGGACCTCCCTTTCTTACTATGTGCTTAAAGAATTTCTTGGGATTTTTTTTACTCTCCTCCGCTATGTACCTTTCGTGTTCTATCTTAGCCGCCCTGATTGCACCCTTACATTTCTTGTTGCATTATTTGTAAAGTTAGAATGCTGATGATGATGATCCCTCAGTCTTTTATTTTTTGAAGACCTTCTTCTTTGCTTTTATATGCATTTTTACTTTGGAGCTAAGCCACCCAGGGCTTTTATTAGCTCTTTTACATTTATTTCTCATTGGTATGCACTAGCTAATGCCCTTATTTAATATAAAAAAAAAATAGAAAAAAATCCTGCGAGCCAACACTTTCTAGATGCTTAAAGTGGTTTAAATAACCCAAAGACTAATGGTATTAAGCCTGTCACATGTATCGTGAAAGATGAATAAATTATCTAAAAGCTGCTAGCGTTGAACACGTCACATATATCGTGCAAAGATAGATACATTAATTGAATACGCTGAGCTAAAAATTATATGGATTGTAGTATATACTAAAACTATGTAAAATTAATCAAATTAATATAACTAATAAATGGATATGACATACACACAAAACCAATTTAAAGTGCCTTGTGCATAACTGTGTTTAAAACCATAACATAAACAAATAACATACAGAAAAAGTGCTCCTGTGCAATATATAGTGTCCAAATATGTTGTAAATGACCGTGCTGAAAATAAACAACAGTGCAGTGGATATGTGATTCAGATCATAAGACAAAGTGCTCATGTGCATATAAATCGCATCCAACTGCATCTAGTAATGTGATGACAGTTTGTGTAATATATATATATATATATATATATATATATATATATATATATATATATATATATATATATATAGTGTCGGAATATGTCGTAAATGACCGTGCTGAAAATAAACACTGCAGGGGATATGTGATTCAGATCATAAGACAAAGTGCTCATGTGCATATAAATCGCATCCAACTGCATCTCTAGTAACATGATAAAACTTTGTGTAATTTAGGAACAATAAAAAGTGTGATCCAAGACGTGCTGGGGTGTCTTCACTCGAGTGCCCCCTTAGGTAGTAATCGCTCACCTTGGGGCGTGTGACTTTGCGATTAAGCTAAGTCAAAGCACGCATGTGAACCACCTCTTGGCTTTTTAGAATGTCAGGCTCCTGGGTTCCTCGGCATAGTTATTCGGGATATGTGAAAGGAAAAACTCGATAGTGCAATGATGTTTTAAACAATTTATTTCACTAAAGCAAAGATCCCCATCTGGGGTACTCATATATATCAGGTGCGTCAGTGCACCATTCTATGATGAACATGTAGCAGATTATTCCAGGGTGGTATCGGGATAAGAGCGTCCTCCTTAGCTTACAGGATGTCTTGTTGTGCCGTCCTGACCCCTCCCCCTGAAGCAGATATGATATCCCTGTATCGACACTAGTTAGGGAGGGGCCAGGACGGCATGACAAGACATCTTGTAAGCTAAGGAGGACGCTCGTATCATCCCGATACCACCCTGGTATAATCTGCTACATGTTCATCATAGAATACAGGGTCACACAATTGTTGGCCAAAAATTACGAACGTGAGAACGCGGTGACTTACAACACGTACGACGAGCCGAGAAAAAGGAAGTTCAATAGCCAGTGCGGCTCCTTATGCTTGATTCAGAGCATGCATGAACTTTTGTGCAAAGGAATTGTGTACACAAGATCGGACTTTCCAACAACAACTTTTGTTGTCGGAAAATTTGAGACCCTGCTCTCAAACATTTGTGTGCGGAAATTCCGACAGCAAATGTTCGATAGAGCATACACACGGTCGGACTTTCCGTCGACAAGCTCACATCGAGCATTTCCCGTCAGAAAGTCCGATCGTGTGTATGCGGCATTTTGCTCTGTACTCGTGTGCAAGAGCTCTAACTGTGTTCTAATGAAGAATAAAGTGTATATAAACCGAATTCACCAAAGGAAAATTATAGATGAAATAGTGGCGCTTATCCCCAGGTGGGGAGATGCCAGACACTCTTATCCAGCCAGTGTGCTGAATACAGACGTGACTACAGAAAAAGTGAAAAAACATATATTGCTAAATATCCCAAAAAGTAAAAATTAATATTAAATAAAATAAATTATTCAATAAATTCAATATGAGCTAATATAAATTATAACACTCAGTGAAAGTGATATACAAATATATAAATCCAAGAAAAAATATATAATGAAAATTGAACACAGTAAATATCTATAAAGTCCAGAAACCAATCAATCGTGAAAAATAATCCTGAAAATATTTGAAGAAAGTCCAAAAAAAGTGAGGGTGACTCCAAAACTGCTCAGCTGTGTTTTCAAACATCCACCACAACTCTGTGACGTGAATCCACTACCTGCTGAAATTCAAACTCACCAGCTGTTAAGGCCTCTCACTCTCGTGTTTGGCCTGACAGAGCCTCTAACCCACTTACATGGGGGTTAACATGCGAGCATACACCTCCACTGCTTCATAGGAACACCACTTTTCTCAGGTTGGTAGTATGACATAAAAATAAAAGAAGCTCCAATAGTGTAATCTCGTTTAAAAGATTTAATCACATATAAAACAACTTGTAATGAACTCACATTTAAAATAAAATAACAAGCAAGTCACTTCACGGCAAATGGAGAACTCCCACAGCACAGCAAGCAATAGCAACTGAAATAACAACAGGCAGGCCACGGCGGACCCAGGAGGTGTGTGTGCTCACGTTCATCTCACCCATCCGCAGCACTCGTCCCTTCACTGGAGCTCCGCTCTGTCCCCCTTCACTCCCTCCTCTAGTACTCGTGTGAGATCGCCGTGTAGCCACGCCCCGACATGTTTCATCATAAAGATTTAATCATGGGGTTGGCTAACCGGCGAATCAATCAAACTATTTAACCACACCAGAATTAGAGTGGGCGGGTGCAATTCACTCAGCATTCACACACTTCCTGTGTCTCCGTGTGTGCAATCTATAGCCCTTCTCTTCATTCTGGTTCACAGTTCTATATTGAATATATTTCAATCAATATTTAAAAGGTATTTTACAGATAAATGCGTGGCGATCAGCTTAACAATATCCCTTCCCTCTACATTAGAACGCTAACCATCATACCAAGGGGTTATTACTTCCCAGATGTTTCTCACAAAGGTTGAATTGTCTTAAAACGAATCATTTCTACCCCACATTAGAAGTCAGTACAATATATCCACATTCATAATGAATATACATAGTGAAAAATATTCTTGTGAAAAATATTAAAAATAGAATAAAGAATAGGATAAAAGTAAAAAATGAAATTAAAAATTACAAAAAAAAAATAAAAAGTCAAAATTAAAAAAAAATAAACAATAAATAAAAAATAAAATAAAAAATAATAATAAAAAAAATAATAAAATAATAAAAAAAGGAGAAAATAGTGATAGGAAACTACACAATAAATAATAATTCCTAGTGAAAAACATGCATGTATATAGACATCTGCATATACAAATATACATGCATGTAGGTGTAAGCATAAAAGACATAAGTACAGTGTAAATCATAATATGAAATTATAAGTGTGCAATCATATTTAAATATGAACTACTACATTATATCATACACGTCTCTCAATTTCCCCATGTGTGTCTCTCGTGAAAAGTGACCATTGCAAATCCGTGATATCACTATTTAATTAATGTGTATAATATATGTATGTGCAAACTGCATTCTAATATCTCAACAATAATGAAAAAATTATATAAATAATTTGTGGATATCTCAACAATAGTGAAAAAATTGTGGATGGACCAATAATGTACCCATTATGTGTCCCCCTGACTTCTAAACTCTGCCCATGTGTTTAACATAGTTAACTGTTACTGATGAAGCAGTTGAGGTCCAGTTCTATGTTCATACCTCTAGGAAACAAACATTTTAGGAGGAAGATCCATCGAGTTTCTCTCTGAGAGAGATCCCTAACCCGATTGGATCCTCTCCAGGACTGATAAACTACATCCACACCACAGAATTGTAAAAGACTTGGGTCCTGATTGTGTTTCTCCTTGAAGTGGAGAGACACACTGTGGTATTGGAAACCCTTTTGGATGTTAGCTAAATGTTCTGCGATTCGCACTCTCAGTAATCTCTTCGTGCGGCCCACATAAAACAGCCTGCACGGGCACCATAAAAGATAGACTACATAAGAGGAATTGCATGTTATAAATTCTCTAATCCTGAACAGTTCATTATCCGCATTAGTAATTTGAGTCACACCCCAGGTGTCTATCCTTGCACAGAATGTGCCAGTGTCTCTTAAAGATCATCTCCACATCCCTGTACTGGTGATGGAAACCCGAGATGAATCCTAGCTGATGTTGATTAGTTGGTGCTATACAATCTCTCTCTTTCAAACATTCTTCCCTAGGGATGTTAGCTACCTCCTGGATGATATTATTCAAAGCATCTCCTTTATACCCCTTTTGCAGGAACCTTTCTTTCAGAATGTTCGCTTGGATGGCATATGTGTCTAAGTCAAAACAATTTCGTCGAACTCTGAGCATCTGCCCCTTTGGTATATTTTTTATCCAATTCGGATGATGTCCACTCCTAATGGATAAATAGCTGTTCCAGTTTGTCATTTTGAAATAGACCTTTGTACTGATGGTATTATTAATCTTAAAATCACATCCAGAAAATTTACTGAGGTATCACTAATGACATGATCCAACCGAATATTGTTCGAGTTGTTAAGGAAAGAGATGAAATCAATTGCAGATTCCCTTGATCCCTCCCAGATGAGCAGGAGATCATCAGTAAATCTACGATAAAATCGCAGCTGGGCGGGTTTTGGGTTAAACACCCGTCTATCTTCCCACTCTGCCAGAAATAAGTTGGCTAGGCTGGGAGCATATTTGGCTCCCATCGCCACGCCAACCTTCTGGGAGAAAAAATGTCCGTCATACCGGAAGTAGTTGTGGGTCATGCAAAAATCTAAAGCATGACCCACAAACACCTTCTGTACATGAGGGATATCATCCCTCTTACTCAGGGCCCAGTTCAAAGCCAGTGCCGCATCCTCGTGCTGGATAATAGTGTACAGTGAGGCCACATCGGCCGTCACTAAATACACTTCTGAGGTCGGGTCAAATAAATAATAAAGTGTACCACAAGATTTTCACAAGAACAAGACACTCTACCTGTTAGATTTTTGGATAAGATTGGCAGCAAAGCATCCTGAAAATTAACTTAAATTTTGGCAACTTTACTACAATGTAAAATTACGTAATACTCTTTAAAGGTTGCAGTCTGTTCCTGTAGATCTTGATATTGTAACCAGATATGTGCATGCGGCGTCTCCTGATTACACACTGTTGTGGATTGGGTGGCCAGGTTCAAAGGGAAAATCCCATATTCAGTATCGTGCTGAGTGGTTCTCGAGTTCACACATGCATTCGGGGGTTTGATTCCTGATTGAAGTTGTAAACTTACTGAAAACGCTCCAGATTTCTTTCAGTGCTACATTTCTGAATAATGAAAACATCAGTTTCCTTTTTAGCAGCTAATCTGAAAATATACAGAATAAATATGAATCAGTGGAGCTTGACAGTGCTTGAATTGAATAAAATGTGTTTGCTTGCTATTCCAATGTATGTCTTATATAGAACATATTTTACGGTATATGGTAATGATATAGTTGAAAATTGATCAGTCCTGATGGCCTATCTCATTTGGTGAGGCCCCAAAATACCAGAACAGTACAAATATCCCTCAGATGACTCCTTTCTGTAGACAGTCTGAGGCATTTAGTAGAAGGCATGGCGAGTTTTTTGAAGTTGTAACTTTTTGGAAAATTAAGAAATTAAATAAAATTTGTTTTCATGCACCACTTTTTTTTCTTTTACACACAGTGCAGTAATGTTGTCATATGATTGGTGGGGCGGTGATAAGGCTTAATGGCTGATGACATTATGTAAAAAGAATATGTGAATCATTTTTTATTCAATTTTTTGTAAACTTTTTTTTTTTTTTTTACATTTTTTTCTTACATCCTGTCATCAAAGTGGCTCAGTGTCACCATAGTGAAACTGTACTACTCTGTGAGGGCGATCAGTGATTTTTTTGTTACACTGTTATTGCCTACACAGTGATGATCACTGTATAAGCGATAGTTTTAACTGTCATGAATGGGTTAATCATTTATGAACAGCTTACTTTTGGTTGTGATTGACTAAGCTAATCACATGGTACAGGTAGCCAGGTACCATGTGTTTGCTTTGGGCCAATCACAGATCACAATAGTAAGCAAGCCATTCATGACAGGTTGTTTGTTCTCATGTGATATCTGTGACTAATCATAGCAATCACATGATAACCCAGAGAATGAGAAGGGGAAGCACTCCTGATGCCACATCCGCAAATTCAGGGAGATAGGAAAGGGTACTAATTAAGTAACCAAAATTGGACTTTTAAGGCATGGAAACAATGGAGAGGCAACAGAAAAAATATAATAATCATAATATTTATTGAAAGAAATTCATAATATATCACACTGTTCAAAAAAGTTAAAAACATGGAAAAATGATTTTGTACAGTGAGCCCTTGTGCGTCTACGCGTTTCGCCGTGAGGATTCTTCAGGACACGATCAAGGTTCAAAGGCGTAACATATACAAGAAAATCTCACTATCTTGAAAGGACTAGGCCTCCTGTACAAGTTTGTAGTAGCCAGAAGATTTCCAAAACACATAGGATATTTATGGCAAACAGTATGTAGCCTTTAGACAATTCTACAGCAGGGGCAAAAGTGCAGCTTGTGTTCAAGGGTGAAAGTGACCACCAAAACAATGACACTGGAAAAACCGGGATCCAGAGGGGAAAAAGGCAAACCTTTAAGCAAAGCTAGTGGCGTGTAATACTTTCCAAACTAGCGTGCACTGCATGAAAGTTGGACAGGATAGATGTGCCCCTGGGAGACAGCTGGGTGCTGTACACTGTATTATGGTAGGTCCAGATAAGGCTGTATTGTTCAACTGCACTGTAGTCTGCAGGGAGGGCAGGACCTATCTGTGTTTTTGGCAGAGGTGCTTGAATCACAAGAAAGGTTTCAATGACTCATAAATCTTTGACAGCTGAAATAGTTCACATATATGCTTTTGCTGTGTATAGCGATGTGGTCAGACATTTATATTCACTTTTCACACTATCAAACACACAAAAGAACAGATTTAGAATGTGAACAATGTAGTCTGTTTTAAAAGGTCATTAAATACTTTTGAGTGCCGTTGTGATGTGTAGTCTACCATACAGAAGGCCGTAGGATCAGGAATCTGTGAAAATAAAGTAGGTGTTGGAAGACAAAGTATTCTAGAGATTGGAACACTAGGGTAAATATTTGAGCTGTAGTTCATTGATATATACCAGCCCTGCGTATGGTGCTACGGGATAGATGAGCATTCTGTTGGGGATTTGCTGTTATTCTTATTACCAGAGTGTTTGTTTTATTGGAGGTTTAAATTAATGTGATTGTGTGGTCAACTCTGCAAATTATGATTGCTGTTTGTTTCCTGAGTGTCCAAGATGCAGACACATTCATACAGTGCAGTGTGTGTGTAAATGATGTTTTGGCCAGAGGACTGAAGTGCTCGGAAACTGCCAGCGATACATGATATTTGTCCCTGCTGCTTATATTCCATAAGTTTTTAGCATTGCCTTAAAAAACTGACAATTAATCAGCTCCTCTGGTGTGTCCTGGCAGCTCTCTGGCCCATATGTGGATTAAGTCAGCGCTTGTGTCTACGCGTCTCCTAAAAACACGACAGGTTGAAAGATTTCAACAAACAAGCCCTGCTTTAATCCTCAGCTTAGTTAGCAGCTAGTGTTCCCCAAATATATCTCCACTAAAAACAGAATGCTCAGTCTTATTTACTGACAAATTTTGCTTTTTAGGTGTAGCATAAGCTGGCAGGACATAGAGGAGAAGATTTATGTGCCAGAACAGAGTCTAGAACTAATCCATCTTCTTTCTGCGGATAAAAGCATTTTATTCCAGGCGCATAAAGAGATTCCTCCATTTAAAGCAGAGGTAAAAGAACAAACAGAGCCTGTGTGCAGTATGCCAGGTGCTAGATCTCATATTAGATTACCAGAGATGTGTTTCAGGCTAATCACTATCGGAGCATTACTTGCAAACCTGTGGTTTTTGTATTAGCATTTTGCTGTCAGACTGTCTTTTTTTCTACTCCAGTGGAACGTAAACCGTCTGCAGATTATACAACAGAGCTAGTAACTGTTTTCCATTTTATTGATAATGCTTGCCTGTATGACCTTGTCAGAGGAAAACATGAATGTCTTATGAACACTTTGCTATGGACTCATTGAGCTCTGATTAGTATTGGATACAGTAGACTTTTGCTTTGGAGTGGGCCGGAGATATTTTTATAATACAGGATTTATATAGCGCCACCAGATTGTGAAGCACTTTACACAATGAAAGGAGACCGTACCATTACAATACAATTCAAGACAAAAGGGTTAGGAAGTCCCTGCTCATGAGAACATTTACATCTAGAGGGAGAAGAAGGTATACAAACAGTAATAACTTTGAGGGATGAGCTGATGGAGAAGCAAAAGTACAGCTTTTTAGGTGGAGGCAGGATAGGCTTCCCTAAAGAGATGAGTTTGAGGGTTTGATACTTTACTCAGGCTGTGTATCTGTGATATATTTGTTTTCATTATTTGTATAAATTCATTATTATATAAAAAGTTTTATCATTTACCTACATGTGTTTAGTTTCAAGAATAAATAGGGCATGAAATCTACATTTTATTTTATTTATATATATATATAATATACAGTATCTCACAAAAGTGATTACACCCCTCACATTTTTGTAAATATTTTATTCTATCTTTTCATGTGACAACACTAAAGAAATTACACTTTGCTACAATGTAAAGTAGTGAGTGTACAGCTTGTATAACAGTGTAAATTTGCTGTCCCCTCAAAATAACTCAACACACAGCCATTAATGTCTAAACTGCTGGAAACAAAAGTGAGTACGCACTTTTGTGAGATATTGTACATACATTCGGGTAGGTTGATAACAAAAAATAGTTCTTTGGCATCCCTGGTTGTGTGCTTTTTGTCGAGAAACACCTTGCTTTGTGTGTGTATATAGTGGACACCAGTGGCAAAATTTGTCAGCCATAGTTCTTCTGTTCCGTCCACCTTGGGGTTGGGGGGCTCCTATAGAAAAGTTGTGAAAGCTTTTGATTCACTGTATTTGATTAAAGTAGATCTATAAATTGGGCCTCTTAGTGAAGTTAACCTAATGCAGCTTTCTGTTTTGGTGTTGTAACAATGCTGCACTGCTCCTGAATTAAGAGCAGTGTTGCCACTCATGTTGGCTATACTTGCTTTCACAACAGTGGTATGAAAAAATGTTGCAGGGTGCATTCCTGTCACCTTTGTCACTGCTGATTCACAAGCCTGTAGCTTGTAAATCAGCACCTGGGCACACCTAGTATTGCCTACTGTTTAGTGGATTGGTAGCACTGCCTATATTTCTGAAACCCTCCCACTGTTAGCTGCAGAGTCCTGGGAGGAGAAGCGAGATGTGGGACACAGATTTAAATATTTGTTTCACCTTGGGAAGGTGGTTGATGTTTTTGTTTGCTTTATGAGGCTTGTGTACCTGAAATGGACCAAAAGACGCACAGGGCTCCTGTGCAAATTCACACCGAAGCTGCATCAGAGATATGTGAACCGGCTCCATAGAGAGCCGGTCACAATCTCCTGCTATTGCAAATTGAATGCAGGGATTCCACATCCAATTTGAAATAGTGGAACCCAGCCTGAAGGAATCAAACTGAATATTTAATAAAAAGGCTTAAACTACGATTATTTATAATGGAACATTTTTAGCTTGATCCACTTTTCTGTTTGGTCCTTTATTCTATTGGATGATCTACAGGGAAGGTTAGGAGGTAGGAAGGGGTGGGCTAGTTCAGCCCTCAAAAGTGCGAGTGTTTTTTGGGGGCTGGCGAGGAAGGGTTGCCTGGGAGCGGGGGGGGGGGGGGGGGGCAAGCACCGCCGAGAGGCGGGAGCCATTCTCCCAGCGATCGGAAGGGGAAGAGGGCCGCCGCCCAGATGATCAGAGCGCGGGGAACATAACAGCTTTCATTTCAATAGCTGTGTATTCCCTGCGGCACACTGTCACATACAGCCCTTCCTCTTTGTCTGGGCACTTTAATAGATGGATCACCCGATCTGTCTATCAAAGTTCCCCGGACAAGGGGGAGGGGCTGTATGTGGGGAAAACACAGCTATTGAAATGAAAGTTGTTATGTTCCCTGTGCTCTAATCATCTGAGTGGTGGCTCTCCTCTCTCTTTCCTTGCACAGGTAGGCTGCATTGGTGGATACATGTGAAAAAGAGGGGATAGGTATGGCGCTGCTCTTATTAAGAGGTGACCTACAACCTCTAAATACTTGAGGGATGTGTGTCACAGCTGCATTTAGTGCAAAAAGTGACAATAAAAGTGCAGAAAATAAATATTTGTATATTCACAAAAATCCACAAAAAAATCCTACTGTGTAAACTTCCTAACCGCTTATATATAATATATATTTTTATGTTCAAATGAAAATAAAATAAACACAATCCTGTGCAAAACCTGCAATTCAAAGTGACATTTCTGTGCAAACAAATCCAACATATAAGACTGGTGTGTATTGTTGCTGTGAAACCGGGTTCAGAAATATGCATATACCGTCCTTAAACTCTGGTGTATAAAAAAAAAAGTCCAATAAAGTCACAATGTGCTCCTTCAAATTGTTCTGTGCTTCTTGGAAAACTGCCCCATAAGAAACACACTCACCGCTATTATTCACCCCACAGGGAGGTATTTCACCTTCACAGTATGAGCCACTGTGTAGCCTGTGGAGTGGGAGGAAACTTCCTTTCCTGTGTTCTCCAAGTGCCTCCTTGTCTGTAATGTAAGTGGTCTCACTGTTAACCTCTTAGATGTTGCCCACATGTAGAGAGGAAAGGGACTCCATAGTGTGATACCGTACAAATATCCAAAAATGTATTAATAGTACTGATGGGTACTCACATTTAATAAAAATCATTAAAAGCGAAAACAGTGTTTAAAAACGCTCCACGGCTCGAAACCGGAAGTGATGCAATGACGCTGTATAGTTCCACCCTACGCGTTTCGTCAATGGGGGCATCATCTGAACCCAGTTTCACACCAACAATATACACCAGTCATATATGTTGGATTTTTTTGCACAGAAATGTCACTTTGAATTGCAGGTTTTGCACAGGATTGTGTTTATTTTATTTTCATTTGAACATAAAAATATGTATTATATATAAGCGGTTAGGAAGTTTACACAGTAGGATTTTTTTGTGGGTTTTTGTGACTATACAAATATTTATTTTCTGCACTTTTATTGTCACTTTTTGCACTAAGTGCACCTGTGACACACACCCCTCAAGTATTTAGAGGTTGTAGGTCACCTCTTAATAAGAGCAGCGCCATACCTATCCCCTCTTTTTCACATTTCTCCTATATTTACTTTAGGGTTAATTTATTTATAGAGGCTGTAGCTCCTCATTTTTCATTTTCACCATAAGCGTGGGGGTCTAACAATTTTTTCACTATTGGTGGATACAGGCTGCATTGGTGGATACAGGCTGCATTGGTGGATACAAGCTGCATTGGTGGCACAGGCTGCATTGGTGGCACAGGCTGCATTGGTGGCACAGGCTGCATTGGTGGCACAGGCTGCATTTGTGGACACAGGCTGCATTGGCGGATGCAGGCTGCATTGGTGGCGAGTAAGCCTTGAGGCCTGGCTAGTAGCTCAGGACTGGAAATTTTGAACCCTGGGCTAGTTGACTAGATCAGTATCTTTCTGTCTGTTATGGTAATTGTATTGTATGTTATATATGTTACTCTGGTTGAACTAGACATTTAGTCATCCATATTTTAAAAACCAAAAAGCGAGTAGCTTGCCACACAAAAATCTTCATTACTGTGATGTCAAATTGGAGGCATCAGTATTGAATTGTAACGCCTGGTCCAAAACTGTGCTAAACAGACCTGAAATCTGGATTGTAATATGTTTTAATGTCTGCTGCCCCAATGAAAAAGGGTGAAATCTGTTTTTTTTTCTTTTACATTTTTGCTTCAAGCACATGTATTTTTTCCAAACTTCTGTTTTTTCAGTGCATGCAATAAAACGATTTATTGGATCTGAAAGAACAGGAGTCATGTGTTAGTTATTAAGCCTTCTTCTTTCCTGTGTTCAATACATCTTTGTTTTGTTTTTCATTTGTTACCAAGATTATTATTTGTAGTTCTGTTAAGTGTTCCCAGTCAAGTTGATGTCTGCATGCAAAGTACGGAACGAAACATATTAATGACTCTGCATTAAAGCTGTACCAGGAAATCACAAGGAATGTTGGGATTCTGAATAGAGCTCTTCATCACGTTATCACAGATCCTACTTAAATGTGATGTCGCAAATTCATTTCCTTGTGTGCTGTTTTACATGAGTGCATTTTAAGAATTTTTAATAACTTCTTCCCACAACAAAATTATTTTTATAAATGCGCCTCCCGTCTCTTTAATTGTACTGTATTTGTGGTTTCCAAGACTTGTGACCACTATATGAGTGGCCACCAAGACTTACAACCCTACACTTTGAAATTGATACTACTGTGCAGCCTAGTATTTCGTTATACTGATTTCGTTGTACCCAAGATCTGCAGACCTTTACACTTAAAACGTTTTTTTATTGCACATCTAGGCATTATATTGTACCAATGGTTCACTATTGCCCTGTACACGCGGTCAGATTTTCTGACGGAAAAAGTGCGATCGGATTGTGTTGTCTGAAATTCCGATCGTGTGTGGGCTCCATCTGACTTTTTCTATCGGAATTTCTGACACACAAAGTTTAGGAGCAGGCTATAAAATTTTCCGTCAACAAAATCTGATCAGTTAAATTTTAAATTCCGATCATGTGTACACAAATCCAACGCACAAAGTGGCACGCATGCTCAGAATAAATTAAGAGAAGAAAGCTATTGGCTACTGCCACATTTATAGTCCCGACGTACGTGTTTTACGTCACCGTGTTCAGACCGATCGGATTTTCCGACAACTTTGTTTGTATGTGTGTATGCAAGACAATATGTGAGTATGTGTGTATGCAAGACAAGTTTGAGCCAACATCCGTCAGAAAAAATCCATGGATTTTGTTGTCGGATTGTCCGATCAATGTGCAATCGTGTGTACAGGGCATAAGAGTTGCTTGGTGTTTATGACCATTAACCAATGTATGACCATTAACTCAGTTTGACATTGCTTGAAACAGCTTGTTTTGTTTTCTAGAACTTTTGCCAGCATTATACACTTCCAGGTATAAAGTTTAACAGAGGCTGTTTAATAGATGTGTATTAAAAATATTTAAAATCAACTTGTAGTTGAAAGTCATTTTTTTTTTTTAATACCTTGTGCTGATCTACTTTTTCATTTTCTCTAACTGGAAAGGTTTGGGAACGTCATCAGTACGTATATTATTATTTAGACCATCTATATTGGCCAATTTTGCTCCAAAATATAGTTTACATTTTAGTGTCTGTTTCAGAATAGCACATTGCCTCTCCTTTCATGCATGACTCACGGTTTTTAAGGTGGCAATACAACAAATAAGATAGTGAAGATATGTATAGCAGGATATCTGTGCTAAACTCAATAGATAAACAAAACGGTGCATATATATAAATATGTCAAATATATGTTTAAAAAAGACGGTGCTGCATCTAAAAAAAACCTGAATATTCAGTCCATAAACGTGTACAACTAATAAAGATGCGCAATCCAAAAAATCAAATGAGGAGGCATATATAAATGCCAACATGTGCTATAATGAATTAATGTGCTTAAAAATGCTGAGATGAAAATAAAAAATAATAATGATAAAACAGTAGTGCAAAAAGTGCTTGACCCAATGTGAACAACCAGGACGAACTTCTGAGAAGAACAAATGATTTTTCTGTTCATCAAATGTAAGTAAAACAGCGCCGCTTACCAGATGTGATGGATCTCAAATTATAGAGATCGGATAGGCACACACAGGAAGGTTCACTTGGCCAAAAGAGTTGTATCCACTGACTTTTCCAATAGCGGGCTCCCTCCTCCTGTAGCAGCTTTTCTCTTCTGAAATACTCCTCTCAGAGCCTTCTAGTAAGATAGATTCCTCCAAGGGATGTATTTTTGAAATGAAAAGAAGAGGCTGCATGGTGCAGTACTCGGATTTAAAAAGTATCTATTCTTAAAACATCGGAGGCACTGACATCCAAACAAAACAGCATTCAGTGTATTCAAACCAGCCGCGGCTCATGCCAGCCAGCTGGTGCCTGGTGACGTCGAGATCTGCAGCTCCACCCGACGCGTTTCCCCATACAAGGCTTCGACTGTGAAAACAATCTATCTTGCAAGAAGGCTGTGAGTGGAGTATTTCAGCAGAGAAAAGTCTCTACAGGAGGAGGGATCCCGCTATTTGAAAAGTCGGTGGATACAACTCTTTTGGCCAAGTGATCCTTCCTGTGTGTGCCTATCTGGTCTCTATAATTTGAGATCCATCACATCTGAAAAGTGCCGGTGTTTTACTTACTTTTGATGAACAGAAAAATCGTTTGTCGTTCTGAGAAGTTCGTCCTGGTTGTTCACATTGGGTCAAGCACTTTTTGGACTACACTGTTTTATCATTATTATTTTTTTATTTTCATCTCAGCATTTTAAGTAAATTAATTCATTATAGCTTATGTTGCCATTTGATTTTTTGGATTGCGCATCTTAATTAGTTGTACAAAATACAACAAATAAAAAAATGTAATGATTAAAGGATCTGTAGAATAACATCTACTATGAACTAGAAGAGATTTTTGGAAGCTCTGGGGTTTTTTTATGGCTGTACTATGTGATATTATCCTAACATATAGAGCATATATGATCAGGGAAACAAGCAATGGTGTTACAGTTTAAAGACTTAGAGCCTGTCACCCTGTTTTTGTTTTCTCCAGGTGGCTTTTGCATTCCAATACTAGAGAAATGAAAAAAACACTTAGGCCCCTTTCACACGGAAGGATAGAATGGTGCTTTTAGCTGCGGATTTTCTAATTTTCTACCGCAGCTAAAAGCACACAATGCTTTCCTAAGGCCCCATTCACACACTGCGTTTAGCTGCGAATTAGATACATGCGGTTCTGTGTGGATAGAAAAAATAGAATTGACTGCGTCCAGGAGCGATTTAGTGCAGCTATCCGCACATAACCGCAGGTAATCGCAGTGCACTGTGTCAGCTGCGGATAACAGCACCGAGCTGCTCATCGGGAAAGGAAAAATTATTTTTCCTTTCCCAATGAGCAACAAGCACGGGGATCCGACTCGGATCCCTGCCAATGCCCGGCACTGTATGGTATGAATCTTGAGGGGGAACTCCACGCCAAATTTTTAATAAAAAAATGGCATGGGTTCCCCTGCAGGGACATACCAGGCCCTTCGGTCTGGTATGGATTTTAAGAGGAATCCCTATGCCGAAAAAACGGCGTGGGGTCCCCCCAAAATCCATACCAGACCCTTATCCGAGCA
The DNA here is from genome assembly GCF_042186555.1 of Aquarana catesbeiana. Classification (NCBI taxonomy): domain Eukaryota; kingdom Metazoa; phylum Chordata; class Amphibia; order Anura; family Ranidae; genus Aquarana; species Aquarana catesbeiana. The sequence continues at coordinate 117,684,457 of NC_133336.1, forward strand.
CGCAGCCTGGTCGGTCAGGAAAGGGGGTGGGGACGGGTGAGCGCCCCCCCTCCTGAGCCGTACCAGGCCGCATGCCCTCAACATGGGGGGTGGGTGCTTTGGGGAGGGGGCCCCATGTTGATGAGGACAAGGGCCTCTTCCCGACAACCCTGGCCGTTAATTGTCGGGGTCTGAGGGCGGAGGGCTTATCGGAATCCGGGAGCCCCCTTTAATAAGGGGGCCCCCAGATCCCGTCCCCCCACCCTATGTGAATGAGTATGGGGTACATGGTACCCCTACCCATTCACCTAGTGAAAAAGTGTCAATAAAAAAAAACACTACACAGATTTTTAAAGTAATTTATTAGACAGCTTCGGGGGTCCTCTTTCGGCTTCGGGGGTCCTCTTTCAGCTTCGGGGGTCCTCCTCCGGCTTCGGGGGTCTTCTTCCGACTTCGGGGGTCTCTCCGGTTCTTTTCCGCGCTCTCTGGGTCTTCTGCTGGGCTCCTCCGCTATCTTCTGCTCTTTTGCCGTTCATTTGCTAGCGGAGGAGCCCGGTCTGCTGCCTTCTGCCTTCTTCCCTCTTCTTCCGATGTTGACACAACGCTCTCTCCAGCTGGAATGCACTCTAGGCGCTCCGCTCTGACTTATATAGGCGGTGACCCCGCCCCTTATGCCGTCACAGTCCCTGGGCATGCTGGGACTGTGACGTTGTCGGGGGCGTGCTCAACATCACTAAAACAATAGGAAAACAAAAAAAATTATTTCAGCAGGAATAGAGGTACAGTAGATTATCGCCAAATGATGACACTTGTTGCAGCAACAGCTGTCTGAGCTGAGATTACCCTAACTTTTGGGAGATTTCCTTTCACTTCCTGTTAGGTCTGCAGGGCAGGAAATAAAGAGAAATAGCCCCTATGTGACACAGATGCCAGGAAGAAAACTGGCAGAGATTGTAACAATTCTCTATTTTATCCAAAAATATCTAAAAATAAAGTTTTGGTGGAGCACTTTAACTTGTCTGTTTACAAAGAAAAGCCTATACAGTATGTGAACATGAAAACAGAAATCTTTTGATTTGTATAGTGTAGATTACGATACAAATCTCAGCCGGTTCCTGCTGAGATTCGAACCATTTATGGCTGGCTTTACTCAAAGACGTTTTGATTAACCATTAAAGTGTATCTAAACCTAAAAACAAAAATGTGATATATTGCAGCTTACTAGTTCATAGATACTGCTTTTTTTTTTTTTTTTTCTTTTAGCCTTTTTCTCATTATTTTCACCTGATACTCCTGTGAATAACACATTTCAGTCCCTTCATGTCTACACCCATTTCTCCGTTGTTCCTATGGAGAGAGCCATGGTTATCACATACAGTGGATTTCAAACATGTCTGCCTTTGTTCATCTCCATTACATCGGGTCAATGTGATTTGTTGATATTTATACTCTTTTCAAGCTGAAGTTCAGGAATATTAAAAATTCTGCCTTGTTGTGAGGCTGCCCTTGGACTGCACAAGTTCAAAACAGTCATGCTTACCCAGTCCTCAACTCCCACAGGCACTCAAAACCAGTCCCCACAGCCTCTTTTCCCCTGCACTCTGATGCCCTCTGACGCCATCAACTCCAATGCAGGGCCCATAGCCCTGCATTGCACAGGAGGACACTGAGGACCAATCCACTGCTGCAACATTAGGAATGTTTTTCCCATGTCCTAGTCATAAACAAGCATCTAAAGCCTAGTACACAGGGGCCGAATGTCAGGAGTCATTGGCCGGTTTAATAGAAACCGGCTGACATTCGGCCTGCGTGTATGGCAGCCGGTCCAACAGAAGCCGTTCAGCCGGCTTCCATATAAGGGAAGTGACCAAAAACCAAACCAGACCAGCTCCGGATCACTGCTCTCAGCTAATGGCCGGAGTGTTCTGGCGTCCCCCTGTCAGAACACCATAGCACAGCAAGATAAAAAAACTGACAGCTCATGTTGGAGCAGCTGTACTAACAATTCGGTGTTAGTACAGCAGCTCTGACCTGAGCTGGTAGCTTTTTTCTCTCGCTGTGCTATTGTGTACGAGGCTTAATCCTTGCAGTGTTGACTCAGCTCCACTACATAAGCTAATTTTTACTTTTCCTGGAGTTGGGCTTCAAGCTCACAGAAAGTGACAAAGACTCTGCATTTCTGGCAAGATCATCAGGTATTTTCTGTGCTTTCTGGTAATGCTCTTAGCCGAAAAAAAATGCAGCCACTGCATCTAAGGACTGGCAAGCTGCAGGTATTGTAAATTTTTTAGGGTTAGACATGCTTTAGGTCACATGCACACAGGACGTTTTAACCCCTTTGTGTCCAATACAGTGCCTTAATGTACCCAGGAGGCACAGATGCAGCATCCAGCCCCACTGCCTGCAGCCTGTCAAATTCTGAGACAGGCTGAAATGCGCTGCAGCTGGTACTGTACTCATATGCCTTCAGTATCCCTGAACACATACAGTCCTAAAAGCAACAGTCACTCAATACAGTGTACAGCCACAGCATATTTCAGCTTGTCAAAGACTTTGGCAAGCTGTTGGCAACTGAACTGGAAGCTACTCCTGTACCTCCCGAAACAATGGGATTGGACACACAGGGGCTAAAGACCTGGTGTGCATATGGCCTTAACAGTACATTGTTTCCTGTTCTATTCACCAAATCACTGGTGTACCTATTAGAATGCATTTAAATGGTTATTAGTAAACCACCTCTGACCCTGAAGTTTAGAAGGCAGCCTTTGTACTGGCCCAAGGTCACAAATGGGAACCAGTGACACAGAAGAGTACATTTGGATTTCTTGCAGATTACTAAAGTAATTGTTTACATTAACCAATTATTTTATTGTGAGCACAAAGCTCAGTTTACTTGGCAGGTATTTCTTACATTTCCAGGTTTGCCTGCAAATCCGAAGATAATTATAGGGGATTCCATTTTGAAATGCTGTCTAAACTTACTTTTATTGATACAAACACATTATCAAAGAATGTGTAAATGTAAAATAACTGCACCAGTATCCTAAACCATGACCCAGCAGCAGCTTTTCAGTGAGATTCTAATACAGTGCTAAAAAGTGTTCAAAAACAAGCTACGTTCAAATTGCATAACATATAAACACATATAAAAAAAAATAATAAAAAATGAATAAACCGAAGAAAAATAATCTAACTATGGATGTGCCAATAGCCAATTTAGATCAAACCAGTGAAAATAAGTCCAATAACATAAATAACCCAATAAAAGTGCTCAGTAATGCCGATGGATATTCACCACAATCCAACACCTTGGAAAGTGATATCATGACTTAACACCACCACCAAAGGCTGAAAAAGGGCTTGCTTACCAGATCAAATAGACCTCTCATTACAAAAGGTCAGAAACGCCTGTGGCTCCAAACCTAGACAGGCCCTTTTAAATTCAGTAGGCCTTCTAGACAAGGGAAGTCAATCCTCCTCATAAGGGCGATCATAACGGTTCCTCAAGATAAAGAAGACTCCCCATAGTGTAAAATCCTCAGAGCTTTATTGAACTTAGAAGTTGCACTTAAAAGATGTGTAATGTAAAAACGCCTTAATTCGTATGCGTAGGCCAGCACACATACACTCGTGTCCCAGGAAGGCGGGTTTTTGTAACAGTGACACCAGCGCGTCGGTCCTCCCTACGCATTTCATCATACGTTTGACATCATCCAGGTGCCCCTAAATTGGCTTTTGGCACATCTATATTTTTTTAGATAATTTTTCTTCAGTTTATTCATTTTTTTATATGTGTTTATATGTTATGCAATTTGAGTGCAGCTTATTTTTGAACAACATTATCAAAGAACCTTGTAGTACGTTACCAGATTTTTACAATGCACCTTTTTATTATTATAATTTTTTTATTAAATGTGTGTGTATAGCTCATTGATGAAGAGCGTTTTTCTTTGTCCTTCTCTTGTAGGCTCGGAAGTTGGATATATATTTTGAATATGAAGAGAAGTTGATGAGCAAGTCATCGTTGGACAAATCTCTTCTGGACATAATCTCTGACCCGGATGGTGAGCTTGTCTTGCTTATATCCCTGCTGGGGAGGCATAGAATTAATTTGTAGGGTAATGCCAGTTATGGGTGGTTTGTTTTGTTATTGTTCCTGACGCTGCCCTTCAGGCCTTGGCTGTGAAGCCAGCATACTCAACACCTCATTGATTTCAAATGTCTCCAGCCTCACAGCATGTCCCAGGGAAGCTGCTGGCAGGGAAAGTACCACACATCTCTGTACATGGCACAGTCCCACAAATCTGACTGCACATATATGTGACTACACTGCAAGACTTTATTGCTTATTCAGTGTGCTTTTCTAAGCAAGACTTGAAGAAGCTATTATATTTACATACTTCTCTCTGCATCTACAAAGTTCTATTTAGTATTATTTTTTTTAATATTACTAACAACATATTCTAGTATGTCCATACAAATCTTTGGGAGCATATTGGTTTGAGACTGAGAAGGTGACTGCAAGCACTACATCAAAGAATCCAGAGATAGCTATTGAGTGCTAACATCAAGTGCAAAGACTCGTACTAGAAGAATGATAACTCCACTAAACCAGTAAAGGGTATTAAAGTGGGACTAAACTCTCCTTATCCTTTACAGCCAAGGAAGCTGTCACATTAGCCTCTGTTTGATCTGTAGTTGCCTTGGTGCTGCACATCCAACCAGTTATTACACCAGCATATCATCTGAGTACACAGCATACAGTCCATTGGTACATGAAAATAGCGCCACAATTACTGCAGCTGGAGGTAACTGATTTACATAAAAAAGCATCAAGTAAAGTCTGAGAGGAGCAGCGCACTCAATAAGGAACACTCAGTCTGATTACAAGATCCACACACAGGTGCCTGGGCTCAGTGTGTCCATACACACCAAAACAAGATAAATGGATGGATTGAGCCGGCAAGACTGTCTGTATAACAGTTTATTGGTGACTGGTTACAGAGGAGTGACAATAAAACAAAAAAGCTAATGCATTTCGGCAAGAGCCTTAGTCGTGGCTACAAGACTCTAAGCGATAAGACACTAGAATAAGGGTGTAAAAAATGTGTCAATATTAGCCTCCTTGGTGCCTCTCCACACACATATACACACACATTCCATTTTATGTGTGTAGACTACGTGATACCCTGTTGACCACGTGCAGAGGCTTTGGAAGGAAAGGTACATGTGTCTAAATCATATAAGGTATACCTTATGCTAGGCTTCAGAGTTGGGTGAGGAATGTTGCAAACTTCACTTTTCTGCAGGAATTGTGTTCAAACATGTTTTAGTTCTTCTTTAAGTTTTATTTTCATGGATATTGAGTTTGAGGAATTTGCAATAATTTGTCTCAGTTTGATGAATCCTATTCTAGAAGCTCTCTCTTTAACATTTTAAAAAGACCTCCTCCTCCACTTCATTTCTCATGCAGACAGGCAGTACGACTTATAGGTCAGTTCCAATCAATGGAATCCTGGATAACCATCTTAAGCTTAAAATCCACAATCGGTAATAATACATTTTCATCAGGTTTTACTTTGTACCATATATGCATAAGGGTTATGTCCTTAAATATTTTAGGCCAGTTTTGGGAGTTAACCAGGCAACTTTTGGTTTGCTTGGGAGGTTTGGTATACCCAGTGGGAAATCCCCGAATCCCGAGCATAGAGTCATAAGTCTATTAAAGTCTATGGGAAGCTAATTGTAATTTTTTTCTTACCTTTTTCAAGGTTAGTTTGGAAACTTTTGTTAAAAAGGCATAGATAGCTAGGCATTGCCATGGGGTACATGTACCAATGCAAAAATAAACTGAAAAAATACCATTCAGTGGGGGGACCAGCTTTAATGTGTCTTAAAAGGCAACATTAAAAGTAAACTAATCCTTTAAAGGGGTTGTAAAGTCAAAAGGTTTTTCATCTTAATGCATTCTATGTATTAAGATAAAAAGCCTTCTGTGTGCAGCAGCCCCCCTAATACTTACCCAAGCCCATCTCTGTACAGCGATATCCACGAGTGTTTCGGCCATCTGAGACTCTCCCTCCTGATTGGCTGAGACACAGCAGCGGTGCCATTGGCTCCCGCTGCTGTCAATCAAAGTCGGCTAGCCAAGCAGGAGAGAGAGAGGACAGGGCCAGTCTGCGGCTTCGTGTCTGAATGGACACAGGGAGCTGTGACTCGGCTTGTGTGTCCCTATAGCAAGCTGCTTGCTTTGGATGCACTCAGCAGGAGGGAGGGGCCAGGATCACAGAAGAGGAACCTGAGAAAAGGAGTGAAAATCAACTGCACAGAGGAGGTAAGTATAATTGTTATTTTATTAAATTTACACTGTTATACAAGCTGTACACCCACTACTTTACATTGTAGCAAAGTATCATTTCTTCAGTGTTGTCACATTAAAAGATATAATAAAATATTTACAAAAATGTGAGGGGTGTACTCACTTTTGTGAAACACTGTGTGTGTGTGTATATATATATATATATATATATATATATATATATATATGTGTATATATATATATATATATATATATATATATATATATATATATATTATATCACCCCAATGCCTAGGAGGAGCATGTGAAAGTAAACATAACTTGTACCACATATGTGAGGTTTTGCTGCAAACGCCAAAGTAAGAGCAGTAATTGTAGGGTAGTGATGGCGAACCTTGGCACCCCAGATGTTTTGGAACTTCATTTCCCATGATGCTCATGCACTCTGCAGTGTAGTTGAGCATCATGGAAAATGTAGTTCCAAAACATCTGGGGTGCCAAGGTTCGCCATCACTGTTCTAGGGCCATGGTTAACTCTAAAGTGATAACCTGTAAAGACTTTTAAAGTGTCACCTATGGAGAATTTTGGGTACCATTTTTTTGCGATTTCACGGGCGTGTGTAATTTAAAAGCTTGACACATTTGGTATCTGTTTACTTGATGCAACCATATCGTTTGTAGTTTACCAAACACTCTGGTGCAATATTTTTGTTAATTTTACTTTATTTTTTTCTGAAAATCTGTGTTTGATAAACAGCTGCACAAATATCCTGTGACATAAAAAAATTGCAATTGTCACTATGTTATTCTACAGAGGCTCTGCTTGAAGTTACAGAATTGTATCAACAAAAGCGGCATTAAAAATGTAAAAAGTGTGGGGTTCCCTTTAATATTTATACCAGACCAACAAGTATCCTCCTGAAGCATACAAGACCACATACTTTTCAACTTCAGGAGTGGTTGAGGGGGGCCAGGGGTCAAAGCTTCTCTCTCCCCAGAGGATGGATCAGGAAAGTTTGGGGTGGAGACCTTTTGGAATCTGGAAGTCTTCTTTATAATAAGCGGGCCACCAGATATCAGCCCCTTCCCCCCTTAGTTCCCAAATCCCTGCCCCCCCCCCCAAATATATAGAAATGCAAATAAACACACGTTACAAAGTCCTCTAATGAAAATTCGCTAAAAATGTAGGCAATGTCCCCTGATGTAAATCATCAATCACATTTTGCAGCAATTTAGATCCATATTTGGTTAGTGAAGAAACTCAGGATCCACAGATGTTTTGTTTACAAACACCAGACAGCTGGGGATTTGTCATTTTGCTGTGGTAGTGTGGCGGAGCAAGATCATCAGGTGGTGGGTCATTGTGGTGGTGGGGAAACATCACTGGGCAGCAGGTCATCAAGATTAATGTTGGATCTACATTACCGGATGGTGTGTTTGACAATGGATATGTTTTGGGAGACCATTGTTATAAAATTATTTTCCTATTTATTTAATTTCTGTTTTTAGGGGGAACCAGATGTATGGATGAGGCCTTTGCCGCTAAACATGGTGCATTGGAAGAGGGGAAGGGAGAAGACTTGTCCTCCACACCTTAAAAAGTTACCCACCCAATGTTGACAGGCATATATAGCCTGGTATGGTTCAGGAGGGGGGAGTAGGATGCATGCTCACTGCCCTCTCTTTCCTGGCCATCCAAGCTGCATGCCTGGCCTTCTCAGAATTTCAGTGCTATTTTTTTTTTTTTTTTTTCATTTTTTTGTCTTTAATGTGGACTGTCCTTTGAATGTATATACACCATATCCGGTCACATGCCTTTCAACATTGGGAGAGCACTTTGTAGAGAGGGAGGCCAGGATGCCTGGCTGGTTTGTTTACGAACAGGAGCCAGCCAGGTATCTGTCATTTAGCTTTGGGAGTTCTACCACTGCCAAATGACAGATCGCAGAAAGGTTTGTTTGCAAACTGCAGTGACCCGAATTTGTATCTCATCCCTACTTTCTCTAAAGAATTCAGGTCTGGTGACTTTGTTATAATATTGCGCTCAGCAGGCTCTGCCCCATGAGGTCAGTATTCTCTATAAAGGGCTTATGGCATGTACATAGACTATAGTGAGTGTGAAAACAGCTATTTCTGTAGGTTTATGTTTTTTTACATCTTATGTAACTCCTGGAGAATCTGTAATGTTAATTTCCAACCACAGCCCCTAAAGGGTTACTAAACCCTTGTTTGTTCTTTAAAAAATAAAAAAAAAGTCATACTTGCCTCCACTGTGCAGTTGGTTTTGCACAGAGTGGCCCTGATCCTCCTCTTCTGGGATCCCTCAGCGACGCGCATGGTTCCTTTTCTTCTCGAGTGCCCCGTCTGAAAAGCGCTCTCCTTCAGGACACCCATGTGGGCGCGCTGACGTGTCCTGCTGTTACATCTATTGACACAGACAGCAGGATTCAGCCCCACATCATTGGATTTGATTGACAGCAGTTGAAGCCAATGGCTGCGCTGCTATCAATCTAACCAATCTGGACACGAGACACCGGGTAGAGCTGGTGTGCTTGTCCCCGGGGTGAGAAAGAACGGGTTCAGGTAAGTAAAACGGGGTGGGGGGGGCTGCTGCATTGCATGACAGAAGGTTTTTAACCTGTTGCATAGGATGCATTAAAGTGAAAAAACACAAGGGTTTTTACAACCCCTTTAAGAAAAATTTAGAATAGATAAATTATGAAAAATCTTAACTGTTTTTCTGTTAACTGAGCGTTTAATTTTGATATATGAAGTCTTTTTAACTAAATGTACAGACCAAAATTCTTCTGAACATAGAAACTATTGATATGCCTAATTTAATAAAAAATCATCTCCATTTTTCTTAGCACCTTTTAATTAGACAGAGTCCTGCCCTTCTGTATAAACTTACTCTCCTGATTCCAGTAAGTGTCTGGCACATTTCTCACATATGTCAGTGCTTCCCAAAACCCAAATACATTTCTGCAGAAATCAACACCTTAAAAAGCATCACCTTAAGGTTGGTTCTCTGTGCTCATATCCTCTGCTGAAATTTCTTTTCACCATCTAAATACTTTTCATAAAGACCTTTTTTTATAATGGTCTTAAAGTCTCAGTGAACCCTTATAGCAATATGTGATATTACAGCTGGCCCAGAGTGAGCCAAAGAAAGGTATAGTCCCATTCATATAGTGCCTTGAAAAAGTATTCATACCCCATGACATTTTCCACATTTTGTCATGTTACAACCAAAAACGTAAATGTATTTTATTTGGGATTTTATGTGATAGACCAACACAAAGTGGCACATAATTGTGAAGTGGAAGGAAAATGATAAATGGTTTTCAATTTCTTTTAGAAATAAATATATGAAAAGTGTAGCGTGCATTTGTATTCAGCCCCCTTTACTCTGATACCCCTAACTAAAATCTAGTGGAAGCAAGTGCCATCAGAAGTCACCTAATTAGTAAATAGAGTCCACCTGTGTGTAATTTAATCTCAGTATAAATACAGCTGTTCTGTGAAGCCCTGAGAGATTTGTTAGATAACCTTAGTGAACAAACAGCATCATGAAGACCAAGGAACACACCAGACAGTTCATGGATAAAGTTGTGGAGAAGTTTAAAGCAGGGTTAGGTTATATAAAAAAAAATATCCCAAGCTTTGAACATCTCACAGAGCACTGTTCAATCCATCATGTGAAAATGGAGAATATGGCACAACTGCAAACCTACCAAGACATGATTGTCCACCTAATCTGACAGGCCGCGCAAGGAGAGCATTAATCAGAGAAGCAGCCAAGAGGCCCATGGTAACTCTGGAGGAGCTGCAGAGATCCACAGATCAGGTAGGAGAATCTGTCCACAGGACAACTATTAGTTGCGTACTCCACAAATCAGGCCCATATGGAAGAGTGGCAAGAAGAAAGCCATTTTTGAAAAAAATCCATAAGAAGTCCTGTTTGCGAGAAGCCATGTGGGGGACACAGCAAACACGTGGAAGAAGGTGCTCTGGTCAGAAGAGACCAAAATTGAACTTTTTGGCCTAAAAGCAAAATGCTATGTGTGGCAAAAAACTAACACTGCACATCACCCTGAACACACTATCCCCACCGTGCAACATGGTGCTGGCAGCATCATGTTGTGGGCATGCTTTTCTTTAGCAGGGAGAGAGGGGAGCTGTTCAGAGTTGATGTTAAGATGGATGGAGCCAAATACAGGACAATCTTGGAAGAAAACCTGTTAAATTCTGCAAAATACTTGAGACTGGGACAGAGGTTCACCTTCCAGCAGGACAATGGCCCTAAACATACAGCCAGAGCTACAATGGAATGGTTTAAATCAAAGCATATCCATGTGTTAGAATGACCCAGTCAAAGTCCAGACCTAAATCCAATTGAGAATCTGTGGCAAGACTTGAAAATTGCTGTTCACAGAGGCTCTCCATCCAATCTGTCAGAGCTTGAGCTATTTTGCAAAGAAGAATGGGCAAACATTTTACTCTCTAGATGTGCAAAACTGGTAGAGACATACCCAAAAAGATGTGCAGCTGTAATTGCAGCGAATAGTGGTTCTACAAAGTATTGACTCAGGGAGGCTGAATACAAATGCACGCCACACTTTTAAAAAAAAAAAATGAAAACCATTCATTATTTTCCTTCCACTTGACAATTATGTGCTACTTTGTGTTGGTCGATGACATAAAATCCCAATAAAATACATTTGTGTTTTTGGCTGTAACATGACAAAATGTGGAAAATTTCAAAGGGTATGAATACTTTTTCAAAGCACTGTAAATGCACTCTCCATGTGAAGGGTAAACACCTGCAATGTGATAAGTGCTTTATGGTGCTATTGTCACCAGGAAAGGACAAAAATGAATAGAAAATGCTAAATATTTTGGTTGTCTCCTCATGTGAGCAGAATCTCTCAATGGGGGCACCTTTTCCAGTCACAGCTGTCTTTAAAAGAAAATTCCCCCAAATTTGACAAAATTTCCTCTTTGTGTTGTATCTCTGAATCAGGAAGTTAGGGTAAGACTGCCAAATGAGCCCTCCCTACTTTATCCCCCCAAAAAATAATCTGGCTATAGGTACACAGTATACTTTAAAGGGTAATTCCACTTTCGTGGGGAAAAAAATGGCAAATAAAGAAAAAATAATATAGCATATACAATTGCGACTAGAGGTCGACCGATATATCGGCCAATTTTTGGCATTTTTTAATTAATCAGCATCAGCCGATTATGCTGAAAAAAAGGCCGTTTTAAAACCTCAGCGCGACTTGCAAATAACTTCTGTAATAGAAGTTAATGCAAGTTGCCTGAAGTCTTCCCGTGGAGCGACTTGTCTCTCCTATCTGGGCAGCCTACCAAGTCTGAGAAAAGAAGCAAAGCGACACACTGTTTATATTTATCAATGGACTGAACTCTCTCTGTGTGTAGGAGTTTTCAATTTAAGCATTTAAAGACTAAATCTTTTTTGACACTTGTCACTTTCAAGGAAAAATCCTGTATTTTCTGCTAGAAAATCACTTAGAACCCCCAAACATTATATATATTTTTTTAGCAGAGACCATAGGGAATAAAATAGCGGTTGTTGCAATATTTTATGTCACACAGTATTTGCACAGCGGTCTTTCGAGCGCAATTTTTTGGGAAAAAATACACTTTAATGAATTTAAAAAAAAACTAAGCAGTAAAGTTAGTCCATTCTTTTTCGTCCAAAAGTTTTGATTACCTGTTTTTGTGTATTTAAGATATAGTTTTTTTTAAATCTAAATTATACATACAAATGAACTGATTGGTGGTTTGTTTTGTTTAATAAATGTTTAAATGTAAGACATTTTCTGTATCACTTATTATTTAAGGCTGCTTTCACACTGGAGCGGGCAGGCGCTGACGGTAAAACACTGCTAGTTTTAGTGGCGCTTTACCATAATTTTAGTGGCGCTGTTCGGCCGGTGGCGGGGCGCCTATAACCCAGCTATCGGCCAATGAAGGGTTTAATTGCGCCCATGTAGCGCTGCTGCCGAAGCGATTTGCAGGCACTTCGGCAGCGGTGCCCATTCATTTCAATGGGCAGGAGTGGTGGAGAAGCGGTATACACCACTCCAAAGATGCTGCTTGCAGGACTGTTTTTAACATCCTGGCAGCGCATCGCCTCAGTGTGAAAGCACTCGGGCTTTCACACAGACTGCAGGGAAGTTGTTTTGTAGGCACCCTACAGGCGCTATTTTTAGCCCAAAAGCACCTGAAAACTGCCCAGTGTGAAAGGGGTCTAGCTGTTAGATTTTATGAGATGAAGGGGGAAAAAAAATCGACCTAACATATCGGCCCAAAAAAATATCATCGGCCGCCGCGATTTCTAAATATCAGCATCGGCCAGGGAAAAACCCATATTGGTCAACCTCTAATTGCGACACAAGTTATATTGTAGTTGAATGTTATTAAAAATTACCTTTCCTTTTCAATCTGCAGCCACTGTAATTTTCTGAGAATGCATTGCAATATGGCTACATGGAGTTGTTCTGTACACAGAGTATGTACTGACCACCCGCCAGAAACATAATTTCCTGCTTGTGTGATTGACCAATTTTCCCAGAAGTCTGCCTAAGATACAAGTCAGATTTCAGGCATCCCCTGCAACAAAAATGTCTTTTTTGGCTAAATACTCCCAATAGAAACACGTCTAAAAGGGTGCAGGTCCAGAAGATTTCCTCATTGGTGCCCTGCAGGTGCACACCTGATTGATAATTATGAAACCACTCCCATTAGACTCACTCATCACAGAGGCTCAGAGGAACATCATACAGGGATTACTTCAGAATAACAAAAGGTAGGAATCTGCAACACAGTAAGTTATAATCCTTGCAATGTACACAGATCAACCAGAGGGGAATGTTTTTATTTCAACAAAAGTGGAGTTAGGTTTTAAATAACGTGCAAGCATCGTCCATGTATCATTCATTGTATCACTGTTATTTACCAGCTTATTATTTAAAATAGCCTAAGATAAGCTTATAATGTTATTAGGAAGTCTTGATTGTTCGCATGTGTGTTGATGCTGTCTCTGGGTGAGTAGACTAGACATGACCAATTGTAATCCTGTTCCTTACCAAAGTTTACATACTCGGAAATACATTAAGTGAATATAATGCCTCATGAGCCCTTAGTACATTTTACAAAAAAAGCCTACAGCCAGCATGCCAGTTTTAGGACATGGGCTCTGATCACCCAGGGGTGTGGAAACATCTCTAATTAAATCCACTTGCCTGGCAATGTAAATTCTGCCCAGAGGCTGAGTTTGTGTAAAACATGAAAGGAGAGTTGATCTGTACTCTTTCTCTTAAAAGGAATAGATACAAGGACAGGAAGTAGTCTGAATATGTTGTATAATGTTTATTAGGCATGTGTATCTGTTTAGGCACATGTTAGTGCTCTGTTGTACCAGAAAGTGTATTGTAAAGATGGTCTGGACTGGTGCTACCCATTTATCACATACTGTTTCCCATTATCTAATATAATGGTCATGCATTAAATATGGACAAATAAGCATGAAATTCAGGAACCGGGCAGTCAAGCAGGCATATTCTAGGAGCTTGGTTGAATAAATCATTTCTAAAAAAGGTGCCAGCTGTGATTTTTTTTAGTCAGAGGTTGAGTACATTTGTCCCTTTTTGGTGATGTATGTGAGACAATTTTGCAATTGCATAAAAATGCTGCTTCTTACTAAAGCAATCCTAAGCAGGCCATAAACTGCTTGAATGTTGGCTGATTACTGCTGAATCACCAACAATTTAAGCTGAGCCACTTTTTCATAAGACTTAATAATGAATTAAACTTTTACATAAGAATAATTAATTAATCATCAGTAAAAACTGAAGAGACACAATTCAAACCTATGCATAGAGCCTTTATGCCATTTTTATTCTAGCTAAAGCTGATCCAACATTATGGACTTACCACATGATTTGAATGTTCTTGGACCAAGTATTTAGTTTTATCCATGGACACCCCAGATGATGTCTAAGTGGATGAAACGTGTTGGGTTGAGTTCTGTCCAAGCCATTGCATTCGACCATGCAGTTTGCCAAGCGATATTTGACGAGCGCTTTTTTTTACCAACTGAATGTAAGTGTTCTGACTTTTAATCAATTTTCTTAACATCTTACACTATGTGGAGGTGTTCTGTTTCTCTTTTCGGATGAAATATCATTTGAGCAATTATTAAGAAATGTTTGAGCTTGCTTGTGGAGCTGGTGGCCCACTATAGTTGCCCGTAAAAAAGCGGTGGAGTTGGTTGTGGAGCTCAGGGTTCCCTAGCGTCGCTACAAGGAGTGTCCCACGGAGAAAGATATTAATTTTATAAAAACAGGTGTAGCGCTAAAAAATGAGAAAAATTAGAAAAATTATTGCTGTACCACATATACAATAATTTGTGAAAAAAGGTGTTTTGTATGTTTTGTGAAAGTTCATACATAAAAGTCACTCGTGTTATGAACCCTTAGGGTCACCAAATGTTATGACAAGATGCAATTATAGCAATAAAGTCCAAAACAAAATATGCAGGTGCAGTGAACATGAATGTTGCAATAGTGATGAATTCCAAAAGCATAAACTCGTGAAAATTTCTGAATATACTCCAACGTGTGCTGATAAACACTTGTGCACAACCACCACCCGAGATGACTGGAGGCTTACCAGAAAGCTGGGACCCACCGAGCATACGCTGTATGGGTCAAACAGGCTTAGGTTGCTCACTGGCAAAGGAGGTAGGATACCAAGGGCTGGTAAATGGTGAAGTTGTGACGTTGCTATCCAAACATCGTCTTCTCCATATGGAAGCTCGGACATCAACGGACATTACCCACATGTAATGAAGAAGGGGCTTGTTACGAAGGTCTTTTGACTTTTCTATTCTACCTCCTCATGGCTCAGTGTCTAGCCTGCTTAGTGTATCAGTGTCTAGCCTGCTTAATTTTAAACACATAATAATATATAAAACCTCATTATAAAAAAGTATAAAAAAGTCTCTGTAGAGCAGTGGTCATCAACCCTGTCCTCAGGGCCCATTAACAGGCCAGGTTTTATGTATTGCCTTGGGGAGATGCAGACTAGAATACCGCAATCACTGAGCAGCAAATGATATCACCTGTGATGTATTTCAGTTGTCTTGCAAACCTGGCCTGTTAGTGGGCCCTGAGGACAGGGTTGATGACCACTGCTGTAGAGTAATCAGCTGCAACAAAATAACCAACAGTGTGTGGGGGAGTGTTGAAAAAATTGTAATTATAATTAATTTCTCAGAATCTTCATCCCTTCACCACACCACGTGGGACCCCGCTCCCTTAAGATTTTTCACTCTTCAGAAATCAGGTAACAATCAGCCTTAAACTCCACAAATCATCGTAGACTTCGTCAGAGGGCCTCTGATAAAGTCTACGACGATACGCGTTAGGGTAAGGCTACATGGCCACTCAGCTTGTCTACCCTCATGGAGCTCAACCCGGGCATCGCCGCACTCCTTACAATACTGGGAGCCGTGAAGTGACACCAGGCAGGCAAGCTACTGTTTACAGGCTCATTTGTAATCCTATATTTGTAAGTACAATATGTAAGAGGGGATTTGGGGTGTAATTAAGAACTGTTTAAAATGGAATTATGCTGTGAGAGCTTCCAGTGTGAACCCATGCAGACCTAATACTGGTGAAATTACGTTAGAAGTTAAAGAGGTAGTCCGTACCATTAACGATGACCAGACGAGGAAGTCCTCTTATTTGTGGAGTTTAAGGCAGATTTTTTCTGATTTCTGGTGAGTGTAAAATCTTTAGGGAGCGGTGGAGGGATGAAGATTCTGAGGAATTAATTATAATTATTTTTTTTTCAACACTCCCCCACGCACTGTTGGTTATTTTGTTACAACTGATTACTCTACAGAGACTTTTTTATACTTTTTTATTCTTGTTTATAATAAGGACATTGTGCTGGATTTATATATTATTATGTGTTTAAAATAAATATCTTTCTGGGATTGATACAAGAGTTTAGTGCTGCTAATGCCTATATCACCTTAGGGTGTGTAGATATATTTTTTACTTCCTGATTCATTTAATAGCAGCAGCTGAAGGGTCTGTGACCTTTTTATTTTAACAGATTCATGAGCGCTGAGGGAAAGTGGATGTTTGCTTTTTAGTGATTATTTACTTTTACTGTTTTGGATTTCCATTGGATTATTTTCTTTGAGATCCTCTTTTATATACCATCTTGGACTTCTTTACAGCTTTCCTCAAACATTGTACTAGTAATAAACAAGTTTGATACGTCATTGATACAAGACAATTTTACAATATATGTTGATATTTTAATACACTGGGTATTGTGTTAAATCAGTTTATAGTTCATTTGTGCTTGTTCTTGTTACCCTGGTCACTATTATATGTGAGACATTTATAATATGATTGCTATAGACACCAGGCAGTGGAGGTCTCTTTACATCTTATGGATTTACAGTATCTCACAAAGGTGAGTACACCCCTCACATTTTTGTAAATATTTTATTATATCTTTTCATGTGACAACACTGAAAAATAGACACTTTGCTACAATGTAAAATAGTGAGTGTACAGCTCATCTGACAATGTAAATTTGCTGTCCCCTCAATATAACTCAACACGCAGCCATTACGGTCTAAACCACTGGCAACAAAAGTGAGTACACCTCTAAGTGAAAATGTCCGAATTGGGCCCAATTAACCATTTCCCTCCCCAGTGTCATGTGACTCGTTAGTGTTACAAGGTCTCAGGTGTGAATGGGGAGCAGGTGTATTAAATTTGGTGTTATTGCTTTCACTCTCATACTGGTCACTGGAAGTTCAACATGGCACCTCATGGCAAAGAACTCTCTGAGGATCTGAAAAAATAATAATTGTTGCTTTACATAAAGATGGGCTAGGCTATCAGAAAATTGCCGAAACCCTGAAACTGAGCTGCAGCACGGTGGCCAAGACCATACAGCGGTTTAACAGAACAGGTTCCACTCAGAACAGGCCTCGCCATGGTCGACCAAAGGAGTTGAGTGCATGTGCTCAGCGTCATATCCAGAGGTTGTCTTTGGGAAATAGACGTATGAGTGTTGCCAGCATTGCTGCAGAGGTTAAAGGGGTGGGGGGGTCAGCCTGTTGGTGCTCAGACCATACGCTGCACACTGTATGAAATTGCTCCGCATGGCTGTTGTCTCAGAAGGAAGCCTCTTCTAAAAATGATGCACAAGAAAGCCCGCAAACAGTTTGCGGATGACAAGCAAACTAAGGACATTACTGGAACCATGTCCTGTGGTCTGATAAGACCAAGATAAACTTATTTGGATCAGATGGTGTAAAGCGTGTGTGGTAGTAGAGCCTGATTGGACGAGGACAGGCCTCTCTTACACCTCTGACTCGGGGCCTCTAATAGTGTGGACAGAAGGCGCAGGAGTGCAGAGTCGCACAAGTGCCAAGAAGTCTTGCAGGCAGCAGGGCGGATGTCGTTGCTGGGCTGGAGAGTCGTCAGAAGGCTTCAGCAGGAAGACTGGCAGGTAGGCAGCTTGTGCAGGCTTGTATACACAGGCTTGGAGAATCGGATACAGGACACAGGCAGGAACGGTCTGGAACCAGATCAGTGGAGCAGGAGCCAAAGGAGCAGACAGAAGAATGGTCACAGAATAAGTCGAGGTCGGTGCAGGTGGGTTTCAAGGGATGGTCAAGGCAAGCCAGGTAGATAACAAGAATCAGGATACAGGTTCACAGATAACAGGATGCACAGAAGCTAAAGACAAAGCAACACTGGATCTAGGCACTGGCTGAGTTTAAATAGTCTATTTGGCACCAGCGTCAATCACGGGTGTGCGCAAGCGTCGGCGCGTACGGGAATGCGCGGCGGCTTGTGTGCCAGTTCTCGCATGCGCACTTCTATACGCCAATGCCCGATTCTTACGAGCAAAGGGAGCCAGTGTTAGTTTGCGCCTGGAAGTTCTTCTAGAGGGATTAACTTGTGTCTTGCCTACAGTCAATTATGGTGTTGGGAGTGTCATGGTCTGGGGCTTCATGAGTGATGGCAGCACTGGGGAGCTACAGTTCCTTGAGGGAACCATGAATGCCAACATGTACTGTGACATACTGAAGCAGAGCATGATCCCCTCCCTTCGGAGACTAGGCCACAGGGCAGTATTGCAACATAACAACCCCAAACACACCTCCAAGACGACCACTGCCTCGCTAAAGAAGCTGAGGGTAAAAGTGATGGACTGGCCAAGCATGTCTCCAGACCTAAACACTATTGAGCATCTGTGGGGCATCCTCAAATGGAAGGTGGAGGAGCGCAAGGTCTCTAACATTCACCAGCTTCGTGATGTTGTCATGGAGGAGTAGAAGAGGACTCCAGTGGCAGCCTGTGAAGCTCTGGTGAACTCCATGCCCAAGAGGGTTAAGGCAGTGCTGGAAAATAATAGTGGCCACAAAATATTGACACTTTGGGCCCAATTTGGACATTTTCACTTAGGGACTTAGGGGTGTACTCACTTTTGTTGCCAGACGTTTAGACATTAATGGCTGTGTGTTGAATTATTTTAAGGGGACAGCAAATTTACACTGCTATACAAGCTGTACGCTCACTACTGTACATTGTAGCAAAGTGTAATTTCTTAAGTGTTGTTACATGAAAAGATATAATAAAATATTTACAAAAATGTGAGGGATGTACTCAATTTTGTGAGATACTGTATATGCATTTGGATATATCACAGGGTCTACCAAGTCCATATGATATGTTATATTTTTTAGCCCCTTTTTGTTTTGTCATTCGATCTGATGCAACATTTGTACACAAGATATTTGTGACACTTATAATAGGATCTATGAGGGTGCTTTTCGATAGGATTCCCATATATCCCATTTTCAATACATTAGAACTGCACATCTTTATAAGTTATCCATGGAATTACTTCTAAATTTATAGCTTAAAACCCTCTACTTTGCCTGGATATCTTTTACATAACAATTTGACTCTATCTTCTTGACAAACATTCGTTTCTCCATGGATTTTTTTTTGACTACCTATAGCTCGCAGAGTTATACTAAAAGCTTGGTCATCACCTTCGGGTCCAATGGATGCCATGGCGAAGAACTAAAATCCCTGCCAAACTTTTTTTGATACATGGAAACTCTTCATGGAGCATAAATTATCAGATGTGTAAATTTCTCTCTTAATGACCCCATTGCAATACTCTGGTACACAAAGGCTAACCTTTCCACCTCTTTAGGCAAATTAAAGCTCAGTAAATAAATATTCTCTATAATCTTTTAGGATTACTTCATAAGAGCAAAAATACAGATCTAAGATTACACTCTTCAGGTTTGTTTCACCCGAGTATTTTTAGTTTATTATTCATTTCTTAAAATTTTTGTTTCTATAGAAAGCAAATTCTTGGTATACCCTTGAAACTATAACTAATTCTCAGTTTGGGATGCATTTCATCCACGCTTAGACCAAGAAAAGTTGCAACATCTCTCTTACTGATTAAAAAAAAGCTTCATTCTGCTAGCATTATTGTAACCTTGTTTGTTGAACCTTATGCTATTGGTTATTTATATATACTGGATACTAATGTTCAATGTTTGTTATACCGTTATTGCGTTGTTGTGACACCGCAAATTTATTTTGTTCTTTTTATTTTATTTTCCTGTATATTTGGAAAAACAATAAAAAAGTGGTGTATGCCCACAGTGGATGCAGCAGTATCCTGTCAAAATAAGAATTTGACTTGCACAGTGGATAATGACCAGGTTTTCAAGGACCTGGCTGACAAGAGGCTGTGCATCCTGGTGTATCTGGACGACCTTTTGTTTGGAAAACTTTCAGGGCGTTGAGTTAGGAAGAGTGTTTCTCTTATGATTCAGATGCTGGAATGTCTGGGTTTGGCTCTCAGTCTGCTGAAATCAGCACAGAGCCTGGAGTACCCGTATCTAATTCTGGATATGGTTCAGACGAAGATGTTTTTGCCTCCAAGAAAGAACCTTTCTCTGAGAAATCAGGTTTTGATACAAAGGGGTCACAGGTCTCCTTCGGTTTGCCTTTGCATGAGACTGCTGAGGAAGATGGTTGCCACATTCAAAGCTGTTCCATACGCACAGTTCCATTCCAGACCATTACAGAGAAATATCCTGTCGAAGTGGAACAGGGTGGTTATGTTTTGGCCTGCTGAATGTCTTTAGCGCCCAGTTCACTTCAGACTGGTGGATGGTCCCTGTTTTACTTTCGTGTTTTTAAATGTTCTTGCAGTAGAAGTCAAGGAAACTTAGACCTCTGTAGTGTATCAATGCTTTACTAAACAGAAAAGCCGCAAATACAACTGTACAAAACAATTCATAGTTACAAAATATGCCTACAACATGCACAGGCCAATTATCCTTTCTAGCATAATAAGCATGTACAATATGTATGCAATGGGTAAACTAAACAGTTACCCAACTTCAGGGATCTTTTCTCAGAGTCCAACTCAAATCTTCTGTTTCCTCCAAAGTCTCCAGCAAATGTCCTCGCCTTTTGTGTTCCAAACCAACTCTGTCCTTTTTCTCCCCACATGCTTCTTTCAAAACCTAAACTCCTCCCCCTAACTTCCTGTATATCATAACCTGTAACCAGACATAAACTAGTCAGACTGCTTCATTTACATATAAATGGGGAGAGCCTTAGCATTTAACAACACATGGTCTTAAAATCAAACTCCATATTAGTGCTATAAAAATCATTACAAATAGCCATGGCAACACAGTCCCTCAGAATCTGGAGGGGGTCATTTCTTCCAGCTGTTGTGAATATAGTGACTACGGATGCCAGTCTGTCATTATGGGGAGCCATTCTGAGGTCCCTTTTAGTGCAGGGGATGTGGTCTCCTCAGGAAAGTTTTTCGCCCATCAACCTTCTGGAGCTTTGGACTGTTCGGGTCGCACTGGTATACTGTATGTGTCAGCTGCAAGGACTTGCGGTCAGAGTCCACTAGGACGATGCCACAGCATTGGCATATATCAACCATCAGGGCAGGATTCAGGTTTCCCAGAAGAAAGTGGATAACATTCTGGCCTGGGCAGAGCATCATGTTCTGGCCCTGTCAGCAATACATATCACGGGCATGGAAAATCAACAGGCCATCTTTCTCCATTGCCAGCGGCTGGTTCTGGGTCAGTGGTCTGTTCATACCAAGGTGTTCTGTGCAATTTGTCAGCATTGGGGCCCACCAGATGTGGATCTTTTTGCATCCAGGTTCAATATGAAGCTGAACAGGTTTGTCTCCAGGACGGTGGGGTCCACAGGCAATATGGGTGGACACCCTAGTAACACCATGGAACCAGTTCTCTCTATTCTATGCCATCCCTCTAGGCCAGCTTCTTCCACTTCTTTTATGCAGGATCCAGGAGGGGAACACACCGGTAGTTTTAGTTGCACTAGCTTGGCCCAGGAGGGCATGGCTAGCAATATCATTAACTTGGTGGTGGATGGTCCTTGGGCGCTTCTGAAAGATTTATCATAGGACTTTGAGGTCTTATGTGTTCTGGTGTGAGACCAGAAACTTAAATCCCTGTAAATAAATGATTGGTCACATTTTGGCTTTCCTCCAATCGGGATGGAAATTAATTTTGTCTCAAGTACCATTAAAGGCCAGATATCAGCACTTTTGTTCAGGGGGTAACCCCCGTTCTGCCAATTAAGGTTCCCCTGTGTCCATGGGACTTGAATTTGGTCTTGTCTGTCCTGTGTCCATGGGACTTCAGCTTGGTCCTTTCTGTCCTGCAGAAACCACCATTTGTACCAATTTGTGACATTCTGTCTGTCCTATTGACTCTGAAGGCAAAGAGAGTGTTGGAATTGGCAGTTCTTTTTTGTAAGGTGCTGTTTTTAGTTCTTTACCAGGACAAGATAATTCTGCGTCTTCAGCTGTCTTTCTTGCTGAAGGTGGTTTTAAGTTTCATTTGAATCAGGACATTTTCTTATTTTCTTTTCCTTCCTAGTCCTCAGTTGCTGAGAAAGAAAGCTCTGTACGCAATGTATTTAGTTTGGGCTGTCAGGGTTTATTTGAAGCTGTCTGCAGCAGACAGTTGGATTTGTTATTCATCCTGCCTGAGGGTCCTAGGAAGGGTCAGCCGGCGTCAGTCAACCATTACGCAGTGCATCTATCAGCTTATTACCAAAGCCTAAAGACTCCCTCTATTAGGAGCCTCTTGGGCTGTTCGTCATTAGGTGTCAGTGGCTCAGGTCTGCAAGGCTGCAACCTGGTCTTTGGTACTTACCACTACAAGGTTTTACCAGGGCTGCCAAAGATATTGTTTTTGGCCGCAGTGTATTGCTTGCTGCAAAGTTTCCTTGGCCCTAACAGTGGCCTTCTATGTCTCCTTGCATGCATTGCTTTGGGACATCCCAGATAGTAATGAGCTATAGGCTGCCCGTGTCCTGTGGTGTGCAATAAAGAAAAATTGATTTTTGTACTTGCCTGTATAATCCATTTTTTGGAGTACATCACAGAACACAGAGGTCCTTAACCCCGGTTTGGGAGTTCATTGCTTGCGTGGGACAGGTAACATATTAAGGACTTTGTTTCTGCCAATGTCCTTTCACTTATAACCCAGGTAGTCATGATTTATAGCGTGCTCTGTGTCCTGTGATGTACTCTAGGTTGGATTTTACATGTAAGTACAAAAATCCTGTTTTTCCCTTTCTTTGCAATTTTGTTTTGTTTTTAATTTAGTTGTGTTTAATTAACATATGGTGTTTTGTTTTTAATTAAAAAAACTATGCTTGTAGAACATACAACTAAGACACAACTGATTTATTCACAGTAGAATTTAAAAAAATATTAGCAGCAAAAGTTACCAGTGAAATCAAAACTATCAGTAGAACCAGAGACCTTGGCTTCTAAATTTACAGTACATGCAAATCTCAACTTTTTACATATTAAGAATGAAGAAAGCTAAATACTATGATTGAGTTGTGATATCTGTTCTGCAGTCTTCTGGATATTGGAAATGGAATCATGTCACTACTCCACAAAAAATAAATTGATTAATAAATCAGAAAAATCTACCATATTGCTCGCAACTCAATTTAATAGCGTCAGTGTTGGCTGTATGGAAAATAACTATGCTCAAGCTACTCAAACACTGATAAAGTTAATATGGAAAAAGTTCATAGTAAAGGAAAATGTCATAATATAGAAGTGATTGCTAACTTAAAAGTCATCCCTGTGACAGCAATTTACAAGTTCCTTGGAAAACTCCATATCCTCATAAGAGTTTATATGACTGCTATCAGCCGTTGACAACTATGGACTCCAGAAGTCAAGTTATTTCTTCCAATGAAGCCTTTTTGGAAAGAGTGATTCTGAGCCCGATAGTGTACATACTAACGTCTAACGATTCCATACTTGGAATGTAAAATTAATCTTTCATTCCCAAAACCCCATTTCTTAAAGTGCTGTTACCCCAACACTTTACCCTGATTTTCATCCATAGTTTTCATCAGTGAACAAAAATGTGCTGTACTTTTGGTTTCATTTTCGTCAATGCCGCTGACAAAATCGTTGACGAAAACGTTTTCGTTGACAAAATTAACATTGGTGTTGAGTGTTCAGGTAGGAGGAGATTTCCACTATATCCTGTGTCCTCATGCTGTTATGGGAGGCGGATCATCCATCAATCAAGATGTGACATGCCACCCACTGTGTTCTTCTTTAGTTACGGAGCATGGAGGAAGAGGGAGGGACTGGGCTGTCATTTAGGATCTGTATACATGCCCACATGTGTGATGTCAATATCATGTGACCTGGCTAGCTCTGATCAACAAGGAAAACTTCTCTCCAGCAATAGAGACCAAACTGAGCATGTGCAGCAGTACTACCCTCTCTGTGTCTTATCTGGCCTTGCCGAGAGAAACCCTGCAGTAGGGGGAGGATCTGTCCATACCGGATTAAAGAGCCTTTTTACACAATGCAGAGGGTTAACCCCTTAAGTTCCACAGTGAGTATAATAAGTATGCTATTCTGCACCTACAAACAGATTTTTCTGTTGTGGGTTTAGTAACACTTTAAATGCATGCCTGTTATTGTTGCAGTCAGTGCGTTGTGGAAAAATGCAGACATGCGACTATCTGCTACCCCTCCTCCTTCCCTGCCAGCACACAACAGACACTAGCGTGCACTAAATCAGATTGTTTTAGGTGTGGCTAATTTGTATGGCCCTTACACTGTATGTTTAGTCTAAACTTTTTGCTGTCTGTCCTGGCTTGAGGGGGGTCCTTTGCTTCCTGTACTAGAGTTGTAACAGGGAATGAGAAGAAATCTCCCAAAATTCTGGTAAATTCCCACCTGTCACCTAAATCTTCAGGTGACAGGCGGAAGGTTTCACCTCACCTCTTGCTCTCATGACAACTCTAACATTTAGGATTTCCAGTTACTTTCTGCCTTGGTGACTAATAAAGGGGCGAAGAAATGTTTTTTTTTTTTTTTTAGCAGTGGCCTAAGGTTGCCAACATCCCTGTGTATATATAAGCAAAAAGGAGGAACCCTCAAAAGTGGGACTTTAGTCGCAACACAAGCTGATGCAGTCATCTGTTAATATCATATAGCATAAAATTACAAAACTTTATTTTGACAAAAAACAATTAAATAAAAACATGGTCAGAAAGGGTATAGGCTTTTCAATTCAATAAAGGGGTGAATCTCCCTAGTGGATGCACAGACTAATAAAGATTCGGCAGAATGTCTTACCCTTCCTTGCTGCATGCAGAATTAAAAAAAAAAAAAAAGATTTTGTCTTTGCACACACTTTGAGTTTCAATGTTCCTGTTTCCAAAATGTTTCTAATATGAACCATTTCTCAGACGCTAATTGTGTTTATATATGTTGCAGTCAGCCAATGAAGAGGGAAAAGGGACCGGCTGCAGCTCCATGTCTGAATGGACACATAGAGCTGTGGCTCGGGTGCCCCCATAGCAAGCTGCTTGTTGTGGGGGCACTCAACAGGAGGGAGGGGCCGGGAAAGGCAAATAGGGACCCGAGAAGAGGAGGATCCGGGCTGCTCTGTGCAAATTCACTGCACAGAACAGGTAAGTATGACACGTTTGTTATTTTCAACTAAAAAAAAAAAATCACGACTTTAGTATCATTTTAGCTTTCGGTATTGACCATAAGCCTGAAAGTTCACAAGCGTCAGAATTTTGTATTCTAAGCATGGCTTCTAGGCCTTGTTTAGCATATGTAAGAACAGTGTGTACAGTGAGCTTTTGCTTTGAGCATGCTTCGTTGAAACCTTTAGGTACTATTCAGCTCCAGTATAGGAATGTTACACACACAACTTAGTTGGAGTGCTGACTGTCACATTAGGCAAGCTGCTAACATTTAGGCTACATTCACATAGGAGAATAGAAACAGACAGTGGATTCCTGCGACAGGAGTATGTAAACAGCTTCGGCCAAGAAGCCTGTAGAAATGAATGACAAGCTGACAGCATCCGCATCTGTTCACATGTAATCATACATAAAGAGATTACTTGCAGATAGAGAGATCAGCCCTGGACACAACAGATTGCAGTAAAAATTACACGAGAATGTACTCCAGTGTAGGGCATGCAAACAGTTTCTCTATTTTTTAGAGGCTTTTTAAAGCTAATTGTATTGTGGGGGCTGACAATAAAGTGGACCTTCCATTTTTACCGAAGGTCTGCTTAAAGAGCTTCAACAAAGTTCTCAAAGGTTGCTTAAATATTGGCAAAACCTTTATGTACTCATTGTTTATACACAAGCGGACAAGGCCTAAGGTTTTATTCTCTGTCAACAGCCTCAATATCTAGGAGCACCTCAGATGACAGTTGCCATTTCTAAAGACTGAGAAGCATGTTTAGAGATACTTGCAGCATTTTAGTGGGTTCACCTCTGTCAGTACTTTTAAATCCCCAGAACTTTTTTTTTTTTTTTTTAGCTGTGTCCAGCTTTGAGAAGGCCATATGACAGACCCAATATATAGTTAGGAGCATTATCCAGTGGCATACTAGATGAAAACTCATATGCAAATAAAGGGAAGTGTAGCCTGCACAGCCTCTGCTATAGCAATCATTACTAACATAGGTAGGTGGAAGATAAAATAACAATAAACTGATATCAATTTCTTATTAGGAATCTTACATAGAGCTATATTTCTGAAAAAGTGAGGACTCTTTCTGTGTTCTCCTTTCCCTTCCATATAACAGAAGGGATCTAAGCCCAGTTGTTTTGTTTGTTTAACATTTTAAAGGAGCTTCTCAGGTTTTCTGAACTTCGATAAGCAAACAACTTTGCAATAATGTCTGCCAGCGTTTGCGGTCAGTAAAATGCATTACTCACCCTGATGACTCTTGTTTTCTGCTTTCTCTTATTTCTTCTTACTGCTGTTTACATTCATGGACTGCACTCAATGTCCATGGACAGGAAGAAGTATGGAAAGCAGCTTCTTGAGACTGATTTCCCAGCTATTCCTTCAAACAGCAGTTGAATATGATCATAACGAAGATACATATAACTACGAAGAGTTATTTTTTTGTTTAGTGGGAGATGGGTTCCAGTACAGTGAAAATCTAAGGGAGGAATAATCAGTTGGAGAAAGGTTGGCAAGGGGACTACACAGTGTGTGTGTAACCTATTTATCCTTATTTGAAACCATGTGGAAGCCATGGCTAGAGAAGGTAGGTGCTTCCTAGCAGGCAAGGCGTAGGACCACTCCAAGAGAGGAGCCTTTGGGGACTCTATAGGTAACAGAGATCTTTGAGATCAAGGAGTGCTATAGTAAAGTGATTTTGATACGTATATTTTCTTTCTGCTTTTTCTTTTTTATTGCTTTCTCCTATTTTGATTAACTAAATAATCTTGATGGTTTGCGGGTTAAATTTTGAAGGGGGGGGGGGGGGGTTGATTTGGGAATAAGTAAATTTTTGGTGTAATTTTGGGCAGCTCAGCAAAGAACAGGCATGGGGAGCCAATAAGTCTTCTAGTATATACCCTTTTCCTGTTTTTCCTTTAGCCTTTCTAATTTTTTTCTTTTTTTTTTTTGTTTTTGTTGTTTCCTTAAACGAGTCCCCTCCCCCTTTAGCCTGACCTAGAAAAGGATAAAGACCCACCGGTCACTGGGCTTTAGGGCCACTACAGACTAAGTCTAGGAGCTGGGAAAAAGGGAGGACTTGCTGCTAAAATGGCATATTAAGGTATTCAGAGGGACGATAAAAAAAAGGAATTAGATGTAATGCAATATCCACAATGATGCAAACCGGAGAAGGCGACCAGTCAATGAACATCGAGCTAATTTAGCCCTCTACTTGTTGGTTTCTGAAGTGGGAAAAAAAAAAAAAAAAAAAAAACCTATTTATCCTTATCATACAGTACAGAACACAGGCTGGATATAGACTCTGGGTTATAGGCTGGTACCTTCAGGTGATTGGACATTGGCTGTGTGCAGGAGAAAGCCAACAACGGCTGGGAAGTGACGTCATTCATAGAGTTCGTATGGTGCTTTCGTTGTCAGCTGCCTCTTCTGCACACTCCCACACACAGAAGCTGACAGTTCAGCGTGGGATCGGATTGGAGCGGCTTCAGAAAAGGTATGTTTAGCGATTTTTGTTTTACAGGGTTAGATAGGTTAGTCTTAGAATGTGGCTGCAAGTAAATTTTTAGAGATTTTAATTTTAAGCTGAACATCTACTTTAAGGGGCAGGTTTGCCTGGAGGGAGCCCATTTCTCCTTAAAGGCACAGGGACACACTGAACACCCAGCAAGGGCACAGTGGCAGCTGTAGGCATTGTGTCCCCACACCAAATCCAGCAAACAAGCTATACATAAAGATGGCAACCACCTCAATTATAACTAGCCTTTGCAGTAAGGTACACATGGTAGGGCAACGAACAACACAAACAGAAATTTCCTACCACACAAAAAAAAGGTGAAGCCTGACCTCTGATTATGGAACAAAGACATGGACCAGTAAGTCGACTTTACCCTGTACTGGACCAATACTGTTATACATTTCAAACCTGGCAGTAAAAAAATCACGCTTCATGCAATATGCTTGCCAACACAGATATGCTCGCTTGTACTGTGCACAAAAACACCTGTATATAATCTGTTCTGTTTGGCTACTTCTGCAACATTTATGCAAGGTTTGTATCCCCTTTATTAAGTAATAAAAATGAGAAAGCACTTGGGGAAACTGTCAGACATCAATCAGGTTTACAGTTATTATTCTGACAGCCTAGTTGATGCTCAATAGATTCAATGTAGAGATCATAGAACGCATGAAGGTAAAAGAAAAAACCTTCAACATTTTAGAACCACTTTAAGGCCTTCATTCAGCATGTAACTCACATTGCTCCTGTGCTCTCCTGTGTCTTCTTGGGACCTTAATATGGTTCTCTGAGCTATTCAGCAGCTGTCTTTTAAAGTGTAACGCCACTTTTGTTGAGAAAAAAACATTCCCCTCTGGGAACATTGCAAGGATTATAACAAACTTTGTTGCAAATTCCTACCTTTTTGTTATTCTGAAGAAATACCTATGTTTTTCTAATGGGAGTGGTTTCATAATTATCATTCAGCTGTGTGCAGAGCTCTAATGAGGAAATCTGCTGGGCCTGCATCCCTTTAGCCGTGTTCCTATTGGAAGTATCTCACCGAAAATTTAATTTTTGTTGCAGGGGATGCCTGATATCTGACCTGTATCTTAATGCAGACTTCGGGGAAAATCAGTGAGCTAATCACACAAGCAGGAAATTATGTTTCTGTGGTGTGTTCAGTACATATTCTGTGTACAGAACAACTCCAGGTAGCTATATTGCATTGCATTTTCAGAGAATTACAGCGGCTGTAGATTGAAAAGGAAAAGTAATTTTTAATAACATTCAATTGCAATATGACGTTTGTCGTAATTGTATACGCTATATTACTTTTTCTTTATTTGCCATGCCCCCCCCCCCCCCCCGAAAGTGGAGTCACCCTTTTTAACCAAAAGAGAAAATCTCTCTCCTGCGCTCAAGTGTCTAGATTCTCAGTGTGTGATAAGGCCAGTAGGCTTTAGTGGTATCTGGCGTCTTGCAGCCCTCTTCAGAATGTTGGGCATTCAAAAACTACAAAGAGGAAACAAAAAGAAGAAAGGGCACACCGACCTAGCGCATTACCACTGGTAGCGTTTATTAAAAAGTAAAATAACAAGTAATATACTCACAAACGAGCTTGAAATACAGGCATGAACATAGACTGCAGGTATGCAGTAACAGACACCAGGATAAAATGGGACCGGACATCAAGTAGATGCGGCAACGGCTAACGCGTTTCGGGGCCGAGCTCCTTTCCTCAGAGCCTAAGCGGGTGGTAACTGCTCACAGGTAAGAGCTCCTCTATATATGTGTGCATACATGTAACCAAGCCTCCCAGTGTTCACCAGCACCAGCCCACCATGGCCACTCCCACTTCCCAAAAGCAAAACCCTCCCAGCTAAAAGGACCCTCTCTGGTGTCACCATGTCTTCATAGTAACACCATGGTAATCTCACATCCAAGAAAAAGCGTGCATATTAATCAATCGTAATTATTGGTATAATAGGTGTACCCAATCATAGTACACAATAAAAGACTTTACCTGCGGGCTAATACACAATGTGGCCATGGTGGGCTGGTGCTGGTGAGCACTGGGAGGCTTGGTTACATGTATGCACACATATATAGAGGAGCTCTTACCTGTGAGCAGTTACCACCCGCTTAGGCTCTGAGGAAAGGGGCTCGTCCCCGAAACGCGTTAGCCGTTGCCGCATCTACTTGATGTCCGGTCCCATTTTATCCTGGTGTCTGTTACTGCATACCTGTAATTTTTTTTTCCACTGTCTGGATGTGGTGCATACTGTGAGAGTTTGCTTCTCAGCTACTGCCTCCTTTTAGGCATCCCTATTCCCTGTTTGTGCTACCTGAAAGTTCTCATAGGGGGCCTCCCTGCTTCTCCCTCCACCATTGCTAGGTGGCTCAGGTAACTTCTTATTAGGGCCTACAGTCTGTTCATTTTTCATGGGCTTTTCTCAGCTTTGCAAGGTTGTCACACATTTGTTAAGTTCTACCAAGTGGATGTTCAGGCCTAATTTGATGCCAGTTTCAGGTGTAAAGGGCTACAAGCTGCTCTCTGAGTCTGTCATGGGTTTCATGACCCTTTTATCACAAAGGAATGTTGGTGTTGTTTGCTGTGTTGGGCTGGTTTTGAACATCCCTTTTGTCATGGCACCATAGTGCTAAGGTATTGTAAGAACCAGAATAGCATCAGTGCAGGAACGTCAGTCCACTAGCAGTTTGCTTGCCATGGCCAGTGACAAGACCAGTGACAGGACCAGAAAGAATGTAGGGGTAGTTTTCACTTCTGCAGAATGGGAATCCTTTGCACAGATCTTTAAACCAGCAGCATCTATGATCCTCTGGGTGCACCACTAAGAAAAAGGGGTGCAAGCTCTGTTAAGGTGGAGGTCCAGGGAAAGAGACAACGTTTTGAGGGTAACCAAAGCAAAAACGCCATTCATACTTATTGGACTTTATAGAAGATATATCACCAACAAACTGTAGAACACCCTTTATATCATTATATACTTATTTTTACAAAATGCAGTAAAAACCCATAAGGTATTATGGCTTAAAACATATAGTCACAATGTAACACAATTTGTCACATTGTCTTCATGTAAGTACATTGGTCATGTCATACAGTATGAAGATTTATTACACTTAATATTACTTCCCACGGATTCGCCATAGGAAGACATTCACCTATATCCTCTGGATCAGGAAGTTTTTCGCTCAATGCACTTCGTGAACTTAAATTCACTATATCAGGAACAGATTCTAATTAATACTGTATCCAAAACAATAATAGTACATCATAAATGTATGTGTGTGTGTGTGTATGTATGTATGTGTATATATATATATATATATATATACGCATAGTATCTCACAAAGATCAGACCATAATCTGCACACTGCATCAAATTGGTCTGCATGGCTGTCATCCCGGAACGAAGCCTCATCTAAAGATGATGCACCAGAAAGCCCGAAAACAGTTTGCTGAAGACAAGCAGACTAAGGACATGGATTACTGGAACCATACCCTGTGGTCTGATAAGACCAATATAAACTTAGATGGTGTCAAGCGTGTGTGGCAGCATCCACATGAGAGGAGTACAAAGGTAAGTGTGTCTTGCCTACAGTCAAGCATGGTGGTGGGAGTGTCATGGTCTGGGGCTGCATGAGTGCTGCCCTAGACCTCATTCATGGTTCCCTCAATGAACTGTATGTCCCCAGTGCCAGCAGCACTCATGTAGCCCCAGACCATGACACTCCCACCACCATGCTTGACTGTAGGCAAGACACACTTGTCTTTGTACTCCTCACCTGGTTGCCGCCAAACACGCTTGACACCATCTGAACCAAATACGTTTATCTTGGTCTTATCAGACTGCAGGACATGGTTCCAGTAATCCTTAGTCTGCTTGTCTTCAGCAAACTGCAGGCTTTCTTGTGCATCACCTTTAGACGAGGCCTCCTTCTGGGATGACAGCCATGCAGACCAATTTAATGCAGTGTGCGACGTATGGTCTGAGCACTGACAGGCTGACCCCCCCCCCCCCCCACTCCTTCAACCCCTGCAGCAATGCTGGCAGCATTCATACGTCTATTTCCCAAACACAACCTCTGAATATGACGCTGAGCATGTGCACTCAACTTCTTTGGTCTACCATGGCGAGGCCTGTTCTGAGTGGAACCTGTCCTGTCAAACCTCGGTATGGTCTTGGCCACCGTGCTGAAGCTCAGTTTCAGGGTCTTGGCAATCTTCTTATAGCCTAGGCTATCTTTATGTAAAACAACAATTCTTTTTTCCAGATCCTCAGAGAGTTTTTTGCCATGAGGTACCATGTTGAGCTTCCAATGACCAGTATGAAAGAGTGGGAGCGATAACACCAAATTTAACACACCTACTCCCCATTCACACCTGAGACCTTGTAACACTAACCACATGACATTGGGGAGGGAAAATGGCTAACAGCCTCAGTGAAGGAGCTTTCCTCCACATTCCAGTCATTTAAGACGCTTTTTGAAGGATTCCAGATTCCGCAACCTTCAACGGCCCCTTTACCTGTCCCAGCTCCTCCGCCAGCGCAGCAAGGTTTAACACCATCGCTGCCGGTCATCCCTGCCAGAGATGAAGGGATCCCTGGAGTTTCCATAGAGGAGACGGGGGAGCAGCCGGGCAGTTCAGCCTCTGTCTCCCAGAGTCAGAGGGAAAAGGACTGGACGGGGAGTCCAGTAGGCCCTCACTCTACAAGTTCCTCCTTAGAGGAGGTGAAAGACCTCCTAGGGGCAATTCACACCACTCTAAGGATTCAGGCGGACAAAAAGCCATTGACACTTCACGACCAGATGTATTAAGGCATGGGTGAACAACAGGGAAGGGCTTTTTCTGTGCATGACGTTCTGGCGGACGCGGTCGAGAAAGAGTAGCTTGATCCAGAAAGGAAGCCCTTCTTCTCCAGGGCACTGAAAAGAAGGTTTCCATTTTCCGAAGATCCAGCGTCCGTATGGAACAGGAATCCAAAGCTGGATGCAGCCTTTTCCCGGGTGTCCAGACACACTGATCTGGCCTTTGAGGACACGGAGGCTCTGTGGGACATTAAGGATTAAAGGATGGATACCCTGTTGAAAAAATCTTGGGTATTATCCGTAGAGAATCTGAAGCCAGCAGTGGCGGTCACGGTGGTGGCCCGTAATCTAGAACACTGGCTTTCCCAGATACAGGCGCACATAGAAGCAGGGACGTCTAAGGAGACAATACTATCCTCCTTCCCCATGCTGCTTAAAGGGGGGGCCTATATAGCAGACGTATCAGCAGAATCCGTCTGTATGTCCACCAGATCCTCGGCCCTGGCAAATTTGGCCAGAAGGTCTTTATTACTTAAAACTTGGCAGGTTCCTTCGACTGGCAGTGAAGGTCGGACAGGAAATGATACACTTGCAAATCCAGGCTCTTCCATTTGACCTATCTTCCTCGCCCCACATTTTCACAAAGGTCATGGCAGAGGCCCTTGATAATCGCCTACCTAAATGACTTACTTCTCTTTGCGGTCTCCACATAACAGTTAACTTACGATCTGGAATTGACAAGACTTTCTGAGGGGCCTGGGATGGCTGTTAAACCTCAAACTCCAACCTGATGCCCTCCCAGCACATTACTTACCTGGGGTATCTGTTGGACTCCACATAACAGAAAGTATTTCTGCCACAAGAAAAGGTGCAGAAGATAGACGGTGCTATGAGACTGCTGCAGGGCAACCAACCAGTTTACAATGAGAAAGGCAATGTTGGCACTGGGGCTGTTAACTTCAGCTATACCAGCAGTACAGTGTGCAGGGCTGCACTTTTGTCCCCTGAAGAGCTTCATACTGAAAGTATGGGACCACAGTCAGTGATGGTGAACCTGTCACAGGGCCGGCTGTGGGTCGTTCCAGTTACCAAAATCGTGACTACGGATGCAAGCGGCAGGGGATGGGGTGCACACCTAGGGGCCTAGCTAACACAAGACACCTGGAAAAGGAGTGGAACTCCAAAGGTCATCAAACTGGAAGGAATTGAGGTCGGTGTACTTAGCACTCAAGGCCTTCCAGGGGGAACTGTGGGGCCACCACATACAGCTATGCTCGGGCAACTCCTCGGTAGTGGCATATGTAAACAGACAAGGGTGAACGAGAAGCAGAGCCCTTTTATCCCTGGCATCAGAAACTCTGGGCTGAGCCAAATACAATGCGCTGTCCCTCTCGGCGGTGCACTTAAAGGCGGAGAAAAACACAGTCGCAGATTTTCTCAGCAGGAGAACACTGAGGGAGAGCGATTGGGTCCTGAACCAAGAGGTCTTCAAGTTTATAACCAGGAAATGGGGGGCTCAGAGCGTGGATCTTTTTGCATCAAAAGAGAATGCGAAAACTCCACTTTTCTTCTCGCTGAACAGGTCGGAAAGCCCTGGTTCTCTGTTTTGAAACAACTGGCGGCAGACCCCTCCTTGATGCTGCCAGTCTGGGAGGATTTTCTCTCACAGTGAATGCTGTTTTGATTGCTGTCATAGGTTTCCTGTGGAAGGGAGGAGCCAGTGTCTCTTATGGCGGCTGTCCTGTAAGACTCCAGGAAAAGATGTTACCGGTAAGTATAACTTTGGGGGGTGGGGTTTCTATATCTGTCACCACAGGGACACACAGGAAGTTATTGTTTACTATGGGTCCCATTCACACTGAAACACAGCCTAGTGCTGCATTTTATTGCAGCACACTGTGCCCTATCACACGGCAATGTGCAGCGCATTGCATCACACTGTGCTGTACATTGCCGTGAATTACAGTATCTCACAAAAGTGAGTACACCCCTCACATTTTTGTAAATATTTTATTATATCTTTTCATGTGACAACACTGAAGAAATTACACTTTGCTACAATGCAAAGTAGTGAGTGTACAGCTTGTATAACAGTGTAAATTTGCTGACCCCTCAAAATAACTCAACACAGCCATTATTGTCTAAACCACTGGCAACAAAAGTGAGTACACCACTAAATGAAAATGTCCAAATTGGGCCCAATTAGCCAGTTTCCCTCCCCGTTGTCATGTGACTCGTTAGTGTTACAAGGTCTCAGGTGTGAATGGGGAGCAGGTGTGTTAAATTTGATGTTATCGCTCTCACTCTCTCATACTGGTCACTGGACGTTCAACATGGCACCTCATGGCAAAGAACTCTCTAAAGGATCTGAAAAAAAGAATTGTTGCTCTACATAAAGATGGCCTAGGCTATAAGAAGATTGCTAAGACCCTGAAACTGAGCTTCAGCATGGTGGCCAAGACCATACAGTGGTTTTAACAGGACAGGTTCCATTCAGAACAGGCCTCGCCATGGTCGACCAAAGAAGCTGAGTGCACGTACTCAGCGTCATATCCAGAGGTTGTGTTTGGGAAATAGATGCATAAGTGCTGCCAGCATTGCTGCGAAAGATGAACAGGTGGGGGATCAGCCCGTCACACTGTCGCACACTGCATCAAATTGGTCTGCATGGCTGTCGTCCCAGAAAGAAGCCTCTTCTAAAGATGATGCACAAGAAAGCCCACAAACAGTTTGCTGAAGACAAGCAGACTAAGGACATAGATTACTGGCATCATGTCCTGTGGTCTGATGAGACCAAGATAAACTTATTTGGTTCAGATGGTGTCAATCGTGTGTGGCGTTAACCAGTTAAGGAGTACAAAGACAAGTGTGTCTTGCCTACAGTCAAGCATGGTGATGGGAGTGTCATTGTCTGGGGTGCATGAGTGCTGCCGGCACTGGGGAGCTACAGTTCATTGAGGGAACCATGAATGCCAACATGTAATGTGACATACTGAAGCAGAGCATGATCCCCTCCCTTCGGAGACTGGGCCACAGGGCAGTATTCCAACATAATAACAACCCCAAACACACCTCCAAGACGACCACTATAAGCAATAACAATAAGCTGAGGGTAAAGGTGATGGACTGACCAAGCATGTCTCCAGACCTAAACCCTATTGAACATCTGTGGGGCATCCTCAAAAGGAAGGTAGAGGTGCGCAAAATCTCTAACATCTACCAGCTTCGTGATGTTGTCATGGAGGAGTGGAAGAGTACACCAGTGGCAAACTGTGAAGCTCTGGTGAACCCCATACCCAAGAGGGTTAAGGCAGTGCTGGAAAATAATGGTGGCCACACAAAATATTGACACTTTGGGCAAAATTTGGACGTTTTCTCTTAGGGGTGTACTCACTTTTCTTGCCAGCGGTTTAGACATTAATGGCTGTGTGTTGAGTTATTTTGAGGGGACAGAAAATTTACATTGTTATACAAGCTGTACACTCACTACTTTACATTGTAGCAAAGTGTAAGTTCTTCAGTGTTGTCACATGAAAAGATATAATAAAATATTTACAAAAATGTGAGGGGTGTACTCACTTTTGTGAGTTACTGTAAGTGTATGTTTTATACATTTCAAATAAAGTTTGTACATAACAAAAAAAAAACAGGGAGCCGTGTGATGCAGAGTCATGCACCACAATGCCCCTACTGCAGCCGACAATGGAGAGTTGCCAGAGCAGTGAAGGCTAAGAGGGTCAGGAGAGTGGTAGGGAACACCAGGTGAAGCGGATGCGGCTCCTCTTGGATTAGGTCTTAAGATCCTAATGCACATATGTACAATAAACACAAGAGGACGCCTCCATCTAGGTGTAGCAATTTATTAAAAAGAATAAAAGACAGCAAAATGCACATACTAGCTAAGTGGGTCAAGGCTTGTCATAAATCCATAAAGACATCTATAGGATCACTGTGAGGCTGCAGAGCTTGGTAGGCAAGCAGCTAGCTGAAGCAGAGTTCTTGGTGGAAGTGCAGCTGTCAGGCTTCAAGCTGGAACATAGGTATGTAAAATACTAATTGTAATTCAAGCCCATTGGATTATCTAGATGTTAAGTGAATGATCACAATGATACTAATTGCCACTAATATTAAGAAAATGAAGATGTAAATGTATGCCCACCATAGTGTGAGCAGTATAAGAAGATACGTACATTAGGTATTGATGAATTGTTGTAAAATAAAGAATTTAGAATGAAAGAGAAAAAAAAGGGATAATAAGAGATAAAGAATAAAATAATGATACTGTTCAATTACGTAGAAAAATGAATGACACTGTGGGGGTTATTTACGAAAGGCAAGTGCACTTGGAAGTGCAGTCGCTGTAAATCTGAGGGGTAGATCTGAAATGAGGGGAAGCTCTGCTGATTTTATCATCCAATCATGTGCAAGCTAAAATGCTGTTTTTTATTTTCCTTGCATGTCCCCCTCGGTTCTACAGCGACTGCACTTCAAGTGCACTTGTAGTGCAAAGTGGATTTGCCTTTCGTAAATAACCCCTTGTATGTGCATAAAAAGAAAGACCCACTTTGATTTAAACAGATGACGCTGAAAATAGTGATGAGTGTAAATAGCTCTACTATATTCATGGCATGAATGATTATTATGGAAATAGACTGATGGAAAAGCTTAGAATGTAAAAAAATCACTGTACTTAATTTCCAAACACTAGAAACTAACTGGGGCCAGCCACGGAGGGAAGAAACTTGACAAAGAATGCTTCTTGTATTGTCTTAGTGTCTTAAAAAATGGTGTGTATAATGGCAGTGCTGTGGGGGAGGAAGAGACCCGAGAACACTGCATGGTGGGCACACAGCAGGGGCTTGAGCAGCAGGGAGAATCGCATGTGGACAGAGCCGTTGATCAGTGCGGCAGGTGGGCGAATTTACTGCAACTGATCTTCTGTGTGGCTCTCCCTGCAACAGCTGGGAGAGGAGGGAGGAGGAGATGCCGGCTTTCAGCTGCTGTAGGGAGAGCCACACAGGAGATCGGTTCTGGTAATTTCTCCCACTGGCTGCACTGATCACCCTCTCTGTCCACAGGCAGCGCCCCTCTCAATGCTGCACCCGAGGCACATGCCCCCTTCCTTAGTTTTGGGGTCTTATTTAGATGGAACTTGTCCTGACAAAACCTTTTTATGGTTAATGACCTTACAAACCAATCAGATCTTTGAATAAGTTGAAGAGGTTGGGCCTTGTTGCTGGAGCAAAATTTAGCCCTTTCTGTAACAAGGACAGTTCTTTAGGCGAGAGCTTCCGTAAGGATATATTGCAGATCGTTAGTGTTTTTCTTTTCTTCTTTCTTCTTTTTTGCCCTTCCTCTTACCTCCTCTGCAGCCTCCAGCCTCCAGGTGACTCCAGGCCTGTGGGCTTCAGGGGAGGAAGAAACCCTGGCGTTCTGCTGGTACTGTTAATGAAGCCAGGGGCAGTAGGGCTAACTGATGGTTTAGTTCTTAGGGTCAATGATGTAGGCAAAGTAAGACCTATTGTCCCCTTTCTTACGTCTTGCGTGGGAAATGAAGATGTTTTGGAGACATGTGTCTTCTCTTTTTCGAGATGTGTCTCAGAGTCCAACAACATTTTTGTCCTTTAGGGGCAAAAGAAGAGTCAGTTCCTCAAAGGTTTTGTGGAGGTAGACTCTGATATTTTGCCTCATCCATCATTTGGGGGTCCGTGAACCTAGCATGATGATCTGGCCCTGCAGGGGGAGGGGGGTTGTCATGGACCCTGGTGCCTTGTCTTTATTTAGTTTAACATATACTGGTCTTGTGAATTTGTTGTCCTGTTGCCATCATTTCATGTTCTTAATTGTATAGCAATGAACCTTGGCCATGTATCAGAGCAACAAGTTACAGAGCAACACGTCTTTAGTAGGAGAGGAGGATTATCACTTGTGTTCTGCACGGGAGCCAGGAATTATGCTTCCCATGTTAAGCATTTAAGGGTTTACAGGCTATTTCACTGAGTTACTAAATGCAAGCACAGATCTTAAGATAATTTAAATACATGAGCCTTATAGCAGTAGTATGTTTTGGAGCTGTGTGCAGTGACAGCAAGTCAAACAAAAGCCATTAAATACATATATTTATCTGGTCATTGTGGCTTTCCATATTCATTGTTCTTCATTGTTCCTTTTACTTTCAATGAGATAATACAATGGCCATTATTCTGTATAGGCATTTTCACCAAAACTTCAAATGGAACTTAAGACTTCAAACAAAAGCATTGCTGGTAGGAAGGCTTTTATTGCAGAAGTGACTGTGTATGTCTTTAACGTATGTATTTTTCTAGTGGATGTCCACTGAGCTGTGCATGTGTAGCCTTGGGGTTAAAACCTGACTACAGGAAGTAAGTGGATGTCTTTAACCAAATAGGTGTCCCCACTAAAAGACTTATGTGGTCAGTAGGACAATAGAGAGGGTGAATCTACCCAATGGGGAAACAGACAGCGTTGATAACCTGATAGTCTCTAACACACCTTCCACTGAAAACTAAAATATAGTTTAGACTTGGCTTTAGACTTGGAGTGTAAGCTGGATACAGAGAACACAAGGAATTATGTAGCATTATTTTCTTTTACAAAAGGATTTATTAATATGCAATTAAACATATCAGGTCAGCAGTTAGATGGCTACATTGTGTAATAGGCAATCGTAAAGCAAAAAAACTAAAATAAATATAAAAAGGAAACGTATGCAGTAAGATTATGCAGGTTCCAAGTGTAACGTCCCAGGTAACAAAGAAAAAAGGGAAGTTCGAAAGTAGCTTTACAAGGTATCCAAGGGGTCACATGATACCTGCAAACAAGAATGTCCATGTGTAGAATCGAACTTATCTGAACAAAATCTTTTGTAATCGAGAGGCTCCCTATTGGGGAGAATGCAACGTGAGAAAAAAATAATAATAATAATAATATAGAAGGCAAAATGTCATTAATATAACCATATAGACCAGGGCAATACCTGGTAGCCTGATAGACATAAGAATTTAATGCATAGAGCATAACGGACAGAAGAAAAGAAAGGAAAAGGAAGGGAAACCCGATAAGAGAAAACAGAACAAGGAGAAAGGAAAAAAAAGGGGGGGGGGGAGTCCACGGGGTGTTCAGTGAAGGAGCATTAAATCGAGAGAAGCATACAGTATCTCACAAAAGTAAGTACACCCATAACATTTTTGTAAATATTTTATTATATCTTTTCATGTGACAACACTGAAGAAGTTACACTTTGCTACAATGTAAAGAAGTGGGTGTACAGCTTGTATAACAGTGTAAAACTGATGTCCCCTCAAAATAACTCAACACACAGCCATTAATGTCTAAACCTCTGGCAACAAAAGTAAGTACACTCCTAAGTGAAAATGTCCAAATTGGGCCCAATTAGCCACCCCCCGGTATCATATGACTTGTTGGTGTTACAAGGTTTTAGGTGTGAATGGGGGGAGTAGGTGGTGCTAAATTTGGTGCTTTTGCTCTCTCTCTCTCATACTGATCACTGGAAGTTCAACATGGCACCTCATGGCAAAGAACTCTCTTTGGATCTGAAAAAAAGACCTGTTGCTTTTCCATAAAGATGGCCTAGGCTATAAGAACATTACCAAGACTCTGAAACTGAGCATCAGCGCGGTGGCCAAGACCATATAGCGGTTTCACAGGACAGTTTCAACAGGCCTTGCCATGGTCGATCAAAGAAGTTGAGTGCATGTGCTCAGCGTCATATCCAGAGGTTGTCTTTGGGAAATAGACATATGAGTGCTGCCAGCATTGCTGCAGAGGTTGAAGGAGTCAGGGGTCAGCCTGTCAGCGCTCAGACCATACGCCGCATACTGCATCAAATAGGTCTGCATGGCTGCCGTCCCAGATGAAAGCCTCTTCTAAAGATGATGCACAAGAAAGCCCGCAAACAGTTTGCCGAAGACAAGCAGACTAAGAACATGGATTACTGGAACATGTCCTGTGGTCTGATGAGACGAAGATAAACCTATTTGGTTCAGATGGTGTCAAGCGTGTGTGGTGGCAACCAGGTGAGGAGTAGAAAGACAAGTGTGTCTTGCCTACAGTCAAGCATGGTGGTGGGAGTGTCATGGTCTGGGGCTGCATGAGTGCTGCCGACACTGGGGAGCTACAGTTCATTGAGGCAACCATGAATGCGCACATGTACTGTGACATACTGAAGCAGAGCATGATCCCCTCTCTTTGGAGACTGGGCCGCAGAGCAGTATTCCAACATGATGACGACCCCAAACACACCTCCAAGACAACCACTGCCTTGCTAAAGAAGCGGAGAGTAAAGGTGATGGCCTGGCCAAGCATGTCTCCAGACTTAAACCCTATTGAGCATCTGTGGGGCATCCTCAAAGGGAAGGTGGAGGAGCGCAAGGTCTCTATCATCCACCAGCTCCGTGATGTTGTCACGGAGGAGTGGAAGAGTACTCCAGTGGCAAACTGTGAATCTCTGGTGAATCCCATACCCAAGAGGGTTAAGGCAGTGCTGGAAAATAATGGCGGCCACACAAAATATTGACACTTTGGGCAAAATTTGAACATTTTCACTTAGGGGTGTACTCACTTTTGTTGCCATTAATGGCTGTATGTTGAGTTATTTTGAGGGGACAGAAAATTTACAGTTATACAAGCTGTACACTCACTAATTTACATTGTAGCAAAGTGTCATTTCTTCAGTGTTGTCACAAAAGATATAATAAAATATTTACAAAAATGTGAGGGGTGTACTCACTTTTGTGAGATACTGTACTGTCAAACAGGGAGGGCTGGGTATATGTAATCCACGGTTGCCAAGCTCTAAGAAGTTTGTCATGCGTATCCGAGAGGATGGCCGTCAACTTCTCATTCACCATGACATCGTTCATATGGTTTTCGACCGCCTCAAAGCAAACCGCAGGGGTTTTCCATGCCCTCGCAATGGTTAGTTTAGTTGCAGTAAAGAGATGTAGGGCCTGTTGCCGTTCCAGGCGTAGAATTTCAACAATTGGTTTGCCAGTAAGGGCTTCATAGGGGTCCCTTTTGAGGTTAACATGAAATAAGTTACGCAGAAGGGTATAGACTCAGAGGGGGGAGTAAGTTGGGATAAAACAAGCCAATCTAGCCGGCATATAATATCACCTATACAGCACTTTATAGGCGTTCTCCAATATAAGAACATTTCTCAAACACTTGGAAAGGGCTATAGTCTAGGGCTACTTTCACACTGAGGTTTTTTTCAGGCGTTTTAGCACTAGAAATAGCGCCTAGAAAAACGCCTCCCAGTGTGAAAGCTGCTTTCACACTGGGACGGTGCGCTTGCGGGACGTTAGAAAAGGTGTGCTTTCAGTGT
Organism: Aquarana catesbeiana; assembly: GCF_042186555.1. Taxonomy (NCBI): domain Eukaryota; kingdom Metazoa; phylum Chordata; class Amphibia; order Anura; family Ranidae; genus Aquarana; species Aquarana catesbeiana. The sequence continues at coordinate 117,726,607 of NC_133336.1, forward strand.
GAAAGTAGCCATATTCTGCCAGTCCTCAGATTCTAACTGCCTCCCCAGTTCTTTTTCCCATCGGAAATGATAGGGTCTTAATGGAGGCTTTTTTGCAGAAATTATAGATAAATATATCAACGAGTGGGGTCTGGCTCTACATAGGCTCTCAAAAGGGGTCAGAGTATATGGGGTAGGGTGGGATTTAATGAGTTATGGAAAAAAATGCCTAAGTTGTAGGTAGCTATAGTGTTCTCGTAAGGGAATATTATGAGAGTGCAAAGCGTCAAATGTCAGTATCCTAGTAGGGGTAAACAGGGAGTGAATGTCCGTGAATCCGTTCGCAGTCCACCAGGAAAATTGGGCTGGATTTTCGCAACCTAGAGGGAATAATTAGCAATGTCCCATAATCGTACAGAGTGGGCTTAACATGGCCCTACTGTGGCCAGGCGATGGATAGGAGGGAGCCAGGGTAGGGAAGAGACTAGTATAGGATCAGAGTCGACAAGATTAATTGTGGTCTATAGCAGTAGTTGGTATGTTTCATGGAGGTGGGATAGCGGAGCTATGTTCTCTGCGGTATAGTAGGTTTGTAAGTTAGGGACCGAAAGGCCGCCACTGATCCTTCGGGCGTACAAAACCTGTTTACTGATTTTAGGACAGGTGGATTCCCAGATAAACTTCAAAAGCTTACATTGATGTATACAAAAAATATGTGGAGGTACTGAAATTGGCAAGACTTTAAACAAATTAAGTAATTTCGGAAGATAAGACATGCGAATTGCAGTTATTCTACCGAACCAGGACAGTGGTAAGTGGGACCAGGAGGACAACATGTCAGACAATCTTTTGAACAAGGGTGAAAAACTGACCTGGTACAATCCTGCATATGATGAGGTGAGACGGATTCCCAATAGGACAAGGAGGAGAGCCAATGAAATGGAAAGGCTGTTTTGAGATCTGTTAATACTGGAAGAGAGAGTTTGACCGACAGTGCTTTAGATTTGGAAGGGTTGACACAATATCCAGGAGGAGGTTAAAGTTAGCAAAATATCGTCTGCGAATAAGGATATTTTATGAGAAGAGCCCACAACGTCAATACCTTTTATATCTGGATGAGAGCAGACTGCCTCCGCAAATGGTTCCAGAGCCAGAATAAGAGTGGTGAGAGTGGGCAACCTTGACAGGTATGTAGAATTATTTTCAGAAATGCAGTTCTGATCCAATTTAATTCGGTGCCGTTCAAAAAATACCTGCTTACTGAATTTTTGAGCATGTAGCTTTTAGTGATGCAATTTATCACACCAGAAACAATCATAGCCAAAGCAAGTTTATTACATCTGAAGAGCTAACCCTTACCCAACCCTTTAACCAAAACGTAATAATAAATCTGCCTCTAAATTGTACCTGCTAACTCCAGACTTGAAGCTACTCACCTTAACACCAGTAATCAATTATCAAACCCAATGCCAATGTGGCAGTAAATAATGAATAATGCAGACTGCTAGGTGTATACTAGCACAGCATGCTTCAGTTTGAACTATATCTCTCAGAAAAGCCCATTCCTGCATTATTTTGAGCTGTATTTGTGTTTTTTTATTGGGTTTCTAACTGCACACGACTGATGTCTGCATGACACGCTTGTATATTTGTTTGTGTATCAGATGCACCAAGCAGTTCATTGAAGTTTAATGGTAACACATTTAAAATGGAAATTTAGGGCCAATGCACAGCCATAAATATTTGGTTGATAGTTTTGTGGTTCAACAGTCAATAAATGCCAAGCATGACTTGATATATGTACAAACGCTGGTGTGTAAATATTTTAGCAGGCACAATTTTAGATTATTTTCACAGTCTGTTCTTAAGACATTGATGTAGATCTTGCAAGCACTTGTGTCCAAGTGACTACTACTAAAGGCAGAGTCTACTTTTATTTTGACGACTTTACCAATCCCAGTAATATAAGAAGTATCCTTATAGCATCTGCATTCTTTTACCCTTACCCGTGCATTCAAAATGAATCTGCTATTGCTATGAAGTTCATGAACTGAAGCTCCCAGATGGTGCAAAATAGTTCCTCAAGGTAAAGCTCTCAGGTATCATAAAACGTGCAGCACCTCCACCGTATATATAGATGGTCGCTCAACTTACAAGCATGACCCCTGAACCAACAGGACGGCCAAACAAGTATTCCCTTATCTGGATCTAAAAGTCTCCTTATGGCCGATATGGATCCAGGAGAGCGGTTCCTCCATAACAGTAGCGGCCTATGAAAGCAAATAGAAAGAATATAGTCCTGTCTGCTAGATAATCATTTATTAAATAATGCAAAAACACTTACAAGTCCGGCACTTATCTCAAGCGCAAATAACGAGCGCTCTGTATGTACATCTCAAACCAAAAAGATAGCCATGCGTAGCTCCTCCTACTTCATCTTTTGCTCTGGTCAGTACTATACAGTCATCAACATGGCATTTTCAGTTCCTCTAGCTGAAAGCTTGCATATTGCCTTTTTTAACCATAGGCCTCTTTTGCCACTCCATTGCAGTCTTTTTCCTAATGGCTTTATCTTTAATAGCAGGGTCATCCATATTATATTTAAGTGGTAAGCCTTTGTAATTTTTCTAATAGTTTGTGTCACATAGGTCCATTTTATTTTGCAGGACTGTTTTTTCAGCATGCTCTAAAAACATGTGTTCGTATTGGTGCACTTAACAGTAATCCAGCCACTAAGACTGAGTGAATCAACTACAAACTATTTACACATACACCTTTTGAAACTTTATGCTGGACTTGGGGATAATTTATTATTCCATTTACTTGTGGTCAAGCAGCAAATGGTTTTCTTTTATTGCGTGTTTTACTTTTTCATATATATATCCTGCTGTTTGTTTGTAGCTGGAACTCCAGAAGACAAGATGCGGTTGTTCTTGATCTATTACATCACGTCTGCACAGCCCCCATCAGAGGTACTGCCAGTACTATACTTTGCTGAAAATATTTCCAATACATTCATGAATGAATTATGAATTGTTTTATAGTGTCACAGTCTAGAATAAAAAGGAAGCTTCTGTGCAAATGGAAATCTACCAAGGATACAGATGATTCCTCTAAGTAATCCTTTACTGAAAGAAATATGGGAACTTCTATTCTTTACCTCCTTCTACAATTGCACTACAGTTAGAGGGTGGCATTGAATTAAATACCAGACTGGTTTTACAGTGAGGCTCCATGCACATCTACATGTTCCCATAACATGTAAAAAACTGGTGTTGCGCTTGTGGTTTCATTAATCATTAACAGCACCCCACACGTTATTGGAAGCAAACACGCGTTTTGCCATGTGCAAAAATGCATAGTGAAAACGAGTAAGCCACAACATGCCAAAATTAGCTACTTCAATCAATGGGCTGCCCTATGCACGTTGCAGGAAAAATGCACTAAAAATGTATGCTCCCACTACACTGCCGGTGAATGGGAGCTGAAAGTGAAATTGGTGTGTTTTAACCACTTGCTTATTGGGCACCTAAACCACCCTCCTGCCTAGACCAATTTTCAGTTTTTAGCGCTGTCGCACTTTGATTGACAATTGGTGCAGTCATGCAACACTACCCAAATTAAATTTTTTCACACAAATAGAGCTTTCTTTTAGTGGTATTTAATCACTGCTGGGGTTATTATTTTTTGCTAAACAAAAAGACGGAAAATTTTGAAAAAAAAAACTATTTTCATAGTCTGTTATAAAATTTTGCAAACAGGTAATTTTTCTCCTTCATTGATATGCACTGATGAGGCTGCACTGATGGGCACTGATAGACTGCACTGATAGGCACAGATAAGGCGGCACTGATGGGCAGCAGTGATAAGTGTCACTGATAGGTGGCACTGATAGGCAGCACTGGTGATGAGGCACTGATAGGTGGCACTGTGGGCACTGATTGGCACTGTTGTGCACTGGTAAGTGGCACAGATGAGGCAGCAGCTGCTCTCCTTGAATCAGGACCGATGTCCCTCTGACAGCCACCGGTGATTAGCTTTCTTTTTTTCTCCTCATGCTATCCTAGCGTGAGGAGAAAAAATTGCCAATTACTGGCTCTGTTTACATCACATGATCAGCCATCATTGGCTGACAGCTGATCATGTGGTAAGGGGTGGGGATCGACCCCTTACTCTGATCTGTGATCAGCCGAATCTCATTGACTCGCTGATCACAGAGCGTGCCGCGCGCACCCTGCAGGGGGTGCGAAGGCCGCTCGAGCACGGGAGGACGTCATATGACGGCCCCCTGGCAAAGTAGGTCCGCACTGTAGTCATCATTCGGCTATAGCGTGGACAGGAAGTGGTTACATTTTGAAAAGAGAGGTGCAGATTCAAAGCTGACTTGGGTTATGTAAGTAAGAGGTAAACACATTGGAGCAGGGCCCTCTGAGTCCCCTTGTACCAAATTGTAATGTAACTGTAATGTCTGCCTTCATTCTGTTAAGCGCTGCGCAAACTGTTGGTGCTATACAAATCTTAGATAATAATAATACAGTAAAACCTTGGTTTGAGAGTAGTTTGGTTTGAGAGCGTTTTGCAAGACAAGCAAAATTTTTTCATTCATTTTGACTAGATATACAAGTAGCGTCAAGTCACAACTGAGTATCAAAGAGAAGAGAGGTGCCTCTAAGAATGGCAATATGGTTACATTTAATGAAGGTACACCATTTAGCAACTCACATGGTTGATGATTAAAACGGGCACATCTAAGTGTGCAGGCATCTTGGGTAAAGCTACCACATAGATCATCCTCCACACCACCATCAATGTCATCCTTTCCATGCTGTGCTCCACGAGCGCTTCAAGCCTCACTTTCAGATCACTCTACTGCAGGGTAGTCTTCCCGGTCACGATCGCAGATTGACAGCGATGACAGCTGGCGGTGCGGGGGATGGTCTTTGTGGACAGCTTTATCCAAGATGCCTGCATACTTAGATGTGCCAGTTCTAATCAGATCTAATTCCAGAAGATATACGATTACCTTATATATCTCATTCTTTAATGAGACTCATTGTTCATGGTTATATAGCTTAATTCATCAATTGAATTATGTTTTTATATCTTCATCTGATCATTGTTATCCTGGAATACCTTTTTTAGATGGTATAAAATGAGTGTTATCTTGCATGTCTTCTCCGCTTTTTCGTATTTTTTTTTTTTTTTTTTTGTTTTTCCTTTGAAACTCTAATAGAATACTTTTGCTTTAATATGAGCCCAGCTGTAATTTATGGATTTCAATTGTAGCGGAGGGTTTGGAGAGCAGAAGGACTCTTGTTGATGTACGTTTCATGTTATTTCTTATATCCCCCTGTATCAGACTGACCTGGATCAGTATAAGAAGGCACTTGAGGATGCGGGATGCAATTTGGCACCTTTAAATTACATCAAACAGTGGAAGTAAGCTGTACAGTTTTTTATGCATTCTGTAGTTACCATTAACCAAAGTACTGCAGTTTTTTGTTATTACAGTAACATGGTCTGTTCATTTTTTTTTTTCTTTGAATTAGAGCATTTGCAAAGATGGCATCAGCACCAGCAAACTATGGTCTTTCTGCAACTAAATCCAAAGGGTAAGAAATGTACTTGTGTTGTTAGCATGTATTTTACTAGTTGGAGTTCATTAAATGAAATGTCCTAACTTTCATAATTTGTAATAATGTTTTGTAGGGGCAAAATGGTACGAAGTAAAATAGAACAGAGAATGTTCACATTCAGTGGTCACTTCCTTTACCACAATATTGTATATTTTGATAATATATTGCTCATTTTACAACAATAACAGTATTATAGGAATTCAGTCAACATTTTTTCTTTCCTTATTTGCAACAAGTGCAGACATTGCATACGTTCAGGGGTTGTGTCTGTCTGTTACACGTTGACAGTTCTTAAAGTGGTTCTAAAGTCAGAAGGTGTTTTATCTTAATGCATTCTATGCATTAAGATAAAAAAAACCTTCTGTGTGCAGCAGCCACCCCCCCAATATGTACCTGAGCCCCATCTCGATCCAGCAATGTTGCACGAGAGTCTTGGCTGCCCGAGACTCCCCTGATCATTGGCTGAGACAGCAGCAGAGCCACTGCTGTCAATCAAAGTCAGTGAGCCAATGAGGAGAGAGGGGGCGGGGCTAAGCCATGGCTCCATGTCTGAATGGGACACACAGAGCAGCGACTCAGCTCAGGTGCCCCCATAGCAAGCTGCTTGCTGTGGGGGCAGGAGGGAAGGGCCAGGAGTGCAAGCAAGGATCTGGCCTGCTCTGTACAAAACCACTGCACAGAGCAGGTAAGTATAACATGTTTGTTATTTTTAAACAACAAAAAACAAGACTTTAATATCACTTTGAAGAACAACTTCAATCCATATAACACATGTAATTGTTACATAAGTCAATTTGTCAAATAGAGTTATAACAAAAAAGTGACTTTCTATTTAAGCTTGCAGCATCTGATATTCTAAAATTGCCCAATAAAAATGTTCCTTTGCGTTGTGCATTGTGTACAGAATGGCCCAGGGATGCATTTATCTGTCAATGTGAAAGGCCTTTTCCAGAAGTTATTAATTTATTACAAAATTACAATTGATCCTATCATCATTATAGCAGATAGATACTCCAACCAAGCTTTCTTGAAGTAGAAAGTGACTAGAACGCACATGTTGGACAACTGCTTTACATTAATTTCTGCAATTCATTTTTCTAAAAATCCTTGCACTGTATAGAGTGGGTTGTTTTCACTCAACAAAAGTAGGGGTATACTGTAGTACCAGTCCTCCCCATGATAGTGATACACCCCACAATGATCACACTTATATATGATAATAGGCCACTCAACATTCATGGATTTTTACATATCATTATGCTAGTCTGTCACTGCTCCATAGAACTAAAAGCAAGGGAAGTTGTGAGGGTGCAGTATATTGGGGATCATCAAACCTTAACAGCATTCTTCCTCATTATAATTAGCAGCACACAAAAAAGAGGCCTTGTCAGAAGCCTCCACAACGTCATTCAATGCATTGGGTCTCTCAGATATCTATTACGTGACTAGCGGCATCCTTGTTTCGGGGCAATGGCAGCATTCGTTTTGATTTGCTGCTGTAGTTCTACTAAGGACTCTGTAAATCTGACAACATAATTATGGGAATAAAGAAGGTAGCACAAGACACACAGGAAAGGGTCTCAGGAGCTGTACTTCATAATCACCCTTGCAAGGCAGAATGTATAGATCATCGCACAACATGACATTGCCATAGCAACAATATCTTTATGGTTAAATTTACATAAGATAGATTTAATGCGGTAATTAAATAACACAAATGTAAAGTCTTTTCCCGGTATTTAATGTTGTCACTATAGAATGAAGTACATTTTTGTTGCTAGGGATATGAATACTAAGACAATAGCATTCATTTTTCCCACAATTAAAATTCTACTCATGTTCATAATTACTGTAAAAATACAATAAAACACAATAAGTTTTTAATTGCTTTCATATTAAAAGAAACATTTTCATTTTACCCAGTTCTGACCCTGCTTATGAATTAGTATCTTATAAAGGAATGAAGTTTATTCACATAAAGTTAAAAGATGGGTTCAATAAAAATACAAATGAATGTGTATATATAGCATATCATTTATCAATGGTGTCCAAAAATATAGATGGTTTGATCCCAACATGCTTCGCCAGGAATGGCTTCTTCAGGGATTTTACAAATCACCACTTTTCACAAAACTCAAAAAGATCATCAGAGAGTCACCGAGTACATCCACAACTATGTGGGAGGGAAGCTCTGTGTGACCACAGGGGACACAAGCGGACCATTTCAAATTATGATATTAACAAAGAGTACTGCAGGGGCGCCAGATCAAGCTGCGGTAACCATTGTTTGATATTAGCATAAAACAGCCACTAAAGCCGTGATATAAAAGGCGCAGTGGTCACCCTCACATTCCAGCCATTTGTCTGCATCCAGCCAGTGCCATTAGACGCCGATCGAGTTGGAGATATAAGAGGCTGGCATTTCCAGCGTGTCAGCTGCTGGAATATAAGGGCGACCACTGCGGCTTCTTATCCTGGCTTTAGTTAACCTAATCAGCTATTTCTCTTGAGATTTATTTTACTGCTACCTTATTGCTTTTCTAGTTGCACTGTGTAGTACATTGAACTTGAACAGTAGTGTCTGTATCAATGGATTATTCCTGATTAACATTATTTGGTGCACATGGATTAAGTCTGTTGGAATTATTTATTTTGCTTGCCTGACGTCACCAGCCGGGAGCGGATGAATGGCTGGAATGTGAGGATGACTACTGAGGCTTCTTATCACAGCTTTTGTGGCTGTTTTATGAGAATATCAAATTATGGTTACCGCAGCTTGATCTTGCGCCCTTGCAGTACTTCTAGTTAATATTATAATTTGACATGGTCCACTTGTGTCCCCTGTGGTCGCACAGAGCTTCCCTCCCACATAGTTGTGGACTCACTCAGTCACTCTCTTTGATGGTCTTTTAGAGTTTTGTGAAAAGTGGTGGTCTGTAAATTCCCTGAAGAAGCCTTTCTTGGTGAAACATGTTGGTATCAAACACCACGCTTTGACCATCTATATTTTTGGACACCAGTGATCGATGATATGTATACATTCACAATGTATTTTTATTGAACCCATCTTTTAACCTAATTTGTTTTATATATAAAGTGGTTTTCTATGACTTGTGGCACCGCTATAATCCCACACAATACCAAGCTATCCAAGCTTAGTATCTTATAAAGTTTGACTGCAAAGGCTTTTATAGCTTGGTGCAGAATAAGAGACACAAAATAATAAATGTATTTTAAAATAATGTGTAGAATATTATAATATGTGGAAATCCTTCTCAATCCTCTTGCCACATTGCTGCCAGTGACCTGTTGTGACTTTCCACATGAAACTTAGTAGAGTGACCGAATCATTCTAATGGCTTTAAAGTGATTGTAAAGGCAATTGTGTACAACAGCCCCCCTAAAACTTACCTGTGGTCCATCTAAATCCAGCGATGTTGCAGGAGTGCCTTGGCTGCCCGGGATTCCCCTCCTCGTTGACTGAGAAAGCAGCGCAACGCAATTGACTCCTGCTGCTGTCAATCAAAGTAAGTCAGCCATTGAGGAGAGAAAGAGGGCGGTGTCGGGCTGCAGCTCCGTGTTTGAATGGACACAGGGAGCTTTGGCTCGATACTCGGGTGCCCCCATAGCAAGCTCCTTGCTGTGGGTGGGCACTCAACAGGAGGGACCTGAGAAGAGGAGGATTGAAGCTGCTCTGTGCAAATCCTCTAGGCTTCTTGCACACTGCAGCTTGAAAAAATCTCAATACAGCTTTTTTTTTTTTTCCTGAGCTAAAATACAGCCCATTGATTGTAAGCACTGTGCCTTCTTCAGTAAAAAAAAAAAAAAATCAATAATTTACGCCTCATGCGAGCAAATACGCGCGAATGCGCGCAAATGCCCATTTACATATAGCGCAGAAGAAGAACATGAAAATAAGTTGGCGCAAAAATGTGCAAACGCAAATACATACAAAAAAGAATGTCTGAAAAAGTAGATGCTCAAACAGGAGTATCATGTGCAAGAGGCCCTACACAGGGCAGGTAAGTATAACACGTTTGTTATTTTTTAACTAAAAAAAATAGACTTTACGATCACTTTAATTTGGAAAACCCATTTTATGTTTCCTACATAGTAGTTCTTCTGCAAGTTATACTACATAATGTCCTCTCCTCTTGCAACAGTCACCTGTATGTGACCTGTCGCTCTCCCAAAGTAGGCTTCAGCCCTCCTAGTAGTATTGTGACTTTCATATTCCATCCCAATTAGTGTTTCTATGCCATTCCATGGGAAGCTGGAAAAGCTGCCAAGGTTGGCATTTCACAGTTCCCTTCCACCACAGAGGATCTCTTGTCCTTCTACGCTCCCTCTACTGTCAGACAGATTACATAGACACATCCACAACCGAAGCCTTCAAAGCTACACACTGTTTATTCAGGTACAATGATGGTCTTCTCTGCAGCCTGTGCAGGGTGGAGGATCTGGCACAGAGGATGCATCTCTTTATACCCTGCCTTCTTTTTTCTACTTCCAGGCTGCTCTCCAGAGTCATGAATACGGGGTCACAGTTTGTCATGGAGGGGGTGAAAAACTTGGTCTTAAAGCAGCAGGTAAACAGACTATGGAGCAGGCTTTATTTTGACAAGTGTAAACTACAATCTCATCCACCACTGACGAGAGTGTAATTGAGCTGCATGTGCTGAGTGACTGCAGATAGGGTTTAATGTAAATTTAGCCCTGTCTTCAGCATGTCATTATACTGTGGTGCACCACATATACACAGCTGTGTGGCCGTCCAGTCCTGCACAGAACACACAGCCTGCATTCAGTTTAATGGTAATTGCATTGATACTAATGTTGCCATTCCACCGTTGAATTCTGTACTGCTGAAACTCTTTGTGTTCCCATCCATCACATCTACATATGGGTTAATGCAGCTGCCTTCCTATCCTGCCCAGTTCCCCTATCCTGTTTGTTTTGGCTGCTCAAAACAAGAAGCTTTGTGAATGTGTTTGGACATTTGATACACGCACTGGGTACAGAACCTTCTGTCACATCTCCCGCTGTGCGCTTAGTAAATGTGTCTGCTCTTCCCAGAATGTCAGCTGCAAGATGTGAATATATAGAGTTAGTAAAGTGTGTGTCTATGGAAATTTAAATTAGAGCTTCACCATATTGTATTTATTTACGCCAAACATAATACTACAGACATCAGTCATCAATATAAGATTAAGCCATGGGACAAGACTGGACTCCCTACATTTCTCAGCTCCAAGCCAGAAGTTTGAGACTCTTGACAGCAAATACAGGCAGATTCTAGCTTCCCAGCTGTGATGAAGTTGTAAATGCTGGCATGGATGCTCTGACATAATAATATTGATAACACTGTTTAAGCTACATAGAACTTCACAGCAGCCTTAATATGCCTTGCATGTGTGTGCTTAACTGCTACACTTGTCAAATGACATGAACTGTAATCTAGTTAAAATAATATGCACTTTGATTTAAACCATAAAGTTTTGGGCATCTCTCTGGGTTGAAGTAAAATAATTTTAAAATTAGGCTGGGTTTTACCCATGCAGGGCAAAGCACATTTTTTTTTTTAAGTTTTTTTTTTTTAATATCATTTTTTTTTTTTTTTATATATATATTTTTACATAAATGTATAACTCCAGCATCCAGCAAAAACTTTTTGCTGAGTTTAGGATAGATTTAGAAGGATTACAATATGGTTTTTATTGGTCCATATCATGGAGTCCACTGAACTTCTTGTTCCAGAGACACAACAGTATGTAAGAGGAAATGCCTACAAACGGGGGGAAAATCCCCTGTAAGTCAGTTGTCACCAAACAAGTATACTCCGTTACTGCTCAGCAACTGTTGTCAAGTTGTTACTCCATGTGGTGATTTTCTTTTTGTGTTGAGCCCTGATAAAAAGGGAATTTTGTTGCCCTGAAAATACGTTGGCTGTTTTTGTATGACTTTATATGACCAGCAATTAAAATTATCTTGGGCTCATTTTTCAGGTTTTGGTCTGGTGCTCCTTTCTTTATTTTTATGGTTTGAGCAAACGTTGGGTGCCCTTGCTGTGTGGGAGCTGTCTTGCCAGAGCTATTAGGCTTGTTAGAAGTGTTCCTTCATCTCACCTAGGTCTCACTTAGGTCACCTCAGCTAGGACACAAGCATCAATAAAGACCTGAATGTGAGGGGGTATAACCCCACTCCATACTATAAAAATGTATGACTGAAGTTATACTTTAGCTGATGCATTCACATACTGTATATACTATGTTTCCCTTTAAAGCTTTGTGGTTACATTGGATAGTGACAAATCTCTCTATATATTTATTTTGCCCCTGTTCATACCTGTCAGTCTTTGTCTTTGTAGAACCTGCCAGTCACCCGCATTCTTGATAGCCTAATGGAGGTGAAATCCAACCCGGTAAGTAACAGTTAGATTTACAGTATTGGTCAATTAGTACCTTGGCCTTTCCCGTATGTAATCTACAGTTACAGAAAAGCATGTAACACTGAAATACTAAATAAAGCAAGATCAAAGTATTCCAGACAACAGGTTATAATTTACTTAGTAAAATCTGAGGGTTTTTTTTATATTTATAACCTCAAAGTAGGCATATAACTTTTGCAGCTGTTTTGCCAGCCTTAGGGCTACGTTATTACCTCCCATTTCCAAGCATCATAAATATATTAAAGTGTTTCTGGATCACTCTGTTCCTACCAGTTGTTTTTATTTTCCTTTTCGTATATTTGTGTTTTTGTTATTGGTGGTTTTATTTTATTTGCTCCCAGCTGCAAGTTAAAAAAGGAATTAGAAAAAATGTGTTTTGGAAATGACTCTGGCCCCAACCGGACGCCCTCCTTAAAGTTGCTTCCATTGCCAGGAGCTCATAAACTGATGGCTCTGGGGGCCATGTGTTTGTATACAAAGCTTGATCTCCATGTACTTGTCTAACCTACATCCAGAGCCAAACTGTGTTTGATCACTTTTTTACTTAAACTTAATAGTATTTCATATTACAATTAAAGTTTGAAATTGGTTCTTTATAAAGTGAACACCTTTTGTAAATGGATCTGGAGAGCAATATGTGAAAATATGTACAGTATGCTAGGGACAAGTGAACTATGAAAATAATATTTTTGATGCTTCCTGTCTGGCTGTAGTTTTCTATTGTGCCTTGTTCACCACTCTACTATTATTTAATTTCCATATGTGTCAGTAGAGCAACCCAAAACCTTTGGAAGGTTGAAGTGATCAAAATTATGACTTTACATACCCATAGAAAGCAAAGCTGATGTCTAAAAATGCTGCAGACTACAGTGCCTTGAAAAAGTATTCATACCTCTTGAAATTTTCTACACTTTGTCATGTTACAACCACAAACGTAAATGTATTCTTTTTGGATTTTATGTGATAGACCAACACAATGTGGCACATAATTGTGAAGTGGAAGGAAAATTATAAAATGGTTTTCAAGTAAATATATGAAAGGTGTAGCGTGTATTTGTATTGAGCCCCCTTTACTCTGATACCCCTAACTAAAATCTAGTGGAACCATTTGCCTTCAGAAATCACCTAATTAGTAAATAGAGCCCATCTGTGTGTAATTTAATCTCCATATAAATACAGCTGTTCTGTAAAGCCCTCAGAGATTTGCTAGAGTGAACAAACAGCATCATGAAGGCCGAGGAACACACCAGACAGGTCACAGAGCACTGTTCAATCCATCATCCAAAAATGGAAAGATTATGGTACAACTGAACTCCTACCAAAACATGCCCGTCCACCTAAACTGACAGGCCGGGCAAGGAGAGCATTAATCAGCGAAGCAACCAAGAGGCCCATGGTAACTCAGGAGGAGCTGCAAAGATCCACAGCTCAGGTGGGAGAGTCTGTCCACAGGACAACTATTAGACAACAATATTAGTCACAAATCTGGCCTTTATGGAAGAGTGGCAAGAAGAAAGCCATTGTTGAAAGAAAACCATAAGAAGTCCCGTTTACCGCTTGCGAGAAGCCATGTTAGGGGATACAGCAAATGTGGAAGAAGGTCCTCTAGTCAGATGAGACCGAAATCAAACTTTTTAGCCTAAAAGCAAAACGCTATGTGTGTCGGAAAACTAACACTCACTGCACATCACCCTGAACAGACCATCCCCACCGTGAAACATGGTGGTGGCAACATCATTTTGTGGGTATGCTTTTTTAAGCGGGGACAGGGAAGCTGGTGAGAGTTGATGGGAAGATGGATGAAGTCAAATACAGGACAATCTTAGAAGAAAACCTGTTGGAGTCTGCAAAAGACTTGAGACTGGGGTGGAGGTTCATCTTCCAGCAGGACAACAACCCTAAACATACAGCCAGAGCTACAATGGAATGGTTTAGATCAAAGCATATTCATGTGTTAGAATGACCCAGTCAAAGTCCAGACCTAAATACAATTGAGAATCTGTGGCAAGACTTGAAATCTGCTGTTCACAAACTCTCTCTATCCAATCTGACGGAGCTTGAGCTATTTTGCATAGAAGAATGGGCAGACAAATCACTCTCTAGATGTTCAAAGCTGGTAGAGAGACATACCCAAAAAGACTTGCAGCTGTAATTGCAGTGAAAGGTGGTTCTACAAAGTATTGACTCGGGGCTGAATACAAATGCAACGCCACACTTTTCACATATTTATTTGTAAAAAAAATTGAAAACTATCGTTTTCCTTCCACTTCACAATTATGTGCCACTTTGTGTTGGTCGATCACATAAAATCCCAATAAGATACATTTAAGTTTTTGGTTGTAACATGACAAAATGTGGAAAATTTCAAGGGGTATGAATAATTTTTCAAGGTACTGTAAAATGATTAAACATTTATGTACAAAATTTCTGCAGTACATTTCAAGTCGCAATGGTAAACAAATTAAATAGTAAATTAATGGTAAAAAAAATTATTTACCACTTTAGGTCCACCCTATAGCAGTTTTAATGCTACAGGGTGGTACCTGTGCTCCGCATCACGTATATATACATGATCTAACACTTTCTGGGGTGTGCATGCACATCGCCGGCAGCTCGCTTCCGCTGTGATTACACACTCACATTGCTCTCTCACATGGCATATGCATTCTTGCAACTACACCCCAAAACACATTCTGCTACTTTATATTATGACGATACCACATATGTGGGACTTTTTTACAGCCAGGCCACATACAGAGGCCCAACATGTAGGGAGCATCGACAGGTGTTCTAGGAGCATAAATTACACATTTAATTTCTTGACTACCTATTACACTTTTGAAGGCCCTGGAGCACCAGGACAATGGAAACGCCTACAAAATGGCCCTATTTTGTAAAGCAAACACCCCAACACATAATCTAGGAGGCATAATGAGTCATTTGAACATGTAATTTTTTTCCACAAGTTTTTGGAAAATCTGAAAAGAAAATAAAAACGCGTTTTTGTTTTTTTACACAAAGTGGTCAATTTATAAGATATTTCTAACGCATAGCATGTACATAGCAAAAATTACACCCCAAAATACATTCTGCTACTCCTGCTGAGTAAGGCGATACCACATGTGTGAGACTTTTACACAGCCTGGCCACATACAAAGGCTCAACATGCAGGGAGCACTATCAGTATGAGCACTGATATGGCATGGATGTGACACGGGTGAGCACTGATGAGGCACGGATGAGCACTGACGTTGTATGGTTGGGCACGGATGAGCACTGATGTGGCACAGATGAGAACTGATGTGATACGGATGAGTGCTAATGTGGCACAGATGAGCGCAGAAGTGGCACGGATGGGCACTGATGTGTCACGGTTGGGCATGTAGGAGGCATGGATGAGGCATGAATGAGCACTGATCAGTGCTGTGGGCACTTCAAATCCAGCCCACAGCGCTGTTGCATTGGCTCCTTCCTCTCCCCGCACGCTGTACCAATTGCGTGTGAGCTCAACTGGACATGCACCGGTTTGTTGACAAGTGATCGCTCCGTCATTGGACGGAGCGATCACGTGGTAAAGGGCCGCCATCATCAGCCCTTTACCTCGTTTTGTGATGCTCCAGGTCTGGGGGCTCCCGCAATCACAGCCGCTCCCTGGTGCGGGAAGCGCAAGTTCAGGAGGATGTCCCTGTACGTCCTCCCAGAACTAGCCGACTGCGCTGTAGCCGTCATTTTGGCTATGGCCCAGTCGACAAGTGGTTAAATAGGAGAAATAAGGAAAGCGCTATCACTAACAAAGGGTGCACTGATGGTTTTAGTAGGTAAATCTAAAATGAGTCAATCAGGAGAAACCCTGGAGGCTGTCAATAGAAAGAAAATCAAATTTCACTAAAGGTGAAACTAGTAGAAAATTAGGTCCTGCTATATCACTTCAGGCTGGCCCCTTTTGCAGGTATAGCTATGTAAAACATTACAAATACGTGCCCATGCTGTTTAAAATCCAGTAATACACTCTTTCACTCTGCACTTCACGTGCGCAGTTGAAGTATGTGTAGCTGCTGACTTAAAATTTTTTGCTGGGAAGGGCAGAACTCCTCTTTAATGTGGAATGTATGTTCCTTGCTGAAGAACATTATTTGTTATCAAGTTGTTATGACTAAAGTTTCACTTTAAGCCTATTGGCCACTTTATGAATTAGGCAAATACGCTTACATTGAGTCATTGAATTATTTTGTGGAATACAGGTTATTAAACAATTTATTAAATTTTATTATATATGCAGCACTTCACACAGTTCCCACCATTTAAAGAAGCTTACAGTCTCATGTCCCTTTCACTCATAGAAGCTCACAATCTAATGTCCTGGTTACTTAAAAGAACCACACAGTCAAAACACACTTGGGCCAGTCCAGAAGAAGACCAAGTGACCTACTAGGATTTCAGGATTCAACTTGTTGAAATAGATGAACTTATGACGGTTTTTCAACCCGACTAACTATTTAACTATGGATAGTGAGAGGAATCCAATGCAAACACAAGGTGAGAGTACTAACTGTGCTCTCAATGCAGATGTGAACAAGCAAGAATATGTGGTGTAACAGCAGCCCCACATGATTAAAGGGCTTGTATAGGTTCGAAAGACGCCAAGTGTATGACTCGGTCCCGCCCCCCCCTTGGCGGCCGTGTCATTGGATGTGATTGACAGCAGCGCGAGCCAATGGCTGCGCTGCTATCGATCTATCCATTTAATGGCCAGACTCAGTGGAGAAGAGGATGCCACAGGACGCACACAGCAGGTTGGGCTGGGGGGCCCATGACAGCGAGGTGTTTTTTCACCTTAATGCATAGAATGCATTAAGGTGAAAAAACACGAACCTTTACAACCCCTTTAAGTCTGTGAGTGGGTGAAACGCCTTAGGGGGTGTGGCTTGAGAGGAGACAGGCTGAAGCTGAATTGCTACACAATAGACCGGGTGGTCTCCCGATGTGGGCTTCCATGTTCTTTTAATGGACAGTGATAGCAGCAAAAATATATTCTATGTGTGTGTCTGTTAAAGTTCTCATTTATACAGGTCTTAATATAGTTAGTAGTTGACTGCAAACTACTACCACTACTGCTGTGTATTCATTTAATGTACTCATGTAGATTATGCTTTTCATCCTACAGGAAACAGATGACTACAGATATTTTGATCCCAAGATGTTGCGGGGAAATGACAGGTGACACTTGCATGCCTGTATATTTGTATAATAACGCACTATTTACGCCAACAGGTGCATCCGAGCACACGTTGTTTTTTTTTTTGTTTTGTTTTTTTGCAGTTGTCTAATAGCTAACTTTAAGGCCTCATGCACACTGGACGTTATAAAAAAGCCAGTAGCGTTAGCTGTAGAATGAGTTTTCCAGCGTTTTTTAGCTGTAGCGTTTTGTTTAGCTTTTTTTAACAAAACTATAATCCAACAAAAGCTTATGGCTCAAAAACGCTGATAAACGCAGAATAGCCACATTTTTTGGGGGTTTTTTTTGGCGTTTTTAAGCTTTTTTCAGAGTTAGAGCATTTTTTACAGCTGAAAAACTCCTCTCAAAACCCACTAGTTCTGGTGTTGTATCCCAGCCAGAAAATGCCCCTGCCAAAAACTGCTGATAAAAGCTATGTGTGTATGGACACATAAGATAACATGCTGGAGAGTTTATTGGCTGCAGAAAAAACATCTGAAGCCAAAAACAGCAGCTATAAAAACGTACAGTGTGCATGAGGCCGAAATGTACTCTAGAGAAGTTATTTAGGTAGGAAGCATGATAGCGCTTAAAGATTTTCCTAAAGAATGTCCTGTTGGATTAGATAAAAATAACTAAAAATATTACTGAATACCGAGTCTGAAACTTTTATAGTTTTGATCAACCATATAATATATAGGTAAATAGAAACTATTTGGATAGAAATATTGGAGCTGCCCTTGACAAAATGTGTTTAGGAGTATTTAAAAGTTACTCTAAGGCTCAGTTCACATATGAGCTGCATGCGGCTCACAGCAGGGGTCCGGTGCATGCTGATTCACTGTTTCAGGTCCGATTTCAGCCTGAATTTTGGGCTGAATTCGCACCTGAAACGGGCCAAAAGACGCACAAAACACATTGAACCCCCTGTGGAGATATGTGAACCAGCTCCATAGAGAGCCAGTCAAAATCTGCTATTGCAAATTGGATGCGGGATCCAATGGTGCAATGGTGTGAACCCAGCCTTAATCTAAGAGCTCAAGAACAAAAAATGCAGTATATTGCAGCTGTTTTTTAACCTGGTAATCTAGTTAGCAGCATATTTCCTACAGTGTCAACACTACTCTTGGGAACAGTAGTGATGTCATGCTAGGACAGGAAATGCATTAGGGCTACAGAACACCCCCTCTCCTCCTTTCTATAACCTAGTGAGGAAGTATGCGGAAAAGAACTTGGAACAAGGCTGATAACAGTGCAGCTTAGGCAGGAAGCACATAAAACATTCTGGTAGGACCAATAGGTGTCTCTTGCACTCATGAAACAGATCTAGCACATTTCTTTTACCTCTGTATTTACCAGATCAGATGGAGCTAGTAGAAGAGGTTCATGGTTTACATAATGTACATTTTAGGACTGTAAGCACTGAGGTTGTTATCCTCATCCTTGCTTCAAAACTTGGTAAATAACTGACCTGTAATACTTCTGCAGGTCAGGAGTCCCAACACTCTCATTGGGTGGGTGACTCTTTGCAGTGATATCAGAATCATTCAGACAATGATAGCAGGATCAGAGTGGCTGTAGCATACAATGGCTTTGAAGCCAGGATTAGCATGACAGTCCAAGAGCATAAATGTTCAAAACAAGTGATCAGTGACAGCTCTCTAAGTGACAGCTCTCAGATTTCTGTCTTGTCAGGTTCCCTTAAAGTGGACCATCAGTCATTAATTTAACTTTCCATCTATTGAATCTTCTGCCCTTGTTGTTTTAACTTAGGATAGTAAAACATTTTTTTTCTGCCAGTAAATCCCTTATACAGCCCACTTCCTGTTTCTTATCTGGTGAAAAGCCTAGGCTTCTGACATCATGCACAGCTCTCTCTCTCACTCTCCTGAGAGTTTGCCAGGAAGGGGGGAGGGATGAGTCAGAAGAGGGCCAATCAGAGCTGCAGGGCTGCTGAGCTGGAGGTGTGCCTCTGTGTGTAAATCCAGGAAGTGAAGAGGCAGCAGCTTCGGCTCCCACAGTTAAAATAATTGCAGCCAGACTCAGTGGAGGGAGATTTCTGCAGCTTATTTGGCAAGTATAGAATCACAGTATATATAAAATAATATGCAAAGTGGTTGGAGGGAAGCTTCAGAATGGCAAAGATGTTTTTATTACTCTTTAAGTAGCGTCTGTCTCATTAGAGTGAATCTGAAATATTCTCTTGATTAATACATACCTTTTTGTTTTGTAATAACAGTTCTGTACCAAGGAACAAGAACCCCTTTCAAGAGGTAAGCCAAGTAACACCTTATTCACAATATAAATATCTTAATTGACTGACAACCACTTATAGTTCCAAGACAGTTTTGCACATGTTGTGCCTACATTTTTTGGCAGATCTGTACTTCATAGGAAGTAATGCTTTCTATTTTTGTGTAATTGTTCTTCATAAGTATGTTTCTTAGCTCCTCTTACACTCACACTCTATAAAAATCAGTCCTGTGTCAAGTTCTTGCCAGAATCTTGCTGTAACTAATTTGTATCAGTTTCTGCAAAATGTCCACACACGTCACTGACTTCAACCATAACTACATACAGAGGAATTTTATTTGGTTCATGTGTAAAGAAGAACCCAATTTTAAACCTTTCTATCATTTTTATTGGCATAGCTTTTTAGGTGCCTACGTGTATGGTGTTAAAACTTGTCTCTGTTTCTTAATGGGAGGACTGCTTGATATACTAGCCAGCTATTTAAAAATGTGAAGTCCTGCCTCAGAGTAGTCTCCGCAAGGTACTCATCACTTAGCCAGAAAAAACCCTTTCTTTGCACCCCCACTGATCCTGGGTTTTACTAAGGGTTGAGGTGCTCAGATTGTAGGACTAACTCCGGGTACAGAAGAGACTTTTCTGGCTAACAAGAATAATTGCAATACAGCTAAATGGAGTTAATTTTTTTTTTGAATTGGAAATAAATGGGAGCCTTGTTGTGTCTGTGCATGCCTTTCTCCACCTTGCATTATGATGTCTAATACATTCAGCACATGTGTGCTGTTTTTTGGGAGCAAAAAGTTGTTGCTGGACATGCCTAGTTGTGACATACTGAGGAGGAGGAGGAGGAGTGACTACAGACAATTCCTATATCATTATTGTACATCATGGGACACAGAGCAGGCTATAAATCATGACTACCTGGGTTATTCACCACCTATAGGTAAATGGACACTGACAGAAAAAACAGACGGGAAGGCCCCCTGTATAACCCCTCCTACTCAGGAAGTGCCTCATTTTTTTCTCCAGTGACTGTAAGGTGATGGTCATTGAAGTGCTGCTCTCTGAAAATGTTTGTAAACCTTTACATATACCCACTTAGGGGCTGGCCTCACTTAAGTGGGTATATGTACCTGTTTATCTGCAGTCTTCTCTCCTTTACATCCGTACAAGTCCAGCATTTATAAAGCTTGTCTGAGCTTTCAAAAAGAAGGGTGGCGTAGAGCTGAAATCATACACTGAAGAGCTCAGAGGAAAACTCTGACAACTGATTGAACGCGCCCCCCACCCCACCCCCACACACAGCACACAGGAACAGAGCTGGGGCTGTCAATTAGCTGGAGTTTGTGTTTTGCAATAGATGCCCTGAGGGACCCTATCCAACAGATTTCTCATTTTGCACTGATATCTGTTCACATGCGCAGGATTCTTTGGTTAAAAACCTGATCTGCTGAGCTTCCCTGTAAAAAGTTACTGGCAGGATTTCCTTTTCATGGGGAATTGCCATTCTGGGATTACGTGGACAAACATATCTAAAAGATATCTAACAGTAAAAGATCTTTTGCCACTTAGGAAAAAGGGCACACGTCCAGCTTATAGAGGTGCAGCTACTTCCGGCTCCTCGTCTTCCAGGCAGGTAGTTTCTCTCTGGCGGCTGGGTCTAGGGCCTAGGGCAGAAGAGGTCCTGGCCAGCCAAGTCAGCCATACCAGAATCCAAGTTCTCTTCACTGTAAAGGGACGCCCTACTTGTTTGGATAGAAGGGAGGCTGCAGGCTTTTTCAGAATCCTGGCAGGACGTGATTGCAGACAGTTGGATACTTTCCACAATCTCTCAAGGCTCTCTTAAGGTCAAATGTACTTGTAGATCAGCAGAAGAGAGCACTATTTTTTTCAGGCACTTGATTGCTCAGAGGGTAATCAGGTTGGGTCCATTGATCGAAAGAGGCCAGTCACTTTATTTTTTTTTTTTTGTAACAGTTGAAGTTTATCAGGACAAGTACAGACTTACACGTGTAACAATTGGTAGGATAGTTAGCACATTACAATCTTAAATACGCAGACAACAACAGTACATAGGACATCTATTCACAGTCGTTATTTTATCTATATCATCCAATACACCTCAAATATTCCAGCATAGGCTATAACTGAAACCTGTATATAAATGTCAGAAACATAAACAGTATGGCCTGGCTCAATCTCTCACATAGAAAGTGATATGTACGGGGGGGACCAGAATCAGGACCCATAAAGAATAAGCACGTCACTATTCATCAAAAGGTAAGACTTCTATGCCCCATGTAGGTAAGGTGTTAGAGGGGGAGCCCAGCATTCACCACTGATCTCCATGCTGCCACAGTGGGAGAATCTGCTAATTTCCATTTTGAAAGGATCGTCTTTCTGGCATAATATGATGTATAAAATATAAACAGCTTTTGGTGTGTAGAGGCCTAGAGATTATCAGACAGTCTGATCCTCACTCATCGCCCTAGTCACCTATCTCCAGACAAAGACGGTGGTCTTCATAGGAGTGGTGATATTAGGATTCGATCGGGGGCCTCTGTAGACCAGGTTACTGAGCTCCGAATAGGACCCCAGCAGTGCCGCCTCCAGATTGACCGCCGGATTGGTATCAATTTGTTCAAACCACCACCTCACTGTTACCAGCACTGTGGCCCAGTAATACTTCTTGAAGTAGGACAGGGCCAGGCCACCCCCCCCCCCCCCCCATCAAGGGCAGTTGTAAGATGATTCTAGCCAGTCTGGGGTCCTTCCCAGAGAAAAGATGCAATGACCCGTTCTAACTTCTGAAAAAATGTATTAGGCACTGTCACTGGGATATTCCTGAAAATGTATAAAAACTTGTTAAGAGAGGACATCTTCACCATATTCACCCTACCCACCAGAGTGAGAGGCAAGGACTTCCAAATTCAAAATTTTTGTGTAAAGTGCTATAAGACTGGGTATAAGTTGTCCTTTAACCACTTGCCGACCGCCTAACGCAGATATACTGAATGCAGAATGGCACGGGCAGGCAAAATCACGTACCTGGTACGTGATTTTGCCTCCCGCGAGCGGGGGGCGCATCCCCCCTCTCCGGTGCCCGAGGAGGTCGGCATCATTACGGGAGCGATCTGTGCTGAGGGGGAGGCTACTAATTCGTGGCCACCCCCTCGCAATCGCTCCCAACGAATGAAAATCTTCCTCTGCTGCTGTAATGTAAACAGCGGCAGAGGAAGTGATGTCATCGCTCCTCGTGAAGCCTTTTCGTTCCGGCTTCCGAGGAGAGAAGACATCAAGTAAGTCTACACCAACACAACACTTACAGTAGAACACTCTAGGCACACTTATCACCCCCCTGTACCCCCTGTCACAGTGACACCAATAGCCCAATAGCAGTTTTTTTTTGTTTTTTTTCTGATTATTGCATTGGTGTCATTTTGTGACAGTTATAAGTGGTAGGGCAGTTAGTGTTAGGCCCATTTAGGTCTAGGGTACCCCCCTAACCCCCCCTACTAAAGTTTTAACCCTTTGATCACCCCCCGTCGCCAGTGTCACTAAGCGATCATTTTTCTGATCGCTGTATTAGTGTCACAGGTGATGCTAGTTAGGGAGGTAAGTATTTAGGTTCGCCGTCAGCGTTTTATAGCGTCAGGGACCCCCATATACTACCTAGTAAAGGTTTTAACCCCCTGATTGCCCCCTAGTTAACCCTTTCACCAGTGATCATCGTATAACTGTTACGGGTGACGCTGGTTAGTTAGTTTGTTTTTTATAGTTTCAGGGCACCCGCCGTTTATTACCTAATAAAGGTTTAACCTCCTGATCGCCCGGCGGTGATATAAGTTAAGTTTTAGGGTCAGATAGGGTCTGCGTCGCCCCAGGCAGCGTCAGGTTAGTGCCAGTACCGCTAACTCCAACGCACGCAGCATACACCTCCCTTAGTGGTATAGTATCTGAACGGATCAATATCTGATCCGATCAGATCTATACTAGCGTCCCCAGCTGTTTAGGGTTACCAAAAACGCAGTGTTAGCGGGATCAGCCCAGATACCTGCTAGCACCTGCGTTTAGCCCCTCCGCCCAGCCCAGCCCACCCAAGTGCAGTATCGATGGAGCACTGTCACTTACAAAACACTAAACACACATAACTGCAGCGTTCGCAGAGTCGGGCCTGATCCCTGTGATCGCTAACAGTTTCTTTGGTAGCGTTTTGATACAGTCGCTAACAGTCAGGAGCTTTTTTACCTGTGAGTCTCACTAGTGTACCACTAAATTTAGAGCCCAAAATGGCAAATCGAAGGTACACTAGTGAAGAGGCCTACACGTTTCTGAGCATGACAGATAGTGAAGAGTAAGTCACTTATCTGTCAGATTCAGGCTCAGAATACGATCCTGTAGACGACAGCGGCTCCATGACAGATAGCTCTGACGACGGAGTTGTGGTCCCTGCCAAGGTCAGGCGTACCAGACCCCGAACTACTTCTTCTGTCGTTGATGTGCAAGAACCGTAGGTCCCTCGTATGGAGCAGAGCAGTACTAGCGCCGCTATTCCTTCTGGTGAACTGGCAAGCACCAGCGGCCTAGTACACCCTGGTCGTAGTCAATCCAGCACTGCAGTATCACGTGGTGATGTGGTGAGTCCCATAAGTGCAGTTCAAGCTGGTGAGGTGGCAAGCACAAGTAGTGTCCCGCTGCCACCAAGAAGACAAACACAGGCCCGTCGTGCCCATAGTGCCCTTCCTGCTGCATTCGCCAATCCTAATTGGGAACCCACCACTTCTGCAGCACCTGTACTTCCCCCATTCACTGGCCAACCCGGCATTCAGGTGGAAACAGTTGAGTTTACGTCACTTGATTTTTATTCGCTGTTTTTCACCGAAGATCTCTATAGATCTATTGTGGACCAAAGCAATTTGTATGCTGGTCAACACATCGCCACTATTCCCCTGTCCAACCTTGCCAGAGATTGGAGACCAATTACGGTTTCGGAATTTTAGCTCTTTTTTGGCCTTTCCCTCAGCATGGTCATATCTAAAAAGAGTGAATTGCGGTCATATTGGTCCACTGACCCAATTCACCATATGCCCTTGTTCTCTGCCTCCATGACCAGGGCACGATACAAGCAGATCTTGCGGTTCATGCACTTCAATGACAATGAACTCTGTCGTCCTTGTGGAGACCCTGGATAAGATCGGCTCTACAAAATTCGGCCCCTCGTAAACCACTTCAACCAACGTTTTGCAGACTTGTTTACTCCCATCAAGTTGTCTGCGCTGATGAGTCCCTGATTAAGTTTTCTGGCCACTTGTCATTCAAACAGTACCTTCCCAGCAAGCGTGCCAGATACGGGGTCAAGATGTATAAGCTCTGTAACAGGGCCACAGGCTATACATGTAGTTTTATGGTTTACAAGGGAAAAGATAGCCACGTAGAGCCGACAAACTGCCCTGACTACATAGGAAGCGCTGGCAAGATTGTGCGGGACTTGGTGTCACCCTTATTCGGAAAGGGGTACCACTTATATGTGGACAATTATTACACGAGCGTGCCACTTTTTAGTCACTTGTTTGATCAGCAGATTGGAGCATAAAAATCGTGTAACCTAATCGCTGGAGCTTTCCCCAGCAGCTTGTAGATTTCCGTCTTAGGCTGGGGGAGAGAGCCTGCTTCAAGTGTAATAACTTGCTCGCTATGAAGTGGAGGGATAATAAGAATGTTTTCGTTCTTACCTCCCTTCATGCAGACACGACTGTCCAAATTACTACGGCGACTGGTGTTGTGGAGAAACCCTCTGTGTCCACGAATATACCCAAAATATGGGAGGGGTGGACCTCAACGACCAGTTGTTGGCGCCGTACCTAATTGCCTGTAAGGCCGGACGCTGGTACAAGAAAGTGTCTGTTTATTTATTTCAATTGGCTTTGCTGAACGCTCATGTGCTATACAGAGCTTCAGGACGGACTGGATCCTTCCTTAAATTCCAGGAAGAGATCATCAGAGCCCTTCTGTTTCCAGACGGTGCTCCACCTCACCTTCCCCAACCAAATGCAGTAAGCCGGCTGCATGAGAGTCATTTTCTTTATGTCCTCCCGAGTACCCCTACCCACCGAGCCCCCCAAAAAAGATGTCGTGTCTGCAGCAAGCGCAGATATAGGCGTGACACCCGCTATTATTGTCCCTCCTGTCCTGACAATCCTGGTCTTTGCATTGGTGAATGTTTTGAACGCTACCATACACTAGTTGAGTATTAGCGTAGGGTACAGCACTGCACAGACTAGGCACACTTTCACAGGATCTCCCAAGATGCCATCGCATTTTGAGAGACCCGAACCGGTTACAGTTACAAAAGTTACAGTTACAAAAAAAAGTGTAAAAGAAAAAAAAATATAAAATAAAAAAAAACAAAAACAGTTATTGTTTTATTGTTCTTTCTCTCTATTCTCTATTGTTCTGCTCTTTTTTACTGTATTCTATTCTGCAATGTTTTATTGTTATTATGTTTTATCATGTTTGCTTTATAGGTATGCAATTTTTTTATACTTTACTGTATACTGTGTTTTATTGTTAACCATTTTTTTGTTTTCAGGTACGCCATTCAGCTGCAGAGCGCATTTATTTATCTTGACAGCAACAGCGTTTGCTCCCACGATACATAAAGCCGTGACTCCAGCGCTTTTGGAGGTGATTTCACCACCACAGTTAAAAAAAAAAAAGAGCATATATGCCGAAGCATGGGAGCAGCAGGGGCGGAGGAGCGATTTGCTCCTACCTTTTGCGGGTGGATGCCCCCATGCTTCGGCATATATATATTTTAGGCACAGGTTGCGTTAAAAAATGTTTTATTTTTTACTATGTTTTTTTTGTATTTGCTTTGCAGGTATGGTAAGTCTTAATGTTATACTGTAATGTTACTTTGTTTTATTATTAACCATCATTTGCTTAGCAGGTACGCCATTCAGTTGCAGCGCGGATTTATTTATCTTGACAGCAACAGCGTTTGCTCCCACGATACATAAAGCCGTGACTCCAGCACTGTAGGAGGTGATTTCACCACCACAGTTAAAAAAAAGAGCATATATGCCGAAGCATGGGGGCAGCAGGGGCGGAGGAGCGATTTGCTTCTACCTTTTGGGGCGTTTGCCCCATTCTTCGACATATATAAACGGTGCATGTATATCCATCATTAGAAGTGGGTGGATGAAGGGAGGTATTCTAATGGTGGGCATACTCACCGATCAATCTCTTTTTTTCGTTCAGCCCACAGGCTGAATGAAAAAAAAGTTTACAATATATGCCCAACAAGGACGTTGCTGGACTTTGAGTGGTTATACAAGAATGATGCCTGCAGGTTTAGGTATCATCTTGGTATCATTCTTTTCAGCCAGCTGTCGGCTTTTATGTAAAAGCAATCCTAGCGGCTAATTAGCCTCTAGACTGCTTTTACAAGCAGTGGGAGGGAATGTCTCCCCCCCACCGTCTTCCATGTTTTTTTCTGGCTCTCCTGTCCCAACAGGGAACCTAAGAATGCAGCCGGTGATTCGGCCAGTTGACCATAGAGCTGATCAGAGACCAGAATGGCTCCAAACATCTCTATGGCCTAAGAAATCGGAAGCTACGAGCATTTTATGACTTAGATTTCGCCGGATGTAAACAGCGCCATTGGGAAAGCATTTTATCACACCGATCTTGGTGTGGTCAGATGCTTTGAGGGCAGAGGAGAGATCTAGGGTCTAATAGACCCCAATTTTTTCAAAAAAGAGTACCTGTCACTACCTATTGCTATCATAGGGGATATTTACATTCCCTGAGATAACAATAAAAATGATTTTAAAAAAATGAAAGGAACAGTTTAAAAATAAGATAATAAAGAAAAAAAAAAAAAAAAAAAAGCACCCCTGTCTCCCCCCCCCCCCCCTGCTCTCGCACAAAGGCGTCGGTCTGGCGTCAAATGTAAACAGCAATTGCACCATGCATGTGAGGTATCACCGCGAAGGTCAGATCAAGGGCAATAATTTTAGCAGTAGACCTCTGTAAACCTAAAGTGGTAACCTGTAAAGGCTTTTAAAAATGTATTTAGTTTGTCGCCACTGCACGTTTGTGCGTTTGTTTCGTATCCATGTACTCGGCCTAAGATCATCTTTTTTTATTACATCAAACATTTGGGCAATATAGTGTGTTTTAGTGCATTAAAATTTTAAAGTGTGTTTTTTCCCAAAAAAATGCGTTTGAAAAATCGCTGCGCAAATATTGTGTGAAAGAAAAAAAATTAAACACCCACCATTTTAATCTGTAGGGCATTTGCTTTAAAAAAATATATATAATGTTTGGGGGTTCAAAGTAATTTTCTTGCAAAAAAAAAAAAAAATTTTCATGGAAACAAAAAGTGTCAGAAGGGGCTTTGTCTTCAAGTGGTTAGAAGAGTGGGTGATGTGTGACATAAGCTTCTAAATGTTGTGCGTAAAATGCCAGGACAATTCAACCCCCCCCAAATGACCCCATTTTGGAAAGTAGACACCCCAAGCTATTTGCTGAGAGGCATGGTGAGTCCATGGAATATTTTATATTGTGACACAAGTTGCGGGAAAAAGACAAATTTTTTTTTTGCACAAAGTTGTCACCAAATGATATATTGCTCAAACATGCCATGGGAATATGTGAAATTACACCCCAAAATACATTCTGTTGTTTCGCCTGAGTACGGGGATACCACATGTGTGAGACTTTTTGGGAGCCTAGCCGTGTACGGGACCCCGAAAACCAAGCACCGCCTTCAGGCTTTCTAAGGGTGTAATTTTTTGATTTCACTCTTCACTGCCTATCACAGTTTCGGAGGCCATGGAATGCCCAGGTGGCACAAAACCCCCCCCAAATGACATAAATTTTTGATTTCACTCCTCACTACCTATCACAGTTTTGAAGGCCATAAAATGCCCAGATGGCACAAACTCCCCCCAAATGACCCCATTTTGGAAAGTAGACACCCCAGACTATTTGCTGAGAGGTATTTGTAACAAAGTTTTGAAAAATTGAAAAAAAAAAAAAAACATTCTTCTTGTCTTTCTTCATTTTCAAAAACAAATGAGAGCTGCAAAATACTCACCATGCTTCTCAGCAAATAGCTTGAGGTGTCTACTTTCCAAAATGGGGTCATTTGGGGGGAGTTTGTGCCATCTGGGCATTTTATGGCCATCAAAACTGTGATAGGTAGTCAGGAGTGAAATCAAAAATTTACGCCCTTAGAAATCCTGAAGGCGGTGCTTGATTTTCGGGGCCCCGTACGTGGCTAGGCTCCCAAAAAGTCCAGCACGTGGTATCCCCATACTCAGGAGAAGCAGCTAAATGTATTTTGGGCCGCAATATTACATATAACCATGGCATCTGTGAGCAATATATAATTTAGTGACGACTTTTTGTAAATTTTTTTTTTTTATCATTATTCAATCACTTGGGACAAAAAAAAATAATATTTAATGGGCTCAACATGCCTTTCAGCAATTTCCTTGGGGTGTCTACTTTCCAAAATGGGGTCATTTGGGGGGGTTTTGTACTGCCCTGCCATTTTAGCACCTCAAGAAATGACATAGGCAGTCATAAACTAAAAGCTGTGTAAATTCCAGAAAATGTACCCTAATTTGTAGACGCTATAACTTTTGCGCAAACCAATAAATATACGCTTATTGACATTTTTTTTACCAAAGACATGTGGCCGAATACATTTTGGCCTAAATGTATGACTAAAATTGAGTTTATTGGATTTTTTTTATAACAAAAAGTAGAAAATATCATTTTTTTTCAAAATGTTCAGTCTTTTTCCGTTTATAGCGCAAAAAATAAAAACCGCAGAGCTGATCAAATACCATCAAAAGAGAGCTCTAAAAGGACGCAAATTTCTTTTGGGTACAGCATTGCATGACCGCGCAATTAGCAGTTAAAGCGACGCAGTGCCAAATTGTTAAAAATGCTCTGGTCAGGAAGGGGGTAAATCCTTCCGGGGCTGAAGTGGTTAAGTATTTAGATTTAGATAAGTCTGTTTGTATCTGAATTCCCAGATACTTAAACCTGGATACCCATTCCAAAGGGGTCTGCAGGGATGCCAGACTCGCTCCAGGAGTCAGGGGGAATAAGACAGATGTACTCCAATTGATTTGAATGGCCGAAAAGGAACCAAAAAAGTTTATAATCTTTAGGGCTGCAGGCAAGGAGTGTTGAGCATCATTAAGATATAATAAGTTGTCGTCCGCATAAAGTGATATCTTTTCCACGAACTGACCCACCTGTATGCCATGAATACTGGGAGAAGCTCTGATAATTATTGCTAGAGGTTCAATAGCTAAGGCGAAGAGGCCTGGTGAAAAAGTGCACCCCTGTCGTATGCCTCAGTGGAGTGGGAAGGATTCAGATAAGATAATATTCGTGAGTACCCTGGCTGTCATGGCCGAGTACAACTTCTGCACCCATGAAATGAAATTTGGGCCAAAACCGAATTTGTGCAGTACCATCCATAAATAGTCCCACTCCACCGAGTCAAAAGCTTTTTCTACATCCAAGGAGGCCACTACCCCGGGACCCCAGATCTCCTCGCATTGGCAATGATAGTGTATAGTCGTCGCAAATTGATATCTGTGCCTTTCCCAGGCATGAAACCTGTTTGATCCCTATGAATTAGCAAAAGTATCACCCTATTCAAGCAAGATGCCAGCACTCTAGTGAGTATATTGGCATCAAAATTCAGAAGGGAAATAGGACCGTACGAGGAGCATAACTCCAAGTCTTTCCCCAGTTTGGGCACTACAACTATAATTGCTTGCGACATTGATTCAGGAAGGGAGGTGGCATCCATGGAGGACACCAGCACTTCACGTAGCTCATCGGTCAGGGAGTGACCATAGCATTTATAGAACTCAGAGGGGAGTCCGTCATCTCCTGGGGTTTTCCATGTCTGTAAAGATCTCAGAGCCTTCTGTATTTCCTTTAAGGTGAGAGGAGCATCAAGCATCTGTCTAGCCTGGTCTGACAGGACTGGAAAGTCAATACTCCCCAGAAAGGAGTCCAGTTCCTCAGTATTGCAAGCAAAGGTAGAGGAATAGAGAGTGGCATAATACTTTGCAAAGCATGCATTTATATCTTTCGGATTTGTCATTTACGTTCCGTCCACATCTTTAATGGATGCGATTTGTGTAGATGAGCACTGCTTTTTAGAGAGCCACACCAGCAACCTCCCCGTCCTCTCCCCCTGCTCAAATATCCTCTGGGACTGGTATAGCATCTGTTTCTTGGCCACTGTCACTCTAAGACATGAAACCTCTCGCAGTGCCACCTGCTAGTCATTATATAACCCATTTGTCACCCGACGCAACATAGAGTCTCACCCGTTCTGGCCTCCACCCTATGCAATGCCTCAGCTGACTGTCTGCAAGCCAATCCTATAGCTATTTGGTATTGACCCCTTACATAGGCCTTGAAGGCATCCCAGACTACTTTTAGACTGGCAGTGTTATAATTGTACAGCCAGTAATCCTTCACTGCCTCTGCCACCAGGGGCTCCACATGAGTGTCAGAGATCCAGTATCTCAAAAGGCACCATACCCGGTGTTCAGTTGCAACTTAAGTGTGTAATTTAATCAACAGCAGTGCATGATCCGAAATTCCCCTAGGCAAAATGGATATTTGTTGTATCTTAGATAGTACCTGGTCACTGACATAGACTAAATCATTTCGGGACATTGTGGCATAAGTAGCTGAATGACAGGTATACCTCCTAAGGTGTGGGTTTTTCCACCGCTACACATCAGTGAGGTTAAAGGCAGATGCCCATTTACTCAACGGGGAGTCTATATGCACATCTGGTGAGAATTTATCCAGATGCGGACAGGGAGTCATATTAAAATCACCCGCAATTAAAATTTCAGTAGTATTTAGCCAACATTTGAGTCAACCTCATTAGTGAAGCATTCGTAGCAGGTAGAGGGATATAAAGCACCACCACTACCATAGGCACATTATCATTAACCGCATGCATTATTACACATTTTCCTTCAGGGTCCAAATGCAGGTCTAACGATGTAAAGGACAGAGATTTACGAATAAGGATGCTCAGGCCAGTCACTCTTTGACGTCCAATCTTGGACCTCAAAGATCTAAGCAAGTTTCTCAGGATTCGCACATCTCATATAGAGTCTGTTCGTTCAGTGGTGGCATCGTACCAGCAGGGAGACTTTCTTCCGTCAGTCGACATAAAGAATGCATATCTCCATGTTTTAATTTTCCCCACATGTCAAAAATTCTTGCGGTTTGCGATAGAGGTCAGCGCATTGGTTGAGGAAAATGTGTCCCACGTGATTCGTACACTGGAAAGTCTGGGCTGGGTTCTCAGTGCGGAGAAATCAGCATTGGAACCAGCACAGAGCCTTGAGTATTTGGGCCTAATTCTGGGCAGTCTCTTTTGCTCTGGCCTACTGGACGAGTCAACAGCGGGGGCTTCCAGTCAGAATCCAGTCAGACACTGCCACAGCCGTGACATATATCAACCACAAGGAGTCGAGGGGCCCATATAGAAGTGCATCAGATTTTGGCTTGTGCACAATGTCATGTTCTGGCCCTGTCCACAGTACATATCCCAGGTGTGGAGAACTGGCTGGTAGACTTTCTCAGTCACCAGCAATTGATCCCAGGAGAATCGTCTCTTCATCCTGAAGTATTCAGGGCAGTTTGTCAATGATGGGGCCATTTCTCTTTAATTTATGCCTTCCTACTAGTTCAGTTTCTTTCACATCTGTTACGCTGGATCTGGGCGAAGAAAATCGTAGGGACCTCTTTGGCCATCGATCGTGAGACATCAGTGGATCAGGTTTGCAAGGCTGCAGCAGGGTTCTTCAGCACACACCTTAATGAGGTTTTTACCAGGTAGGCGTAAAGCCTGCATTGCAGTTTCCTTGGGCTTGACATCATTCTCATGCATAGACAGCTGATGTTCGATATAGATCTTAACTTTTCCGTTAAAAGTCTAGCTTGGCCCTACCCCCCTGCTACCCCACAATCTTCCTTGTTAATTTGCGAGGTTGCCCATCACATTAAAGGACCAGTAGAGGGGTAAAAGGGCTAGACGAGGCTCCTATTTTATGGATAAGGTGGTGAGCTGCACATAAATTGAGCTACCGTTTCTCTCTGGATCATTTTGCCTGGTCATGGTTTTCATTCCTGTGCTCATTTTGAACTTCAAAAGAAGCCCTCACTGAACTCTCTAGCTGCAGACACTGTGTAGTATTTCATCATCACATGAGGATCACATGAGAAGTAGTACAGTATCTCAAGTCGTTCTCTCAGCAGCTCAGCTTACCCTGCTAGGTTTAATGTCTAGTATTAAATAGGAAAATGTTATAAAGTTTTTGCACTATAAAGCTGAACAAAATACATTTTTGTATAACTGTGCTAGCATGTGAGGAAATGTGTTGAGATGTCTTTGAGTTGTGAAGTCATCAATATAATAGACTAATAATGGCTTATGTAACTTGTACAATTCTAATCCATAGTAATCAAAGTAATCCTGCATTGGTTATATAACAACACTCCAGAGAAAATGAAGTGGAAGTAATCTAAATTATTTGTGGGCTAAAGAAATTCTGTGTATTTTATGCACACATATTGTATTACAGGGTTAAATGACCCCTTTGTGGAAAATCTGTTTTAATAATTAGCGTGTCATGTGCTCTTGTCACATTATTTATGCATGTTCAATGCACATTCGTGTGTTTTATATGTGTTATAAAACCACAATGTCATAATTCTATATTTGCTTAATAGGTTTCCAACATCCAACAAAGGATTGTGCTGCCATTACTATCCGCTGTTATTTTTCCAGTGCTGGTTAGAGAATTAAAGTGCAACCTGTTTTGTAAATTTAAGCACTTTAAATTCCAGACACTGGGCATATTTCAGCATTTGCAATTGAGAACAACTTGACCCAGTATCTCCAAATAGGTTGACTTTGGTGGTATCCAGGGACTGCAGCTGTTCTTCCCATGTACACCGTGCAGTTATTGTCCAAACATATTAGATAAGAGTCAACAAAATATAACACTGAAGACCTAAAGTGATTTCCAAAAATTAACGGCTGTACGACAGAATATGCAAATTATTTTTTTCACCTCTTAATTTTCTTCTGCCAAGTTAAAAATTGAACAGCAGCTTACCGACTTTGCAATAACTGTCTAAAGATGTCCATAAACTTCATAATATGATAAAAAAAAGCCTGTGCAGGTTTTGTTACATTTTCCAAAAGATGTAATAAAGAGGGTCCATCTAAAAACAATCCTCTTACTTTGAGGGCCTGTTCACACCAGAACGCAGTATGGGAACTTTGCTTTCCGTGCACGGTTCCCGAACTGCGTTCAAAACACAGTGCAGTTGCAATCTGTCAATATTGAGTTAATGACAGCTCAAATGCAGGTCTCAAACACTGTGCATTTCCCCACACCAGATCGTATGGTAAGGAAGTAGCATGCAATATGGTTGCAGTGAGTTTCCAAAAGTAGTGGTGCAATTTCAGCCCTTTCATTTTAAAATGGGACCACATAGAACTGAATGCGAATCGCACAGGAAAGCACATCACATCCTCAACCCAGACAGGCCCCCGTTGCTACAGAGTTGTTGGGAGTTTTACAGATTGTACAGCCAGTGTGAAAAATGTGTGATCAGGTTAGGATTGTTAATTATACTAATCGTGTATTTTTTTTGTTTTTTTTTTTACCCACAGGCCATTGTGTTTGTTGTTGGAGGAGGAAACTATATTGAATATCAGAATTTAGTAGACTATATAAAGGTTGGTGTATATCCTGACTTTCCTGCTTCTTTAGCATATACATCATAGTTTTCTTCAGTTGGAGAATTTTGTTTAATATTGAAGCATACTATTTAATGAAATACTTATATCAAGGCTCTTACCTCATCATCATATCCCTTCATTCCTCAAGGTCATTTATTTACCTATTCCATTGTCAATCTTCTTGCCCAGCTTTGCTGGTACTTAAAGAATACCTCGGAAAAATTAATGTACACACTCATTAGATCACTTATGCATTCCTTTAAAAGAGAAGTATGGAAAACATTTTTTTCTGGATCTCTGTCCCCTGCCGGCTCTAACACTGAGAAGCGAACGATCAAAAACCGCCGATCATTCGGTTCTCAGAGCTTACTGAGAAGAGAGCTGGTGACTGTCAGTCACCGGCTCTCTGCTCTGCCCCCCCATGCTCATTGGATCGCTGAGATGCTGTGCCAGTCCTTCCTGTGGGCGGTTTTAGACCATATAATCACGATCTTGCCTGAGCCTTAACCGGCTCTGTGATGTCAGCCGACAGCAGGCTTCAGCCCACTGTTTGCTGAAAACGTGTCACAGGAGTGCACTCCTGTGATCCACAGGAGAAATACAGCCAAACAAGTTTTGGCTGTACTTCCTCTTTACAAATTCATGTAATTTTTAATGTTGGCACATGCCATCTAAAAGATGATTTGAAACAGGACTGCTACCCTGTTAACTGATAGGCTTCAGGATAAGGTAAATAGGTGGCATTGCAGAAAAAAACAAAGCTTAGAGACTGAGTAGCCATCAGCAGTGTGGTGATGTTCTCCACACTGGTGAAGTTCAAAGGACAGGTAAGGGAGCAGCATGGATTATGCAGATCTACACCCATATAGCACAGCAGCTGTGAGTGGATACTTGGACTATTTGTATCACTTTAAAAATTTTGTGCAAGGTAAAACATTGTCTCGTGGGGTTTATTTAGTACTAGAGAGTGCAAACTCAGGCTCACTTCTGCATAGAAACCAGTCAGCTTCCAGGTTTTATTGCCAAAGCTTAATTGAACAAGCTGAGGTTAGAAGCTGATTGGTTTCTATACAGAAGTGAGCCTGATTTTTCACTTTCCAGCTTTAGTAAATAAACCCCAATGTGTCCTTAAGCTGTGTTTAGCTGCAGATGCATGCTAATCTGTCAGTTGCAGACAGGAACTTTAGATTATCTAAATTTCCAGTTCCGTTTCACTTTCCTTTATGCCTTTACCCACCCTTTCTTGACCAATCGCCCTTTTGAGGCATTACTAAGTGAGGCTACTGCCTGTCACTTAAGAAAGTGTTAAACAGCATGAGTGTTTTCTTAACATCTCTTTTATTTTTCAGTCCATTTCCTGAACTGTTCTTTATTGCTTCTTGATTTCTATTTCTCTATTGCTACCTTCCACACTTTTTTAGTTTAGTCCCCCTGTCCTTCTTACCTGCATTCTTTCTTTCCTTTCTCCAGTTTAAACTCTCCTGCTGTCTCTCATCTACCATCTCCTCTTCAGGCACACAACTTTGGCTAATTGGCATGCAAAAAAGAATCTACCTTATAAAAAACAAAGTTTTTTGGAAGGCAACCAGCTCTGGCTTTTGCTTTGCTTTTGTATCCTGTTACTGGTTGCTAAGGCCTGTCCTTCCTTTTGCTTATTCTGTCATAGATGTTATTTATGTGACCCTCGCCAGTTCCTCAGATCAATTCTTTGGTCTATTTTTCATCCTCTTAGCTCACTACTGTTATATTACTATTAACACTTTAAGAAGCATTAGCTAAGTAGAGTTTAATTTTTCTGCTTGTAAAATGTAGAGGATGTAACTTAACACTGTGTGTCATCTTTTTTTTTTTTCTTTTTTTTTTTTTAGACCAAACAAGGAAAGCACATCCTTTATGGCTGCACGGAGCTTTTTAATGCTTCACAATTTGTTAAACAGGTAATGGATGCCTTTTCTGCAGACAGATGTAATTAAGTAAATTCCATTAAAATGGCTGGTTCATAACGCAGGTTCAAGTTTGGCCCCTCGGTGTTACTAGACTTAAATCTGAACTCCATAAATTCAGCCATTTTCTAAAATGTGCCAGATGGCTATAGATTAAAGGGTAACTCCACTTTCATAGGAAAAAAATAGCAAATAAAAATAATATAGCATATACAATTGTGATACAAGTCATATTGTAATTAAATGTTATTCAAAATGACCTTCTCTTTTTAATCTGCAGAGCTGTAATTTTCTGTTAAATGCAATATGGCTAGCTGGAGGTATTCTATACACAGATGGTGTACAGAACCCCCCCGGCCAGGTAGGTCATTTCCCGCTTGTGTGATTGGCTTACTGATTTTCCCAGAAGTCTGCGCCAAGATATAAATCTGATTTTTGGCATGCCCTGCAATAAAAATGTAATTTTTGGTGTAATACTCTCAAAGGGAAATCATGTCTAACAGGATGCAGACCCAGCAGCTTTCCTCATTGGAGCTCTGCAGATGCAGCAGCTGATTGATAATTATAAAACCACTCCCGCATGGACACAGACAAACCGCTATTTCTTCAGAATAACAAAATTTAAAGGTAGGAATCTGCAACAAAGCATGTTAAAATTCTTGCAATGTACATAGATCACCCAGAGGGCAATGTTTTTTTTCTCAACAAAAGTGGAGTTACTCTTTAAGTCCAACCAGGTACATGCCTTTAATTTGCAATCTACATTTTTTTACTGAGCGCTGGGAGCTTAGCTATCACTACACTTCCATTGCTTGACCTACTGGTCTCAGCTCCTGCAGCTACAGAGTCTTATGCAGTCACTCTGCCTCTCCCTCCGCTTTGTATTATGTGAACACATTCACAAATACAAAGATATAAGAACTGATAGTCTGACATTCTCCATAGCAACAGGTAAAACTCCAGCATTCATTTTGTAAACTGTTAAATAATAGGACTGATGGTAATCAGTGTGCAACTAATACACCAGAAAACTTTGTCCTATACAAATTATCTAGCCTCAAGGCCCATGCACACTACCTCTATACCTGCTGGCACTGTTCCCATTTTTGCTTAATTTCATACGACAACACATTTCTGTTTCTTTTTGTTGCATTGGAAAATGGCTATATATTATAATATCTTCTTAAATGTGTTGTATTCATCTGTGATTGCTACAGTTGATTTTGGCTTAGATTAAGCTGCATGTAAAACAGATATATTCCCGTTTCTTTAATAGAAGTCTGACAATAACAATTGGTAAAGTAATTATGAACAGTGTTATATTTGTGTTTAAACAGTAACAAGTAGTGTCAGCATTTCTGGATTTTCATAAAGCTCTCAGCATTTTAAGAAATTATATAATCAGATGTTAACATTTATTACTTTTTCTGCTCTAGAAAAATAAATGTTTAAAAACTTGATTGCTATGGGGATTACCTCTATATATCATCACTTTGGTTTTTAAACATGTTTTTCATTTGACTTGGGGTCCTAAATGTCAATACTCAATTTCAATGTGTTTTTGTTCCACATTGGTAAATTTATGGTACTGATGTATGAACGCCAGATCTTCCTGGTGAAAAATTTACTGCACAAAAAACACGAGTATGGTCTGTATTATGCATGTGTATATGCATCTATAAGTGTGTAAAATTTCTGCTAGCTTCTGTAATGTCAAAACATAATATGTACCCAAGGATCAAATGTGATTTACATGTAGTCACGCAAAATACTGACCGGTAAGGGCTCGTTTACACTTGCAGTTGGTGAGCGCTAAAAAAAACATATGGTTGAGCCATGTTCTTACTGCCCTCCTTGAACTGCAAAGGCAGCTGGAAGTGGGTGTACATGCTACAGTAGCAGCAAGAATTAAACTCCTTGTTGCATTCCTCTGGCAGTACCTTTCACACAATCGATTTAAGTGAATGGGGCCGCGCCGCAACCACATGAAATGCACTCATTTGCAGTGCAGTGGTAAAGCCATGTAGGGGTTGAAGTGGTGAGGAGAAGACATAACACAAGACGCAATTTAGAAAAAATACAATATTGTTTACTTTCTGCTATAAAACATATGCAATTAAAAAAAATAAGAAATCAAATTTCTTTATAAATTTAGGCCAATATGTATTTGCTACAGGTTTTTGGTAAAAAAAAAAATACCAATAAGTGTATATTGATTGGATTACGCAAAAGTTAAAGTGTCTATAAACTGAGATATATATTTATGTGAAACTTTTTTTTTTTTAATACCAGCAATGGCGGTGATCAGCGACTTATAGTGGGACTGCGATATTGCAACGGACAATCGGACACGAACTGACACTTTTGACAATTTGCAGGAACCAGTGGCACTAATACAGTGATCAGTGCAAAAAATATGCATTGTCACTGTACTAATGACACGGCTGCGGTCAAAGGGTTAACTGTGTGCCTAGCCAGTAATTTTGTGTACTGTATGTGCTGCTTTTACTAGGGGAAGAGATTTTATTTCCTGCAAGGACACAAAATCATCCCTTCCTCCCTGTCAGAATGGAGATCTGCCTTGTGTACATAGGCAGATCTCTGTTCTGTGTGTTTTACTGATGGTCGGCGTGTGCCATCAGACATCCACTACCTGGCAGCCACAGATCGGCTTCTGCTGTGATTAATCACAGCAGAAGCAGTGCATGCACCCCCTGAAAGCGGAAGTGCAGAATTGCTTATATATACGTGATCCTGCACAGAAGGGCCGCCCTGTAGCAGTAAATCTGCTGTAGGGTGGTCCAGAAGTGGTTAAAGTAATATTAAAGTGTCAGGGTTTTTTTGTATCAAAATAAAAAACATGTTATACTTACAGTTGTGCTCATAAGTTTACATACCCTGGCTGAATTTATGATTTCTTGGCCATTTTTCAGAGAATATGAATGATAACACAAAAAAATTTCTTTCACTCATGAATAGTGTTTGGCTGAAGCCATTTATTATCAGTCAACTGTGTTTACTCTTTTTAAATCATAATGACAAATGAAACTACCCAAATGACCCTGATCAAAAGATTACATGCCCCAGTTCTTAATACCATGTATTGCCCCCTTTAACATTAATGACAGCTTGAAGCCTTTTGTGGTATTTGTGGATGAGGCTCTTTATCTTCTCAGATGGTAAAGCTGCCCATTCCTCTTTGCAAAAACCCTCCAGTTCCTGGAAATTCTGGGCTGTCTTGCATGAACTGCACGTTTGAGATCTCCCCAGGAGTGGCTCAATGATACTCAGGTCTGGAGACTGAGATGGCCACTCCAGAACCTTCACTTTATTCTGCTGTAGCCAATGACAGGTCAACTTGGCCTTGTGTTTTGGATCATTGTCATATTGAAATGTCCCAAGCACATCCCATGCGCAGCTTCCTGGCTGATGAATGCAAATGTTCCTCCAGTATTTTTTGATAACATACTGCATTCATCTTGCCATCAATTTTTACCAAATTTCTTGTGCCTTTGTAGCTCACACATCCCCAAAACATCAGCGATCCACCTCCGTGTTTCACAGTAGGAATGGTGTACCTTTCATCATAGGTCTTGTTGACTCCTCTCAAAATGTAGCGTTTCATAGGTCTTGTTGACTCCTCTCAAAATGTAGCGTTTATGGTTGTGTCCAAAAAGCTCAATTTTGGTCTCATCAATTCAAATGATTTTGTGCCAGAAAGTTTGAGGCTTGTCTTTGTACTGTTTGGCGTATTGTTAGCAAGATACTTTGTGGCATTTGTGTAGTAATGGCTTTCTTCTGGCGACTCGACCATATAGCCCATCTTTCTTCAAGTGCCTCCTTATTGTGCATCTTGAAACAGCCACACCACATGTTTTCAGAGAGTCCTGTATTTCACCTGAAGTAATTTGTGGGTTTTTTTTTTTTTTTTTTTTTTAATTGTTTATTTATCCAAAGAACACGGCCCACATGGACCCACAAGTTACAGTGTATCACATATATCATGTAGCATTACGAAGAAAAAGGAAACCGCATATGGTACAATATCATAACTCCATCAACAATACTATTGGAAACAGTGCATAACATGGTTGAGTATGAACAGTTTGTTGACCGGATGGTGTTGTGGAGTGTTACAGTCCTATGGGCTCGGTCCTCTTTTCTTTATAAAATTTTAGGAGGTAGAGTAAAGGTAAGAAATGGAAAGTAGCAGAGAGGGTGGGGGGGGGTAGGGTACGGGGGGGGGGAGGGTGCGTCCCACGAACATGGCGTGTCGGGCAATCTGTACTAAATTTATAGTTGTGAGGTTTTATGCCGCTGCCTGTAAGGCTTCAATGGCATAATGATGTTTTGTATGTGTTCATGTCTTAACTTCGGCTCTTCTCAGGACCTGGCTTTCAGCCGAGTATATAAACATAGTCCACGTCTGCCCGGTTTTGGAAAATGTCTCTTCTCTATGTTGTGCCGTGAGGATGAGGTCCTCCATTTTTCTTATTTCCTCCACTTTTCCGAGCCATAGGTCAATGGTCGGCGGGAGGGCAGATTTCCAACAAAGGGGTATGCAGGCCTTGGCTGCATCAAGTGGGTGGCGTATCACTGACTTCTTATATATTCTGTCGGGAATGTCTGTAGCATGTAAAAGAAAGAATGCTGGATCGTCTGTAATTGTCCTGTCAGTGAATTGTTGTACAGTCTCACGTACTACCTTCCAGAAGTGTGCTAGTTTGGGACATGACCAAAAGATGTGTAACAAGGTCCCCTTGTCCGACTGACAGCGCCAGCACACAGGTCCGATGTTGTTGAAAAAAATTTATGTAGTAATGTTGGGGTTCTGTACCATCTGGAGAGTATTTTGTAATTTGTT
Organism: Aquarana catesbeiana; assembly: GCF_042186555.1. Taxonomy (NCBI): domain Eukaryota; kingdom Metazoa; phylum Chordata; class Amphibia; order Anura; family Ranidae; genus Aquarana; species Aquarana catesbeiana. Next base: position 117,767,766 of record NC_133336.1, read on the forward strand.
TCTTGGATCTTGGTGCAAATGGAAGATTTATGCGTAAATCTAAGTATGTGTTGTCTCTTTGTGTTGTTGAAATGGCAATCTAATTCTGTTTCCTATTTGAGTAATCCCGGGGGTACGAAATCTGCCGGGAGTGTATTCAAAAGATTGTAGGTCAGTGAGCGTGTGTGTGGTAAAACACCCGTGGCAGTACAAAGTTCTTCCAAGGTCGTGAGCGTTTGGCTGCTGTCTGCGGGGGGTGGGGTGGAGCTAAGAAAGTGGCTTAATTGAAGTGTTCTCAGGAAGTCTAGACGGAACGTGCCTGTGGGGTCAGAGAGTTCTGTGTTCGTTCTCCAGCGCCCCCCAGAACTAAAGTGGGAGGCCTGGTGCAGGCCTGCTTCCCCTAATCTCCGAAAGGTCCCATCATGTAGACCCGGTGTAAACAGGGGGTTTCCTATTATGGGGTATAGGGGTGAGTTCTGGGAGGAAAGGGATGTCAGAGAAATGAGCCGTGTGCAGATTCGTGACGTGTTACCGATCAATGGGTGGCGTTTAATCTCTGTTGGTAAGCCCTGGTAACACCATGGGGTGCCGCCTAGAGGAATTATGCTTTGAGATTGCTCCAGCTGGGACCACAGCTTGGTCTCCTGGTGGCGACACCAGTCTATGAGCCTCCCCAGGTGCACAGCTTGATAGTAAGCACAGATGTTTGGTAGTGCCAAACCACCATAAATTTTGGACAGGACAAGTAGTTTGTTGGTAAGTCTGGGTCTTTTCTTGGCCCAGACGAATTCAGTAAATGCTGATTGTACTCGTTTAAAAAAGGCGGATGGTATGTGTATAGGTAAGGCTTGCATTAGGTATAGGAGTTTCGGGAGGATGGACATTTTCAAGATATTGCAGCGGCCTAACCAGGAGTATAGGCCAGATTGCCATTGATTTAGTAGTGTTTTGATTTTTTTTTAATAGTGGTGGGAAATTAATTTCGTACAATTTCGAAAATGTTTGGGGATGTATGTACCTAGGTATTTTAAAGCCTTATTTGTCCATTTCAGTTTAAAGCTGGATTGGAGGTGTGCGAGTTGTATTAGTGGAATCCCCACGCCCATTGCCTCTGACTTAGCGAAATTAATTTTTAGATAGGAGAGCGCCCCATATGTTGTAAATTCTCGCAACAGGTTCAGGAGGGAGACTGTCGGGTTTGAGAGTGAAAACATCAGGTCGTCAGCGTAGGCTGACACCTTTTATTGAGTTTGGTCGATCGATATTCCCGTAATATTCGGATTTAGTCAGACGTGGCATAGGAAAGGCTCTAATAAAAGCGCAAAGAGGAGGGGTGAGAGTGGGCAACCCTGTCGCGTTCCGTTCGTGATTTGAAAAGAGTCTGATGTTACGCCATTGGCCCTGACCTTGCCTGTCGGAGTCGTGTATATTGCCTAAATCCATTTCAGCCTAATACTTCCTAGGCCTATGTGTCTCAGTGTAGTAAACATGAAGGACCAGTTGACCCGGTCAAAGGCCTTTTCAGCATCAGTGCTGAGAAAGACACTTGGTATGTTTGCTAGGGTGGCTTTATATAGCAAGTTCAGGACTTGGGACAAAGCCTACTTGGTCCAGGTGGATCAAGCTGGTTATGTGTAATTGCATTCTAGTGGCTAATATTTTAGTGAACAATTTTAGGTCCGTATTCATTAGGGATATTGGGCAGTAGCTCCCGCACTGAGTCGGTTCTTTATCTTCCTTGGGGATCACCGCTATTTGGGCCTGTAGCGTGGTGTGGTGTAGTATGCTTCCCTTACCAAGGTCATTGAAAAGCTTGGTTAGGTGCTGTCGTAGGGATGGGAGTAGAGTCTTATAGTACTGAATTGTGAGGCCATCTGGTCCCAGAGCCTTCCCTTGTTTGGTGTTTCTTATCGCCAGCTGTATTTCTGGTAATGTTATGGGTTCGTCTAAGAGGTCACGTGTTGCAGTCGGTAAGGTGGGCATGTTGGGGGTGGCTATGTAGTCCGCTATGCGTTCCGGGGGTGGTTGTGTCATGTTCAGATTGTATAGGGTTTCGTAGTAAGTCTTGAATCCTTGAGTGATTTCTTGAGGTAGGGTTGCTTTTCGCCCCGTTGGAGAGTATATATATGGTATATAGGATGCTGTTTTCTGGGATCTTAAGGTTTGTGCTAGTAGTCTACCGCATTTATTTCCCAATTCATATATCTTTTTGCAAGAAATTTGGAGTGCCGCCTTAGCTTTAAAGTGGAGGAGATCGGTTATCTGTGTACGTACTGTGTCCAGTTCACTGCCCAGAGATCTGGTCGGTGTCTGTTTATGTTTAGTTTCCAGTTTTTGGAGTTGGTTGAGTAATAATGTTAGTTGTGCAGTCCTTTGATCCTCGCACCGTGTTTTATGAGCACCCCGCGGATCACCGCCTTGTGTGCCTCCCAGATTAGTCCCACTTCACCGTTAGCTGAGATGTTAGTGTGGAAATAGTGTGTAATTTCTTTCGTTACGTCCACTATTACTTCTGGGTCTTGGAGGAGGCTCCCGTTAAGTCTCCATGGCTTTCTTTGTCCCCCATAGAAGTCAGTCAGGGTGTATTGCATTGTGACCGGGGCATGGTCCGACCAAGTGATAGACCCAATTGCCCTGCCTTTGACTGCCTAAAGCTGGTTATGTGGTATTAAGAAGTAGTCTTTACGTGAGCATGTGTGGTGAGGGCGAGAGAAAAAAGTATAGTCGCGTTCGTCGGGATGGAAGAGACGCTAGACATCTACCAGTTGTGCGGCATGGAGGGCAGAGTGGATCACTTTACGTGTGCCACGGAGGGATGAGGATAGTCCTGTTGGGGTGTCCTCCATAGGGAGCAGGGGGATGTTTAGGTCGCCTCCTATGATAAGTTGACCTTCCGAAAAGCCCTGAAGTAATTCTAAATGTCTTTTCACAAATGTGTCCTGTTGGCTGTTTGGGGCATAGAGGTATGCGATAGTCACCCTAACGCCACCAATCAGGCCCTTTAGAAATAGAAATCTTCCTGCTGGGTCTATCCTCATGTCAACCAGGGCCCACGGGACTCTTGCCGAGATCTGAATGGAGACCCCTCTAGATTTGGCGTCTGAGTGGGTGGAGTGATAAACTGTCGGGTAATATCTGTTTTTTTGAATCGGGAACTTGTTTTCTCGGAAGTGTGTTTCCTGTAAAAGGACAATGTCAGCTTTTATACGTTTCATGTCATTTAACAGCATTCGTCTCTTTTCGGGGACATTGAGCCCCTTTGTGTTAAGGGTGACAACGTTGAGTGCCTCCATGTTCGTGGGGAAATGGTAAAGGTAAGGGAGAGACAGGAAGGGCGGGGGGAGGGAGGGATAAGTGAAGATTGTAGTAGTGAGAGTGAGGACAATAAGAAAGAGGAAAAACCACTCTAGGGTGGTGAAAGGTGTCTTGAGAGAGAAGGCCTCTCAATCGACACAATCCAACGATGTTGGGTAGCTAAGGTGTAACAAAATATGCTTCAACGCCCACCAGGAGTACCTGGGTTGGAGCGTTTGCCTATGTGGGTGTGTGTCTAGCAAAGGGCCAATGGGGCAGTCCCGTATCCTCCCCGAGCCCCCAGACCTTAGTTGTGCATGCAGATGTGAGTACTTAAGTAATGTCTATGTGCACAGGACTAACATATATATGGAAGTAGGAACACTTGAGACCTCTTGGTCTTTAACAACAGTCACAACAGTATAAACTTGGGAATTATAACTTGGATATCAACAATACTGACTGACTGTGAAACAAACTGACTAAGGCTTTTCACTCCTAGCCTGCTGACACGACTAGCCTCCTCCCGTCAAAGGATGGTATGTCTTGTGGCATTACCCATATCGAGTACTAAAAGGTAACCCGGGGGGCAATGCCAGATAAGTGGGGTAAGGAGACACGGTACTCCTCCATCCGTTATCACCGACATCCATCCCCCTCCACCAGAGCATCCCCCATTCCGTCACTTAGCTCCTGTTGCCAAGTATACTTGTAAGGCCAATTGTGTACTCCCCCACAGTATATTACAGGGATTCCATCTCCATACGTCATGTAATTTTGCAGCAACACATACCCCCATCACATTCTGCCCCCCCCCCCCCCCCAACCCACCGGTCACATCCAACCGAGCAACAACTCACATGTCCCTCATGGGGAGTCTCGTGTGTCCTTCATAACCCATTGGCATCAGGGATTGTGTGACCACAGAACTTAAACGGGTGCAACAGTTGGCGTGATAAAAAACAAAAAAGTCAGTTATGGTTATGGAGGGATAACGAGAACATGACATTTACTTTGCACGGTGCTGCAGATAGATGTGATTGCTGCACACCCGTCCCCGACCGCCCACCAGTTCAGATCCTTTTGTGGTTCCCGCCACACAGTGCGGTGAACGTCCCGGTAGGCAGGTGCAGGCGGCCCAGAGAGAGGGGGGGGGCGCCTCCAGCCACCCCAGGTCATGAATCTTCACTCGTGTGGGGAGGGTGAGGGGGGCCAGGAGCACAGTCTCCGCCACCGCTCACTACCAGAGGGGGCCTCAGCATTGCCGCGACTACGCCAGGCCGCAGCGAAATCAATTCAGTACACGTATCTGACAGTGGGGGAGCAATGGTGGAAAAGGAGTGGGGGGGGCAGCACCAACATGCGAAGTGTGTCAGTAACATGGTCAGCCAGTTCAGAACAACAGCAAAATAATTTAAAAAAAAAAGGGGGTAAATGCGGAACTTCATCCTCCGATGAAGTCACGTGACGTGACGATACGCGTCAGGATTGGAGCACGGGAACTGTCACAGACTGACGATAGGATACGAGCTCGGTGCTCGTGGATGTTTTTTACTATAGCCTTCTGCTAAATGTAAGTGTACTATGTTGTTTTTAACCTAATAAACTGATTTATATATGGGATCACGCTATGTGCACTCTCTTCCAACACTCCACATATATTCATCCCATTGTGACGAGCATTGAGGAAATGGGGACGGTTTGAAGACACCCTTTTGAGGTATACGAACTTGGCGTTCGTTGGATTGACGCCCACACTCATTTTTCAAAAGTGAGTGCATCCCCCTTCTGTGTCCTGTCCCTTTTTCCACTCTGGCCGCCACGGAGTTATACTATATACTGTCTGCTTATGTTTTTTATATACAATCCTGCACACCCACCACCCGAATCGCCTGAACTACTGGATGGGACCCTTGCCTGCTGGTGATTTGTTATTGGATTACAAGCTGTTGTCTTGCAGCAGTAAGGTGAGCTGCTTGCGAGCACAGAGGTGTCCCCACTGAAGACTTTTTTTCCCTTTCCTGTGGCTTGTGGACTTGCCTTTTTGGAACTGATGACTCATTGTTTGAGCACTTTGTACTACAAGGTGGTGGGGACTGTTCACCATTTATTTATTCACTTGGAGTCACTAATAAGAATTTGCTGAGTTACCACATATGTGCTAGTATGATACTAGCCCTTTTGCACTGAGATTCCCTTTTTTTTTTTTTTTTCCGTTTCAGTATTTACAATATTTTTTATGTGCTAGTATGATACTAGCCCTCATGCACATGGACTTTTTTTGGTTTATATATTTTTATTTGGTTCAATATATAAATATATATATATATATATATATATATATATATATATATATATATATAATTTTTTTTTTTTTTTTTTTGTACCCACACTGTATTTGTCACTCATTTATAGCTTTTTGTATGTTTTAGGCAATTTTGTTTCTTCATTATATTCGGATTTAGTGCCCATGAGACCGCACTTTATTACATTTTATTATACTGTTATATTTTGTATAATTTTTTCATTTTGCCTTTTTGGAACTGATGACTCATTGTTTGAGCACTTTGTACTACTAGGTGGTGGGATTGTTCACCATTTATTTATTTACTTGGAGTCACCAATAAGTATTTGCTGAGTTACCACATATGTGCTAGTATGATACTAGCCCTTTTGCACTGAGATTTTTCTTCTAATAAGTATTTGCTGAGTTACCACATATGTGCTAGTATGATACTAGCCCTTTTGCACTGAGAACTTTCTTTTCTTTGGTTTCAGTATTTACAATATTTTTCATGTGCTAGTATGATACTAGCCTTCATGCTTATTATATTTTTTTTAATATATTATTTATTTTTTCACTCACCTCTCTATACATTTGAGCTAGCCCCTTCCCCTTCATCTTCCCCCCTTCCCCTTTTTATCACAGCGCAATCACCACTCACTTTATTCATACCACTTTTGTCTGTTTGGATCAGCCATTTAGGTGTTGCAGCAGTGCCCCTTAGCATAGGTATTTCTGACAGCGCAGGAGTTTCTTCATCATTTATTCATTTGCTTTCCCTATGACTCAGAATCCAGAAACCTCAGTGCAGCACTGGATGAAAGGTGCAAGGCTCTGTCAGGAGACTAGAAACTCATTGACCTTTTATACACACACACACTAATTACAAGCAAACAGATCACGGGTGAGGATGGTTACCTTTGTTAGCCATTCAAACCCGTTTGTGTCAACTTGTGTGCATGTTATCAGGTCAAAATCACCAGGGTATGTAAACTTATGATCAGGGTCATTTGGGTAGTTTCTGTTGTCATTATGATTTAAAAAGAGTAAACACGGTTGATTGATAATAAATGGCTTCAGCCAAACACTAACCATGAGTGAAAGAAATGTTTTTGTGTTATCATTCATATTCTCTAAAAAATGGCCAATAAATCATACGTTCGGCCAGGGTATGTAAACTTATGAGCACAACTGTACCTGCGCTGAGCAATGGTTTTGCACAAAGCAGCCCTGATCCTCTTCTTTTGGTGTACCTTCCGGAACTTCTGGCTCCTCCTTCTCGGCAAGTGCCCCCGCAGAAAGCCGCTTTTTATGGGGGTCCTTGTGTGGGACAAAGCTATCAATCTGCCCAATGAGGAGGGAGAGAGCCGCTGCTCCCGTGCACATCGCTGGATCGAAATTGGACTTGCATAAGTATAAGGTGGGGACTGGGGGAGATCGTGCAGCACAGAAGGTTTTTCACTTAAGACTTTATAATCACTTTAAGGGTGACCCCCCCCCTGGAGTTTGCACCTTTAAAACATGTCAGTCCACATATTTAGTCTTGGCAGGTTTCCTGTAATTAAATTGGTTATATTTCTGTCATTTTGTGTATTTATTTCTTTTGAGAAGAGGCTTCATGGTTTGTTTGGTGTTTTTTTTGTTTCTCTTCTAGTTGTCTCAGCTTGGACAGAAGTAACAGATGACATGGCCCCAGATCATGTTCCGCTTGTCTCCAAGATGTGATCTGACCATACATGGACTTAAAGACCCAGCCTATACTTGCACCGTTCCATTAATCCTTCTGTCAGCAGAGTTGTGCACCCGTGCCTGCAGGTCTGACAGAAAAAGTAACATACCGATTCTGCAGCCTCGGAGATGAAAGCTGTGATGGTTCCTCTAACTTTTTGAAAAGACTCCCGTATTTAACTTTGCTGGAGGTTCGCCAGCCCCAGTAAATTGGCATTAACTTTCTCTCTGTAAGAAGAGGTTATTTCAAATAAAAACAAGATATTGTTTAATTTTATAAAGCACATTGTCTGTTCAGAGTTCTGCTTTCTGACGGGTTACAGTAGAAAGTGGATTATAGTACTGAATACACTGCAAATTTCTTATGTCCACATGTAGCCTTGTTCACACCAGCTGCTGCATTGCAACACAGCAGCTGGTGCATGGTGCGGTCAGGCCGGACCAGCATAGTGTTGATGTGCTGAAACTGGTACATCGCATTGTTCTGAACTTAATTGAATATAACACCGTGATATTTCATTGAGCTCTAGCCGCTGGCATTCATTGAGTCGCACTGCGCTGGAAAAAAAGTACTACACAGTACACAGCACGTTTTTTCAGAGCACACCATCGCAATGCAGTGGTGTGAACCAGCCACACCTGAGACAAGGCACTTTTCCATGTCTTGCAGTAGAGGTGTGGTGGGACTGCACTGGAATAGCCACCCAATGCATTTCCACTGTACTTGGTGTTAGTGGACCCTAAAGCCATCTAATACAGAAATCATTAACTTGTTCAGCTTATGAGACACTTCTAAATGGGAACAATGCAAATGGGCTGATTCAATGAGGCAAATGGCAGTAGCTAGTAGCATTCACAGTTACATTTCTGTAAACTGTTTTAAATTTATGTTGCAATCATTTGGTAATAAAAATACATAGCCTTCTATTGGCTTCATGATATGACACAGGAGACATTTACCAATTAAATTAGCATCACAATCCGATGTAAATCAGGCTTCCTCTCATTCAGCAATGCCTCTGCGACAGGTTTACTTTATATTTTACCCGAAGACTATAATCCTGTCAACTGTGACAGATTTTCAACGTTCAGTGATAGATTTATCACGGAAGATGACAAAGGTTTTTACTCCAAAAAGATGCAAAATTAAATTTTGTTTATACCCTAGGTTTTGGATAGAATTGGGAAATGTCGAAACTCTGCCAGGGTCAAAATGCAACCTGGGCCTCCGTTTCCCTAACTTTTTAAACTGGGGACAATATTTTAACAGACAGGAAGTGATAGAAAATATGCAGGGGACAACGATAAAAAGTTAACTGAGGTTCTAGCATTCCCTTACTTAAAGGAAATCTATGGTCACAGCATACACTTTCATTTCATATCGGCGTTGTAATAGCAATACAAACAATACTTATTATTGACAATCCAATATAAGCTTACCTGAAAAGTCTCCTTTCGTGTTGTGAGTCCTGCCTGTCTGCTGGCTGTCTCATTCCACACTTTTCTGCATGCTTTGCAGCTTTTCTTCTATTTATTTTACATTTCTAAAGACTACAAATTCCATGGTACCCTGCTGGCTGCAAGTGGGGATTCCTGTACCAACCCAGCCTCTCGAAACCCCTCATTCAGCACCTCTGTAGTTCAGACAGGAGGCTCTGTGAAATGGCACAGCTATGACTACTTACAGGGCATAGTATATAACTCACAGAATTCAAGGTAATTGTGTGAGGATCTTCAAAAAGTAAGTCTTTGAACAAGATTGATCAGATTATTAGATTTAAGCTATAAATAATTGAAATACAATGTGGAAATGAATAAATTATTTTACATTTTGACTATAGATATGCTTTAACGTAAAAAAAAAAAAAACATTTTAGTTCATTCTGTGCTGCTGTTAGAGAAATTTCCCCTAACTTCCTGCCCTGTCTTTTTACCAGAGAGGAAGTGAAGGAATCTCTCCAATGGCAATTAGTCCAGACAGGATTTCCAATCCTTCCCCAGTCTATACAGGTGTATCTATAGATACTCTTTAAGAAATGATTAGGGGCGGGTTTATTCTGATGCAGTGCTACTTTAGAGCAGCCGAGGAAGTATTTTATTAATCAAATTGTACCCTTGTAATAAATCTGTCTCGCTGCTACTGTGTAGCATTGCTTTTCTGTGCAACTGAACTGATAAATGTCGCATGTGGTGTTTACAGAAGATGGGCGGACCTAGAAGAAAGGCTGTGTAGAAATTGAAATATGTTAGAACTTCATGCACCTCCCAAGGTTTCTGGTTGTGGACCTCTAATCTAAAATATTCCTGGTCAAAAATATGATTTTTTTTTTTGTTTTGTTTTTTGTTTTTTTTTGTTTTTTTTTTGTTTTGTTTTTTTCTCTTTGCAATAAAAAATGATTTTAAAGAACGAAATAATTGGTAATCTTCATTTCTTGTCCTTTTGTGGAACACTGGAATGCATGTGCTGTTGGGTTATACTGCAGCCTACAGGCTTGGTCAATGGCAAGCAAAAACTGTATGTCTGTCTAGGATAACTCTTCCGCTGTCCAGCATGCCTCATTTTTTACTAGTGTCCTAGGAGGATAGGCATCTTTTCTTCAGTTCTGCAATGAAAATTCTAACCAATTTTTGCTAGTCTTTTTTGTTCAATGTGTTCTTGGATTTGAGTTTAATCAAGAATCTTCACTACATCACTGCTTGACCTCATTTCTTCATGGCAAGTATTCAGATAGGCCGATCTGGCCAAGCATCAGGAGCTACCTTGCTATTCGTACCTCTGGTTGCTCTTCCAATTTCCTGCTTCCTTCGGTTTTACCGCTGACAGGGTAAACGCTGAGGGACTGAGTGCTGACATCTGCTGGTTTGAGCGTCACGCATGTGTGCTCCACATGAGATTTTGATCTCTGTTCAGTGACCTGATCACCTCCAAAAATCTCACTCTCATTAGCCCTTACCTGTCTAGGTTTGTACCTTGCCTCACACTTTGGAACTAGTTGCATCACCACCACTTCGCAACATGTCCTTATATAGACACAGAGGGGACAGCCCTGTGACTGCAGCCCATACTTCCCTAACAGTTCCAGGGACATTCGCTCAATCTGGGTGCACTGACATCTGAAAGCTATTGGCCCTATGGTTTAGGGTTCCCTGTAGCCCTGTAGGGTAAGATTAAGTCCCTTACCTGGTCGTCAGGGGCCCCTACATAAGACTCTCACAGATACTGACCACAAAGGTTCCAGTCTTGCTCCAAAACCTTCCCTTTCAGAGTCGATCTCTGACTTTCCCAGGACCAGGTTTCTATTTGCAGTGACCATCTTTGACCCAGTCAGAGTCCCAACAGTCTATCTCTGAAGTTTTTCAGATACTGCAGCCTCCTGTCATTACCCCAGATCTTTCAGCTATTATTGATGCAGTAAGCCACAAATTGGATCAGGCACCTGTTGAAAGGGACAACATTGTAGAGAAAAAACAACAAATAGGCAAACCAGTAGACCTTAGCTGCTAGGACTCACTCCTGGGGAGAAGACCCATAAGTGAAAGCTGCAAATATAATCCATAAGCGCTTAGGTCCAGGTGTATCTGTGTTACTTGTATTACCTGGCATAAAACATGGGAATACCAGTTTTGTAAACAAGAAGTAGTAGTTTAGTGAAGTAAAAACCTTAAAAGGCCATGCAATCACATGTCAGATGTTATAACCAACCTCCGATGTTGTGTAATGCTAGTTTATCTGCAGTTGGAAAGGTCTGAGATGTGTCTCACCACTTACAAGTTCCAATGGGGATGTGTGTCAGCTGAGCTGGGCAAGGAATTCCAGGAGCTGCGGGGGGGCCACTGTCAGGATGGGCGTAGCGGTGCTGGAGAGATGAACAACCACAGGCTGTGGCAATTCACCCACAGCCGTGGAGGCGAGACATACGAAGAAGTGGAGAATCAAACAGCCAATGATAGCATAGTATGCTGCAGTACAGTTGTAAAACATGAAAGAAAAATGCAACTAAACAAAGCAACAAGTTTCGCTAACTGGGTAAATAAGCTCTAAAACCTGCTTGATAGTTATACCAAAAGGGAGCAGGCAAAAATACCTCCGGAATAGAAAGCATATGCCTCTTTGTACAAAATATCAAATAAAGAGTAAGAAGGTAGATATGGTACGCCATATATCCTCATTAGTAATATTTAGGCATCTGGTTACTCATAAGTGTCAAAGTGCAGCCCATAGGCCCCAAATCTTATCAAGCTTGTGGGGACATCCCCAGCTTCCTATGTCAGCTTATAAATCGGCAAAACCTGACTGATATAGTTTTTCCACAAATTAATGTGAATAACCTCCATGTATATCCACTGCAACACAAAAGTTTTCCTAGCATAGACAAGTAAAGAATCTCAAAAATAGTTTCCGATGTGTGCCCAGGTCCAAATCTTCCAGTACTCCAAGTACACACCACTTTGGATTGCACATCTTGGGCATCTCAAAATTTGTGGCAATAAAATGAGTTACTAGGGACAAAAAGGGATGGACTTTTTCACATCGTCAAAGTATATGGAGAAGGTCCCCGGTCTGCTTGTGATAATTATGGCAATCGGGGCTGTCTCTCTTATGTATCTGATAAAGTCGAAGTGGTGTGTAATAGAATTTGTGGAATATTTGTAATTGCATAAGTCTATCCCTAGCCAAGATAGTATTATTAAAATAAGTGTGTAGGATCTTATCCCAACCAACGAGATCATAAATTGTGGAGTTGGGTGGGTCTGGTCTGTAGCAGAGTACTATAAAAGGAAAATATTAAAGCGGAAGTAAATTCCCCATGTTTGTTTGAACCTGTATTTAAGCCTATACTAAGGCTTACCTATAGGTACTGTAAATATCTCCTAAACTTGCACCATTTAGGGGATATTTCCTGTATACTGCGTCGATTATGCCATCTGTGCCATTTCTTCAGGGCCCTGTTTTGGGTGTAACGGGACTTTTCAAGTACTGAATTTACCAAAACAAACTTCTGTAATTCCTACTTAAGCTGCAGTCGCATGTTTTAGTTGGAATTTAGGGTGCCAAACTCATATTGAAGCTGTAAAAAGGATTTGAAAGAGCCATTCATATAACTGGTGAATGTACTTCAAACGTTTTTGTGCCCAGAGACCAGCAACAGGCAGCATAAAGGAGTGTGGAAAGGTAGGATTGTACCAAATTGGTTGAGTGGGTGAGATAGACTGGGATGAGTCAGGCATCAGAGACACATGCACTGTACGTAGATTTTCAACAAAACTTTTATCATATCTACATCTTCGGTAGAAGGTATGGACTTCCCATAAATCAAATTGGCCAGTGTTTCAAATGAGGAAACTAGAGGCCGTAATGGCATTAATTAACTGGGGGAAAAGCCACCAATAAATATACGCAAGTTGAGACACGTAATAGTATAGACATAAATTTGGGAGAGCTAGACCACCCTGAGTAGTAGGACACAGTAGGGTTTCTATGGAGATTCTAGGGTTCTTTGGGTGCCACATAAAAAAGGAGATGAAAGAATCCAATTATTTAAAGAGGAACTGCTGTCTGCTCACATAATTTGTAATAAAAACATCTTTGCCTTTCTGAAGCTTTCCTCCAACCACGTCGCATAATTTTTTATATATACTGTGATTCTGTACTTGTCAAATATGGTGCAGAAATCTCCCTCCACTAAGTCTGGCTGCAATCATTTTAACTGTGGGCAGCTGAAGCTGCTGCCTGTTCACTTCCTGGATTTACACAGACACAGAGGCACACCTCCAGCTCTTCAGCTCTCATTGGCGCTCTTATGACTCACCCCCCCCCCCCTTCCTGGCAAACTCTCACAAGAGTGAGAGAGAGTGCTGTGCATGATTTCATAAGCCTAGGCTAATGACCAGACAAGAAACCGGAAGTGGGCTGTATGAGATATTTACTGGAAGGAAAAAAAATGTTTTACTATCCAAAGTTAGAACAAGGGCAGAAGATATAATAGATGGAAAGTTGAAAAAATGACTTAAGGTCCGCTTTAAGAACCTGCTTAGGAATATACACTTGGCAATTAGACAAAATATATAAAAATTAAATTATTAAAGGAAGTTATACAGGGAAGGAGATTGTTACCAATGTATGTAGATAAAAGGTAGCTGGACTATAATCCCAAGTTATTTCAAGGATATTCACCAAATGTTTACGGCTGAGAAGATTGTTGGTGTATGTGTTTTAGATGCCAGTGATTTATTCACCACCAGTGAATGGTTGGTGAAAGTTAGATTCACTGCTTTATAAATATGCCCCTAAAGCAACAGTCTTGCTGCCAATATACAACTGATCCTCTGACCTAGGTGAATACTCAAACTTTCCTGTGGAAATCGGTATTTTGGAAATACATAATAATTTGTCTATATTATAACGAACACAAATCCTGTTGGTTGTGAAGACCAGTTGAACTAATCAAGTGAATGGTGACCCAGCAGGTATGGGAAGATAAAGTGGTTGAAAAGCGACAAAAGATCACATTTGTTTCTTCATAAATAGCCCCCTATAAAGTTTAATACTAGGCTTAAAAGTGTGTGGATGGCCTCATCTTGGCAATGTGCCACTACCAAATTTGCTTACAATAACATAAATCACTAGCTATTGCAGGAGAATGTGAAGCTATTTCATGCTGTACAGCTGAAGGTTATTAGGCTTTGGAAAGAGAATATAGCTGCCGATTCCAGGTATTGTATAAAACTGCTCCTGACATCTGCTTCCCCCACATATTAACAAATACTAATTTCTTACCTAGTTAAACTCTTACCACATTCAGAATTTATTGTATTCAGTAATGTGTTTAATGTAAAACCATGTCTGCTAGTAGATGGTATACCACTCAGACCCTAGACACAAGTCAAGAACTAAATATGCATGTTGATATAACCACAAGAAAATGCCATAATGGATTACTATTTTATCCAGCTGTACATGTTAAATAAATCATTCACTGTATTGTAGTTTTAATAGGAATGATTCAAATACAATAAATTCTTGGTTTGAGAGTAACTTGGTTTGAAAGCATTTTTGCAAGACAAGAAAATTTTTTTAATAAACTTTGACTTGATATACAAGCGATGTCTTGATATACAAGTAGCGTCATTTCACAACTGAGTATAAAGGAGGAGAGAGGTGCCTCTAAGTGTAGCAATACAGTTACATTTAATGAAGCTGCAACATTTAGAAACTCACATGGTTGATGATTAAAAGAGATACATCTAAGTATGCAGGCATCTGGGGTAAAGTTGTCCACATAAACCATCCTCCTCACTGCCATCAACGTCATCTCTACCACTCTGCGCTCCATGAGCGGTTCAAGCCACGCTTTCAGATCGCTCTACTGCAGGGTAGTCTTGCCGGTCCCGATTGCAGACTGGCAGCGTTGAGAGCCGGCGGTGCGTAGAATGGTCTATGTGGACAGTTTTACCCCGGATGCCTACATACTTAGATGTGCCTCTTTTAATCATCCACCTTGTAAGTTGCTAAATGTGGTCCCTTCATTAAATGTAACCATATTGCTACACTTAGGAGGTGCCTCTCTTCTCTTTTATACTCTGTAGCTACTGAAGGATTTTGCTTCTAATCCCCTTGTGGAGGCTTCCATTTGTGAATGTACATTCTATGGTTACACGACCTGGTCACATTGCTATAATCTTTTTATATGGACTATAAACTGAAGGACTTATGAATAAATGGTTGTGGAACAAATCATTTGAGTTTCCATTATTTCTTATGGGGAAATTTGCTTTGATATACAAGTGCTTTGGATTACAAGCATGTTTCTGGAACGAATTATGCTCGCAATCCAAGGTTTTACTGTACTTGAGTTTGTCTTGATATACACCTATCTAAATCCTTAAACAGCAAGTATGGGAAGTACCAGCTCTCTGGGGCAATCAGCCTCTACAAAATTGCACAATAGTGTCATTCTAACACAAGGTGCTTGATGGTAGGAGAAGGTGGAGCAATTAACTCACTGGAATAGTGTTGTCCCTCATTGTCCAAGCAGCAGGCTGGGTGTGGGTAAGTGACCAAGCCATAGTGCTTAAAAATAACCCATCAGGATATAAATATGGAAGCTAACATTGTTGGCTTGTTTTTGATTGTCTGGTCCTTATTCCAGGGTTGTCATGTTTAATTCTTTCTTCAATGCATAAATAAGTGATCTGAAACAAGCATGTGCATACAAGGTGTTGGGATCCCTGATATGCACTTATTTTGGTCAGTGACCAACTAGGTAGTGAAGGAAGGATTAAAGATGCCAACTCTGGAGTCTGCATCTTCAGAATGTCAGCAATAACATGTCCTATATGTCTATCCTGACATTGTACTTTTACTGTATTGAAGAAAATTGAGGCCAGTAAACTGGATGTGCTGTTTGGTATGTTGACTCTAGATCACAAGACTGGATGGACAGT
Source organism: Aquarana catesbeiana (assembly GCF_042186555.1). Lineage (NCBI taxonomy): Eukaryota > Metazoa > Chordata > Amphibia > Anura > Ranidae > Aquarana > Aquarana catesbeiana. The sequence continues at coordinate 117,783,496 of NC_133336.1, forward strand.
TGGACACCATTACAGATCTTTTGGCAGGAGAAACAGTTCATGTATGTATTTCAGCTGTGTTTTAGCTGCTTGCTTGGAGTTCCGTTTTAATGGGTGAGCCTAAATCATCTGTCTTTTTCATCTTAATGTATAAAAATGGTTTACAGACAGTCTTGTTTGGCTTCTGGACAACACCATAAAATAGATATACTGTATGGGGGTAAAATAAATAGTCTGTGATATCAAAACACTGCAGATGACTGATCAAAAGAATGATCCTAAGATGAACAGATTTCACAGGTAAATTGCAGACCAACATCTGCTTGTCACTTCTCACCCATGGAAAACCAAGCAAAATGCAGAAATATATTTCTCGTAAATAATTTTTATGTTTCCAAATCAAGCACATGAAGTTGAGTTTTGCTCTAGATTGTTTATCTAGTAGGATAGCAGCAATTAACACATTATGGTAAATATTCAACATTACCATAAATAATCATTATTGCCTTCAACATCTTTAAAGCGGAGTTCCGCCAATTTATTTATTTTTTTTAAAGTCAGCATCTACAAATACTGCAGCTGCTGACTTTTAAAATATGGACACTTACCTGTCCAGGGCGCGCGCGATGTCGGCACCCGAAGCCGATCTGTCCCTCGGCTCTCGGATGGAGGCACCGCCATCTTCGGTAAGGGAATCAGGAAGTGAAGCCTTGCGTGTTCACAGCCTGGTTCCCTACTGCACATGCACGAGTCGCGCTGCGCGATCCCACTGGTCCCTGCTGTCTTCTGGGACCTGTGTGTCTCCCAGAAGACAGCAGGGGGGAGGGGGGTGGAGGAGGCGTCGAACATGGCATAAATATCCACGGATACTGTGGCTATCTATGTACGGAAGTGGGAGCAAATACCTGTTTTAGACAGGTATCTGCTCCCCCCCCCCCGAAAGGTGCCAAATGTGAAACCGGAGGGGGGGGATTCTGAAAAGCGGAAGTTCCATTTTTGGGTGGAACTCCGCTTTAAATTTAAACAATATAAGAGTTTCTCATTCGTTCACTGACAGACACAGCCTTCTTTATTCATAACGATAGGGTTATATTGCCTCCGCAGGAGTAGGACTAGGCAGAACAAAAAGACAAAACACTTGGCCACTCCCATGGGCCGTCCTCAGTCAGTATATAACCCCCTCCCTGCTCTAGGTATTCAGTTTTTTTTCTGCCTAGTCAGGAGTAAGGACTTAGTTCCCTGCTGGGATCGCTAGTCCTGGGAATTTTTGTTTATTTTTTGCTTTTCCTGGATTTTTTCCAGTGTGATCTCCAATCAACTGCCGGGCTGGCCGAGGGACTGGACACTTGGTCCAGGGGTCACCCCAGTCTGGCCAGCGAGCACGTACAGACCGCAGCTATGCACTACGTCGGACGCGACATAGCCCCACTGAACAGGGGCTGGCCCTGCGAGTTAAACGTCATGCGAGGTCGCATATGACCGGGTCTCGGCCTGTGTCGCAGCGTTCCTCATGGCCGACAGACCGCCCACTTTGGTGGTGAGGAGTATCTGTCCGGGAGCGTTACCCACGCATTTTGCTGGAGAGGTAAGTAGTCCCCTCCTCTCCTTCTCTGGAGTGGTGTGGGACACGTTTACTCCCTGGGGTGGTCAGTCCCTCGGGGGTTCTCCACCCCCCCTTCCCCCTCCTCCCCCCCCCTCTTTCCCGGGTAATGCCCAGGCTTCTGGCCTAGGGACTTTTTGGGACACACGGCCCTTTTTTTCCACCCTCGGGTTCATATTTTGGGGTATCTGGGGTTAGGCCCGGGAGGCGGGTCATTGGGGGTCCTGCTGACTAATTTAGGCCACGGCTTTGTGGTCTATCAGCTAGGAGGGGTCCAGTCTCCCTGCGGGCCGCACACTTGCGGCGAGCGTGCGAAAATTTAGGGCCTGGCTTTGCAGCCTACCGGCCGAGTGTCCATCCAGGGGTCAGGGTCAGTCCAGTCCCCCCCATAGGCCACGTGCTTGTGGCAGGTAGCCAAAAATTTAGCCCGCGGCTTTTACGGCCTACCAGCTCTCGTTGGTCTGGTCCCCCTGCGAGCTGCGCAAAAATTTAGGCTGCGGCTTTACGGCCTACCGTCCGAGTGTCCGTTCAGGGCTCAGGATCGGCCCGGTCCGGCGGTGCAGCCAGAAATTTAGGCCGCAGCTTCAGCAGCCTGCTAGGCCTTGTGGCGGGCCCCTTCCCTGAGGGGTGGCACTGCGGGGGTCTGTGCCCCCTGTGAGGAGCCACGGTTTGTGCCCCTGTGAGGTGCCCCGGTTTGTGCCCCTGTGAGGGGCCCCGGTCTGTGCCCCCTGTGAGGGGCCCCGGTCTGTGCCCCCTGTGAGGGGCCACGGTCTGTGCCCCCTGTGAGGGGCCACGGTTTGTGTCCCCTGTGAGGGGCCACGGTTTGTGCCCCTGTGAGGGGCCACGGTTTGTGCCCCTGTGAGGGTCCCCCGGTCTGTGCCCCTGGTGAGGGGCCCCGGTCTGTGCCCCTGGTGAGGGGCCCCGGTTTGTGCCCCCTGTGAGGGGCCTCGGGGGTGCCCCCTGTGCAGGCCCTCAGTCGACATCCCTTATGTGAACCTGGGACCCCCACCCCCCCGACTTTTTGGTGTAGCGCTTAGGCAGATAGCCTAGTATAGGGCACCCCTGCCCTCCCCTACCTCCCCTGTTGAACAATCCTATCTGTCTCTGCCGCACGGATGTGGCCACCTTGCGGGCTGGTGGCCACACTCCCTATCCTGTCAGGGAGTGAGGATGACGGCAGAAGGGCTCAAAGGGTCGCTGGTTGTCGCACTTGTTACATCTGTCCGGGAACCTTTCAAGATGGGGATGTGGCGGAGGAGGGTCGGTACCCTCTTGGATAAACCGTCTTACGTGGCGAAAGCGTTCCTCTCTCTCTCTCTCTTATTTTGACAAATTTGTCCATGCAGACTGGGAGTGTCCAAAGTGCTTTTTGCGTTTCCAAAAACGCTGGCTGTAAGGTACCCCTTTGGGGAGTCCCCCTTCAGAAGGGGACTGTTACACCAATAGTGAACCCCTCTGTCTCTAGGCTGCTAAAGGCAACCATGGCTCCGATAGAGGAATCTCTGGCATACCTGGAGGGGGAGCAGAATTCCCCTGCCTTTGCTGTTTGGGGACCTATTGGGTAGGTGCTGCGGTTTGTCCTCTATGCCTCTTGGCCGCAGTTCCCCTGGTTGCTGAGTCTGTTGCCTCAGTGGTGCTTAGACATGTATTTTTGGGGGCTACTCTGAATGACTTCAGGTCGCGTCTTAAGTTTGTCCGGTTATAAGATAGTTTTCCGGCTGTGTTGCTCCAAACAGTTTGTTGCTTACAATGGTCGTCTGTCGCCAGACTGCTTGCTGTTCTCCGCTGGGGGGCTGTGCAAGCCCCGTTGCTGCAGAGTGTGATTGTCCCGGTGCCTGTGCTGGGAACAGTGTCAGGGGTTTTATTCAAACCTGTGCACAGTCTAAAAGATGTACCATGCCCTCCATCTAATTCTGGACCTCAAGGCCCTGACCTGCCTTGTGTGGGTACAGGAGTTCAGGATGGAGTCCGTCCACGCAGCAGTGGCACTCCATCATGGGGTCTTTCTGACTTCTACGAGATCTCGAATGCTTAGGCATTCTGTTATGTGCCCGACTCCAGCACTTCCTCCATCTGCTGTGGGTGCGGAGCATTATCGGAGCGTGGTGTGGTCCTTTGATCTGGCCGCCACTCCTCGTGTGCTGACCGGGCTTTAGCTCTGGCCAGCTTGTTTCTTCCCCTGAACAGACTCCAGAAGTGTCATGCAGCGTTTTTTCATTTACTATCCGGCAGGTGGGCTCCTCTGCGGATCTACATGTGGGTGTTGGGTCTGATGGCATCTACCCTTTTTTTTAGGCAAGGTAATTTGCACACTTCCATGTAGGCTCCCTTCAGGGAGTTCCTGGCATAATGGGACAAATACCCAAGGTCTCTGAACAATCGGATTCAGCTCAGTCAGGAAACCAGAGGTTCCCTAGTCTGGTGGCTTCGTTCTCCGGTTCTTCATTGGGAAAGATCCTTTCTCCCCTTGTATTGAACAGCGTTACCACCAAAACCGGTCTGTCCGGGTGGGGAGATGTCCTGGGACTGAGTTTGGTTCGGGGTCATTGGACATTGGTGGAATCCGGACTACCAGGTAATATCCCGTAACTTCAATTGATCAGACTAGGTCTGGATCACGGACGGCTCGACTTCGGGGGCTCCCAGTACAGATCCAGTCGGACAAGGCAACAGCGGTGGCTTATGTTCCTCACAAGGGTGGGCCAAAAAAGGCTGTTGGTGACCCTGGCTGTTGCCAATATCCTCCTCCGGGGGGCAGAACATCAAGTTCCGGCCCTTTCCGACTAACGCATTCCAGGAGTGGAATGCTGTCAGACGGATACCTCAGTTGGCTAGGGTTGGGCCTTTCTCTGGGCCGTGTTTCATCAGATTTGTCCTTGTTCCTTTTAGGTAGCTCCGTTTCCAACCTCCATTTATGGAAGGATGAGCAGGAATAGGCCTTGAGTACCACAGAGGGCCAGGTGTCGGCCTGGGCAGTCTTCTTCAGCATCTCCTGGTCTCGCACTCCCTGGTGCGTGCCTTTTTGTTCAAGGGGTTAGAGTCTGTTTCCACCAGGGCAGTTTCTTCCACCGCCATGGGATCTGAACTTGGTGTTTTCGGTTCTCCAAAGGCCTCTCTATCTTTTTCTCAAAATATTCGGGAGGTTCCACTGCTTACGCTGTCTCGGAAGGTGGCCTCTTGGTGGCTATCACCTCTACTCCCAGGGTGTCGTGAATGGTGGCGTTATCTTGTCGTTCACCTTACCCGGGTTAAGGTGGTGCTTTGTCCTTTTCTACATAGTTCCGTCCTTGGATTTCCATTTGAATAAGGACATTGGGTTGGCTTCTTGTTTCCCTGGTCAGCACATCCCAAGGAATTGGCTTTATCTGGCCTGGATGAGTTTTGGGGGATTCACATGTATTTGCCAGCCACTGAGTCTGTTGGTCTGGATGGATCAGACAGATGATGTCTCTGGGCTATCCTATCAGGTATCGATTTGCAGGGATCGCAAGTTGGCAAGGCGGCCACTGGTCATCGGTGTACATTTTCACAAGCTCTACGAAGTGGATGGTTTGGCATCTGCAGATGCCTCTTTTGGCCACAAGTTTTTTTGAAGGCCGCCATTTAGAGGGTCTTTTCCCTCTTGAAGGGGTATCGTTCAGGTTGGGTTCCAGCTTGTCCTGGGTGAAGTCCCTGTTACCTGGTTGGCTTTTTATTAGCCTTGGGATTTTTGTTTTTCCCACCCCTCATGTTGGCACTGCTTTGGGATATCCCTATCGTTATGAATAAAGAAGGCTGTGTCTGTCAATGAACAAATGAGAAAATAGGATTTTTTACTTACCGTAAAAACCTGTTTCTCTGAGTTCATTGACAGACACAGCACCCACCACTCTATGAAGTTATTTTTTTGATACTTCTACTACTGCTTGCTACTAAACTGAATACCTAGAGCAGGGAGTGGGTTATATACTGACTGAGGACGGCCCATGGGAGTGGCCAAGTGTTTTGTCTTTTTGTTCTGCCTAGTCCTACTCCTGCGGATGCGATATAACCCTATCATTATGAATACAGAAGGCTGTGTCTGTCAATGAACTCAGAGAAACAGATTTTACGGTAAGTAAAAAATCCTATTTTTTGCTAGAAAACAATATGTTAAGCAATAGACAGCATGAATTCAAAAAAGACCAAAGCTGTCGAAAAAATCCGATTTTTTTTTTTATGAAAAATTAAGCAAAAACTTAAAAAAATTGTGTCTGTGACATAATATACTTGGACTTTGCCAGAGCATTTGATGCAGCTTCTGCAGATGTGTTATACACTTAAGCCTCGTACAACAGGCAAAAGCTGGATGTGCAGGCTATAAAATTTTTTTCTGACGTGAACACAACATCTGATTTTCAGATGGTCAGTACGGAAATCCATTACACAAAAGTTGAAAGTACAAACACGCATGATTAACATTCATGACGCAGCAATTGATGAAGTGTCGAAATTCTCATCTTTAATTGGATAATAATGAAGCTGCTTTGCATGTAGTTATGCCAAATGTATTTTAAAAGGTATTTTTTTTTTGTACGATCTGAAAATCGCCAATCGACGCTCACCAAACTTCTACTAACATGAAATTAGCAGAAGAGGCCCAAAGGGTCGCGCTTGAAAAATAAAGTTCCTCTTTATACTCTCACTACGTCAGTACGTTCGTGTTTGTCAAATGACAATTTGCGGATAGTTCGTATGCTAGACAAAATCCTGCACGCGTCAAAATGACAAAAATCATACGCTCGGTCATCCAACAATCAAACCATGTGTACGAGGCTTTAAGGTTTGACCTCATATTATATGGTTTTGGTAAATCTGAAGACAAAAATCTGCAGAAAAGCGAATAGTGTGTATGGGGTCTAAGGCCTGATTCACACTTGTGCAGGTTGCAGTTTGCATATTGCAAGTGCATTTTGCATTTTTTCAATACACATCTTTAAACCATTGAAGTCTATGGAATAAAAAAACAGAAAAAAACCCTGGTCCTTTCCATAAAATGCACAGATGTGAACTACATCCATAGGAAACCATGTTAAATGGACTATAGTGTGTTTCTGCAAAACTGAAAACACTAAAAAATGCATAGGTGTAAACCAGGCCTGACACAGGTTCTATACTTTATTTTACTGCATTAATTAGTTGATCTATGTAATTAAATTAAATATTTATGTATTTATTAGCAGCAAAGCACACGTATTTCACATTTGTCTATTGTGGGAACACAATTAGTGTTTGCAGAAGCTAAATTTTATGATTTACATTTTTGTGGGGTTTGCAACACAGGTTTGCATTGTAATTTACACTGGTTTCACTTAATTTCAAATACACAGCAGTATTGGTAGCGCAGGAATTACTTATACTATTAATTGTATCTACACGCAGCTAATGTGTAAGTTAAAGTATACAGGCTTAGAAAATTCAGTTTGTAAATGGATAGAAAACTGGCTAATTTACAGTATTCAGAGTAGAGGAGTAAATGGTGGAGTAGGATCTGGGTATTCTGGTAAATTGTAGACTTAATAATAACATGCAATACCAAGCTGCAGTTTTTAAAGCAAGCAAGATATTTTCTTGTATTAAAAGAGGTATAGGCTCCAGAGAGAGAGACACAATGTTGCCCCTGCACAAATGATTTTTTTTTAAGATATGCGTTTTCAAGGTGTCATACAAAAAAATTGTATGGCCCCTGTACAAATCATTAGTAAGATATGCAGTTCAGTTTTGAGCACCAGTTTACAAAAAGGATATTGGAAAACTGGAGAGAGTGCAGAGAAGGGCAACCAAACTGATAAGAGGCATGGAGGAGCTCAGCTATGAGGTCAGATTAGCTGAACTGAATTTATTCTCTCTTGAGATGAGATTAAGAGGGATATGATCAACAGGTATAAATACATTGTCCATATGTATTTATACATAGTGGTCCATTTATTGAACTTGGTCTAGAGTTATTCACTTTATGGCAGTGGTTCTCAACCTGTCTAGTGCCGCGACCCCTTGATAAAATTTCCCAAGTTGTGGGAACCCCTAACAGTACATTTTTTTTTCGTATCGTAGGTTGTCAGCACCCAAGGTAAAACAAGTACTTTGCGCCCCTAATCCATGGACATTTAGCGCTCCCTGAGTCCCTTCCACTTGTATGGTATTAAAACCCCTTATGGTACATTTTAGGATGTACCACTATTTCTCTTTGTTCTTCTTTCTTTCGTTTTTATCTCTCTCGCTAATCTAATTTCTTGTTTTTTTCCCCATCCCCCTCTCTACCTGTGTTTCTTGTTCTTTCTCTTATTCTTGCTCTCTCTTTTTCTTTGTTCCTCCCCCTCTTTTCCTCTCCTTTCCATGTATTCTCTATTTTTATTCCTTCTCTTACTCCTTGGTGGGGGGAATGGGATGAATAGCAGTGCTGGGGGGAGTTATGATCAGACAACTTAAGTGCTCTTGGTCAAGGTCATCTTCTGATTTGAGGACTGTAGTGAGGACTTTTAATGGCAACTATAATCACAGGTAATGTTGCTCACTGTATATAGAGAGAAACTCCGCGCTCAGAATAGCAACAATATTATAGCAGGTTGCAACCTCCCCTAATCAGTCCCTGGAATGGGACTGAAGAAAGTAATGATGTGCAGGTGTGGGGTTTAGGTGTGGCTACGCTACTACGCCATTTCCGGTACGGAAGTAAGGGGCTGGAACGCAGGTGGAGCGCAAGCTGTGAACCAGTGCCCTTACAGATTGCCTGTTTCATTGTGCTTATAGGTCTCCATGTACTGGGACACCTTTTGTTTTTGCTTATAACTTTTAATAAATAATTTTTTAAAATACTACACAATGGAAGTTCTATCTCTTTCTATGAGGATCTAACTATGAACAGCTGACGAATCAACTTTGGGAAAAGTGACCAGGAAGACTCCCTTGGATACTGTTACTGGGTGGAGTGAGCTGCTGAGGCCCTAGAGACCACAGATACCACGTGTGGACCACTAGGAGCGATACCAGGAACCATCCCAGGCTATCTTTACATGCCCATTACCCCTGCAGGGGTGCAGGGAGCTGGTGAGTGGGAACCCATCAGGGGGAGCACAGAAGTCGCTCGATTCTTTGAACACAAGAGTCACTTGAGCACTTTGGACTTTTTTTTGTTTTTCGCTGGTCATTTTGGAGCTTCACAAATAATTTTTATATATATTTTATATCTTAATGCTGATTTTTTATTACGGTTTATGACTACACATATGTGTCACTGGATTTTGCTAGTTTTGGGTTTTATACATTTTTGCACATAATATATATATATTTTTTATCTTTTGGACATTAAGGTTTTTTTTTTTATGGTACATGGATCTCATGGTTTATCTCTCAAGGTTATTCTTATGCACACATATATATGTGAGGTTTATTGGGATTCACTTAATATTTATTTTTTATCTGTGTCTTGCACATTTCTTTGCACTTGCAGTGCACTTGTAGTGCAAAGTAGATTTGCCTTTAGTAAATAAACCCCATTGTATCGCCGCGCATGCTTTCATATGTAGGGAATTAAGATGGATGCAGTCCTGGTTTTCCAAGCGGGTTCCAAACTGACACTGCCAAGCAGCTTTTGACCAGCAGCAGGTAGTATATATAAGCAAAGACTGGAGCAAGAGGTTTCTCTGGCCTGGGACTCAGGGAGTTTTGCTGACTGGGAAAAGCCCTTCACCTGTGAGATAGGAACCTGTACTGTTGAGTTAGTGCCTGGATGGCAAGGATTTAATTTCTGTTTTGTTTGTTTTCTGTGCAACCTTTAACCACTTGCCTACCAGGCACTAACACCCCCTTCCTGCCCAAGTCATTTTTCAGCTTTCAGCACTGTCTCACTTTGAATGACAATTGCGCGGTCATGCTACACTGTACCCAAACAAATTTTTTATCATTTTCTTCACACAAATAGAGCTTTCTTTTGGTGGTATTTAATCACTGCTGGGTTTTTTATTTTTTAGAAAAAAAAAAAAAGTCCAAAAATTTTTGAAAAAAAAGTTTTTTACTTTTTTCTGTCAGTAAATTTTGTAACTAAGTAATTTTTCGCTCTCATTGATGTGCGCTGATGAGGCGGCACCGATGGGCACTGATAGGCTGAACTGGTGGGCATTGATGAGGTGGCACTTATGGGCATTGATGAGGTGGCACTAATATGCCGCACTGATAGGTGGCACTGATGTGGCACTGATGAGCACTGATAGGCGGCACTGATGGGTACTAATAGGTGGCACTGGTGGGCACTGATAGGCAGCAGTGGCAGGCAGGGATAGGCAGCACAGATAAACGGTACATATGGGCACTGATGGGCATTGATGGGTGGCACTGATGGGCGGCACTGATGGGCATTGATGGACAGCAGTGATGGGCAGCACTATTAGGCGGCTAATGATCACTAATGATTGCCAGCACTGACTGGCATGGCTAATGGGCACTGATTGGTGGCACTTGTGGGCAGTGGTGGGCACTGATTGCTGCCACTGGTGGGCACTGTATGCTGACATTGGTGGGCAATGGTGGCCACTGTATTGTGACACTGTATTTCACTATTGTAATCAGGGCACTGATGATCAGTGCCCAGATTACATTCCTACATGTCCCCCTGTGAAGAGATGCCGCTGATCGTCTCTCCTCACCACATAATCTTTCAGTGTGAGGCGAGGAGAGCCGATTACCGGCATCTCCGTATTTACATGTGACCGGCTGTGATTGGACACAGCCGATCACATGGTTAAAGAGCCACGGACAGAGCTCTTTACATAGATCTGGGTTGCGCCGTGTCCTAGCAACACGGCGCTTACGCGATCGCCGTGCTGCGTGCCCCCACGGGTGTGCGAGAGCAGCCGTTCTAGGACACCATCATCCCAGAACAAGAGCTGCACCGCTCCACCGTCGTTTGACCTTGGGTGGGCAGCAAGCAGTTAAAATAAAACAAACTACAAGTCAGAATTTTAAGAAAAGACCTGCCGTTGGATTGCCTTCCAAGGGAAGGCGATCCCCACTTGAGCTAACCCCCACATATGAAAATGTGTAATAGACTCCCTCAAGAAATAGTTCTGGCCAGCTCAATAGATTGTTTTAAAAAAAAGAAGCTGGATGCATTCTTTAATACACAAAATATAACTAGAAACTAAAATTATTTATATGTAATAACACCAGGGATTGCTGATCCAGAGAATATCTGGGTGTCTAAGGATCAGGAAGGATTTTTTTCCCCATGCTGGAGAAAATTGGGTCATGCTTTATAGCATTTTTTTCCTTCATCTAGATCAACTGTGAATATAGGATTGTGTATGTAGAGGATTTCTATTTTTGCTATTGGTTGAACACAATGGACTTTTTTCAGCCTATGTTGACTGAAAGCAGCGCTGCGTAAACTGTCGGCGCTATATAAATCCTGTATAATAATAATAATAATAGTTGCAGAGCATTCCCTTAAAGTGACACAGGTCATACACTATGGCAAGACTGAGCACAGCAACAAGGCACAATGTAATATACTGCATCAGTAACGTCTTTCCCAGGCAAAGATTTCAAGAAGACTGGGGGTGCAAGATATGCTGTTCAAGCTCTTTTGAAAAAGCACAAAAAAAACATCAATATTGAAGACTGTAGACATAGTAGTCAGCCAAGGAAACTTAATTCAGCAAATGAAAGAAACATCAAGCTTATTTCCCTTCGACATCAGAAGATGACCAGCAGTGCCATCAACACAGAACTTGCAGAAATCAATGGGATCCAGGTACACCTGTCTACTGTCCAGAAAAGTCTGGTCTTCATGGAAGAATTGTGGCCAAAAAGCCATACTTCTGACGTGGAAACAAGGCTAAGTGACTCAACTATACATGAAAGCATAGGAACTGTGGTGCAGAAAAATGGCAGCAGGTGGTCTGGACTGATGAGTCAAAATTTGAAATATTTAGTTGTAGCAGAAGGCAGTTTGTTCCCCGAAGGGCTGGAGAGAGGTACAGTAATGAGTGTCTGCACGCAACAGTGAAGCATGATGGTGGTTCCTTGCAAGTTTGGGGCTGCATTTCTGCAAATAGAGATTTGGTCAGGTGTCAATGGTGTCCTCCATGATAAGAAATATAGGCAGATACTTATCCATGATGCCATACCATCAGAGATGCATGTTATTGACCCCACATTTATTCTGCAGCAGGGCAACGACTCAAAACATACAGCCAATGTCATGCTCCATGCATGCTCCATGCATGGCTCATCCATCCATGCTCCATGCGTGTTTCATCCATGGCGCCTCCATCCATGCTCAATCCATAGCTCATCCATCCATGCTCAATGCGTGCTCCATCCATGCTCCATCCGTGCCCACCCATGCTCCATCCGTGTTCCATCCATGCTCCATTCATGGCTCATCCATCCATCCATGCTCCAACCATGCTCCATGCGTCCTCCATCCATGGCTCATCCATCCATGCTCCATTCATGCTCCATCCATGGTTCATCCGTGCTCCATCCATGGTTCATCCGTGCTCCATTCATGGCTCATCCATCCCCATCCATGGCTCATTCATGCTCATCCGTGTCACATCAGTGATCATCCGTGCCACATCCATGCCACATCGGTGCTCATCAGTGATCATCCATGTCACATCAGTGATCATCCATGCCACATCAGTGCTCGTCCATGCAACATCCATGCCACATGAGTGATCATCCGTGCCACATCAGTGCTTATCCATGCCACATCAGTTCTCATCCGTGCCACATCTGTGCCAGATCAGTTCTCATTCGTGCCACATCCATGCCACATCAGAAGACAAAGTCAAAATGCCAAATATTGATTTGATTTGGATTTCGCTTCAGGTTATATTTTGTTAATTGATAAAAATAAACTATTATCACTTTTATTTCTAAAAGCATCCTTACCCACTTGCCGACCAGGCCATAGCAGAATGACAGCTACAGTGCGGTCGGATAACTCTGGGAGGCCGTCATATGTGATTACTTGTAAACAAACCAAAGCTTGTCAGGTTTGGCTCCTCCCCTCTCACAATGATCGTTACAGCGTGTGAGGAGAGGGGGAGAGCCGGGTGCAGTAGTGCTGTGGGCTGGATCTGAAGTTCCCACAGCACTGATCTATGCCCATCCATGGCTCATCCATCCATCCATGCTCCTTCCATGGCTCATCCATCCATCCGTGCTCCATGTATGCTCCATCCATGGCTATTCCATTCATGCTCCATCCGTGCTCCATCCATGCTCAATCCATGGCTCAATCATCCATCCATGCTCATCCATACTCAATCCATGGCTCCATCCATTCTCCATGCATGCTCCATCCATGGCTCATTCATCCATCCATGCTCCATCCGTGCTCCATCCATGCTCCATGTGTTCTCTATCCATGGCTCATCCATCCATCCATGCTCCATGCGTGCTCCATCCATGGCTCATCCATCCATCCATGCTATATTCATGCTCCATCCATGGCTCATCCGTGCTCCATCCATGGCTCATGCATGCTCCATCCATGGCTCATCCGTGCTCCATTCATGGCTCATCCATCCCCATCCATGGCTAATTCATGCTCCCCTTCCCCATCCATGGCTCATTCATGCTCATTCATACTCATCCGTGCCACATCAGTGATCATCAGTGATCATCCATGCCACATCAGTGATCATCCATGCCACATCAGTGATCATCCATGCAACATCAGTGCTCATCCATGCCACATCTATGCCACATCAGTGCTTATCCATGCCACATCAGTGCTTATCCATGCCACATCAGTTCTCATTCGTGCCACATCCATGCCACATCAGTGCTCATCTGTGCCACATCCATTGCACTACAGTGCCCATCAGTGCCACTACAGTGCCTCACAAAAGTAATAGGTAGTCAAATTAGATTTGAAATGTATGTCCCTAGAACATCTGATGGTTCTCCGTGCATGTTGGGCGTGTATATGACCAGGCTGTGAAAAAGTCTCACACATGTGGTATCGCCATACTTAGGGGGAGTAGCAGAATGTAATTTTTGCTATGTACATGCTACGTGTTGGAAATATCTTATAAAAGGACAACTTTGTGTAAAAAAAAAAAAAAAAAATGTGCTTTAATTCTCTTTCCACATTTTCTAAAAACTAATGGAAAAAAATGACATGTTTAAAAGACTCATAATGCCTCATAGAAAATACGTTGGGTGTTTACTTTCCAAAATGGGGTAATTTTTTAGGCATTTCCATTGTCCTGGTGCTCCAGGACCTTCAAAAGTGTAAGAGGTAGTCTAGAAATGAGATGTGTAATTTATGTTCCTAGAACGCCTGATGGTGCTCCCTGCATGTTGGGCCTCTGCATATGGGCAGGCTGTGTAAAAGTCTCACACATGTGGTAACACCATACTCAGGAGGAGTAGAAGAATGTGTTTTGGGGTGTAATTTGTGATATGCTTATTATAGGCGGCTCTAGGCTTTGTGAGGCCTTAGGCGAATTTTACACATGAGGCCCCACTCACGCCCATAGGGGGAAAAACAATTCAAGCAATTAAAATGGCTGCAGAAAGATGCACGGATCTAGCACACAGTTCATCAGCACCACTTCCAGGGCACCCTCCTCACCCATCAGACATATTCAGCCAATAAAACATCAGGGATCCAGCAAGGTGGCAACCTACCCCTCTAAGAATTTCCCATGCCTTGGGAGGAAGGAGAGTGGGGGAATCCCAACACAGTGCAGAGAGAGATAGGGAGGAGGGAGGGAGAGAGACTGGGATAGAGAGAGGGGGAGGGGAGGGAAAGAAGGGAAGAGAGGGGGTAGAGAGGGGGGAGATAGGGGGGAGAGAGAGGGGGGAAAGGGGGAGAGAGAAGGGACAAGAGGGAGAGAGAGAGAGATAGGGGGAGGGGGGAGAGAGAGAGGGAGGAAGAGGGAGGGGGGAGAGAAAGTGGGGAGAGAGGGAGGGATAGAGTGAGTGAGGGTGGGAGAGACTTGGGGTGATTCAGAGGAGGGAGGTGAGAAAGAGAGGGGGTGAGGGAGAGAGAGAAGGGTTGTAGAAGAGAGGGGTGGCACGAGAGAGAAAGAGACGAGGGGTGGGAGAGAAGGGAAGAGAGGGGGGAGAGAGAGAGAGAGAGAGAAGGGGGAGAGGGAGGGAGAGAGAGAAGGGGGGGAGAGAGGGGGGGAAGGGAGAGGGGGGAAGGGAGAGGTGGAGAGAGAGAGAGGGGAGGGAGAGAGAGGGAGGAAGAGAGGGAGTGAGTGGTGGGAGGGGGTGAGTGGGGGTGAGAGAGACTGGGGGTGACACAGAGAGAGAAAGAGACGAGGGGTGGGAGAGAAGGGAAGAGAGGGGGGAGAGAGAGAGAGAGAAGGGGGAGAGAGAGGGAGGGAGAGAGAGGGAGGGAGAGAGAGAAGGGGGGGAGAGAGGGGGGGAAGGGAGAGGGGGGAAGGGAGAGGTGGAGAGAGAGAGGGGAGGGAGAGAGAGGGAGGAAGAGAGGGAGTGAGTGGTGGGAGGGGGTGAGTGGGGGTGAGAGAGACTGGGGGTGACACAGAGGAGGGAGGTGAGAAAGAGAGGGGTGGTACGAGGGAGAGAGACGAGGGGTGAGAGAAAGGAGGGTGACATAAAGAGGGAGGGGGGAGAGAGAGATAGGAGAAGGTGAGAAAGAGGGGGGTGAGGGAAAGGGGGGGGTGAGAGAGATCCCTAGCCCTGTCCCTGTCTGCAGACCCTCCTGTGTTCCATGTCCCAGTCTGTGAGAGCACTGGGCAGGAGCAGGGGGGGGCAAAGAACAGGAAGGAGCTGGAGAGCACTGGGGGTATGGGGGCAGAAAGCACTGGGGAAGGTGGAGATCATAGGAGGGGTGGGGGCTGGAGAGCGCGGGGGAGCTTGATAGGAGGGGAGTCAGAAAGAATGCGAGTGGAAAGCAGGGGGAGCTGGAGAGCAGGGGGTGGAGAGCACTGGGGGAGGAGCCAGGGAGCACAATGAGGGGCCAGAGAGCATGGGGGGAAGCCAGGGAGCACAAGGAGGGTCGGAGAGCACAGGGGGCACAGAAGAAGTTGGATAGGAGGAGCAGTGGGCAGCTGCATATAGTGGAATTGAACTTTTTATATTCCTCCTGCAGCCGCTGAATGCTCACTTCTCCTCCTCTCCTTCCTGCAGATGATTCAGCGGCTGCAGCAGGAATATAGAAAGATCAATTCCACTATATGCCACCGCCCACCGCTCCTCCTATCCAGACACACAGGAAGGCTGCACGGGCACTCGCCTTCTCTCTGGTCGGCCAGGCTGCATCAGGAGATTGGAGGCGGAGCTCCTTCATCTTCAGTCACGGGGCAGCTCAGCTGGAGGCAGGCGCGGAGAGGTCGGGTGAGCACAGGCTGAAGGAGCAGCCCAGCTGCGGCTCCCACATGGACATGCCGCCACCCGACACATGCCTTGTAGAGATGGCACCTGGAGCCGGGTGCTGTCATCCGGCTGCTGCCGCCACCTAGAGGCCTCAACTGTCCCGCTGTCCTCACCTGCTGCCACCGGACCGGGATGCAACTGCCCCGTGCTGGGGCCGCTATTCCTCGGGTAGTACCCGATTTGTCAGTCAGCCCCAGAGCCACAGAGCCCCAGCGGAGGTAGGCGGAGCCGCCGGCGTCGACATCAGTGATTGAGCACAAGCAAAGTAGGTGGCCACGAGGCCCTTGTCAGTGCGGGGCCTTAGGCTATCGCCTAGTTTGCCTAATTAGAGAGCCGCCTCTGATGCTTATGATTTGTGAGAGAAATAACCCATCACAATTTTGTGAAAAGAAAAAAAAAACTTCATTTTGCAAAGAATTGTGGGAAAAAATTACAATTTCAAAAAACTCACCTTACTAAATACCTTGGATGGGCTACTTTCTAAAAAGGTGTCATTTGTGGGGTATTTATACTGCCCTGGCTTGTTAGGGTCTCAAGAAATTAGATAGGCCGTCAGTACATCAGGTGTGATCAATTTTTAATGATTGGCACCATAGCTTGTAGACTCTATAACTTTCACAAAGACCAAATAATATACACTTATGTGGGTTATTTTTAACAAAGATATGTAGCAGCATAAATTTTGGCCAAAATTTATGAAGAAAAATTACTAATTTGCTACATTTTATAACAGAAACAAAGAAAAATACATTTTTTTTACAACATTTTCGGTCTTTTTTCATTTATAGCGCAAAAAATAAAAAACCCAGGAAGTGATAAAATACCACCAAAAGAAAGCTCTATTTGTGTGGAAAAAAGGACAATAATTTCATATGGGTACAGTGTTACAGTAATTGTCATTCAAAATGTGAGAGCACCGAAAAGCTGAAAATTGGTCTGGTTAGGAAGGGGGTTTAGGTGCCCAGTGGGCAAGTTGTAATTTAAAGCATTTTCTCACACCTGCCTTAAACGTTTGCGCAGTATAATATAAGCTGAATACAACTTGCCTTATTATTTACAGGTAGATGCACAATATTATATCTTAGCATTTTTCAGTATACAAAATCTGCAAAACCACTATACAAGATTTAAAAAACATTTTTATTATATATAAATAAAATCCTGTCTGTACACCCTTTTAGTTCATTGTGCCCACACTTTTATATAGAAAGTTTGAAGTGTTTTTTTTTTTTTCTCACTAGCCATTTTTTTTTTTTTTTTTTTGTACTCAAAGACATTAGATCATCTGAAATCAAATATTCTTTCACCTGAGCAAGATCTTTAAACAAAAGATAATTTGTTGGCAAAAAAAGTTGTATTGTAGAAGGAGGTTTTTTTTCTTTCTTTATGACTTCTCTGTAATTGGGACTAAGGCACGTGGATATTTTTAAATAATATGTTTACATGTTTTTTTCCTCAGTATTTACCGAAATATTAAACATCACTTAAAATATTTTTTATTTAACATATGCTACCAAGGAAAAGGGTGGCTAAAATTCAGCATTCTCTTTTTTGTTTTCTTTTTTGAGCATTTCATATAACAGTCAAAACCATACAGACTCAATTAGCAGTGAGTGAATCAGTCTGAAAACCAGGCAAAAATCTGCAAATTGCATTTATTTTCACTTCCTCTAAATAAACATACAGCTTTTTCCAGTCTGGAGAAAATAACAAAATCATGTATAATAATGGTCTACATCCTTTAAAGGCTAAGTATACCTTTAGGAGCAAGTTACATGTTAAATCAATATTTAGGATGTAAAATGCTACTATACACCCACCTCCGGCTGCCAGTGCTCCCCGGTCTGTGACAGCGGATGGGGATCTTCTCCCCGCAACCTCTGTCACAATTCGAAAACAGCTCACAGTCGCGTCATTCATTCATAATAATCCTGTACAAACACCTGGAAATACAATCCTGTATATATTTACTGCTGGAAGCAGGGCACAATTCACTATCTAGTTTATCATCATTAATGATATATGGCAACAGTACATTTTACTAGCGCAGCATTTGGTCAGCTACATTTTAGCAGAACTTAAAAGCAAAGTGATTGGGCTGTTACAGTGTTCGCCAATAGATTTACTTGAAATAAAAAGATCAGTATTTTGTTAGGTTTGAGTGTGTCTTCTGAAACTGGTTGTGACAAAAGTGTATAAGGGCCCTTTTGCACAGGCATTCCGATCAGATCCACCGGTCGTTTTTTTTAGGTGGGCCTGATTGGAAGCTCCATGCAGCCCTATGGACAGGCGAATGTAAACGCATTTGTGTCCATTTACACACCCACATCCGGGACTATCCAGGTCTGGAAAAAATGCGTCCTTTTCTGTTTTTCCAGACTTAAATGTGACAAATTGGAGGTAGCCTGATGTAAATGGACAGCAGAGTTTGTTTACATCCAGCTGCTCACATCCACTGGGTGCAAACTGAACTGGCGCAGATGTAAAAAAGAAAACTGACATCCATCCCATTCAGCTCCGATTCAATAGGGGATATGCTCATGGATCCCCTGCTGATCAGAGCAGACTCCACTCCATGTGATAGGAACCTTAAGCAAAGAAATTCCTTATCTGCAGAGCAGGAAAATCTCAAAAACTTTGCTCCCTCTCTTCAACAGAGACCATATAATAAAATGTCCAGATTTTGGTTTGATCATTTTCTCCAGGCTGGTTAAATATTTCAGTAATTTTATTATTTTGTAATTCAGTATTCTCTGGCTTCATGTACACTACAGCTCCTAAATTTGAGCTTAGGAGCTTTGGCCGTTTTTTTTGCCAAAGCTCCTAAACTCATTTCCATGAATACCTATGTGCCTATGTACATAAAGGGTTTTTGGGATAATTTAGGAGCTGCTGCGGTTAGGGGAGTTTCAAGCTCCCTCTCCTGAATGCGGAAGTACCGCATTCAGGATAGGAACGTTTAGACCACCAGCAGCGCTTTTGCTGCGGACGACGGTCATATTAGGCTATGTGTACATAAAGCCTAAGACAGTTAAAGCGGAACTCCAGGCAAACATCCTAATACATAGTGTATAAGGGAGCTATTTCACATAACGGTAGTTGGTCAGGTTGAAAAAAAAAAAAAAAAAGCCTCTAGTCCATCTACTTCAATATAAAAAAAGCATACAATTAGAATACCCACAGTTGATCCAGGGGAAGGCAAAAAAACCCCTAACAAAGCATGATCCAATTTGCTCCAGTGAGGGAAAAAAAAAATCCTTTGTGATCCCCTGGGAGGCAATCGGATATGCCCTGGATCTACTACCCCTGGCATTATACAAGTTATTTTTCAGTTATATTTTTTGCATTTAGGAATGCATCCAGCTCTTTTTTTAAAACAATCTACTAAGCTGGGCAGAACTAGTTCTTGAGGGAGTCTATTCCACATTTTCACAGCTCTTACTGTGAGGAAGCCCTTTACAGTAAGCGCTGTGCAGGTTAAATCTCTTTTCCTCTAGATGTGCCCCCTTGTCCTCTACAATGACCTAAAAGTAAATAACTCAATACCAGGTTCACTATATTGACCATTTATGTATTTATACATGTTGATTATACCTCCCTCAATTGCCTCTTCGCAAGAGAAAATATATTAATTTCAGCTAATCTTGCCTCATAGCTGAGCTTCTCCATGCCTCTTCTTAGTTTGGTTACCCTTCTCTGCACCTTCTCGTGTTCTCCAATATTTTTTTTGAGAACTGGTGCCCAAAATGGCACTGTATATTCCAGATGAGGTCCTACTAATGATTTGTACAGAGGTAAAATGATATCTCTCTTTGGAGTCTATACCTCTTTAGGCTCAGTTCACACTGATCGCATACAACTCGCAGGCAGTTCACATTACCCTATGCAAACTGCTGGGGGTGTCAATACAAAGTTAATGACACCCCCATTTCAGTTTGCATATTGCAGTGCGAACTGTCAATTCGGACAGGAATCTGGTGCGGATACAAGCTGTATGGCTGAATTCGCATCGCACAGACATTGCATGTGATTTGCACAGCAGTGCAGTGCGAATCACATGCAATGTCTTACATCACAGCAGTGGGAACCGGCCCTAAATACAAGAAAGCATCCACAATCTCTTTACAATTTAAATCATAAACCCTACTGTTATTAGTAAATAGTAAGTTGAAAGACTGGTATGTTTATAAACATTCCTGGTTTGGACATATGGCACTTTTGAAAATGGCCATTTTGCCCCCACAGTTTTCATATTTTTCAAACTGTATCAATAGACCTCCCACGGTCCTTTTTCAATTCTTTGAATATACTGTATATACTGTATATGTCCGCTAACTCCACTTACTGGTAAACCTGAATTTCCTCCCAGACTAGCTTCAATGGCTTCTTCCTTTTCTACTTTTAAAACTTATTTTTTTTAATGATGAATGTCACTGAAACCTTTGAAATGATTGAGTTTCTACCTTGTTATTCAAGTAGGAGGTTATTGTATTTACAAACTTGTGATTTTTACAACTCATTGAAAGTAAGTGGCGACCTCCATTGTCCTTTTAACACTTTTGAGTCTTTATGTATCCAACCTATTCCCCCTACGCATACGGTGTCCTCCCTGTATAACCTTATCCAAACTGAGATATTCTCTGATAAACTTTCTTATTTTGTTGAATGGGAAAGGGAGTTAAGTGTTTACAGAGGAAGAAGTCCACAAATGGTGAATTTTGACTTATAAACTCTCTATTGCAAGTAAAGCACAGGAGCAAAACTATAAAGCCATTACAAGATGTATCGATGCCCCAGGATTTTAAATAAAATATTTCCAAACATTTCATATCGATGTTGGTGATGTTTATCCCACATAGGCACTATGCAACATATACGGTGGAATTATCCTATTTTGTGTCCATTCTGGGACAATGTTTTGAAAATATATTATGCTTTTGCTTTAGATATGGTGCCTCAAACCTCTCAAAAAAACACTACTATCCATGCTCCCAGAATTTATTTCTAGGGTTAAGAAAGGGATTTTACACTTCTTTTTAGTGGCTGCCAGGGCGGTAATTCTGAAATATTGGAAGTTCCAGTGAGTACCCTCTATAACAGAATATAAAACAGAATTGAATAACCTGAGAATGGAAGAACTATTCACTCAGTTACATGATTGACAGTCTAACTTTTAGAAGATATGGTGTCTCTGAATAACTTTTATGAACAATTCTAATTTTGCAACCTTATTCACGTAGAATTTTTCCACTGAGCCGCTGAACCTTCAGAAACTCATCTCTTTACACAGCATTGGATACCTCGCTGATGCATCCATTCCCGCCTCTCTCTCTTTTTTTTTCTTTCCTTTCTTTTTTTTGAGTTATGTTCCTTTTTCTTTCTGTAAACTTTTTTTTAGAATGAAAACCTTTATAAAAAATATATTGTAAAAAAAATACAAGAAAATTGCTTTAGAAACTACAGCTTGACATTGCATGCAATTATTAGGTCTACCATCTACAAGAACACCCAGATGTAGAATGTATAATGAATGCATGTTTTTAACCCTCAAGTGCATAACTTTACATGTCAATAATTAGTATTTCTATCCATTCAGTGATTATACTGTATTTACATATCGTCACACAGTACAGTCAGGTGGATAACACAACTTTATCTGTTGCAGTTAAGGAATACAATAGTGTCATCCCTCTGTCATCAGCCTGCTGACTGGACAATAAAATGGACATTTTTATTTAATAATGCTTCTTGCCCTCAAAAGCATTACCAAGACACATTACGGAACTAGCGACGCAATATCTGACGTGCAGTGCCCGAGTTAGACCCCTGTCCCGTATGTCCTACATGGCAGCAATGGACAGATGAGGTCTTCTATCAACTTGTTACTTATCAGAACATTTACATAAAGCAGCGCCTGATTAGTCTTTCAGAGTGTGTGTATGTGTGTATCTCTCTCTCTCGTTTATTGTGAGTGCTGCTCTACAGATAATTGCAAGTAGTAGATATAAAGTGAGATTCAGGTACTTACATTAGCTGTATTTAAAAATAAAACTGATTTATTGATAAATACAGTGATTTATGTCTGCCTGGAATTCATCTTTATATATTGTCAGGGGTTAGCTCAATGGGGATCACCTTCCCTGGGTAAAAAAAGGTAGTCCAAACGGCAGGTTTTCTTAAAATCTGACTTGTAGCCAGTTTTATTTTTAAAGGTTGCATGAAAATAACACAAAAATAGAAAATAAATCCTAGCCATCCAGGCACTAACTAAACATTGCAGGTTCCTAGCTCACAGGTGAGGGGCTTCTCCCA
Organism: Aquarana catesbeiana; assembly: GCF_042186555.1. Lineage (NCBI taxonomy): Eukaryota > Metazoa > Chordata > Amphibia > Anura > Ranidae > Aquarana > Aquarana catesbeiana. The sequence goes on from NC_133336.1 coordinate 117,805,766, forward strand.
GTCACCCACAAAACACAGATAATGCAAACCTTTTCTTTCAAAAAGCAAACTTCACATAAGCAGCTCTCTCAGGTTTTGGCTGAGTCCCAGGCCAAGAGAAACTCTTTGCTCCAGTCCTGCTTTATTTATACCACAAGTGGACCGCAAAATCTGGTCCGGAACCAACAACATTGTCCAAATAGGCGGCTGTGTATTGGCAATGTGGTCTCAATGTCTTAACCATCATTCTCTGGAATGAGGCAGGAGCACAATGCAAACCAAAAGGCATCCACTTATGCCCCGTACACACGGTCGGATTTTCCGATGGAAAATGTCCGATCGGAGCGTGTTGTCGGAAATTCTGACCGTGTGTGGGCTGCATCGGACATTTTCCATCGGGTTTTCCGACACACAAAGTTTGAGAGCAGGCTATAAAATTTTCCGACAACAAAATCCGATCGCGTCAATTCCGACCATGTGTGGCCCCTTCCGACGCACAAAGTGCCACGCATGCTCAGAAGAAATTCCGACACGGAACAGCTCGGTCTGGTAAACTTAGCGTTCGCAATGGATACAGCACTTTCGTCATGGTGCAATGTAAAAAATGGTTTAATACAGCGCACTCTTCTTTATAATGTGAGAAGAATTAAGTAGTTTTGCTGCTCATATTCACACAGACTTCTCACAAACTTATTTCTTTATTATTTAGCGGGATTCCCTTAATATATTTTGATTTGTCACATCTGACAACATTATGTTGGTGTTGTATTTTTTTTTGTTTTGGTTTTAAGGCAGATTAGTTATTTTTGGTTTGTATTTTTTTAAAGGCTGATCTTTGTTTTATTGGATTTTTATTTGGACTCCAGAATATTTTTGTGTGTGTTTTGTGTGTCAAGTTACCACAACACCATTGATATCTTATATTATTTAATCTGTAGGAGATTGTTTGGTGTTGTCTCTTGTTAATTTCACATTGTACTTTAGAAATGTACCTGAATCCTCACCAACAAACTGTCCTTTTGGAATGAAAACACACATAGGCAAGTATAATTTTCCTTAAAAAAACATTTATTAGGGGCTCACAACTAAACAAAGAGGGAGGCAACACTGGAGAAACAGCTGAAATGGGTGAAGCCTTGGACCCCCAGGGCAGACATCAACTATTTTGAAGCAAAATTGGTGGCCTGAGGAGTCCTTATCTAAGGGAGTGCAGTCTGGTCCAGAAGTCCCAGAGATCCGGAAAGCAGCAGATGACATCTGTGTCCCCAGGCTGTGGTCATACGAGAGACTGCATCTTTTGTCAGACCAGACTGAACCCAGGGCCATCACTCTCTGGTCTTCTTTCCACGCCTCCTTCCACGCTGTGGCTCTGGTGGTGGAGTTGTGGCAGCAGGAGGAGGAGGAGGAGGATGGTCCAACTCAATCACGTCGGCCTTGGGTGTTAGTTCCCCACTCACCCCCTTAGGACTTTATAAAGAAGGTCCTCACATAGCTTGCGTTGACCCTCCTGCATGCCCTGCAGTTTTGTGGCAACCATGCAGGCAAAGGCCTCTTCAGGAGTGGGTAAGGCTCGGAGGGACACAGAAGCCTCCTGAATCAGCCTGAGTGCAGAATCCTGCATGTGAGTCGCCTTCCTCGCCCTTTTCTATGGAAGGCGGAGGGGAGGAACCTGCGATTCTGTCAGGCTGCGACTTGTCCGAGGCTTCTCTTGGCTGACACTTAGCCCCGCCTCCTCCTGGCTGCAACTTAGCCCCGCCTCCTCCTGGCTGCCACATTCCACAGCCTCCTCCTGGCTGAGGTCTTCCTGTGTATAAAAAAGGGACATAGTTTTAGTTTTTTATTCATCAATCACACACAATTTTCACCTCCTGACTGTTGCAAATTGAATGTTAACAAATATAACAGACTATCATTCTTGTCCCAATTTTGGGTGCCCACTACTGTCTATTGATATGTAAAACACTTTTTTCAATCATCAATTAGTGATCAATAATAACATCTAGTAAACATCATTTATTTATTGACCCGAAATCTGTTGAACAATGCTATACCTGACTCAAGCTGGGCTCCTCCATTTCTTCCTGGCTGGAAGGCCCAGGTTGGACATCGGAAGCCTCAGCTGGGGTGGAAGGAAGGGTGGAAGGAAGAGTAGAGAGGGATTCCCTGACTTCAGTCTGGTCTGACAGAAATCGCAGTCTCTCATAGTACCACAGCCTGGGGACATAAACGTCATCTGCTGCAGCTCCGGACCTCTGGGAATCCATGACCTTCTTGCGCTCCCTAAGATAAGTGCTCCTCAGGCCACCAATTTTGGTTTTTAAATAGGGGATGGTTGCTGTGGGGACCACTGGCTTCACCAACTCCAGCTGTTTCTCCAGCGCTGCCTGCCTCTTTTGTTTATGATTATAATGGGGATGTCTCACCTGCCATAGACAGGGCAGCTCCCTGTATTTGTCTATGAACAGGGGGAGGAAGTTGTGGTCATTGAAGCCATCCATTTTCTCTGCAAGACACAACACGAGACAAACCCTAAGGTCAGGGCAAACTCTCCTAATCTTGTTACAATATAGGCTTCAATTTCGAAGCAGTATAGGCCCAAGTTTAGATCTAACCTTCGTTATCACTATCGGCACCTCCGATGCTCCTTCCTCCGCTCACAGATCGTACGTAATACGCACGCGTGTTACGCTTTATACACACTGCGCATGTGTGTAACTCCGCCCCTGATGTTCTTTCTAGTCTATTCCCCGCCCCTTTTCGTTCTGCGCAGTGGGGGAAGAGAACATGGCGGATACACAGCAGGTGCGTGCTAATTACAGCAACGATGAGGAGGAGGAGGAAAGCCCGGGCTGGAAACGTCTGGATCCAGAAGGAGACGATTTAAGGCCTCAAATATGTCCTTTGGGGAGATGTTGGAGATGGTCAACATCCTGAAGAAGGCCGACTATGATGGGAAGTATGGACCTTACCCCAACCACAATGTCAGAAAGGCCAAGATCATGGCAAAAGTGGTCAACAGCCTGCACCGGAATTTCGGGGTACGACGATCGAAAGATCAGCTCAGGAAGCGGTGGTCGGACCTGAAATTACTAGAACACGAGCAGTACAGAAAGATCCGGAGAGTGCTGAAAAAAGTAAGTAGTTGTCCTGTGTTCCTAATCTTTTTCTGTATATTACGTTCGTGCTGCTCCATGTGCTTTTCTTAAAAGTGTACATTTTAAAATGGCAACTTTCATGTTCATGGGCACATTATTCGTTCGTATCAAACATTTTTATTTCGGACTATAAAACACCATTGTTTTGGCCATATGCATTTGGCAACATTTTTGACGCTCTACTTGTATGAAACTAATTTGGTTGTGTAGATGGGTTTGTTACTAGAATGAAATGCAAACTAGATTCTGTGTAAGGAGAGGACACTCAGCAGCTGTTTTAACATCTGGACACTGGAGCACAAGTGTGGGACACAAGAACACCCTTTTTATTAGGGGGCCCACACAGGTGCTCCAGTGGATATTATAGGGGGGTCTCCATCTGTGAAGCTTGTTTAAAACAGGTAAAAAGTATTGAAGCTTGACAAAGGACACTGAAAATGCTACATTTTGGAACTTGGCCAAAATAGACAATTGTACCCCACTTCCAAGCAATGTTTCCTATTTATAGTTCTGCCATAAAATATCTGTGTGCTAAGTATACCATTTTTATTTTACATCGGGAAGAAGGGGAAATACCCCCAACCCAAGCAGAGCAGGAGGAGGAAGACGTGGTTGAAATTGTCACCACAACAGGTGAGTGTCTGCGACCACACTCTCAGGTAAGAGATGGATGCCGGCATATTTGTGATACCTGTTTTTGTTTGGTTTCTCTCTTTTTAGGTGATCGTGATGTTGTGGATACTGATCCTTTCACATCAGAAAGTGCCCAGATCCTGATTGGGGAGATCATGGGGTGTAATTTAGAATTGGAAAACCTCAAGAAAAACATCAATGATGTTATTCAAAAAACTAAAAACATCATTGATGTTTTGGGGCGAGTTTAAAACCCCTCCAAAACCCTTTGTTTTTTTGTGTGCTACAATCTTAAAAATGTTTGAGCGATTTTTATAAAAGCCAAATTTGGAGGATGCACACAGTGTGTCAACATGTGCTATCTGCCATCACGGGAGATCAATGGACGCGTTTTGGGGGTGCAACCCTTTCCTCAATAATAAAGTAGCTGAGAGGAAGGGGTTTCTCCCCCAAAACACGTCCCTTGATCCCCCGTGATGGCAGCTAGCACATGTTGACATTGGCAAAATTGTGTGCATCTTGCAAATTTGGCTTTTCCTGGGGTGACTTCACCCCATCTAAACGCAATATCAAACACAGTTCCTAAATACTCATGTATGATATTGCCTTGAAGTTCTACCTAATGTGAACTTTCTAAGTTCAAGATTAGTGTCTTTCTTGTTGGTTTTACACATGCCTGTTTTATCTTAAATGGATATTTCTATTTTTGATAATGCCACCCCAAATAAGGTTATACAACAAACATGTTGGTTTGTTTTAAAAACCTTTTCTAAATGCACATGTGATTGTGCAGGTATTAAAAAAGATTGTGAATCAAGAATGTGTGGATTATTGTCTCAACGCTACAACACTTTTGTGGTGATGTAATTGCTGCTTTCTGTGAAAATGGTGGTTATTTCCTAAAGGCAAATCCTCTTTGCACTACAAGTGCAGTTTCAGTGCAGTTTCAAGTGCGCTTGTAGTGCAAAGTGCCTTTGCCTTTAATAAATAACAGCCAACAGTGCTTTGGATAAGTTTACACAATCACGCCATTTTCAGGACTACCCACATTTCAGTCAGGGTCAGCTAAAACAAACACAAGCAGTAAATGTCACCAAAGATTAGCTTTTTTTTTGGTTTTATTTGATAATTCATCACAAAATGTCTGGCATATTGATGGCCCCCCTACCCGCAAAGAACTCAAGGTATCTTAACCGGACATGCACTCAGGGAGGGCAAGCCAGGACGGACACTTTCAAGCGCCGTCAGGGTTGTTTCATTTAGAATTCCGGCCTCAGGCCCAACTGAGCCAGCATAGTTGGCAGAATGTTGGCGTAAAAAGTTATGTAGAACACAGCACGCCAGGATTATATGATTAAGTTTATACTCTGCCATATGGATGGGTGTCAAAAATAGGCGGAACCGGCTGGCCATGATTCCAAATGTGTTCTCAACCACTCTTCTGGCTCTGGCCAGCCGGTAATTAAAAACCCTCTGGTCCGGGGTGAGGGTCCTCATCGGGAATGGCCGCATAAGATGGTCCCCCAGCGCAAAGGCTTCATCCGCAACGAAGACGAATGGGAGTCCTTCCACATTGTCTTCTGGAGGTGGCAAGTCCAAGCTGCCATTCTGGAGATGCCTGTAAAACTCCGTCTGGGCGATGACTCCACCATCGGACATCCGGCCATTCTTCCCCACGTCCACATACAGGAAGTCGTAATTAGCCGACACCACCGCCAACATCACAATACTATTGAACCCCTTGTAATTATAATAGTATGACCCCGAGTTGGGTGGTGGGACGATGTGGACGTGTTTCCCATCAATTGCCCCTCCGCAGTTAGGAAAGTCCCACCGCTGGGCAAAGTGGGAGGCCACAGTCTGCCATTCCTGTGGCGTTGAAGGAAACTGTTGAGGAAAACATTAAAAAATTACTATTTTTGCACATAAACATGGCAAGCAGATTAGACACAAACATTCTTGGCCAACCTCCAGATAACATATATTAAGGGGAATTTTACAACACCAAAGTATAAGGTACACCTATCATATTCCCCCCCCCCTCTCATGGGCCATTTCTAACATTATAGGGGGGGGGAATCTTGGACAGGTAACCCTCTCCACTTCATTGAGAGATGAATGCCTAAATACAGGGTATTACTTCGAACAGCCCCTCCTTAGTTACACTATTGGCAGCCCACTAGACAGGTAAGAAGTGTCCTAATACAAAGATATAAATACACACTGTACACATTTGAGCACATTTGGACATTCTGCTATTACCTATCAAGATAATAATAGGATAAAAAAAACTTTAAACAGTACCATTTGAAAGTATACAGGCAGGCCCTTGCACTACATGCTTTGGGGAATTCATCCATACATCTGACCACAAAAGAGGTGGGTATAGTGTGTCTGGGTTTGGCAAAGTCAGCAGATAGATGATTGAGGATAGATAGAGAATTGGGATCAGCTGACTTAGCAGTTGGGGGGAGGGAGGGTTAATAAAAATGATTTGGGGACACCACAAAAAAAGCCTCTGGCACTCTGCCTGAATTTAAAGCACAAATCACATTTCTAAACATTTTAGGGGGTGTTTGGGGTAAAGCACTACTATGGAGCTGATAAAATACATTGTTAAGTGACTACATGAGGTGAATATAGGGCAGGAGAGCATGCTGGGGAGGTTAGTGAAGGCAAATATGTATGAAGGAGCAAAAGAATAATTACATAAAATTCCAGTATGCATGAGGACAAAGGGGACATTCACAGCATATTCCAATCATGGTAATTAGGGAATGAGGAAAGAAATACAATACATTAGCAAACATTCAATACAATAAAATGTGATATTAAAGGATAAAAATCTTACCTTCATATACTCCTTCTGCAGGACCTGGATGATGGCAGAACAGGTCTCTGGGATAATGATACCCAGAGCCTGGGGGGAGATGCCTGTCGAGAACTTCAAGTCCTGCAGACTTCTCCCCATCGCCAAGTACCGCAGGGTAGCGACGAGCCTCTGCTCCGGAGTGATGGCTTGCCTCATGCAGGTATCCTGCCTGCTGATATAGGGGGTCAGCAAAGCCAACAAACGGTGAAATACGGGGTCCGTCATCCTGAGAAAGTTCCTGAGATCGTCAGGATTATTCTCACGGATCTCACGGAGCAAAGGCATATGAGAGAACTGGTCACGCTGAAGCAACCAATTCTTGGTCCATGAACTCCTCCCCACCCTGTTCATGGACTGGACTTGTGTCAAGGTCAGGACCCCAACACCAAGCCCCCGCACAGCACGAACTCTATGAGAAGTACGTATACGCAACATGGCTAGAAAACGGTCGGCTGCTCAGAACGAAGTAACAGAATGCACTGAAGAACAGCAAGGCCTGTGAAGAGCGAACCTGAAAAACAGTAATGAACGAACAAGAACACAATGACTAATCCAAGTCACGCGTAGCTTGCTTGCACGCACTGAAGAGCAGATACAAACCCACAAGCACAAACTGGACGGCAGAAAACGATCTGAAATCCACGAGTCTGAAAAAGCGTGAATCGTCTCTCACCAAACTTTTACTAACACGAGATTAGCAAAAGGAGCCCAAAGGGTGCTGCGCTTAGTTCTGAATTGGCCTTTTCTAGTCTTGTTGTACGTGGTGTACGTGACCGTGTGGTTGGCGATCGGAAATTCCGACAACTTTGTGTGACCGTGTGTACGCAAAACAAGTTTGAGCCAACATCCGTCTGAAAAAATCCTAGGATTTTGTTGTCGGAATGTCCGATCAATGTCCGACCGTGTGTACGGGGCATTATACTGAAAAAGCCATCTTATCTTTTGCAGATTCTGTTAGGGGTATCTACCAATAACCTTTAGTTAGATCTAAAAGTAGTTATGTACTGGACACTTCCCAATCTGTCAACAAGCTCGTCGACCCGGGGCATTGGGTACTTATCGAATTTGGACACGCTATTTAACTTCCTGAAATCATTACAAAACCTTATAGTTCCATCTGGTTTTGGGACCAACTCTATGGAACTTGACCAGTCACTGTGGGACTCCACTATCAAGTCCAACTCTAACATGTTTTTTTATTTCATTTGCAACTAGCCTCGGGTATTCTATAGGGCTTTATATTTACACGGACACTTGGTTCCCTAATTATGTCATGCTGTATAACACTGGTCTGCCCGGGTAGGTGAGAAAAAAAAATCTCTATTCTTATTCACAAACTCTTTAACCCTTCTGTGGGGCCACTGATAATGTTTCAGCTACGAGTACCTCAGATTTCACAGGACCATGTCCTTTTGGGGGGTTGGCACTGCCAGTAAAGTCTCTCTGTTCTTCCAAGGTTTCAAGAGATTTGCTCTGGTTTCCTTTTTCCTGTCTGGTAATCTTTGTAGTTTACTTCCCCTACTCTTTCAAAGGGACCTTGCCACTTTGCTAGGAATTTACTGTGTGGACTAGTACCAGCACTCTGTCCCCAGAGTTGAAAGTCTGGGTCTTGGTATCCCAATTATAAACCCTTTTCTGGGCTTGCTCCATATGTTCTTGTACAAGCGGCATGACAGCCTCAATTCTATCTTGCATCAGTGAGATATGCTCAATGACGCTTCTATATGCCGTGGTCTCTCCCTCCCACGTTTCATTTGCAACATCTAGCAATCCCCTGGGATGTCTACCATACAGAATTTCAAAAGGGAAATAACCTGTAGATGCCTGAGGTACCTCTCATATGGCAAACATGAGGTATGGCAGCAAAAAATCCCAATTTCTCACATCTTTGTCCACCACCTTTTATAAACATGTTTTTGAGCGTTTTGTTAAATCTTTCCACAAGACCATCAGTTTGGGGGTGGTAAACAGAGGTATGGAGATGGGAGATTTTGAACAACTTACTGTCAGAAACCATGAACCAGACCGAGACAGAAGTACAATAAAATCACACTTGTTTATTAATAAAAATAAAAAGGAAAATAGAGTAAGCATAGTCAAAGCATAGCCAGAGTCCAGTAACCGGATCGGGTAGTCAGCCAAGCCAGAGTTCAGTAACCAGATCGGGTAATCATTCAAGCCAGAGTTTAGTAACCAGATCGGGTAATCAGCCAAGCCAGAGTTCAGTAACTAGATCGGGTAATCAGCCAGGCCAGAAGTCAGGGATCCAAGTAGAGGAACAGCAAGCAGGATAAGGAGCCAGAAGGGATGTCAGCAAAGCCAGTCTTTAAACAGGAACGCAGGAGATGGTTTCTTGTGATGTGACCAAGGTGAAGACAGAGCTCAGGTGAGCTGGACAGCTTTAAGTAGGCAGGACTGATGAGCAGAATCAACAAAAGCTGGGTAATTGTGGAGAGAGATGGGAGCTGGCAATTAGCCAACAGCTGAGCGGCCAGCTCAGAGAAGGAAGGGCTGAGCCCAGCCCTGCCACTTACACAATTCTTTTGTGACTCTGGACATAAATGGTGTGCCTTTGATCTGTAAATATTTTGGAATAGTCTTAGCTGAGGTATTATGTAAGAGAATGGCTTCAGGATACCATGTGGCATAGTCCAGTATTACCAGTATGTGCTGATGGCCCCGGGCAGACTTTACTACTGGTCCCACCAGATCCATGCCAATTCTTTCAAAATGCACTTCAATTATCGGTAACGGTACCAGCAGACTGCGAAAATGGGGCGATGGTGCAGAATACTGACACTCTGGGCAAGACTCACAATATTCTTTGACATCTGCATACAACCCAGGCCAAAAGAATCTCTGGGTTATTCTCTCCTTCGTTTTATCTATACCCAGGTGTCCACCCATTACATGACCATGGGCTAAATCTAACACCATCCGGCGGTAGGATTGGGAACCACTAGCTGCTCTACCTCCTCCTCCCCGTGCTTTACCATTTGATACAGCAAGTTATTTTTAAGAGCTATGTAAGGAAAAGACACCCCTACATTAGGTCCAACAGGTTCCCCATCAATCATTTCAATGTTTTCTCTGGCTCTAATTAATGTGGAGTCTCTTAGTTGTTCCGTACAAAAGTCATCTTTCCTGACTTCAAAGTCAGGCCCCACATTCTGTCCACTCTCATTATTAGAGTCAGAGATAAATTCTTGTTCATTATCCTCAAGCTGGGGGTGGGATTCCAGCTCCTCCTGCTCCCCAGCCATTACAGAAAAGGGAAAAGAATCTACCCCTCTGTTGGACACACCAACAGTTACCCTTTCAATTTTGCAATCAAAAGGGTCCGGAGGGAGTTCCGTTGTTTCCTCAGCAGGGTAAGCTCTGTCCTCCTGACTCTTTTGTTGTTTTCCCATAAACTCCAAAAGTGGGGAAAATCTCTCCCCACTAGGGCTTCATGAAGTAGTTGAGGGTACCACCTGCACTGAATGTGTCACAGTGTCCCAAGGGGTATTAAACCCAACCACAGCAGTCTGGTAGTCATGTGTGTCACCATGTATACAAATTACCCCAATAGTACTAGGGTGTAACTTTGCAGGATTTACAAAATCACCTTTAACTAATGTCACAACACTACTAGAATCTAGCAGAGCAGTGACTGGCTTTCCATCAACTGAAATCATACACATTTGTTTTTCCATGCATCCCTGACATGATACAGTACATGCCACCTGTGCAAAAAGAGGCATGAATTTTTTCAAATAAGCATTATCACATTGTATTGGTTCGTCATTTAGGGGACAGTTCGCAGTAATATGACCTAATGCATGGCAGCGATAATATTTTATGTGTTCTGTACCCAGTCCTCTAAATGGCCTCAGAGACCTTCCTGACCTATTTGGCCAGTCTCCAGGTCCTGAGCCCACCATCTCATTATCTGTATCAACAGATTGGTCTTGTAATTTTTCCCCCGAACCCTTGAACCCTGGAACAGTCTTACCGAATCCACTGGGTGTTTTTTCACTCCTAGAGACATTGGGGTGGGGTACGGATGGGTTCAAGAAGTCCTCAGCAGCAGTATATCTCTCCACCTAGTCCACCAGCTGGTTTTCAGTCTTAGGGTCCCCATGGCTGACCCACTTCCTCAAAGTGGCAGGGAGCGCACGTAAATAAAGGTCCATGACCACACACTCCACAATATTAGGGCCTGACAAAGTCTCTGGCTGCAGCCACTTCTTGGTGAGGTATATCAAGTCAAACATCTAGAAGCGGGGTAGCTTGTCAGTACTGATGCACATGTTGAGCCCAGTCCACCATGGTGACGCCCAGGCATGCAAGTATCTCCACACTCAGCATTTCATAATCCTGGGCAGCATCTGGTTCCAGGTCAAAAAAGGCCTTTTGGGGTTCTCCTCTTAAAAAGAGTGCTAGGAGTCCCGCCCATTGCTCTTTTTGCCATCCTTTCCGAACAGCGACTCTTTCAAAATTTGCTAGGTAAGCTTCCACATCATCTGCAGGTGTCATCTTCTGCAGGTAATAGCTGGCACGCACCATTTTTTGTTCCACTGGCAACGGACCTGCGGACCCCTTATTTAATTCCACCAGGGCCTCCTCAAACTAGCAATTCGTCTCCTGCTGCTCTGCAGTGGCCTTTGCTACCTGGGGGTTGGTTTCCTGCTGCTGGCAGTTGGTTTCCTGCTGGGTTGCAGTGGCCTGCAGCAGGGCTCTTAACACATCCTCCATCTTTCCACTTGTTCAGGAAGATGCCCACCCAAATCCACCATATATCAGTGTAACCTCAAAGGGGATCACTTTCCCTGGGAAAAATGTAGTCAAAATGGCAGGTTTCTTAAAAATCTGACTTGTAGCCAGTTTTATTTTAAAAGGTTGCATTAAAATAACACAAACAAAAATAGAAAATAAATCCTTTCCATCCAGGCACTAACTGAACATTGCAGGTTCCTAACTCACAGGTGAAGGGCTTCTCCCAGTCACCCACAAAACAAAGATAATGCAAACCTTTTCTCTCACAAAGCACACTTCACATAAGCAGCTCTTTTAGGTTTTGGCTTCCTAAATCCCAGGCCAAGAGCAACTCTTTGCTCCAGTCCTGCTTTATTTACACCACCTGTTGGTGGACACAAGTGGACCGCAAAATCTGTTCCAGAACCAACCCTGACAAGGTGGCTGGTAAAACCTGGACCAGATTCCACTTAGTTCTCTGTAAAAGATTGCATGCCTGGTGAAACATAACGTCCATCAATCACCTCGCCTTTCATAATGTCACTATAAATATATATATATATATATATATATATATATATATATATATATATATATATATATATACATACACACACAGCGGGTAACATATACAGTATCTCACAATAGTGAGTACACCCCTCACATTTTTGTAAATATTTAATTATATCTTTTCATGTGACAACACTGAAGAAATGACACTTTGCTACAATGTAAAGTAGTGAGTGTACAGCTTATATAACAGTGTAAATTTGCTGTCCCCTCAAAATAACTCAACACACAGCCATTAATGTCCAAATTGCTGGCAACAAAAGTGGGTACAACCCTAAGTGAAAATGTCCAAATCGGGCCCAATTAGTCGTTTTCCCTCCCCGGTGTCTTGTGACTTGTAAGTGTTACAAGGTCGCAGGTGTGAATGGGGAGCAGGTGTGTTAAATTTGGTGTTATCGTTCTCACTCTCTCTACTACTGGTCACTTGAAGTTCAACATGGCACCTCATGGCAAAGAACTCTCTGAGGATATGAAAAAAAGAATTGTTGCTCTACATAAGGATGGCCTAGGCTATAAGAAGATCGCCAAGACCCTGAAACTGAGCTGCAGCACGGTGGCCAAGACCATAAAGCGCTTTAACAGGACAGGTTTCACTCAGAACAGGCCTCGCCATGGTTGACCAAAGAAGTTGAGTGCACATGCTCAGTGCAATATCCAGAGGTTGTCTTTGGGAATCAGACGTACGAGTGCTGCCAGCATTGCTGCAGAGGTTGAAGGGGTCAGCCTGTCAGTGCTCAGACCATACACTGCATCAAATTGGTCTGCATATCTGTCGTCCCAGAAGGAAGCCTCTTCTAAAGATGATGCACAAGTAAGCTCGCAAACAGTTTGTTGAAGACAAGCAGACTAAGGACATGGATTACTGGAACCATGTCCTGTGGTCTGAGGAGACCAAGATAAACTTATTTGGTTCAGATGGTGCCAAGCGTGTGTGGCAGCAACCAGGTGAGAAATACAAAAACAAGTGTGTCTTGCCTACAGTCAAGCATAGTGGTGGGAGTGTCATGGTCTGGGGCATGTATGAGTGCTGCGACACTGGGGAGCTACAGTTCATGGAAGGAACCATGAATGCCAACTTGTATTGTGACATACTGAAGCAGAGCATGATCCCCTCCCTTCAGAGACTGGGCCGCAGGGCAGTATTCCAACATGATAACAACCCCAAACACACCTCCAAGACGACCACTGCCTTGTTAAAGAAGCTGAGGGTAAAGGTGATGGACTGGTGAAGCATGTCTCCAGACTTAAACCCTATTGAGCATCTGTAGGGAATCCTCAAACGGAAGGTGGAAGAGCACAATGTCTCTAACATCCACCAGCTCTGTGATGTCATCATGGAGGAGTGGAAGAGGACTCCAGTGGCAACCAGTGAAGCTCTGGTGAACTCCATGCCCAGGAGGGTTAAGGCAGTGCTGGAAAATAATGGTGGCCACACAAAATATTGACACTTTGGGCCCAATTTGGGCATTTTCACTTAGGGGTGTACTCACTTTTGTTGCCAGCAGTTAAGACATTTATTGCTGCGTGTTGAGTTATTTTGATGGGACAGCAAATTTACTTTATACAAGCTGTACACTCACTACTTTACATTGTAGCAAAGTGTCATTTCTTCAGTGTTGTCACATATATATAGATATAATAAAACATTTACAAAAATGTGAAGGGTGTACTCACTTTTGTTAGATACTGTATATTGAACATGTCACCATTTTTCTAGGTAAATATTTTTCTAAAGGTGCTATTGACATGAAATTTTCACCACCTAATAGTAACACCCCATGCAATCCATACATACAAAGAAACTTGCTAATTCATGTCTTTATGGACCTTGCTTTGTGCACTGGTCCAAATCATTTGGTGGAGGGAGGATTATGGTGTGGGGTTGTTTTTCAGGGGTTGGGCTTGGCCCCTTAGTTCCAGTGAAGGGAACACTTAAAGCGTCGGCATACCAAGACAATTTGGACAATTTCATGCTCCCAACTTTGTGGAAACGGTTTGGGGATGGCCCCTTCCTGTTCCAACATGACTGCATACCAGTGCACAAAGCAAGGTCCAATTAAACATGGATGAGCGAGTTTGGGGTGGAGGAACTTGACTGGCCTGCACAGAGTCCTAACCTCATAGAACACCTTTGGGATGAATTAGAGCAGAGATTGTGAGCCAGGCCTTCTCGTCCAACATCAGTGCCTCACCTCAAATGCGCTTCTGGAAGAATGGTGAAAAATTCCCATAGACACGCTCCTAGACCATGTGGACAGCCTTCCCAGAAGAGTTGAAGCTGGAAGGAGGGGACGGATGTGGACGCTGATCTGGAGCCGAGGCTGAGCCCGGGAAGCCCGTAGGACTCCCTCCTGGAGATGGTCGACTAGGGGAAGGCCGTCTCCTGTCTCCAGACCCTGTGCTGACACCCGCCCGTCGTGCCTGCTCCCGCCGCGGGCGGGCTCCATCGCCGCTAACGCTGCCAGGATGAGTGGCAGATCCCCGTTCCTCCAAAGCTCCGGGCGCGCGCCTGTCACCGTGCGCACTCAGTGAACCTTGAGAGCCGGGCTGAGTCTATATCCCATTGGATGGGATATGGCATCCGACCCTGGGAGCCATGGTTACAGATGGTCATTGATACTGATATAGACTGATATTGACACATTGATGGTAAAGCAGGTTGGGTGACGTCCTAATAATTTCATTTGGCTATTTCTAGCTCATCTGGAGTGAGAATTAAACCATGCTGGGGCAACTTGAAAAAAAAAAATAAAATAGCAGGGAAAGAGTCACGGGATTTAATCTAGAATACAGATACTTGCCTACATATGAAATTCGGTCTGAGTGCAAGGGGGTATTGAGTTGCGAAATAATGATAACTATATTGACTTGCCTGTGTAGGCGGAGGCATTTAGGCCTGCAAAGGGGGTGGGCTGCCTGCCCAAATTGCTTAAATTAAAACGCCCTTAGTAACAAGAAATGAGAGGTAAATCAGTGAAAGGAGCTGTAGCGAACCCTCCCAGGTTAAGTGCCAGCCCAGGAACCATTAACAAATATATGGTACAAGAAGGGAGCAAAGAAAGCCCAGGTAAACAAATGGGGGCCAAAAGTAAACTACCAGAAAGCAGCCAAAAGACCGGATTGCGAAAACAGTTTGAAGACGCATCCCTACAAATCCCTACAGCAAGCAGCGGGTTACTCACGGGACCAGAGGAAGAAGTTATAATGGAACCTAAGCAAAAAAAAACAGCTACCAACCAAGAGTGAAATGGCAGAAATGTTTGCGAGATTGGAAACATTCATAAAAGGAGAAATAGCAACCCTCCATGAAGATATGAATCACATAGTAAAAAGTGTGGAAGAGACGGAAGTAAGGCTGGACATGCAGGGAGAGGAGCTAAAAAAACTCAAGGCACAAATAAATGAGATGCAGAAAGATCAGAGGAATATATTATACAAAATCGAAGACCAAGAGAACAGGAATAGAAGGAAAAACCTACGGATCAGAGGTCTTCCAGAGATTCAAGGAGAAAAGGAGGAATTGCAGGAAAAAATGGATAAAATCTTTGGGCATATGATTAATACATCGAGTGCAAGTAGTAAAATTAAGTTTGAAAGAATACATCGGATCAGAAAACCCGCAGAAATTGCAAGGGACGTCCCAAGAGATATTATCGCGAGATTTCATAACTATCAAGACAAAGAACAGACTAAGACATGCCTAAAAAATAACCAACCAGTGAAATATGGAGAGACAACCTTGCAGATCTTCCCAGACCTGGCAGCAGAGATTCTGGCCAGGAGAAGAACCCTAAAACCCCTGCTTGTCCAGCTTAAAGCGCATTAATGTCCAATACTCATGGGGGTTCCCAGCCTGCCTAATAGGACACAAAGAAGGCTGTTCTGCAATGTTAAGATTCCCAGAAGACACACTAAAATTCTGTAATTGTTTAAATGTGCCAATAGTAGAAATCCCGGGCTGGTGGGAAAGAATTGAAAATCTAGAAAGCTCTGAAGTATCGCAAGCATGGCAACCCGTCCTTAAAGCGAAACGATCAGAAAGAAAGAAGAAGTGAAATCTCAAGGAACTGGAAAAAAAAAAAAAAAGACCCGGAGCTTAAAATGTGTTTGAAATAGCTATATTAAGAGGGTTCTTTGGTACGGGGGGAGTGGTGGGGGTGCGGGGAAGGGGATTGGGGGGGAGGAGAACAGGTATGGGAACCCCCATAAAATTGGGGGGAGCAATGGTTCCGGCAGTGCTCAACCCGAGTCCAACCTCTAGGGGGTTAACCGAGGGGCCGGGTGAAGTAAGTGGGGACTCGGTTTATTGGGCCATGGGGAGGCCTTTTTCCCCTATGTGGGAGGGTGGGGGGGAAATGTTGGGGAAGGGAGAGGGAGGAGGGCATGAGAGGGATTGGGGGGGGCGGGATAGAGAGAGTATTCACGATATCACCCCCTACTCCTACGGATGGTTTGGAACAGAAAACTCATACTTATAGTAAGTAAGGATGTCTAGCCTGAACATAATTTCATATAATGTTCGGGGTTTGAATTCTCCCATAAAGTGTGCTAACATAATGTGTAAATTGAAACATCTTAAAGCAGACATAGTATTACTGCAGGAGACATACTTCTATGGTGGTAAGAGTCAAAAAATGTTTTCAAAAGATTTCCCAGTTTGGTACTATGGAGATTCTCCTATTAGTCAAGCAAAAGGAGTCTCCATAGGGTTTGCCAGGGGAGTAAGATTCGAATTAGAGGAGAGAATAACTGACCCCGAGGGGCGTTATCTTTTTTTGAGAGGAAAACTAAACGGATTCGAATGCTCACTGGCAAACATTTATTGCCCTAATAAAAACTCAAATAGATACCTGCTGGGGGCTTTAGAAAAGTTCATGGAATTTAAGAAGGGGGGGCTATTATAGCAGGGGACTTTAACTTCTATTTTGAACCAGGAAGAGACAGTACGTCCCATGCACGGGGGACAGGTGGAGTATGGATGAATAAATTGAAAAAGAAACTACATCAGTACCAACTTGTAGATGCATGGAAGATGCAACACAACAACGAAAGGGATTACACATTTTACTCCCCCGTGCATGCGACGTATTCTAGATTAGATTTTTTCCTGGTTGAGCATTGGCTATTAGAGGTTCTTATTAGCACAAATATTGGAATAACGATCCTATCAGATCATGCGCCTGTGAGTTTACAAATTAAAATTGGGGAGAGTCAAAAAAGAGTAACATATGGAGGTTAAATGAGGACCTTCTGTATGACAAAAAAATTGAGAAGCGAATAAAGGAAGAACTAGAACTGTATTTTAAAATAAATGTCGCAGTGGACATCTCAGAAGCTACCGTCTGGGAGGCCCACAAAGCCTATATCAGGGGTATTCTAATTATGGCTGGATCGGAGAAAAAAAAAAGAACTAAAAAAGATAAATTCGCCTTAACAAAAGAAATCTCTGAATTAGAACAACAACACAAGATAATGGGAGATAGGGAGGTGTTGTTAAAGCTATATGGGAAAAGAGAGGCCATGCGGAATGCGGAATTTAGTGGAACAAGAAACACGTATAGTATATAATTTAATCAAAAAAGAAAGGTACATAGGAGGGAACAAACCGGGTAAACTCCTGGCAAAGGTACTGAAAAAAAAGAAAACTATCAACTATATAGAAAAAATAAAGACAAGGACAGGGGATTTTAGACATAGATCCAGAGATATTGCTAAGATTTTCCAAGACTGTTACGGGGGGCTGTATGCAATAAACAAGAAGGATACCTAAGAAAAGAATAGAAAAAAAACATGAGAAAATAAAATCTTTCCTAAAAGATATAGGATTAATTAAAATTGCAGAAACTAAACAGAGCACTTTAGAGGCCCCCAACAGAAGAGGAGTTAAACAAAATACTGCAGGAAACACCAGCTGGCAAAAGCCCTGGCCCCGATGGCCTGACAGTATTATACTACAAAAAATTTCAGGACCAATTAATCCCCAAGATGTGTTCCTATATGAACGGTATTGGGGATAAATGGGAGATGAGGAAGGAAGCGATGGAAGCCAATATTGCCATTATCCTGAAAGAAGGCAAGGATAGCACACTCTGTTCCAGCTATAGGCCCATCTCACTCTTATATGCAGATACAAAATTATTTGCTAAAATCCTTGCCGAAAGGATGAAAAAGATAATAAATGAGATCGTACACCCAGATCAGGTGGGGTTTATACCAGGAAGAGAGGGGAGAGACAATGGTAGCAAAACGCTCTTGGCAGTGCAGAAAATTAAAGACAGTGGAGCCCCAGGACTTCTCCTGTCAATTGATGCTGACAAAGCTTTTGACAGGGTGGACTGGGGCTTTATGCAGGGCACATTGGAGGAGATAGGGCTCAGGGAAAATATAATCAGATGGATAAAGGCATTATATACCCGACCCACAGCGAGAGTGAAGGTAAATGGCGTACTTTCAGAGCCATTCAAAATGTTTAGTGGTACAAGACAGGGGTGCCCACTTTCCCCATTACTGTTTGTGTTGGCGCTCGAACCCCTTCTAATAAAGATAAGGCAAAACCCGGACATCAGTGGGATAAAAATTGGTGAAGAAGTCCATAAACTGGCAGCCTTTGCAGATGACATTTTATTCTATGTCACCCGCCCAAGGATTACTCTACCAAATCTGATCACAGTCTTAAAAGAATATGGGAAGTTATCTAATTTTAAGGTAAACCCGGCCAAATCTGAAACGTTAGACATTAATAACAGCAAACCAGGGGAAAATACTTATCAAAAGGACTTCCCATTTATATGGGGGAAAAAAGAACTTAATTATCCAGGCGTTAAAATAACCACATCAAGGGAAACATTATACCAGGCTAATTTTTTGCCACTCCTCAATGAGATCAAAAAAGAGTTGAATAGAATTACAAGAGGTCAGTTGTCGTGGGGGGGGGGAAGAATCATCATATATAAGATGGTTATCCTACCCAAAATTATATACAAGATGCAAATGCTCCCAATTTCACTTCCACAAGTCTATCTTAAAACATTGCACACTTTGTTTTTAAGGTTCATTTGGAGAGGGAAAAAACCTTGTATAAGTTTCACACAGTTGAGTAAAGATAAGGAGAAGGGGGGGTGGGGGCACCAGATATTAGCAAGTACTATGAGGCAATTGTTATGTCACGAATAATAGAATGGGTTAAAAATAATAAAGAAAAACGATGGGTCAAAATGGAAAGCACAATTAGTGAAGCCACAATAGGTAAGATAATTTAGATCCCACCACAATTTAGGAAACTTAGCACGGAAACACAGGACATCACCAGATATGTACTAACAATCTGGAATAACTTACACCAAAAGGGAGCACTGGGAGTTTAATTCACCTTTAATTCCACTTAAGAATCCAGAATATTTTGCACCGGGGATAGAGGACTTCTTTGGGAAGTGGATTCTAGAGGAGGATGCACAATTAAAGGATGTTATGAAACAGGGCAAAATATGCACATATCAAGAATTAAAAAATAAAAGCGAATTGCTGGTTATAGACCCATGGCGGTATGGCCAATTGAAACATTTTAATAAAACACTCCCGCAGCCCATCAGATCTGCCAGAGACTTACGGCCTTTGGAGAAAATCTGTATGGAGAAAACTGGGAGGAGGGGGATCTCTAAGATCTATAAAGTGTTAATAGAAATAAAGGGGAGAGAGATCCCACCATTTATTAAGAAATGGGAGAAGGAACTAGATATTAAGCTTAAAGAGCCTGAAATTTGGCCAATACTGAGGAGGGTCAACGCCACGTCAGTTAATTGCAAAATGCTTGAGCTAAATTACAAGTGTCTGGTGAGATGGTATAATATGCCCGATAGAGCACATAAATATCAGAGTGAAACATCGCAACTCTGTTGGAGGGGATGTAAAGAGATTGGGACAATGGCTCATATATGGTGGCAGTGCCCGGAAATCAAAAAATATTGGGAGGAGTTTAGGCGAATCATCAGTGAGATTACTAACTTTGAAATCCCAGATGACCCATGGGGGTGCTTATTCGGATCAGATTGGGATCAGAATGCCCATGAAGAATTATCTGAAAATGTTAATACCACAGCTCACTGATGCAGCCAAAAGCCTTATACCAAGACACTGGCAAGAAAAAGGAAGACTCACGTTACGGAATTGGTTCAATAAAATAAATGAAATTCAAAGCCTAGAATACCTAAGGTTTAGTGAGGGGATGGGAATGGAAGACTTTGAAGAGAAATGGAGGGACTGGGTAGAGTATAAGTGTTCAATGAGATGTGCTGAGGTGATGGGTACATAGATTAAATAAAGATGTGAGGCCCCAAGGTAGCTAGACTGACCGTATCCAAGAAGGAGAGAATAGCGGAGAATAGACCTGAGAAGAGTAAAGGGGGAGAGGAGTTGGGTAAGAAGCGTGTGGGTGGGTGGGGTGTGTGGGGGGGGGGAGGGGGGGGGGATTCTCATTGGGTTTACATTTTTCTTACTTTTGTTCTAAAGGAGGATGTAAATTGTAATAGGGTTTTTCTAATATATTATGAATGATGCAGTAAAAATCTGAATAAAAGGCCACAATGATGTGAAAACAAGTAGGGACGAGATTGAACTGGTAAGGTGAAATAAGTCTCTCAGAAAATTTCGCTGAAGTGGCAAAAAAAGAAAAAAAAAAAAAAAAGAAGAGTTGAAGCTGTTATAGCTGCAAAGGCAAAATTGAACCCTACGGACTAATAGGGCGTACACACGGTCGGACTTTGTTCGGACATTCCGACAACAAAATCCTAGGATTTTTTCCGACGGATGTTGGCTCAAACTTGTTTTGCCTACACACGGTCGCACAAAGTTGTCGGAATTTCCGATCGACAACCACGCGGTCACGTACACCACGTACGACGAGACTAGAAAAGGCCGGTTCAGAACCAAGTGCGGCACCCTTTGGGCTCCTTTTGCTAATCTCATGTTAGTAAAAGTTTGGTGAGAGACGATTCGCGCTTTTTCAGACTCGTGGCTTTCAGATCGTTTTCTGCCGTTCAGTTTGTGCTTGTGGGTTTGTATCTGCTCTTCAGTGCGTGCAGTCAGTTCGTATCGGAGTTTTCTGTGTGATCTTGCCTGCTCGTTGCTGTTTTTCAGGTTGCTCTTCACAGGCCTTGCTGTTCTTCAGTGCGTTCTGTTACTTCGTTCTGAGCAGCTGACCGTTTTCTAGCCATGTTTCGTATGCGTACTCCTCGTAGAGTTCGTGCTGTGCGGGGGCTTGGTGTTGGGGTCCTGACCTTGACACAAGTCCAGTCCATGAACAGGGTGGGGAGGAGTTCATGGACCAAGAATTGGTTGCTTCAGCGTGACCAGTTCTGTCATATGCCTTTGCTCTGTGAGATCCGTGAGAATAATCCTGATGATTTCAGGAACTTTCTCAGGATGACGGACCCTGTATTTCACCGTTTGTTGGCTTCGCTGACCCCCTATATCAGCAGGCAGGATACCTGCATGAGGCAAACCATCACTGCGGAGCAGAGGTTGGTCGCTACCTTGCGGTATTTGGCCACAGGGAGAAGTCTGCAGGACTTAAAGTTCTCGACAGGCATCTCCCCCCAGGCTCTTCTTTGTGGACATTTACTGCTTGTGTTTGTTTGAGCTGACCCTGACAGAAATGTGTGGAGTGCAGAAAATGTCGTGATTGTGTAACCTTATACAAAGCACTGTTGGCTGTTATTTACTAAATGCAAAGACACTTTTCACTACAAGTGCACTTGCAACTGCACTGAAACTGCACTTGTAGTGCAAAGTGGATTTTCCCTTAGGAAATTACCCCCATTTTCTCATAAAAAACAATTACATCACCCCAAAAGTGTTGTAGTGTTGAGACAATAATCCACACATTCTTGATGAACAATCTTTTTAATACCTGCACAATCACCTGTGCATTTACCAAAGGTTTTTCTGACAAACCAACATGTTTGTTGTATAACAATTTTTGTGGTGTCATTATCCAAAATCAAAATGTGCATTTTATAGAAAACAGGCCTGTGTAAAACCAACAAGAAAGACACAAATCTTGGTCTTACAAAGTTCACATTTGGTAGAACTGGAAGGCAATATCAGACATGAGTATTTAGGAACTGTGTTTGATATTGCGTTCAGATGGGGGGAAATCACCCCAGGAAAAGCCAAATTTGGAAGATGCACACAAATTTCACAATGTCAACATGTGCTATCTGCCATCAGGGGGGATCAAGGGACGTGTTTTGGGGGAGAAAGCCCTTCCTCACCGCTACTTTATAATTGAGGAAGGTGTTGCACCCCCAAAACGCGTCCATTGATCTCCCGTGATGGCAGATAGCACATGTTGACACACTGTGTGCATCCTCCAAATTTGGCTTTGGGAAAAATCACAAAAACATTTAGCACATTGTAGCACACAAAAGAAGAAAGTGATTTGGAGGGGTTTTAAACTCGCCCCAAAACATCACTGATGTTTTTATATTTTGGAATAACATCATTGATGTTTTGCTTGATGTTTTCCAATTGTAAATTACACCCCATGATCTTCCCGATCAGGATCTGGGCACTTTCGGATGTGAAAGGATCTTCATCCACAACCTCACGATCACCTACAAAGAGAGGAAACCCAAAATAAATTAGGTCTAAAAAAAATGCCGCCATCCATCTCTTATCTGAGCCTGTGGTTGCAGACACTCACCTGTTGTGGTGACTAGTTCCACCACGTCTTCTTCCTCCTGCTCATCTTGTGTTGGGGGGATTTCCCCTTCTTCCAGAGGGGGGGGGTGTGGTCTCCTCGGATGAGGGGTGTCCTCCGAGTCTTTTCTCCTCTATGTAAACCAAAAATGGTATAATTAGCACACAGATATTTAATGTCAGAACTATAAAGATGAAACATTGCTTGGAAGTGGGGTACAATGATCTATTTTAGCAGCGTTCCAACATGTAGCTTTTTTAGTGTCCTTTGTCAAGCTGCAATACTTTACCTGTTTTGTACAAGCTTCACAGATGTAGCCCCCCCTATAGTATACACTGGAGCACCTGTGTGCCCCCCTAATAAAAATGGTGTTCTGGGGTCCCACACTAGTGCTCCAGGGTCCAGATGTGAAAACAGCTGCTGAGTGTCCTCTCCTTACACACAATCTAGTTTGCATTTCATTCTAGTAACAAAGCCATCTACACAACCCAATTCTTTGAAGACAAGTATAGGGCGTCAAAATGGTGGCCAAATGCATATGGCCTAAACAATGGTATTTTATCGTCCGAAATAAAAATGTGTGATCTGAACGAATAATGTGCCCATGAACATGAAAGTTGACGTTTTAAACTGTACAACAGTTCCTAAAAGCACATGGAGCAGCACGAACGTAATAAACACAAAAAAAATAGGAACACAGCACAACTACTTACTTTTTTGCAGTACTCTCCGGATCTTTCTGTACTGCTCATGTTCTCGTAATTTCAGGTCCAACCACCGGTTCCTGAGCTGATCTTTTGATCGTCGTACACCGAATTTCAGGTGCAGACTCCTGACCACTTTCGCCATGATCTTGGCCTTTCGTATATTGGGGTTGGGGTAAGGCCCATACTTTCCATCATAGTCGGCCTTCTTCAGGATGTCCACCATCTCCAACATCTCCCCAAAGGACATATTTGAGTCCTTTAATCTCCTTCTGGATCGGGACGTTTCAGGCTCCGGCCCCTCCTCCTCCTCCTCCTCCTCGTTGCTGTAATTAGCACGATCCTGCTGTCTATCCGCCATGTGCTCTTCCTCCACTGCGCCAAATGAAAAGGGGCGGGGAATAGAATAGAAAGAACGTCAGGGGCGGGCGGAGTTATACGCATGCACAGTGTATATAAATCGTAACGCGCGCGTCTTACGTACGATCTGTGAGCGGAGGAAGGAGCATCGGAGACGCCGATCGTGCTAACGAAGGTAGGATCTAAACTTGGGCCTATACTGCTTCGAAATGGAAGCCTATATTGTAACAAGATTAGGAGAGTTTGGCCTGACATTAGGGTTTGTCTTGTGTTGTGTCTTGCAGAGAAAATGGATGGGTTCAACGACCACAATTTCCTGCCCCTGTTCATTGACAAGTACAGGGAGCTGCCCTGTCTGTGGCAGGTGAGACACCCCCACTATAACCACAAACAGAAGAGGCAGGCAGCGCTGGAGAAACTGCTGGAGTTGGTGAAGCCGGTGGTCCCCACAGCAACCATCCCCTATTTAAAAGCAAAAATTGGTGGCCTGAGGAGCACATATCTGAGGGAGCGCAAGAAGGTCACGGATTCCCAGAGGTCCGGAGCTGCAGCAGATGACGTTTATGTCCCCAGGCTGTGGTACTACGAGAGACTGCGATTTCTGTCAGACCACACTGAAGTCAGGGAATCCCTCTCTACTCTTCCTTCCACGCTTCCTTCCACCCCAGCTGAGGCTTCCGATGTCAAACCTGGGCCTTCCAGCCAGGAAGAAGTGGAGGAGCCCAGCTGGAGTCAGGTATAGCATTCTTCTACAGATTTCTGGGCAATAAATAAATGATGTTTACTAGATGTTATTATTGATCATTAATTGCTGATTAAAAAAAGTGTTTTACATATCAATAGACAGTAGTGGGCACCCAAAATTGGGACAAGAATGCAAAATGCTGAGCTCAGAATGATAGTCAGTTATATTTGTTAACATTCAATTTGCAGCAGTCAGGAGGTGAAAATTGTGTGTGATTGATGAAAACAATACTAAAACTATGTCCCTTTTTCATACACAGGAAGACCTCAGCCAGGAGGAGGTTGTGGAATGTGGCAGCCAGGAGGAGGCGGGGATTAGTGTCAGCCAGGAGGAGGCGGGGATTAGTGTCAGCCAGGAGGAGGCGGGGCTAAGTGGCAGCCAAGAGAATCCTGGGACAAGTCGCAGCCTGACTGAGTCTCAGGTTCCTCCCCTCTGCCTGCCACATAAACGAGCCAGGAAGATGACTCCCAGTCCTGTGCAGGATTCAGCATACAGGCTGATCCAGGAGGCTTCGGCGTCCCTCAGAGCCTTCCCCAGTCCTGAAGAGGCCTTTGCCTGCATGGCTGCCACCAAATTGCAGGGCATGCAGGAGGGCCAACGCAAGATCTCTGAGGACCTGATTTATAAAGTCCTACGTAAGGGGGAGAGTGGGGAACTGACACACAAGACGGATGTCATTGAGATCGACGATCCTCCTCCTCCTCCTGCTGCCACAACTCCACCACCACAGCCAAAGGCTGGAAGGAAGCGTGGAAGGAAGACCAAAGAGTGATGACCCTGGGTTCAGTCTGGTCTGACAGAAGATGCAGTCTCTCGTATGACCACAGCCTGGGGACACAGATGTCATCTGCTGCTTTCCGGATCTCTGGGATTTCTGGACCAGACTGCCCTCCCTTAGATAAGGACTCCTCAGGCCACCAATTTTGCTTTTAAATAATTGATGTCTGCCCTGGGAGTCCAAGGCTTCGCCAATTTCTGCAGTTTCTCCAGCGTTGCCTCCCTCTTTGTTTATAGTTGTGACCCCTTAATAAAATTTTTTTAGGTAAATTCTACTCTCCTGTGTGTGTTTTCATCCAAAAAGGACAGTTTGTTGGTGACGATTCAGGTACATTTCTAAACTACAATGTGAAATTAACAAGGGACAACAACACCAAACAATCTCCTACAGATTAAATAGAACAACATATCAATGGTGTTGTGGGAACTTGTCACAAAAAACACACACAAACATTTTCGGGAGTACAAATCAAAAAAAGAATCTACATTAAAGTCAAAAAAAAAAAAAAAAATATGTTGTCAGATGTGAGAAATCAAAATATATTGAGGGAATCCCGATAAATAGTAACGAAAGAAGTTTGTGAGAAGTGTGTGTGAATATGAGCATCAAAACTACTTAATTCTTGTCACATTATAAAGAAGAAGAGAGTGCGCTGTATTAAACCATTTTGAACATTGCAGCGTGACGAAAGTGCTGTATCCATTGCGAACGCTAAGTTTACCAGAACGAGCTGTCCTGTGTCGGAATTTCTTCTGAGCATGCGTGGCACTTTGTGCGTCGGAACAGGCCACACA
Source organism: Aquarana catesbeiana (assembly GCF_042186555.1). Lineage (NCBI taxonomy): Eukaryota > Metazoa > Chordata > Amphibia > Anura > Ranidae > Aquarana > Aquarana catesbeiana. Next base: position 117,831,789 of record NC_133336.1, read on the forward strand.
CGGTCGGAATTGACGCGATCGGATTTTGTTGTCGGAAAATTTTATCTCCTGCTGTCCAACTTTGTGTGTCGGAAAATCCGATGGAATCCGATGGAAAATGTCCGATGGAGCCCACACACGGTCGGAATTTCCGACAACACGCTCCGATCGGACATTTTCCATTGGAAAATCCAACCGTGTGTACGGGGCATAAGACTGGGATGCCATTAAAGTTCATGTACATGTATAGGCAGGCGTCCCAATACTTTTGGTAGTATAGTGTGTGTGTGTGTGTGTGTGTGTGTGTGTGTGTGTGTGTGTGTGTGTGTATATATATATATATATATATATATATATATATATATATATATAGATGCTTGTTGATTAACAACAAAGTAAAAAACATGCATAAAGGCCAAAGATTTGATCCTAAAATACAACACACGTTTTCCACAATATAAATTGGATCATGCAAACAATCAGTTCCAAAAATAAAGAGTACATAAAAATTCTGGATAAGCATTTTGGACATATCACATGCTTATCTACCAAATATGTGCAGCACACCTACATTACATAAATATTAAATTAGCTATGTAAAATATATATACCGTATATATTGATGGTAATAGGCACATGGGTTATGTATACTGTATATGTTGTTTGAGCAAATATCAACAACAACAAAAATACTTGATTTAAAAAAAAATATCTATGTAATCTGTTTGTTATGAATATTGTATGCCTGATCAGGCTCTTCTTATAATACTTAGTGGTTCATCATTTCATCTATCCATGAAACATGCCAAAATAGGAGAACACTCCACCAGTGGCCACAATTCCTTCCTTACATTTAAGTAATATACTGAGAAAAACCAAAGAAACTTATCAGGGTGTCGTTGGTGATAAACGTGTCTCTCTTTTTGAAAAGGATTGTTTTCACAATTCAATTTATATTCTATGTTGAAAATTTGTATGGTATTTTAGGATCTATATAATGGCTCTATACATGTTTGTTACTTTGCTGTTGTTGATAAATGAGCAATTTTTTATTCTATTTGGAAGCGCTAATTGGCAAAGGAGCCAATGAACCTACCAGCAAGTCTTTGGAGTGTGGGAGCAAACTGGAATATGTGGAAGAAAATCATACAAGCACAAAATGAACATGCAAACTCCATGTAGGTAGTGTCAGTAATATAGTCAGTATTTCTGCTTCTTGTTAGTCACATCAAGTTTCTAAATGCAAGCATAATATTTGTAATGAAACATCATCTACTACATAGATATAAGAAAAAATGGTGTCAGCGCCTAATGGTGTATAGCTGCTAGCAATTAGTGTAGATATACAAAACACTGTGATAACAATGACCACGAAAAATTGCAGCGCTCAGCACAATATCAATAAACACAAAACACCTAAAGTGTTATGATAGTGAGTCCAACATTGAAACTATTCAAAAGAAACAAACATAGACTAGTTCTTATGAAGAAGTATCAAGTGATACAGGTGATCTCCCTCCTGTAGTGCTTCAATCACCCAGTGTGACCTCCACCAATGTCAGAAAAACGCACTTACTAGATATAGTTGCTGTCTAATGAATAGAACAGCAAACATTGCATATGATACGATCCAGGTCATCAGAGTTATGTAGCTCATATTTATCCCCTCTATCCAAATCTGAGTGTATCCAATTGCATGGATCATGTCCAAGAAGTTTTATTTCACATTGTAAAAACAGCTCAGCATATCCCATCTATAGTAATAATTCACCAATGAGAAAGGAATAATTCACCAATGCAATCCATCCAGGGATAATGGCAGCAGGACCTCAAATGCAAACCATCATGTGTGAAATAGCAAGCTTGCACTTTCATGAAGTGCCGCCAGTCTGAAACAGAGTGGTGGCCAGGACCTCAGGCGCTGTATAGTTATAAACCTCACTACATAGTACATAGATATATGTATTAGATGTAAACTCATTCAGTACAATCTCATAAAAGCTTTAAAGTACATTAAAGAAAACATATTTCATTAGATTTGGATAGAGTGAGTTGTCATGTTTTCAAAGCAGTCTTGAATTTTTCAAATCACAAATGTCATTGGGAATAAACATGAGGGTAAATCCAAATTTTAAGTTTCCACCAGAACGGGAATAAAACTAAATAGATCTTCCAAAGGGGACAATAGTTCCTCTGACAACTGTCTAAGAGGGTACCAGTAGCCTGTTAAATTCCTTTTAGTCTACAGGAAGGAAGTGAAGAAAATCTATCTGAGACACAAATAGTAAAAAACACAGTGGTTTTTACTATCCAAAATAAAAAAGTTTTGGCTCTGATATACTTTAAGATGTTGGTAATTTTCAGTATTTGTAAATCTGCAACTTCAGAGGTGTAAAAAAATGCCCCAAACTCGTGTTCCTAGAGGACCATATTTGTGCTTTTTACAAGTAAACATGCGGAAACACGTGTAAGCTTATTCTAGTGGCTACAGTAGACCAATAGGTTCACTGCATACACCTGTAAATGTAAATAATGATCAGCTCATGCAGTCTGAGTAGTTTAAAATGGTTGTAAACCCTAAGGCTACTTTCACACTGAGGCGCTTTACAGGCGCTACAGCACTAAAAATAGCGCCTGCATAGAGCCTGTAAAGAGCCTCTCCTGTGTCTCCAGTGTGAAAGCCTGAGTGCTTTCACACTGAGCGGTGCGCTGGCAGGATGGTAAAAAAAGGCCTGCAAGCAGCATCTTTGCAGCAATGGGGCAGCGCCGCCAAACAGCCGCTGCAGCAGCACGTTCCGGGAGGTTTTAAACTTTTTTCGGGCCGCTAGTGGGGTGGTTTTAACCCCCCCGCTAGGGCTGCTAAAACGACGGTAAAGCGCCGCTTTACCGCCAACACCCGCCCGCCTCAGTGTGAAAGTAGTCTTACATATACCCAGTGAAGTGACTGGCTTTAGGTGATACAATGAAACAAAATACTCCTACATAAATTTTACCTGTTTATTTGCAGTCTTCTCTTCATCCATTCAAAGCCCAGAATTTATAAAGTTTGTCTGAAATTTCAGAAAAAGGGGCAGAGAGCTTAAATTACACTCTGCAGAGTTCAGTGATTGCTGATTGGAGGGAAGGGACACACCCCTCTCACAAAGCACATAGGAACAGAGCCAAGGCTGTCAACAAGCTAGAGATCCCTCCCCTGTCACCTTTTTTCTTTTGGTGTCAGGAAAACTTGTCTGAAATGATTTTGCAGAGGAATGAAGCGGCAGACAGAAATGACACTTAGTGCTCTCAAGTAAGACAATTAACACACTATAGAGGGATATGCTTTGTTCATATTTAATGTCTGAGATTTACAACCACTTTTAAAGTGGTTCTAAAGTAAGAAGGTTTTTTTATCTTAATGCATTCCATGCATTAAGATAAAACACCTTCTGTGTGCAGCAGCCCCCCCCCCAATACTTACCCGAGCCCCATCTCAATCCAGCAATGTTGCACGAGAGTCATGGCTGGCCAGGACTCTCTTTCCTCATTGGCTGAGACAGCAGCCGGGCTTCACTAACTCCCGCTGCAGTCAATCAAAGTCAGTGAGCCAATTAGGAGAGAGGGGACGGGGCCGAGCCGCGACTCCATGTCTGAATTGACACACAGAGCAGCGGCTCAGCTCAGGTGCCCCCCACAGCAAGCTGATTGTTGTGGGGCAGGAGGGAGGGGCTAGGAGTGGCGGTAAGGATCCCAAGAAGAGGAGGATCGGGGCTGCTCTGTGCAAAACCACTGAACAGAGCAGGTAAGTATAACATGTTTGTTATTTTTAAACAAGAAAAAACAAGACTTTATTATCACTTTAAAGTGAAAAATGTATCAGCCTATAAATAAAGGGATATATGGGAGTACAAAGGGATAAAGGAATATATGGGAGTACAACACCATGACTATGGCATTAACTATGGCTTGTGGCCTGCTATCCCATTAACCCACTCCACACTAATGACAACACAACACTGAAATGGGGTAAATTGGCCATAGCAGCCATTTTATTAACCAAATATAAAATAATTAACATAATAATTAACATAATAAACCTTTTTAATATATATCCAGTTTTACCACAACAATGGAGCACATGGTCCCAATAGGCATAACCCATAACTGTACCTGCTAGTCACTTTTCAGGCCTCCATTTATGGAACCCCCAGCTCGGAGACAACTAGCAGGTACCCATATACCAACTGGGAGCCATACCTCATGCTTTTTTGATCTGCCCATCTGACCCAAAAAAGGACCTTGTGCCCCGCAAATTGCCGCAACAAACCACCTGGGTTGCTGCATACCCCCACCATATCCACTAAAATTGTAGGGTGGGCAGGTGGGAAGTTCCTTACCCTCTCTCCTCGTGTTGTTTCTGTGCCTCCCCTTCCGTTCTGTCTCACTTCCTTCCCGGCTCCTCCCCCTCCACTCTGCACTGCCAGCCCTGCTCACTGTACCGACCCCCTTACCTAACCACATACAAGCCCCATTAACCCCTGTCATGCCGGTTCTGCACTGAATTACCTCTTAGGTAATGCTCCGGGCCTTACTTTAAAAGGAGGCTCTTTTGACAGGCATATTTGAGAAAGAAACTGAAAGTTCTTGCATATATTCAGTGTTTGGTTTATCACTTTTTTTGAATTCTAGGTTCCATCTGTTTTCTTCAGAACATTGTCAGGAATGACACTGTTCTTTAACTGGGGAGCGAGTTGTTGGGGTCTCTTCACTATAACCATGGTTTAGTTAATAAATTACCTTCATTCATTAGTGGGTTATGCTTTTTAGACACAGTTAGATTAGCCTTTGTGCTGAAAGTTAATTCCACAGAAGATTTCAGAAGATTAAAGTCTGGCTTACAATGTAATTTTAGGTAAATGCCGAGTTGCTGTAACTGTATGTCAGGGCTGCAAGACTGGGATCAGACACTGATAGTAGAGTAGAGCACTTACCTCTTCCTGGAATCCTTGAATGCAACTCACAGTCACCAGTGCTGAAGGCACTAGGAAAGATCATGAGTGTGATCCTGAAAGACAGCTCCTTCCTGCAGACCAACAGTTCCAGTGGTGTCCGAGACTTTAATGATGGGGAGACAGTGATAGGTGTCTACCTGTTGCTCCTAGGTAAGAAATACAACATAATAATTTGTTGACCGGTCTATTTTCCTCTCTTACAAAAAAAGAAGTCATAAGCATAGAATTGTATCATTGGGTTTGAATAGAGTAACCTCTTTTATTACTGCTTGGGAAGTTATAACCAAAGTGCAAATATATACACAGATATTAGCACTTCCCTCTGGCAGCACTAGGGTCATTGGTTCATTTCCCAACTAAGGCACTACCTGCCTGGAGTTTGCATGTTCTTTCTGTGCCTGCAAGGGTTTCTCCGGGTACTCCGGTTTCAACCCACACTCCAAAGACATGCAGGTCGGTTAATTGGATCCAGTCAAAACTGGCCCAGTATGTGTATGTATAAATGTGAGTAAGGGACCTGAGATTGCAAGTACCTTGAGCTCAGGGACTGATGTGAATGTATAATATATATGTGAAGTGCTGCATAAATTGTTAGTGCTATATAAATACCTGTAATAATATTAGATTCTTATGGAATTGGAAAGATTAGCTAACAACCAGCATGTCTATGTATATATTCTCAGCATTATTTTCTAGAGGAAGACTAATGCAGGTTGGGATTTTTCTGCACAACCCAAGATACAGTCACTACCATAAATCTTCAGTGCACATATACAGTATATATATACTGTACATAGTTGAGTTTCTTAGCTTTGTTTCCACTTTGAAGGTATGGCTTTTTGGCTGCAATTCTTTCATTGAGACCACTTCTGGCCAGACTTCTCTGGACAGTAGAGGGGTGTGCCTGGGTCCCACTGGTTTCCACCAGTTCTGCGCTGATGACAAGGAAAATAAAAACCAGCATTTTAGCTTACACATGATTGGATGATAAAATCAGCAGAGCTTCCCCTCAATTCAGATCTACCCCTCAGATTTACAGTGGCTGCACTTCCAAGTGCACTTTCAGTGCAATTTCAAGTGCACTTGTAGTTTGCACTTGTAGTGCAAAGTGGATTTGCCTTTCATAAATAACCCCCCATATGTAGAGTAAAGTGTTAGAATCCCTGTTGGTTTTTTTGCCATCTGTGTCCCACTGGGGAGAATTACCTTCACCGCCTGTCCTACAGCCAAAACAGAAAGTGAGAGGAAATACCTGTAATTTAAATTAATCTCTTGGGGACCCCTAGGCCATCAGAACTAGTGTCCTCATTGGAAGCTTTCTTCTCTATTACTTTTCTGGGGACAACCCAAAATTTGGGATTTTCTTTTATTTTCACTTTCAATTCTAATGGTAAACAAGACAAATAGAGAGAGTGAATCCACCTAATTGAGGCACTGGCAGTTAAAAAAAAAAAACAATCCCTCTCTACTCTATTCATAACTAAAGAACAAAGTTTTGCCTTTAGTTATACTTTAAGTTTCCTTGGCCGACCATTGTGTCTACAGTCCTCAACATTGCCCATTTCTTTGTGCTTCTTCATGCAGTATAACTACTTTGTATCTTGTTGCTGTGCTCAGTCTCGCCATGGTGTATAACCTGTGACATGAAACTGTCTTCCACAACCTCACCTTAGTAGCAGAGTCTGGCTGTTCCTTACCCTGTTTTAAGCCTAATACACAGCTGTTTCTGTTTCAGTTAATGACTGTGGGGTTGATTTACTAAAACTGAAAAGTGCAAAATCTGGCACTGCTCTGCTTAGAAACCACTCAGGTTTCATGTTATTTTTGTCAAAGCTTATTTGAACAAGGTAAAGTTAGAAGCTGATTGGCTACCATGAACAGCTGCACCAGATTTTGCACTTTCCAGTTTTAGTAAATCAATCCCTGGGTTTTAACCTACATATGAAGTTGATGGTCATTAGCACCTGCTTGGTATAATTGGTTGATCTTACACTTGAATCTAATCCAAGAAATCCATGACTTTGTGCAAGTGTACAAAGTATGCAAGTGTAACAATTGATGCTAGTTTGAAGCCAAAGGGTAGTCACACCAAATATTCATTTGATATTGAAATACAGTACATATTTTTGAAAGCATTCTTTCTTTACAGCATTTCTTCACACCTACATAAAATGTTTGCACGGCAATATATATTTAGTACAGAAAAAAAGAACATAAAATAATGAGCACATAACAACAAATTATATGTCATAAATGTCTGTCTAACCATACTTGCCTATGTTTTTCTGCTGTTTCTAGGTTGGCTGTCATGGCTGGGAAATGGAGCAGTAATCTGCCTAATGTGTAGACGCAGACAAAACGTCGATTCTCAAGATCTCCTGACATTTAACCTTGCTGTGTCAGATGCAGGAATCTCCATTTTTGGCTACAGCCGAGGAATAGTGGAACTGTTCCAGGGGTTAGGCAAAGATGGATTCTTGATAAGCACACTCTGGACTTGCAATGTAAGGGACAGAAAATCTTATTCAATTTTGACAATCAGTTTTTTGACCCTTGTGCTTTTAATTCTTAATTAAAGCCCAAATCCAGTTGAAACTTTTTGCTTTGTTTTTAATAGCGTGAGGAAGGATTATTGCCTCTGTCAGTTTTGTATTTGCATCTGTGTACCTGTTAGGACAGAAAATGATTCAAAATTTCTCCAGTCGGGATACAGAATATTTTTTTTTCAAGTCTCTGTCCAATGACAACTGCACCCTCAATTTCTTGTAGAAGTTTCACGTGGGGGGGTGTTTTAATAACATTCTTAAATGTATTAATTTACAGTTATAAAGGTCTCTCAGGACTAAACAGATCGATAAAATAAAAAACAACAAACATTTCCTATCTGTAGGATAATCAAATGGATTATACAGTACAGAGAAGGACCATAGATTTGAGCTCGAACTGCATTACGCTGCCCCTTGCATCTGCCTTTCAGTTTTCCTGATCCCGTTATTCTAAAACAAGTGAATGTAGTCCTACAGAAATCCAAACCTTGTAAACTGCTTTGTTTGAATCCTCAGCAATCTGTCCTAATTATCTGTCCCACTTTATTAGGTTGATGGCTTTCTAATCCTCCTCTTTGGTTTGATTAGCATTAGCACTCTTACAGCAATCAGCCTTCTACGTTATGTAAAGGGATGTCTGCCGCACAGAGGTATGTCACCAATTTCACTGCCAAACAACTTAACTGTATTTCATCAGGCGCACTTTGACGTTCTTAGATTATCTTGTTTAATATCTAGTATAGATCTGAATGACCAAATCCAACACAAAACCTGGTATTCAACTAAAGCTAGCAGCCTACATAGGATATAGCATACCTAAAGCTGAACTCCGGCCTTACCTTTATTCTTGCACAGTTGTACAGGTTCCTCTCCTCTACTGAAATAGCTTACTCTGATTTCATCGCACACTCTAGTGTACAGGAGACTAATAACAAAATGTGTTTAATTATCAGCTTCCGACACACTAGAACTTGAAAGAGGGAGGGGCAGAATTAAAAGCCAATCAGGCTCTGCTGTATGTACATATGCTTACAAGATCCATGCTTGTACACAGGAGTAGTATGGCCTCCCTGTGCAGGTGGCGTTGTGAAAGCCACCGCTATGCAGAGAGGGTGGACGACAGGAGGAACTTTTGTTTTCTGTAAGTGTCATTGGGAGACCCTGATGGCCATCCTTAGTATGAACAGTGCTAATAAATAGCGCTGTCCATCTGGCCATCCTTAGTGTGGACAGTGCTAATAAATAGCACTGTCCCTCTGCAGCTGGTGTAAATTTGTGTGGCTAGGTCAGGACAGAAAGCGAGTGGTTACAGACAGTGTGCTTAGCATATGGAAAGACTTCAGTGGAGGAGGGACAAAGTAGGTAATGCATGCCTGTGTCGCCAGCCAGGAGCTCTTTCCATCTCCAAGCACCTTGTTCCAGATCACCTTCCAGCCATCTCCTTCATTAGAGTATCTTCTGTAATGTTAAGACTGTGTTGCAAGACCTTCTGTAAAGTTCTGCTAATACACTTTGCTGCATTCATTGATCTTTGTGTGCATTCTCTCCACTTCAGATACCAAACATCTGGCCCTGCCTACATGCTTGCAGTCGGAGAGAAGAGACAAAGGACTTCATGGGTCCTCTGCTGCTCTTTCACTATCCATTTACATGCTAGGGGTAGGGAGGTGGCCTAATTGTAGTTAACTACATTTTAGGAAAGTTAGGTCACTGTTTCTCAACTGTAGTGCTGTGGCAAAAGGACAAAAAAACTGCCCCAAACCTGTACAGTCTGATCTGAGAGTGCCCTGGGTTAACTCCTGTATACAGACAGGAAAAAGCAAGCAGAGCCTTTTATCTCCTCTCTACTGCTATCTCTACTCCTGTTGGCAACCCAGAATGCTATACTGGTCACCTGCCCACGTCCTATCAACCATTAATGTCATCGGTTGATTAGGACGTATCAGGCACCCACACAGTTTTCTACATGAGTAGAGATAGCAGCAGAGAGGAAGAGAGAGCCAGGAGGAGGTGCGAGCTGTGCACCCTCCCTCCTGTCTGCAAACAGAGCACTCTCAGATCAGACTGGGTTTGATTGCTGCCTACCATTCTCCTCCACACACTACTCCTATCCCGAGAGCAGAAATTGTGAATAGGGGGCAGTAATCAAACCCTGTATAGTCCTGATCTGAGAGCGTTCTGTGTCGTTTTCTGTATACAAACAGGAAGGAGAAGAGCTGGGGGCTGTGGGAAGAGAACACAGCCCACACCTCCTCCTTGCTCTCTACTACTTTCTGCTGCTGTCATCTGTAGTGATGAGAGGGATGTGTTGTGATGAGAGGTTTTGTCCAAGGAGGGAGGATTTGAGGGGGGATTAGTGCTAGCCGGAGGGATTTGGAGGGGGAGGTTTTCTTGCAACGCACAAATAAGCGCTGCAAATGCATGTGCATTCTTTCTTGCTTGCTAAAAAGTGGTTTTGGTGTGGCGCAATTTTAAAAATCACGACAATACCTTGTTTTACGAGCATACAGCAGCCCATTAAAAATGCAACACGTGGGAATGCATGTTTTGAACAAGCTCTCAGACTGTTGTGCCCTGAGGGTGTGCACATTTTTAAAAGGTGCCTTGATTGAAAAAAGGTTGAGAAACACTGAGTTAGGTCACAAACCTTAAGGGCTGGGTGGACAAAAAACCTTTATGAGGTACAGCTCATACAATATACTGTATATATGTTTTTCAACTATGTATTTACCTTTTTTGCCTGCAGTTAACCTTCAAGAAGGATGTGTGCAATGTATTTTATTTTTCAGCTCATATAGCAGACAAACGTTGTGCCTTGGTGACAATCCTTATTATATGGATCTCTTCTATCATCTGGGCTGGAGCTCCACTTCTAGGCTGGGGCAGCTTCACAGGTAAGTGGACTGATGTTGATAAAGTTGGTGTCCAAGCTCACAAACCTTAAGTAATTTGATTGTTATGAAGTTGAAATATATCATAGGCATTGAGCTGATTTATCACACCTGTCTTATTACAAATAATATATATATATATATATATATATATATATATATATATATATATATATATATATAACTTGAACATCATGGGTTCTACATTCTATAATGTATTCCTCCTTGCAGAACGCAAGTACGGCACATGTGAAATAGACTGGTCCTTAGCTACAAGCTCCATCTCATACAAATGTTATGTCATTGGCGTTTTTCTTTGGGGATTTTTCATTCCTGTGGCCATCATGGTCTTCTGCTATGTATCAATCATCAGAGTTGTTCACGCGAGTCACAGGAACTCCAAGGGAGGGGAGATCAGTCAACGGCAACTTACCATGGAAAGAGACATCACACGGGTGAGAACATTAACCTGTTCTATAAGTTATTATAAATGGGGAATTTTATCACAATTTCTAAATGCAGCCCTTTTTTGGTCATTAAAAATTTGCACCCATTATTCTTAGCATGGGTTTGGGTTGAACAACCCTAAACCCAAGTCCTCTGCAGTTCTTTTTATTATGTTAATCAAAGAAAACTGTTTTATTTAAAAAGGAGACACATGGTACAATAATCATATGAATACATTTTCAAGATAAACCATCTTATAGCATCAATAAAAAAAGGGGAGGGGGACAAAAAACTGGTTTGTGTACAGTGCTTGCAGAGAACAGAGTACAGACACTCGCCGTCATCGATCACGCCATATCAGACAGTATCCATCGAATCATGTATTTTCAATAGGTCACAAGCTATCATGAGTCAGGATATTCGACACGTCCATTCTGACATATAGGGCCGAGATCCAGTGCATATATTATCTCTACATCTGAGGTATAGTACAGGAGATGAGGTGTATCAAGTACATGTTTCACCACCCGCTAACCATCTATCCCATACTTTAGAGTATTTAAGAGAGCAACCCCTATGCATGTATATCAACTTTTTATAGGGAAGAGTATAGTTAACTTCCTTCTTCCATCTCTGAATAGTAGGAGGGAGTGCATGCATCCAGTTTCGGGCCACTGTCTTTCTAGCCAGAAAGAGCATTTCCTGAGTAAATACAGCCTGAAATGTATCAGTTTCCTTGTCTGGGAGTAATCCCAGCAAACACAATTTGGGGTCTAACACAGCTGGCTAGCCCATCTGATCATGTAGAAAGCGTATTACCTGGATCCAAAAGGTCTGTATCTCCAGACAATCCCATATCAAATGATAAAAGGAGACAGGTGTAGAGGCGTATAGTGGACAAAGGGGGGTGGTGTGTGGGATGAAATCGAGCAATTCTTTGAGGTGATAAGTATGCTCTATGTATAATATACAATTGAGTAAGGCAGTCCGAAATCTTAGGGGAGACAGCTTGGGTATTTTCCAAGATTTCCATCCAGTCTTCATCATTCATTTCCCCAATATCCGTTTCCCATTTACTTTTCACTGTATAGGCTAGTGTTGTAGGTGCAGGAAGGCGAGTAGTGGAGTATAAGTTAGAGGTTAACGTGGAGGGTTCTGTACCCAATATAATATGTAGAGGGGGTGTGGATTGAGACTGTATCGCTCGGAAGTTGGGTTTGCAAAGCATGGCGTAGCTGTAGATAAAGGAAAAGTAACTGATTAGGGAAGGAACATTCATCTTTAAGCATCTGGAATGTTTTGGGTCCTGAGGCGGTCATAACCTGGTGTGAATAAAGTATATCATTGGAGATCCATACCATGGGGTCTGGGATGGTAAATAGTTCCAACATATGTTTGTTGAACCATAAGGAGGTGTGGAAATGGATATGTTTATTTTTTATTTTTTGCAAAGTAATATCCCAAATGTGTCGGTGATGGGCAAGCATACCGTCATTATATTGAGGTGGTCTTGTGCATGTATCGCTGCGTAAAATGGCTTGCAATGGGGTATCAGCTGGGAGGTCAGAGCCCCCACTAACCAGGGCCTGATATCTCTGCAGTTCTGTTTTGTCAAAATAATAAACATGGGATAGTTGAGAAGCCAAGTAGTAGTCTTGGAAATCAGGGTGGGCGAATCCTCTGAGCGTTGCAGGGTTTTTTAGGGTCTGCCAGGCTAATTTATGTCGGCCATTTCCCCATTTAAAGGAGTTCAGAATAGATTCTAGTGTTTTGAAAAACTTAAGTGGGATATAAAGAGGGGCATGCCATATCATGTAAAGGAATCTTTGGGAGAAGTATCATTTAATTAAATTTATACGTCCTACCATCCCCAATGGTAGTCTGGCACAGATTTGTGTTTTGTCTTTAACTAACTTATATAGAGGTTCAATATTTAAGGGAATATAGTCTCTGAGTTGTCTAGTGATCGAAACTCCCAAATATTTGATGGAAGAAACCCTGGGGAGGAGCAGCGCTGGGCTCAAAAGTCCTCTGTATGTCGCAACTGCAGCCCTAGTGCCTGTAACCTGTAACCTGCGCTGCACCCATGGCTGTGTCTTCACTTTGCCCACAGATTAGTCTCTAGTGCACCTGCAATCTCCCCTGCACCCATGTTGTCCGCTGCTTCTCTGCTATATCCACAGTCTCTGCTGCCTCCACAGCCTACACCATCAGCTCTGCAAGGCTAGTTTCTTAGCTGGTGGCCTTATCTTGCAAGGAAACCATTGTAAACATTTTTACAGGGAGGTGAGGTGGTGCTCAGTGCAGCAGAGAGTGCCATACAATGAAAAAAAAAAAGATGTGTATATATATACATAGCTCCCAACTGTCCCTGATTTGGAGGGACTGTCCCTCATTCCACCTCATTTGTCCCTCATTTTGGTCTGATCTATATAGTTGTATATAAAATGCACTTTTTAGCTTTCAAAAAGTGTTTCCCAGTGCTAAACCTTTCATCCAATTTCTAAATTACTGCATTTGTACATTTTAAAAGCCTATATACAAATATTCATTTACGTACAAAATACACTCAGAAAATAACCTATTTCTTCTGCATGCAGAACTTATGACTCTGGCAGATCTTATTTTTTAATAATGGGAATTTTTAAAATGTCATAGTAGCTAAGGCAAACAGAGGGAAATATAGAGGGTCCTTTGGTGCACTCACTGTTGTGCACAAGGATGTGGTGCAGTGTTTTTTTCCCACAAAGAGTTTTCTTTTGGTGATATTTGACCATCTCTGCGTTTTTTATTTTTTGCGGTTTAAACAAAAAAAGAGCGACAATTTTGAAAAAAAATACAATATTTACTTTTTGCTATAATAAATATCCCCATTTTTTTTTAAAAAAAGCTAATTTTTTCTCAGTTTAGGCTGATATGTATTCTAAATATTTTTGGTAATAAAAATCACAATAAGCATATATTGATTGGTTTGCGTCTACATAATAAAGGATAGATTTATAGCATTTTTATTATTATTATTATTTTTTATTAGCAATGATGGTGATCTGCAATTTTTATTGTGACTGCGACATTATGGCAGACACATTGGACAATTTTGACACATTTGTGGGACCATTGGCATTAATACAGCGATAGAGTGCTATAAAAATGCATTGATTACTGTAAAAATGTCACTGGCAGTGAAGGGGTTAACACTAGGGGATGATCAAGGGGTTAATTGTGTTCCCTAGTGTGTGTTCTAACTGAAGGAGGGAGGGGACTGACTAGGGGAGATGACAAATCGCTGTTCATACAAGACGATCTGTCACTTCTCCCCTCAGAGAACCGGGATCTCTGTGTTTACACACAGAGATTCCGGTTCTCGCCGTCTTACGAGCGATCGCATCGGCTCCGGGGGCAAGCTGCGGGCGCGCGTGCGCCCCCATCGGCGAGCTGCAGGCGCGCACCCCCGGTGGTGCGCACGCACCTAGTGGCCACCAGATGGAGCGACGTAACATGACGGCAATTCGCTTGCCCATGCCATTCTGCTGCAGTACAACTGCGGCGGCTGGTCGGCAAGCGGTTAATACATTTTTTGGCAAACAAGGAGACAAAATTGAGGGTGCTTTGGGAGCACACCACTGTTACACATGTAACACATGTCTACAGTGTGGTGGATCTAGCCACCATCAGGAAATGCAGCAAAGAGCTCTTTTGCAGCACCTTTTGCGACCTGTTGGGTGGTGGCAGTAGATCCCTGCATAATTTTATCTATTTATCAGGAAGGACTTAAACATGTGTTGTAAAAGGGTAGGATGCCTATGGCCATAGGTTTTCCCCCTACAGCTATGCCTCCATTGCCACTGATCCATCCACCATCAGGCAAAGAGTTTACTGCAATTTGAGCTCTGTTTTGGTCACGGTATCAGGATTTGGGGGGAGGGGCCCCCTTTTAAAACTACTCCAAATTTTCTGCTCCTCCTCACCGCCAGAACCGCCAACCCTCCTCTTCCTCACTGCCTGCACTCCAAAACTGCTCCTCACTGCCAACATAACTCAACCCTCCTCCTCCCTACCACTAGCACCCCAATCCTCTTCCCTGTCTTTCTCCTCTGCCTCCTGCTACCTCATGGCATTACACATGTGGGTGGAGAGCAGGAAGATGTTGGGCATGGGGGTTGTTTAAGGAAATTTTCATCATCTGCTTATGCAGCAGTGGAGCATAGGTCTGTGTATTGGCCCGGAGGATAGCGGTCACTAAAATGTCTGCTGACTTTTTATAATCTCGCTATATCTTTCTAACAAGTATATTGCAGAAAAAAATGGAGAAGGAAAAGGGGTGCAAGAGCATTATTAGAAAGGCAAGTGGCTACCCTGCACCTTGCGGAACTGAAATGTATCTGAGCACCACAAACTTAAAACGCTATTTAATTCATTTTTGATATTCAAACAAACTCCCCATACATCTATGTATCCAAGCCTTATTTTGTTGAGAAATCACTTTGAACAACCACCTAGCTTCTGCCATCTTTAGTAAGGGCAGATGATTCATGTAACTATGTAACTATATGTAGCATTCCCGGAATCGTCTACCCTTTGCTCAGGCTACAGAGAGTAAGGTGTGCTTAGCTGAGAAAGATCTTCCTCCAGATGAAAGAAAAAATAAATACTCATGAAGACTTCTGGAATGAATGACATCATTTTGGCCTAGCCCAGAAACCAAAGAGGCAACGAAAGAAATCTAAAAAAAAAAAAAAAAAAAAAAGGAGGTTAAAACAAGCACATACATTATAGCTTCCTATCTGTTTACTAATGTGAACAGCAAAGAAAGAGGGATTCTGGAGCTGCAAATGGTGTAGAGTCCTTAGTTAAACAACATGTGTGTTAGCTGTGATGGCAATTGTAAACAGCTCAATGCTGGTAACTGGTATTCACAAAGAAGGAGGCAGCCATCCTCAGAGGTGCCAACTGGATGTATGCAAAATTACAAAAAAGTGGTGTGCAAAAAGAAACTTACACAGTCCAATCAGATAAGGATGCCCATAAGGATGATCAGTCCTGGGGTAGTCCAATGCTGCTCTGTGAGTTCCACCACCGGCTGTTGGGAATGATGATCTTGTTACTGGCTGTATTGTGTCCTAGGAAGCAGAAAGCACCAGGCTCCACATTGACCAGCCTGGAACGCGGACCTGATGTCACCGGAAGTGATGTCATCGGAACTGGGCGGGCATCAGAGCTGAGGGTTGTCAATCTGGAAATAACATAGGCTACACCCTCGGAGCTCACAGCTCCTTCTGCTGGCCTCGTGTGATGTCTGAGGGGGCGGGGTCACCCGTTTACATCATCGAGTGGCCCCACCCTTGGCTATATAACAGCTGTCAAAGCGAAAAGACGGCAGTCGGCAGGACACCTCCCATGGAGGCAGAGTTTTTTTTTTTTTTCTCGTGCCAGATCAGCGCCGTGATTGACAATGGATTTACATCACGGGACACTTTTTTTTAAATAAAGGAATTGTCAAACTTTTTTTTACACTTTTTGATGAATGGGTAGGGGTATAATGTACCTGATACCTATTCACATGGGGGGACCCCAAAGCACCCTCCCCATGTTGAGGGCATGTAGCCTGGTACGGTTCAGGAGGGAGGTAGGTGCTCTCTTGTCCCCCCCTTTTCTTGCGGCCTGCCAGATTGCATGCTCTGATAAGAGTCTGGTATGGATTTTTTTTTTACATTTTGGTGCGGGGTTCCCCTTAAAATCCATACCAGACCTAAAGGGCCTGGTATGGATTCTGAGGGGGACCCCCACAACATTTTTTTTTTATTTTGGCGTGCATTTCCCCTTGATATCCATACCAGGCCTGGTAATGGACTGGGGGGGGGGACCTACGCCGTTTTTTTCAATGATTTTTCATGTATATTGCCGGGATCCAGCAATACATTACAGCCGCAAGCAATTTTAAATGACATTTTCTCCTTCAGGAAATGTCATTTTTCTGCGGTACTGTTATAAACATGGGAAAGATGCCCTACTTTACAGGCAGACTAAGCGGACCCCCAGGCATGATATTTTATTTTTATTGTTTCACTTTAAGCATTACTAAAATCACTGCTCCTGAAAAAACGCAGTTTTAAAACCTTTTTTTTGCATTGATACATGTCCCCTGGGGCAGTAGCCCCCCATACACTTTGTATGGCAATAACTTGCATATAAGCCTTTAAAATGAACACTTTTGTTTTTTCACATTCGAGTCTCATAGACTTTAACGGTGTTCACATGTTCGCACAAATTTTTTGTCTATTCGCATGTTCTGGTGTAAACCGAAACAGGGCGGGGGGGGGGGGGGGGGGGGGTGTTCTGCTCATCCCTACCTATGACCATTAACTTATGCAGCTAAGGCAAAGCCTCATTACACTAGTCCACACAGATTCAGTAAGAATAACATCAACTGTAAAAACATGAATGGCATAAAGGAACTCTCACTGCAATTCTTAGCAATAGCTACTCAACCAATGTTCCTAGGTGCACTCCATGCATACAGCCCCAATAGCGGGTGAGTGCAGCTGTTCTGCCCCAATCTCTGCAGATTTACTCAGGGAAAGCTCTGTCTCTTCTCCTGTGCAGAGTGTGTCTGGGTATTGTGGTTCTGCAACTCCAATTGCCTCCATTGACTTGTATGGCACCTTTAAGAACTACAGTTCCCATGATGAGTTCCTCATTCCCTTGACTCAAACACTGCAGTTGGGAGGGGGTGGGGGGAGCATGAGCTGGGGATTACACAGAGATGCTCTGATGCTGCCAGGAGGGAAGTGAGGGGTGAGAGAAGCACAACCCCCTCCAGCAGCACAGAGGCAGTGAGGAGAGAGGCCAGCTGAAGGACAAACAAAAGGGTGAATTAGCAAGCCAAAGAACATGGTGGCTATGTTCCTTAGCAAAAGAGGAAAAGGCTGTATTAGGAGCCCATAGAAATGGGTTATATGCATGCTTAAATGATAGGAGGAGGAAGGAAAGGGCTGCTCTGTAACTGGGAGGAATAAAAAGATAAAGGGTTTGTTGGCCACTTAAATAACTTCTGTGCCTTTTAGCAATGGCCAAGTGAAAAAAACAGCTCCCAAAGCGTCTCCACACTGCCTTTCTAATATATTTAAAATTGCCAAAGGAAGATTTGGGGAAGGGCCGATAGACTATGGCCATAGGGTTGTACACTTATTTACTGCTGATGCCGGTCCTTTGCACTAGCTGTAGAATTTCCTCTCTTCATGTATTGATGCCTTCTCTTTTGCATAGGGACAAAAAAGTGTTAAGGCCTAAGGCTTCCTTTTTTTGTTAAGGGAATACCCAGGTTGCATTTCTGTCGCTGCCCATGTTTGCTTTACCAGTGGCAAAGAAATAACATATAGTCTATGACAGCCAAACATTTCCCCCTCTTCTTCATGCTGCCTGTCCTTCCCCCTGTACTATGGAAGGGTGTGTTCCTCATCTTTATTAAAGGAAAACCGCCACTTGCGTGACCCGATATATTAATTTTCTTTTCCGGTTCCTCTCGTTCTCTCAAGATTAAAGCATTTGTTACCCCAACACTTCATATTCCTGATATGTGTCTGCTGTACCATGTATTTGTATGAAAAAGTATTCTGTTCTCTTTGTTTTGCTTCCTATGTGAAATCCCTGGTGTTCCTGTCAGCCACTCTGCTTTCCTATTAGACACTGACCACAGTAAGCAGGACAACACACCGTGGTCAGTTCTCTAGCTATGCTGGGAACTCAGTGTACTCTCCTCCAATGATCAGATTTGTCCTGACATCTCCCCCACTGCACGGCCATTCACTGAGAAGCTCAGTGTGCAGAGTAAATGTCATCACATAAAAAAAAGGAAAAGGGTATTTATAATGTTTTTTATATCTATACAAAAATGTTTTTCCTTTCATTTCTAATTTAAACTGAATGGGGTTGTTTTAAAGGTAATCATTTATAATCACTTTAAATCTTTAGGAGAAAAAATGGCAAAGGAAGAACTCTGCCCTGCTTCTCCTGAAAAACACTGATGAAATGTCAGGTATCTCTTCAGTAGCATAAACAGCCTGTAACAGGTCTATAATATTTTCTAAAGGAAAGAGATTTTTTTTGAGTTTTCTAATTGTTAGAGCTACTACCCCCAGACTTCTGGCTAAGGCATAGCCCCTACTTTCTTAGAAGTACTAGAAAAGGAAAATTCTCCCTCTTCCTCCTTATCTGGAACAGAATATGGAGGAACAATGACATTACATTGTCTAACTGGTGGAACTGTCACCGGGATAACTATTTTGGAAATAGAAGGTAAGTAGTCTCCAAAACCATAGAAACCATCACTGTCCTCACTGATTCCATACAATATTTCATTAATTAGGTAGTCTCTACTGCTGTCAGCTTTTTAATGCATGAACTGCAAAAAGAATTTAGGATTAGAGATAAGCTTGTTTCCCATACACTTGCTACGTCTCTTTGGTGGAGAAGACCCAGTGGCAAAAAGCAGCATTGGATTTAGCAGACGTTTTTCTTGATAAACAATATATGTATAAAAAGGATGGAGGTTACGGGGGTTAAGTTTATGAATTGTTTAAGTGCATATAAAGCCAAAACGTTTATATTTTGAATAGAGCAGGAAATTATTAAAATTTCTGTCTATAACTTTTACTGACAAAAACAATGGGATATTATTCCTCCCACTGACACAAGCAATGGCCGCGGTTCCTTCCACTGACACTAAGGATGAGACATGTCTGCACACACTTCCAGTTTCCGCATCTAATAAGAGCAACCTTCTCCCTCTGACCAGCTTACCTAAACTCGGAGCAGCTTCCAGCTTGCTGCCCAAGCACTACTTTCACAAGCTGGCTCTCTTGCCCCTAGTGAATGTGATATATATTCAGTTGATTCCTGTGTACTGACTGGCTAGTATCTTGGTTATCCATGTCCACTGTAAGCTCTGGCTTATATCCCAGTTATGCTCCCTGGCTGCCTTGACCATTATCTTGTATCCTGGTTATTTGCACTGCCTGCCCTGACTTCTGGCTTGAATCATGGTTATTCTTGTCCGCTTCCTGAGATGACCTCTGGCTTGGATCCTAGTGACTCACTCCAGTATAACCTGCAAACCATTAATCTGCTCCAGACCTACTTCCTGGTGTCTTCCTTATCCACAGGGTAAATGTGGGTTTAGCACATGGTTGGAAGCATCTGAGCTATCCTACTAGTTCACCAGCAGGAAGGCTTTGTACAGAACTACTTTATACTTACACCTGAAACCCCTGGGCTTATATTCTTACAGTTTCTTTTAGCATCATATGTTGCTTATGCTATACATTCTCTCTTTTTTTATTAACAGATGCTTTACATTTTCTGTCTATTATTGTTTATATTGATGCATTGTAGTTTTATACATTTTTAAAGGTTAACTTCTAAGGGCAGATATATTTGCTATAACTATTATTAGTTTTTTTTTATTTGTTCACAAATACTAAAGCGACTAAGATAAAACCAGAACTGCTATATCTCAGCCTGGGTTCACACTGCCCATGAAGTCGAACCACAGTATGACTTGCATGCAATTTCTTTAACAGAAGTCAATGCAAGTGGTACCAAAGTCAGACCAAAAGTAGTGCTGGAACCATTTTCTAAGTTGGAGCGACTCAAGTCGCACTGATTAGAATTGTTCCATTGCACAGAATGGTGTCCAACTGCGGTCTGACTTCTGATGCGATTGTCGCATCAGTGTGAACTGGGCCCCATAGAATAAAGGCATGCAAAGTTAGATAGCTTTCACGTGGGGCAAATGTGTTTTAGCTCAAGATTGTTAGTTAATGTTATACAGCTTTCTAAAACCTTTGATCTGAATTATCACTAAAACAAATTTTTGCTTTGTTGCCTTCACTCCTTAGATATCCTTTGTTATCTGCACAGCATTCCTACTAGCCTGGTCTCCTTATGCTGTTATTTCTATGTGGTCAGCTTGTGGCTATCAGATACCAGCACTTACCAGTGTAGTGGCCACACTGCTTGCCAAGTCAGCAAGCTTCTACAATCCCATAATATACCTAGGCTTGAGCCCAAAGTTTCGACAAGATCTACGGACCATGATGTGCTGTTTTCAGCCAGAGAAAGATTTATTTTCAAAGTGTGAAAAAGTACCTGTTATCTACGAAGTAAAGAAGATGCAACCAGAAGATCACATTCAGAATTCTAGAAGAATAGAGAAAAATACACTGCTGATCAATAATTCTTCGTCACAAAGGACAGACATGGGGGAATCCCCTTATGTCTCTGAAATTGGAAAAACAAGGGATACAATTGCTAATGTCAATATGGACATTATATTCGACTTTGAGACAGGACAAAAAATACCAATGTAGATTATATCTGGTTCATACAGATCAGATGATTGTATGATTCTGATGTTGATGGCACATGGTGATGGTGAATTTTCTTTCAGCAACTGATATTGTAAGTGTCCATGACCTAGTAGCTTCTGGAAATTACATCTTTGGTCTGTTTGATTTATTTCTCCTTGCTCTTTGATGATTAGCTGAGTCAACCTTGTTAATATCCATAAATAGAGACAATGGGAAAATTCTGGAAAGAGGGGTGAAATATATTTGTTTAACCAACATTTTTATGTTCTAAATATATGATTATCTTTACTTCTAAAATAAAATATATTACATTTCCATTAAGTAAATGGCAAAAAATTCTGTGGAGTTTCTAAAGTGTTCTCCTGTTCAATAGGACTGTAATTTTCTGGTCAACTAAAATGTTTTTACATTTTCTTTAATCACCTGTTTATAACCTCATCTTAGACGTATACCATTCAAACCCAATTCCTAGCGGCACATCAGTAACTCTACATTGATGAAGTAAACTGGTGAGGGGTCCAGAGAATCCCTTTACCAGTTCACAATTAACTTGGTGGTCCACAACAAACATTTATTTGCTGAAGATCGGATTCACTGTGAATTCAAGTTTAGGCAAAGCACTTTAGTAATTAGTATTTGTAATTTCTCTAAGCTACCACTAAATTTTAGAAGAATGTAAAATAAATAATTGCCATCTGTTCTGATGGTCAATCTGATGATATTTCTTTGCACCAGGTTACTAATGGGGTTTATTTATCAAAAGAGGGAAATAGCTACAGTGGGGACGGAAAGTATTCAGAACCCCTTAAAATTTTCACTCTTTGTTATATTGCAGCCATTTGCTAAAATCATTTAAGTTCATTTTTTTTCCTCATTAATGTACACACAGCACCCCATATTGACAGAAAAACACAGAATTGTTGACATTTTTGCAGATTTATTAAAAAAGAAAAACTGAAATGTCACATGGTCCTAAGTATTCAGACCCTTTGCTGTGACACTCATATATTTAACTCAGGTGCTGTCCATTTCTTCTGATCATCATTGAGATGGTTATACACCTTCATTTGAGTCCAGCTGTGTTTGATTATACTGATTGGACTTGATTAGGAAAGCCACACACCTGTCTATATAAGACCTTACAGCTCACAGTGCATGTCAGAGCAAATGAGAATCATGAGGTCAAGGGAACTGCCTGAAGAGCTCAAAGACAGAATTGTAGCAAGGCACAGATCTGGCCAAGGTTACAAACAAATTTCTGCTGCACTTAAGGTTCCTAAGAGCACAGTGGCCTCCATATTCTTTAAATCCTTAAATGGAAGACGTTTGGGACGACCAGAACCCTTCCTAGAGCTGGCCGTCCAGCCAAACTGAGCTATCGGGGGAGAAGAGCCTTGGTGAGAGAGGTAAAGAAGAACCCAAAGATCACTGTGGCTGAGCTCCAGAGATGCAGTCGGGAGATGGGAGAAAGTTGTAGTAAGTCAACCATCACTGCAGCCCTCCACCAGTTGGGCTTTATGGCAGAGTGACACGACGGAAGCCTCTTCTCAGTGCAAGACACATGAAAGCCCGCATGGAGTTTGCTAAAAAACACCTGAAGGACTTCAAGATGGTGAGAAATAAGATTCTTTGGTCTGATGAGACCAAGATAGAACTTTTTGGCCTTAATTCTAAGTGGTATGTGTGGAGAAAACCAGGCACTGCTCATCACCTGTCCAATACAGTCCCAACAGTGAAGCATGGTGGTGGCAACATCATGCTGTGGGGGTGTTTTTTCCAGCTGCAGGGACAGGACAACTGGTTGCAATCAAGGGAAAGATGAATGCGGCCAAGTACAGGGATATCCTGGACAAAAACCTTCTCCAGAGTGCTCAGGAC
Source organism: Aquarana catesbeiana (assembly GCF_042186555.1). Taxonomy (NCBI): domain Eukaryota; kingdom Metazoa; phylum Chordata; class Amphibia; order Anura; family Ranidae; genus Aquarana; species Aquarana catesbeiana. The sequence goes on from NC_133336.1 coordinate 117,854,888, forward strand.
CTCATACTGGGCCGAAGGTTTACCTTCCAACAAGACAATGACCCTAAGCACACAGCTAAAATAACGAAGTGGCTTCACAACAACTCTGTGACTGTTCTTGAATGGCCCAGCCAGAGCCCTGACTTAAACCCAATTGAGCATCTCTGGAGAGACCTAAAAATGGCTGTCCATCAAAGTTTACCATCCAACCTGACAGAGCTGGAGAGGATCTGCAAGGAGGAATGGCAGAGGATCCCCAAATCCAGGTGTGAAAAACTTTCTGCATCTTTCCCAAAAAGATTTATGGCTGTATTAGATCAAAAGGGTGCTTCTACTAAATACTGATCAAAGGGTCTGAATACTTAGGACCATGTGATATTTCAGGTCTTCTTTTTTAATAAATCTGCAAAAATGTCAACAATTCTGTGTTTTTCTGTCAATATGGGGTGCTGTGTGCACATTAATTAGGAAAAAATGAACTTAAATGATTTTAGCAAATGGCAGCAATATAACAAAGTGAAAAATTTAAGGGGGTCTGAATACTTTCCGTCCCCACTGTATATTTCAGGTGAAACTGCATGTATATTCATTCTGTGAGAATAAACTAGTGTACTCTACTTAGGTAGGTGCTAGAATAGGATGTTTGTGTAAAGGTAAGGTAAATTTAGGCAGGCCTGGTGGCAGCCACTCCTGTTTGTTTTGGTTTATGTGGGCTGGGAGTGGCTCAAAGAGTAGCAGCTGGTGACTCATAGGCAGCGTCACTGAGACCTCCCTCTTTCTTCTAGCTGCCTGGGGTGTTCTAAGGTGCCCTGACCAATCCCCAACCTGGATTGGCAGGGGGCAGGCCTTCTTAAATACCTAGAGTCAGCCCAGCTGGGGAGGAGTCATTGGAGTTGTTCAGAGCTTGAAGATGGAGTGCTAGGCTATCGTGGCCTTTGAGGGAGCTCCCCTAGTCTGGGGGGCGACCTTGGACCTGGGGCTAGGGTGTGGATAGAGCCCTTCAAGAAAGTGTGAAGGTTCTGAACTGGAGGCACAGGAGGAGCAAAGAGGACAGCAGGACCTAGCATTGCCGGCAAATCTTCAAGGAGAGGAACAACTGGTCGCAGACAGGAGGGCCGGTGAGTGACATGCACATTCAGGAGGACTTTTTGGTATTCGAAAGGAAAATGTAAAAAAAATCCTTACTTTCTGTTATAAACCCAAGGAACCCCCCACACACACACACACACACACATACACACACACATCTCTGGTCACCCTTTTCTCCACCCGCAACTCCCAGCATCGCCATTTGTCTCTGCCCCTACCATTCCAGTACCAGCCACTTTTAAAAAATAAATATTTCCGCCGCAACAATAAATCTCCCATCAACAACAATATGAAATGAGGCAGTGTGAAGCAGGGGACGTACAACATGGTACATGGAATGTGGTGGTGCAGTGCAGGTTGTGGAGGACAATAGGGACAATGGTAACAGTAGTAGACAATAGTAGAGTCATGCCCTTTTCCATCTTTGCTGCATAAACTGTGGGGGGGGGTCCTGCAGGAAGACAGGTCTTCATGCAGATTTCTAAATGGCATATGAATTGTAGTTGGCCAACTCAACAAAATAGATGGCCATTTTTTTTGTACAGGTACCTTGATCTTTTGGTTGCCAAGCAGAGATTCATCTCCTGGTCATTTAAATGTACAGTATGCCTCCCATATCGAGATTGTACTCAAAGATGGAGAGAGGTTTTTGGACCAGGCCAGCACCGACCTGGACAATTTGCCTGGACATATCTGGATGGATAGATAAAATGACATAAATACCATGTTTACCTTTCCATTTAAGTGCCAGAATGCAAACTTGCTGACCTTCCCCTTTTCAACTTTGTGTTGACAAGTCTTTCAGGAAATCCTTTGTGATTTGGTCACAATGTATCACAAGCTATTGTTTTTCTTTAGAAAAAGATGTGTAACCGCTTAAAGTAGAAGTAAACCCTCCTATCATTTTCAGCCAAAGAAGCTGCCATCTTGGCCTCTGTTTAATCTTCAACTGCATGAAGCTGCACATGTGATCAGTTATGACACCAGCCAAAGACACATAGCGGGGGAGAGCAAAAAAAATCCCAAGAAATTCTTTAAATATGTAAACAGTAAAAAGGGAGGACAGACCATATTGGCCCCATAAAGAATGAGGAAAGGCATCTGGTTACAATGAATGGGGAGATGGCGAAGCTATTGAATTTATTCTTCTCCTCAGTCTTCACGAGGGAATCAGGGGGCTTCAGTAACCAAAACTGCAGTGTTTATCCTCAGGACACATCACAGGAAGCACCTCCATGGTTAACAGAGGACAGAATTAAAATTAGACTTGAGAAAATTAACATTAATAAATCACCGCGACCAGATGGCTTGCACCCGAGGGTACTTAGGGAACTCAGTCAAGTGATTGCCAGACCGTTGTTCTTAATTTTTACAGACAGTCTACTGACTGGAATGTTACCAGCTGATTGGTGAAAAACCAATGTAGCACCAATATTTAAAAAGGGCCCAAAATACATCCCTGGGAATTACAGACCAGTTAGCCTGACATCAATAGTATGTAAACTCTTGGAGGGGATGATAAGGGACTGTATACAAGATTTTAGTAATGAAAATGGTATCATTAGCAGTAATCAGCATGGATTCATGAAGAATCGTTCTTGCCAAACCAATCTACTAACCTATGAGGAGGTGAGTTGCCAGCTAGATAAAGGAAGGCCCGTAGACGTGGTGTATCTGGATTTTGCAAAAGCATTTGACACAGTTCCCCATATACGTTTACTGTACAAAATAAGGTCCATTGGCATGGACCATAGGGTGAGTACATGGATTGAAAACTGGCTACAAGGACGAATTCAGAGGCTGGTGATAAACGGGGAGTACTCGGAATGGTCAGGGGTGGGTAGTGGGGTCCCCCAGGGTTCTGTGCTGGGACCAATCCTGTTTAATTTGTTCATAAACAACCTGGAGGATGGGGAAAACAGTTCAATCTCTGTATTTGCAGACGATGCTAAGCTAAGCAGGGCAATAACTTCTCCACAGGATGTGGAAACCCTGCAAAAAGATCTGAACAAATTAATGGGGTGGGCAACTACATGGCAAATGAGGTTCAATGTAGAAAAATGTAAAATAATGCATTTGGGTGGCAAAAATATGATAACAAAGCAAATAGAATATTGGCGTGCATTAAAAAGGGGATCAACTCCAGAGATAAAATGATAATTCTCCATCTCTACAAGACTCTGGTCTGGCCGCACCTAGAGTATGCTGTCCACTTCTGGGCACCAGTCCTCAGGAAGGATGTACTGGAATTGGAGCAAGTACAAAGAAGGGCAACAAAGCTACCGTATATACTCGAGTATAAGTCGAGTTTTTCAGCACATTTTTTTGTGCTAAAAGTGCCCCCCTCGACTTATACTCGAGTCAAGCACTTTTCTGCAGCAAAAAATTTCATTTTCCAAACCGACTTTGGGGCCCCGTATCTCAGGCCCCGTATCTTGGTGCTAGGAACCCAAAATTTGGTGTGCAAACCCAGTGGAACTGGTACCACAACATATCCAAAGATGGAGTTCCTAGCACCAAGTGGCCCTGAGATACGGGGCCCCAAAATCGGTTCGGAAAATATCATTCTCTGCTGCAGAAGTGCTTGACATTTTCTGAAACGACTTTGGGGCCCTGTATCTCGGGGCCACTTGGTGCTAGAAATCCCATCCTTTTATGGTACTAGTTCCACTGGGTTTGCACACCAAATTTGGGGTTCTTAGCACTAAGTGGCCCCGAGATACGGGGACCCAAAGTCAGTCAACTGTGTCCATCTGCAGCAATGTCATTTCGGGACACTTTGGGTTCAGAGACCCCAAATTTTGGCTGCAGATAGGGGGCATCTAGGAACACTTAACTACCGAGTTTGAAGTTCGGGGGACCTATGGCTGCAAATGGGCACATTGAGGCATGCAAATGGGCATTGTTGACCCTCTTTTCCACTTACAGTAGCTGTGCATTTCTCACACTCGTCTTATACTCGGGTCAATAATTTTTTCCCATTTTTTTGTGGTAAATTAGGGCCTCGACTTATACTCGAGTATATACGGTAATAAATGGTCTGGAGGATATTAGTTATGAGGAAAGGTTGCGAGCACTGAACTTTTTCTCTCTGGAGAAGAGACGCTTGAGAGGGGATAGGATTTCAATATACAAATACCGTACTGGTGACCCCACAATAGGAATAACATTTTTTCGCAGAAGAGAGTTTAACAAGACTCGTGGCCACTCATTAAAATTAGAAGAAAAGAGGTTTAAACTTAAACTACGTAGAGGGTTCTTTACTATAAGAGTGGCAAGGGTGTGGAATTCCCTTCCACAGGCGGTGGTCTCAGCAGGGGCATCGATAGTTTCAAGAAAATATTAGATAAGCACCTGAATGACCACAACATACAGGGATATACAATGTAATACTGACATATAATCACACACATAGGTTGGACTTGATGGACTTGTGTCTTTTTTCAACCTCACCTACTATGACTATGTCTATGATCACTGGATGGTTTGACAGTTTGGCTGAGAGCACAACCATTGCACGTGACGTCAATTATTTTGTTTTTAACCACTTCCCGCTCGCCCACGTCATATGACGTCCTGGGCTTTGGGCGGGTATATCTGAAGATGCCTGTAGTTACAGACATCATTCAGATATTGCCGGTTTCAGCCGGCGAATCTCTACACCATAGGAACAATCATAGCGGCCGTTCCGCCGCTTGATTGTTCCTATGGGAGGCGAGAGGGGACGTCCCCCCCTCCCGCCGCCCTCCGGTGCTTGCTCCGACTCACCGTTACGATCGGTGAGGCGGAGAGCGGTTCCGCCAGCGCCGGATGTAGATCATAGAGATTTCCGGCGGACCAGATGGTCGCCGGAGTCTCTATGATCATCGGAGGCCGGGCACGATGTTATGATGTCACACCTGGCCTCTCCATTGAAAAAAACGGCGCCGCTTTGGCTGGGAAGCGGTGATCGTTTTATTTATTTTTTTTATTTCAGGCTTCCTAGCCTAGTGGTGAGATATGGGGTCTTATTGACCCCATATCTCACTATTAAGAGGACCTGACATGTCATATTCCTATTACAAGGGATGTTTACATTCATTATAATAGGAATAAAAGTGATCAAAAATGTTTTTTTTTTCAAAAAAAATTTTGTCAAAATAAAAAAAACAAAATATAATTATCAATAAAAAAAAAATAAAAAAATTTAAAGTGCCGCTGTCCCCGTGTGCTCGCACGCAGAAGCGAACTCATACGTAAGTCCCGCCCACATATGAAAACGATGTTCAAACCATACATGTGAGGTATCAACCGCGAATGTTGGAGCAAGAGCAATCATTTTGTCACTAGACCTCCTCTGTAACTCAAAACATGTAACCAGTAAAAAAATTTCAAGCGTCGCCTATGGGGGTTTTTAAGTACCGAACATTGGTGCCATTCTACGAGCGTGTGCAATTTTGAAGTGTGACATTTTAGGTATCTATTTACTCGGCGTAACTTCATCTTTCACAATATGCAAAAACATTGGGCTAACTTTACTGTTTTGTTTTTTTTTAAAACACAAAACTGTTTTTTTCCCCAAAAAAAGCGTTCGAAAAATTCCTGCGCAAATACCGTGTGAGATAAAAAGTTGCAACAACCGCCATTGTATTCTCTAGGGTCTTTGCTAAAAAAACATATATAATGTTTGGGGGTTCTATGTAATTTTCTAGCAAAAAAATTATGATTTTTACATGTAGGAGAGAAGTGTCAGAATTGGCCTGGAAGTGGTTAAACTGTTAAATCGATGGGTTTACTTCCGCTTTAAGGTCCACCCTAAAGCAGTTTTACTGCTACAGGGCAGCACCTCTGCATCGGATCACCTATACATACATGATCTGGCTCTCTGGGTAGGGGGCACGCATGCGTGCCGCCGGTGGCTCGCTCCCACTGTGATCACAAACAGTGGGAGCCGACCGATGGGTATCGCTAACTCGATGTCCGTCGGCACCCGCCAATCATCAAGCAGAGAGGCTCTGCCTATGCAAACAAGGCAGATCCCCATTCTGACAGGAGGGAATGCATTGATCATGTGTCTCTGCAAAGAAGGGACTAGGATCCATGTCTTCCCCTAGTAAAAGCACCTCCCACAGTGTAGTAAAACACTGGTTAGGCACACAGTTACCCCTTTAATCGCCCTGATGTTAACCCCTTCCCAGTCAGGGTCATTAGTACAGTGACAGTGCATATTTTTAGCACTAATCACTGTATTAGTGTCTCTGGTCCCCAAAAAAGTGTCAAAAGTGTCCGAATGTCTGTTGCAATATTGCAATCCCACTAAAAGTCGTTGATCGCCACCATTACTAGTAAAAAAAATTAAAATAAATAGAAATATCCGATAGTTTGTAGACGCTAAAACTTTTGGGGAAACCAATCAATATACTCTTATTGGGATTTTTTTTACCAAAAATATGTAGCAGAATACATATTGGCCTAAATTTAGGAAGAAATTAGATTTTTTTCAAATTTTTTTATTGGATAGGTTTTATAGCAGAAAGTCAAAAATGTTATTTTTTTTCAAAATTGTAGGTATTTTTTTTGTTTATAGCGCAAAAATAAAAAAACGTAGAGGTGATCAAATACTACCAAAAGAAAGCTCTATTTGTGGGGAAAAAATGGACATTTTATTTGGGTAATGCGTCGCATGACCGTGCAATTGGGGTAAATCTTCCAGAGATCAAGTGGTTAACAAAAGTGGTGCACACAGAGGTGGTATCCCTGATGAAATAAGGGTGGCTAAAGGTTTCACACTAGCCTTCCATTGCTAGACATACAGTACTCTGATCAGCCATAAGATTATGACCACTGTTAGGTAAAGTGAAAAAACATTTATAATATTTTGTTCCAATGGCACCTGAATGTGTGTAGGATATATTAGGAAGCAAGTGAAATGTTACCCCTGAAGTTAATGCGTTGAAAGCAGAAAAAAATAGCGTGAAATAAGTGTAAGGATTTGAGCAACTCTGACAAAGGTAAAATTATAATGGCTAGACCACTGGGTCAGAGCATTTCCAAAACTGCAGCTCTTGTGGGCTGTTCCTGGTCAGGCTGTGTACAGTAGCTGCAGACCAGTCAGGGAGCCCATGTTGACCTGTGTCCACAACAAAAAGCACCTACACTGGTGCCTGTGGGCAGATCAGGGTGACAGGGTGATCTTCACAACCTCCAAGTTTCCCTCCTAGTTTGGCATCAAGCAAGGATCATATGAGAGGCCTACAGTGTCTTAAAAAAGTATTCATACCCCTTGAAATTTTCCACATTTTGTCATGTTACTACCAAAAACGTAAATGTATTTTATTTGGATTTTATGTGATAGACCAACACAAAGTGGCACATAATTGTGAAGTGGAAAGAAAATTATAAATGGTTTTCAAAATTTTTTACAAATAAATATCTGAAAAGTGTGGTGTGCATTTGCATTCAGCCCCCTTTACTCTGATACCCCTAACTCAAATCTATTGGAACCAATTGGTATATCGCAAAAAATCTGCACTAACCCCAAAATTGCTATCTTATTTAAAACGTGATGAGGGTTCAAAAGTGAACAGCAGAATATTTCCACACAATTCTGCACATATAAAGTGAAATTATTTTCTTTAGATTACAAAAAAACCTTTTCAGCCTCCTTTCCCAGTCGATGCCTCTTACGGAGAAACGCAGCGTAGGGGGAGCCAAAAAACCTGATGTCACCACATACCAGCTGACTAGCCTGAATGCAGCAGTGTCGCTAAAACTTTCCCTATTTTTTGATTTTCTGCTAACATTTTGGATGCCGGCCATGTCTTTGTTTTATTAAAGAGGTTTTTACCTATTACACTATGGAGTTTCTCCTGTTTTTTTAATTCACATACAGTGAAAGTCACTATTGAAGACAGTCCGGCTGCATAGAACTAAACAGCGCCTGTGAAGGAGTGAGTCTGTGTGATCTGATCAGCCATTCCATCTGATCAGCTGCTCCAGTGTATGGGATTTCTTTACACCGCTACCTTGATGCCAGTGGAGGATCCCAGGTGGATGGATGACTGAGTAAGAGGATCTTATTAGCTGTTCCTGGTTACTCTATGAGCCCATAAGACCCCCGTGATAGGGGTCCCACGGATCTGGTAAGCGGCCACCTTTTCTCATTCTATCACAAGAGTCTGGTTCACAGAGAAAGGATTACTTTACCCAGGAAGCATACACATATATTTATGTTGCAGGGCTTTCTTTGTATTCCTTCAACTATCTATTCCTTCAGTGGATTTTTTTGCTACATTGTAATCATTCACATATTACCTCACTGGAAGGTGCAATACCCAACATTTGTGTTACAATTTTTTTATTTACTATTGTTGCTCTAAGGTATAATTCACATACACATCCAGGCTGAGGGAGTTCCCTCAGTCCGTTTGTGACATTAGTAGCGCACCTGAATATAGTTACCAATTGCCTTCAAAAGTCACCTAATTAGTAAATAGAGTCCACCTGTGTGTAATTTAATCTCAGTATACACAGCTGTTCTGTGAAGCCCACATAGGTTTGTTAGAGAACCTTAGTGAACAAACAGCATCATGAAGTCCAAGGAACACACCAGACAGGTCAGGGATAAAGTTGTGGAGAAGTTTAAAGCAGGGTTAGGTTATAAAAAAAATATCCCAAGCTTTGAACACCTCACGGAGCACTGCTCAATCCATCATCCGAAAATGAAAAGAGTATGGCACAACTGCAAACCTACCAAGACATGGCAGTCCACCTAAACTGACAGGCCGGGCAAGGAGAGCATTCATCAGAGAAGCAGTCAAGAGTCCCATGGTAACTCCGGAGGAGCTGCAGAGATCCACAGCTCAGGTGGGGGAATCTGTCTACAGGACAACTATTAGTTGTGCACTCCACAAATCTGACCTTTTTGGAAGTGTGGCAAAAAGAAAGCCATTGTTTAAGGAAAGCCATAAGAAGTCCTGTTTGCAGTTTGCAATTTGCAATAAGCCACGTGGGGGGACACAGCAAACATGTGGAAATAAGGTGCTCTGGTCAGATGAGACCAAAATTTTACTTTTTGGTCTAAAAGCAAGATGCTAAGTGTGGCGGAAAACTAACACTGCACATTACCCTGAACACACCATCCCCACCGTGAAACATGGTGGTGGTAGCATCATTTTGAGGGGATGCTTTTCTTCAGCAGGGACAGGGAAGCTGGTCTGAGTTGATGGGCAGATGGGTGGAGCCAAATACATGGCAATCTTAGAAGAAAACCTGTAATGCCCCGCACACACGATCGGACATTGATCGGACATTCTGACAACAAAATCCTTGGATTTTTTCCGACGGATGTTGGCTCAAACTTGTTTTGCATACACATGGTCGCACAAAGTTGTCGGAATTTCTGATCGCCAAGAACGCGGTCACGTACACCACGTACAACGAGACTATAAAAGGGCAGTTCAGAACCAAGCGCGGCACCCTTTGGGCTCCTTTTGCTAATCTCGTGTTAGTAAAAGTTTGGTGAGAGACGATTTGTGCTTTTTCAGACTCGTGGCTTTCAGATCGTTTTCTGCTGTTCAGTTTGTGCTTGTGGGTTTGTATCTGATCTTCAGTGCGTTCAGCGAGTACAAATGACTTGTCATTGTGTTCGTTCGTTACTGATTTTCAGGTTGCTCTTCACAGGCCTTGCTGTTCTTCAGTGCGTTCTGTTACTGCTTTCTGAGCAGCCGACCATTTTCTAGCCATGTTGCGTGTACGTACTCATCTTAGAGTTCGTGCTGTGCGGGGGCTTGGTGTTGGGGTCCTTACCTTGACACAAGCCCAGTCCATGAGCAGGGTGGGGAGGAGTTCATGGACCAAGAATTGGTTGCTCCAGCATGACCAGTTCTGTCACATGCCTTTGCTCTGTGAGATCCGTGAGAATAATCCTGATGATTGCAGGAACTTTCTCCGGATGACGGACCCCGTATTTCACCGTTTGTTGGCTTTGCTGACCCCCTATATCAGCAGGCAGGATACCTGCATGAGGCAAGCCATCACTCCGGAGCAGAGGCTCGTCGCCACCCTGCGGTATTTGGCGACGGGGAGAAGCCTGCAGGTCCTCAAGTTCTCGACAGGCATCTCCCCCCAGGCTCTGGGGATCATTATCCCAGAGACCTGTTCTGCCATCATTCAGGTCCTACAGAAGGAGTATATTAAGGTAAAATTTTTATCCTTTAACATCATATTTTATTGTATTTAATGTTTGCTAATGTATTGTATTTCTTTCCTAATTCCCTAATTACCATGATTGTAATATGCTGTGAATGTCCCCTTTGTCCTCATGCATACTGGATTTTTATGTAATTTTTTTTGTCCTTCATACATATTTGCCTTCACTTACCTCCCCAGCATGCTCTCCTGGCCTATATTCACCTCGTGTAGTCACTTGGCCCATGAGAGGGGGGGAGGAATCTGATAGGTGGACCTAATACCTTTGTCTTTAAAAACTCCCTAAAATAAATGTTATACTGATGTTGGCCAAGAATGTTTGTGTCTAATCTGCTTTCCATGTTTATGTGCAAAATGATTAATTTATTTTTCTTGTTTGACTCCACAGTTTCCTTCCAACCCACAGGAATGGCAGACTGTGGCCTCCCACTTTGCCCAGCGGTGGGACTTTCCTAACTGCAGAGGGGCAATTGATGGGAAACACATCCACATCATCCCACCACCCAGCTCGGGGTCATACTATCACAACTATAAGGGGTTCAATAGTATTGTGATGTTGGCGGTGGTGTTGGCTACTTACGAGTTCCTGTATGTGGACGTGGGGTAGAATGGCCGGATGTCACCCCAGACAAGAGGGTTTTTAATTACCGGCTGGCCAGAGCCAGAAGAGTGGTGGAGAACACGTTTGGAATCATGGCCAGACAGTTCCGCCTATTTCTTACACCCATACACATGGCGAAGTAAAAACTGAATCATATCATCCTGGCATGCTGTGTTCTCCACAACTTTTTAAGGTGAAATTCTGCCAACTATGCTGCCTCAGTTGGGCCTGAGGTCGGAATTCATGTAAATGAACCAACCCTGACGGCGCTTGAAGCTGGCCGTCCTGGCTTGCCCCCCCTGAGTGCCCGCAAGGTCCGTCTAAGATACCTTGAATACTTTCCGGGTAGGGGGGCCATCAATATGTCAGACAATGTCTGAGACATTTTTTAAATTAAAAAAAATTTAACTACTAAAATATTTGCTGACATTTACTGCTTGTGTTTCTTTTAGCTGACCCTGACATAAATTTGGGGAGTCCTGAAAATGGCGTGATTGTGTAACATTAGAAAGCACTGTTGGGTGTCATTTGCTAAAGGCAAAGACACTTTGCACTACAAGTGCACTTGAGACTACACTGAAACTGCACTTGTAGTGCAAAGTGGATTTAACCTTAGGAAATAACCCCCATTGTCACAGAAGACACCAATTTTACCACAACAAAAGTTTTGGAGCATTGAAACAATAATCCACACATTCTTAATTATCAATCTTTTTAATACCAGCACAATCACATGTGCATTTATAAACGTTTTTTTAAAACAAACCAACATGTTTGTTGTATAACAATTTTTTGGGTCACATTAATAAAAGTAGAAATGTCCATTTAAGGTAAAACAGGCATGATTCAAACCAACAAGAAATACACAAATCTGGAACTTACAAAGTTCAACTTTGTTCAAAATTGAAGGCAATATCAGACATGAGTATTTAAAAACTGTGTTTGATATTGCGTTCAGATGGGGTGAAGTCACCCCTGGAAAAGCCAAATTTTGAAGATGCACACAAATTGCCAAATGTCAACATGTCCTTCATCCACAACATCACGATCACCTAAAAATATTGAAAAAAAAAAACAAACATGTATTATAAATCTGCCGGCATCCATCTCTTACCTGAGCCTGTGGTCGCAGACACTCACCTGTTGTGGTGACAATTTCCACCACGTCTCCCTCCTCCTCCTCCTGTTGGCTTTGGTGGATTTCCACTTCCTCATGAGGTGGGGGGTCTGTGGTCTCCTCGGATGAGTGGTGTCCTCTGAGTCTTTTCTCCCCTATGTAAATAAAAAATAAGTATACTTAGCACACAGATATTTTATGACAGAAATAGGAATATGAAACATTGCTTGGAAGTGGGGTACAATTGTCTATTTTGGCAGAGTTCCAAGATGAAGACTTTTTTTTTACTTTGTCAAGCTTGAATACTTATCTATTTTGTACAAGCTTTTCAGATGGAGACACCCCTATAGTATACACTGCAGCACCTGTGGGGGACCCCCTAATAAAAAGGGTGTTCTGGTGTCCCACACTAGTGCTCCAGCGTCCAGATGTGTAAACAGCTGCTGAGTGTCCTCTCCTTACACAGAATCTAGTTTACATTTCAATATATTACCAACCCATCTAGACACCAAAATTATTTGAAGAGAAGTAGGCTAGCAAAAATGTATTCAAATGCATATGTCGAAAACATGGTGTTTTCTATGCCGAACGAACAATGTTTCATACGAACGAATAATGTGCCCATGAACATGAAAGTTGCCATTTTAAACTGTACAACAGTAAAGAAAAGCACATGGAGCAGCACAAACATTAGAAAAATAAAGAATAGGAACACAGGACAACTACCGCATTTATCGGCGTATAACACGCACTTTTTTCCCCTTAAAATCAGGGGAAAATCATGGGTGCGTGTTATACGCCGATCCCCGCTAATTGTGATCTATTGGCAGCGATCGCCGCAGACATTCACATAGCGTGTAGTTTTAAATATGGCGCCGCGGAGTTCAGAGGGACTCGGCGGAGCTGAATGAGCGCCGCCGAAATCACAGTGACTGGGCGGAGCTGAGATACACAGTCACTGTCGCTCACAGTCACGCCCAGTCCCGCCATTGGACCTGTGTTATGTCCATCATAGGGCGGGACTGGGCGGGACTGTGAGCAGCGCCGGAAAGAGCCGAGTACACTCGACTATGTGTATCTCGGCGGCGTTCGTTCAGCTCCGCCGAGTCCCTCCGAACTCCACGGCGCCATATTTAAAACTACATACTATGTCTATGTCGGCGGTGATCTGTGGGGGCAAGGCTGCACTGACCACTGGGGCAAGGCTGCACTGACCACTGGGGCAAGGCTGCACTGACCACTGGGGCAAAGCTGCACTGACAAGGCTGCACTGGGGCAAAGCTGCACTGACAAGGCTGCACTGGGGAAAAGCTGCACTGACAAGACTGCACTGGGGCAAAGCTGCACTGACAAGGCTGCAATGGACACTGGGGCAAGGCTGCACTGACACTGAAAAGGCTGGAATGACACTAACAAGGCTGCAGGTGGACACGATAAGGCTGCATTGATGGGCATTTTAATGTAAGTTTTTTTTCCTTAAAACCTCCTAAAAGTTTTTTCCTTAAAATTCCCTCCTAAACTTGGGGTGCGTGTTGTACGCCGGTGCATGTTATACGCCGATAAATACGGTACTTACTTTTTTTGAAGCACTCTCCTGATCCTTCTGTACTGCTCTTGCTCCCTTAATTTGAGATCCGACCACCGCTTCCTGAGTTGTTCTTTCGATCGTTGTACCCCAAAATTTCTGTGCAGACTCTTCACAACTTTCGCCATGATCTTGGCCTTTCTGGCATTGGGGTTGGGGTAAGGTCCATACTTCCCATCATAGTCGGTCCTCTTCAGTATATCCACCATCTCCAACATCTCCCCAAAGGACATATTTGAGGCCTTAAATTGTCTCCTCTGGGATCGGGACGTTTCTGGCTCCGGGCTTTCCTCCTCTTCCTCCTCGTTGCTGTAATTAGCATGCACCTGCTGTGTCTCCGCCATGTGCTCTTCCCCCACTGAGCCAAACGAGAAGGGGCGGGGATTAGACTAGAAAGAACGTCAGGGGCGGGCGGAGTTTCACGCATGCGCAGTGTATATAAAGCGTAACACGCGTGCATCTTACGTACGATCTGTGAGCGGAGGAAGGAGTATCAGAGGCGCCGATCATGATAACGAAGGTAAGTTTTAAACTTGGGCCTATACTGCTTCTAGATTGAGGCCTATTTTGGGAGAAGATTAGGAGAGTTTTGCCTGACATTAGGGTTTGTCTTGTCTTGTGTCTTGCAGATAAAATGGATGGCTTCAATGATCACAACTTCCTCCCCCTGTTCATAGACAAATACAGGGAGCTGCCCTGTCTATGGCAGATCAAACACCCCCAATACAATAATAAACAAAAGAGGCAGGCAGCGCTGGAGAAACTGCTGGAGTTGGTGAAGCCGGTGGTCCCCACGGCAACCATCCCCTATTTAAAAGCCAAAATTGGTGGCCTGAGGAGTCCAGGATTCCCAGAGATCAGGAACAGCAGCAGGTGACATTTATGTCCCAAGGCTGTGGTACTATGAGAGACTGCAATTTCTGTCAGACCACAGTGAAGTCAGGGAATCCCTCTCCACTCTTCCTTCCACTCTTCCTTCCACCCTATCTTCCACCCCAGCTGAGGCTTCCGATGTCCAACCTGGGACTTCCAGCCAGGAAGAAGTGGAGGAGCCCAGCTGGAGCCAGGTATAGCATTCTTCTACAGATTTCTGGTCAATAAATAAATGATGTTTACTGGATGTTATTATTGATCACTAATTGCTGATTTAATAAAATGTTTTATATATCAATAGACAGTAGTGGGCAAAAATAATTGGGACAAGAATGAAAAATGCTGGGCTCAGAATGATAGTCTTTTATATTTCTTAACATTCAATTTTCAACAGTCATGAGGTGAAAATTGTGTGTGATTGATGAATAAAAAACTAAAACTATGTCCCTTTTTTATACACAGGAAGACCTCAGCCAGGAGGAGGCTGTGTAATGTGGCACACAGGAGGAGGCTGTGGAATGTGGCAGCCAGGAGGAGGCGGGGGTTAGTGGCAGCCAGGAGGAGGCGGGGCTAAGTGGCAGCCAGTAGAAGGCCGGGCCCAGTAGGAGCCTGACAGAATTGCAGGTTCCTCCCCTCCGCCTTCCAAACAAAAGACCCAGGAAGGGGAGTAACGTGCAGGATTCAGCACTCAGGCTGATTCAGGAGGCTTCTGCATCCCTCAGAGACTTCCCCACTTGCGAAGAGGCCTTTGCCTCCATGGTTGCCACCAAACTGCAGGACATGCAGGAGGGCCAACGCCTCATGTGTGAGGACCTTCTTTATAAAGCCTTAACTAAGGGGGTGAGGGGCAAAATCACACCCAATACCCACCTGTGTGAGTTGGACCATCCTTCTCCTCCTCCTGCCACAACTCCACCACCACAGACACAGCGTGGAAGGAAGACCAGAAAGTGATGGCCCTGGGTTCAGTCTGGTCTGACAAAAGATGCAGGATCTTGTATGACCACAGCCTGGGGACACAGATGCCATCTGCTGCTATTCAGGATCTCTTGGACTTCTGGACCAGACTGCACTCCCTTAGATATGGACTCCTCAGGCCACCAATTTTGCCTGGAAATAATTGATGTGTGCCCTGGGGGCCAAAAGCTTCGCCAATTTCTGCTGTTTCTCCAGCGTTGCCTCCCTCTTTGTTTGGTTCTGATCCCTTAATAAAGGATTTTTTGTTTCAATTATACTTGCTTATCTGTGTTTTCCTTCAGAAAGGACAGTTTGTTTGTGAGGAGGCAGGTACATTTCAAAAATAAAAATACAGTGTGAAGTTAACAAGAGACACCAACACCAAGCAATCTCCTTGAGATTAAATAATTCAAGATAATAATGGTGTTGTGGTAACTTGACACACAAAACACACACAAAAAAAAAATAAAAAATAAAAAGATCAGGCTTGAAAAAAATACTAACCAAAAAAAAAAAATTTAGAGTCAGATGTGACAAATATAAATATTATATGGATGAAATCAACAGAAATAATAAATAAATAAGTTTGTGAGAAATCTGTGTGAATATGAGCAGCAAAAATACTTCATTCTTCTAGCATTATAAAGAAGAACAGAGTGCGCTGCATTAAACATTTTAAAAAATTGCAGCCTGACGAAAGTGCTATATCCATTCCGAACGCTAATTTTACCAGACCGAGCAGTTCCGTCTCAGAATTTATTCTGAGCATGCGTGGCACTTTAAAAATTTTATAGCCTGCTCTCAAACTTTGTGTGTCGGAAAATCCGATGGAAAAAGTCAGTTGGAGCCCACACACGGTCGGAATTTCCGACAACAAGCTCCGATCGCACATTTTCCGTCGGAAAATCCGACCGTGTGTACAGGGCATTAGAGTCTGCAAAAGACTCGAGACTGGGGCGGAGGTTCACCTTCCAGCAAGAAAACGCCCCTAAACATACAACCAGACCTACAATGGAATGGTTTAGATCAAAGCATATTCATGTGTTAGAATGGCCCAAAGTCCAGACCTAAATCCAATTGAGAATCTGTGGCAGGACTTGAAAATTGCCGTTCAGACGCTTTCCATCCAATCTGACAGAGCTTGAGCTATTTTGCAAAGAAGAATGGGCACAAATGTCACTCTCTAGATGCTGATAGAGACATCCCCAAAAAGATTTGCAGCTGTAATTGCAGCGAAAGGTGGTTCTAAGTATTGACTCAGGGGGGCTGAATACATATACGTGCCACACTTTTCATCTATTTATTTGTAAAAAGAAATTGAAAACCATTTATAATTTTTCGCCCACTTCACAATTATGTGCCACTTTGTGTTGGTCTATTACATAAAATCCCAATGAAATACATTTACGTTTTTGGTTGTAATATGATAAAATGTGGAAACTGCAAGCGGTATGAATACTTTTTCAAGGCACTGTATATAAACTGCACAGCAGGGGTGAAGACTATCCTTATACCCGTTTGTGATCAGATCTTTCCAACTATGCCAAGTGTGTGCGCGGGGTCACCAGTTCCCTGCATGCAAGGTTATCTTTCACAAGGAGCGTGCTCATCAGTGTCCGGGACCAGGTGGAGACTGCGGTTATGTGAAAAATGAATAGAATGTAGAATTAAACCTCCACTGTGTGCAGTAGTAAATATTTAGAGTGGCTTGTGCCATGTCATTACACACTGTAACTTATAAGTTGCATTAGGAGGGACATGCTGAGCCTGCGCCCACTCCACCAGTCTAGCGTACCTCTGTTATCTCACTCCCAGTAACAGAATGGGGTGCTGTCATGCACATAGCACGAACTTCATGCATGCACTTATTAACTCTTCACTTCCCATGACCAGGCCTTAGAACTCTGTAACGCAAGTTCAGATTCAGTTGCTAATGGATACTGTCCGCTAGAGAGGGGGCCACACAACACCACCCTCACTACTGGAAGGCTTGTCAACTTACCAGGTACCATGCCTAATGACTTAAACTTGTGTTTGGTTACTCATAGTAACTACACTCTTTCTCCTTGTCTTTGCCAAGTTAACCCTTTTGTAATGGTGTTACTTCATACCCTGTATTGCTTTAAAGACATGGATGAGCAAGTTATGGTGGAGGAATTTGACTGTCCTGCACAGAGTCCTGACTTCAACCCAAAAGAACACCTTTGGGATGAACTAAAGCGGAGACTGCGAGGCAGGCCTTCTCATCCACATCAGTGCCTGACTTCACAAATGCGTTCTGGAAGAATGGTCAAACATTCCTATAGACACACTCCTAAACCTTGTGGATAGCCTTCCAAGAAGAGTTAAGCTGTTATAGCTGCCAAGTGTGGGCCAACTTAATATTGAACCCTACGGACTTATGCCCCGTACACACGGTCGGATTTTCCGATGGAAAATGTGTGATAGGACCTTGTTGTCGGAAATTCCGACCGTGTGTAGGCTCCATCACACATTTTCCATCGGATTTTCCGACACACAAAGTTTGAGAGCAGGATATAAAATTTTCCGACAACAAAATCCGTTGTCGGAAATTCCGATCGTGTGTACACAAATCCAACGGACAAAGTGCCACGCATGCTCAGAATAAATAAAGAGATGAAAGCTATTGCCCACTGCCCCGTTTATAGTCCCGACGTACGTGTTTTACGTCACCGTGTTTAGAACGATCGGATTTTCCGACAACTTTGTGTGACCATGTGTATGCAAGACAAGTTTGAGCCAACATCCGTCGGAAAAAATCCTAGGATTTTGTTGTCGGAATGTCCGAACAAAGTCCAACCGTGTGTACGGGGCATAAGACTGGGATGCCATTAAAGTTCATGTGCGTGTAAAGGCAGGCGTCCCAATACTTTTGGCAATATAGTGTATGCATGTTGGGTGAAAGGATATGTAGTGTTTTCTCTCTTCAGATATCCAATTTGGGGCTCAAAGAGACTTTGTGCTGCTGTATCCTGGAGTCATTTTGGATTCACTAAATTTAGTGTGGGACTTTTTTTCAGCTTTATGCATGAACTTTACATTTATTTATATATGGATTATGAGCGTTTCACTTTTATGTAATTTATGTGTTTCACCATCTATGTATTTGTATTCTTATTAATTCTGAGTTCATATGTTGTATAATTTATGTAATCACTTATTCGCATCTTTATTAGCACAGCATCCTACAGAGAAAACCATATCTTATGCCCCGTACACACGGTCGGATTTTCCGAGGAAAATGTGCGATCGGAACTTGTTGTCGGAATTTCCGACCGTGTGTGGGCTCCATCGGCCATTTTCCTTGTCAAAAGAAGTTTATTGAGTATACAATGTTATAAAGATACATAAAGATACATAAAGTAAGTTTACAAGGATCTATAAAGTAAGCTCATTGTTTTACAGTAGGGTTTCTATAGGTAAATATCATGAGATTTCAAATATTAAACATTGGGTTCACGTAAACCTAAATTAAAGATATATATCATTTCCTTAGTTACTTTTGTAGGTATTTAAATGATTTATACCTACTATACATATTGTTTACAAGTAGAGTGTATATAGGTCAAATAAATTCTGATAATGAGCTTTAATCGTAAGGTGGAGAAAAGGAAAGAGAAAGAAGAAAAAGGGTTGAAAGGTAGAGGTATGGTCCACAAGGTTGTCCCGCTCGTCAGTTTATTATTCTTTTTAGTTCTCTTTGAAGCCTTAGAATGGGTGTCTCTGTAAGTCATTTAATCTGTTACCATGGCAACAGGACAGAGTCATTGAAATTTGACAGGAACTGTTGTTTTATCCAAGGATGCCAAAGTTTTTCAAATTTTGGAATTCGATTTTGATCGATGGCTACCATCTTAGCATGGGACATTGTATTATTCATTCTGTGAATTGTTTCTGCTAGTACCAATGTAGGAGATTTCCATGCCTTGGCCACTGTTTGTTTTGCAGCCGTTATTAGTTGGATCATAAGTTTGAATTGAGAGAGTGTTAACCATTCCGGTTTTAGATTAAGTAAAGTTAAATATGGATCTGGTTGTATTATTTTTTTAAATATTTTAGATGCAATCACGAAGACTTCCTTCCAGAAGGTTTGGATTACTGGGCACGTCCACCATATGTGTAAATATGTGCCTATTTCTGGGCATCCTCGAAAACAAAGAGCTGAGGTATTAGGTGAATATTTTGCCACTCTAGCGGGTACAAGGTACCAGCGAGTTAGGACTTTATAATTTGTCTCCAGTGCCAAGATGTTGGGTGAAGATGACTTAGATGTGAGCCATATATTAGACCAGTCCGTGTCTTCTAAAGTTCGCCCCAGGTCCTCCTCCCACCTCTGAACGTAAGAGGGTCTATTAAGATTTGCTACTCCATATAATTGATTATAAAGTGATGAAATTGTACCTTTAGCAAATGGATCTTTTATACAGATTGATTCAAAAATGGATAATTGGGATAATGGTGTATCCCCCTTTAGGAATGGTGTATAGAAATTTTTGATTTGGAGATATCTAAATATCTCAGAGTTTGGTAGATCATATTTTTCTCTAAGCGATGGGAATGAAAGGAATGATTTAGATGCTATGAAGTCATTTAGTGTCTGAATGCCTGATGTTGTCCAAGCTTTAAAAGAATTTGGGTAGATCCATGCCGGATAAAAGGCCGGATTTCTGATAAAAGAAAGGAGAGGATTGTGTGGAGATTGTAACTGATATTTGGTTTTTAGTTTATCCCAGAGAGATAAGAAGTGTTTAGTTATGGGATTATGAATTTTAAAGCGGTCTTTAGGATCAAGCCATAATAAATTTGATATTAATAGAGGGTCATTTTCTGAAGCCTCTATAAATACCCATAATGGGATTTCCTGTTTTGCATGGTATTTGGACAGACTGGCCAAATGTGCTGCTCTGTAGTAGTTAGTAAAATTAGGGTATCCCAGGCCTCCTTTATTTTTGGGAAGATGTAGTGTGTGTATAGGTATACGTGGTTTAGAAGATCCCCATATAAACGAAGTTGCTCTTTTTTGTACTATTCTCAAAAAATAGGAAGGAATTGGAATAGGGAGGACTCTGAATAGATAAAGCAATTTGGGTAGAATAGTCATTTTGATTGCATTAATCTTCCCTATCCAGGATAAAGGAAGTTGCGACCATTGTTTTATTAGATTTGTGATCTGTCTTAATACAGGAGGATAATTGGTTGAGAATAAGTCAGAATGAGATGCTGTTAAATGAATTCCAAGATATGGGATTGATTTTTCTGCCCATGTGAATGGGAGTGCAGCCCTAGCCGGGATCAATTCCATGTTTGTGAGTGAAATATTAAGCACTAGGCATTTCTTAGGATTAATCATAAGGCCGGACAGGGCTGCAAATCCATCAAGAGCTGGTATTAAGTTAGGACCAGAGACCTGTGGTGATGATAGAAAAAGTAATATATCGTCTGCAAATATACATAATTTGTGTGTAATACCTCCTACTTCAATGCCAGTTATAGTTTGGTTTGTTCTGATGTATTGGGCCATGGGTTCGAGTATAAGGGCAAATAATAAGGGAGATAATGGGCAACCCTGTCGGGTACCTCTTTCGATATTAAAGGCTTCAGATTTGTATCCAGCATATTTTATATAGGCTTTGGGTTTATTATATAATGCTTTGATCCATGTTAAAAAGTGGGGTCCAAAACCCCATTTTTGTAATGAATATTGCATATATTGCCAGGATACTGTGTCAAATGCCCTCTTAATATCGAGAGATAGAAAACATAAAGGGATTTTCCGTTTTTTAGCAATATGTGCCAATAACACTGCCCTGCGTATATTATCGCCTGCCTGTCTATTTGGCATGAAGCCTACTTGATCTCTATGTATTAATTTTCCTATAATGCTATTGAGGCGTTTTGCTATTATTTTTGCTAATAATTTAATATCGAGGTTTAACAGAGAGGCCGATAATTCACACAGGAAGTATCATCAGAAAGGGGTTTTGGGATCATACAAACAATTGCCATTAGTGTTTCTTGCCGAAAAGAATGTCCATCTAGAAGTTTGTTAAAAGTTTCAGTGAGAATGGGAGAGAGTATTTCTGAGAATGTTTTATAGTATAAAGCCGAGTAGCCGTCTGGGCCTGGTCTTTTGTTAAGTTTTAGGTCTTTTATGGCGTTAGCAACTTCATCTATAGTTATAGGCTCATCCAAACTGCTTTTTTGATTCTGAGATAACTCAGGTAAGGTTATTTTTGAGAAGAAGGATTCAGCTTCTGTAGGGTTAAATTCATTGTTTGTCTTGTATAAAGTTGCGAGATGTGAGTGAAATTTATGGACTATTTTAACTGGATTACAAGTGTAAACATTTTTTGATAATTTCAAACGTATTGGTTTGAAAGATTTGTTAGTTGAATTTAATGCCCGAGCCAAATATGTACCTGGTTTGTTTGTATTCATGTAGAAATTGTGTTTGGAGCGTTTGAGGGATTTATCAACTGACTCAGTGAGAAATAGATCGTATTCCAATCTAGATTTTTCCAGATGAGATTTTGTACTCTGAGATGGATTATCTTGAAATGATATGTAGGCTGCATTAAAATTGAGCTCTAGTTTTTTTGCTAGATTTTTGCGTTCCCGTTTAAATAGTGCCATTTGTCTTTGTATTGTACCACGCAAGACAGGCTTATGAGCTTCCCACAGTGTTATTGGGGAAATGTCTGTTGTATTATTAATTGATATGTATTCCTTTAAAGCTTGTTCAATGGCCATCTGATGTAGTGGGTGTTTGAGCATTATGTCCGGTAAGTACCACGTTGGGTCATGCGCTTTTGGTATGGCTGAGGCTATAGTAGTGTATACTGCATTATGGTCAGACCACGGAATCGGAATTATATCTGATGCAATAATTTCTGGTATCATTCCTATTGTTAGAAAAATATGATCTATTCTGGTGAAGGTTTGATGAGGGTGCGAGAAATAAGTGAATTTCTTTTTCATTGGGTTACTTTCTCTCCATGAATCTACCAGATTGTATTTGGAAAGAAGTTGAGAAAAAGGTAATCTAGAGGTTATTTTGGATGGTGTAAAAGGTGATTTATCTAGAAATGGGAGGAGGACCTGGTTCGAATCCCCACACATTATCACTGTTCCTATTTTGTGTGTATTAATCACTTGTAATATATGTGAGAGGAATGGTGTAGGTTGTTTGTTAGGAGCGTAGTAGGAAATCACCGTGATTGCTGTATCCATTATATAACCCATGAGTATCAGGTATCTACCTTCTGGGTCTTTAATTTCTGATGATAAGGTGAATGGTGTGGATCGGTGAAATGCAATTAGAGTTCCCCTTTGCTTGGTACAGGCAGAAGCCGTGTAAATTTGTTGATAAAAAGGAGAAATATATTTTGGAGTAGAATCTTTGGTGAAGTGTGTTTCTTGGAGGCATACTATGTGAGCCTTCTTGTTATGGAAAGTACGGAAGGCTTTGGTCCCTTTTTGAGGGACATTTATTCCCTGAACATTCAGGGAAAGTATATTCAGTGGTGCCATGTCAATAGATCAAATAGTTTTGACTTACTTTTTGTTATGCAGAGCTGACTGCGCAGATCAACCTGTGTGGACTGAAGAGATGAATAGATAGAAAAGAAACCAGTGAATTCTGGAGTAAAGAGTAAACAAAAAACATATGAGATTAGATGATACATTGTATAAATTATTTTTTGCAAGTAATCACAATTTACCCGTGAAAGAGAATAAATATCTCTCTCAGGGGAATAAGTGCCTTCGTCACACTCCCACATAATATGGTTGGGAGAATGAGGAGGGCTAATGGGGGTACACGGATCTTCCGCTTACAGGAGAGAAGTGCTATATCAAAAGACATCAAAATGATGTTTCATTAATTGGAGTGCAGAATATAGTTTTTGTTGAAATTATTTATTCCAGGGTGGTTGTATATGGTTAGTCTTACCCTAGGCTAAATAATTCAGTTAGAAAGGTACTGTTAATAACTTTGGTATTGATGAGGATAGTTTGAATTATTTTGGGATTTTAACCCTTTTAGAGTAAACAATTACATATTTTATTCATATGTAACTGTTTAGATATGTTAATTCATAAAATTGAGGTTGTATTGCTTCAGATTAGAATAAACAAAAACATAATTCTAGGAACTAGTTAGGTAATAATATATTTGTTTTAAGAAAAGAAAGAAAAAGCTTCCATTACTTCTGGATTATTGAACATATTTGTCCTAAAAAGTAATAAATCTATTGTTATTACCTGATAATATATAACTGAACAAGAATTTCCTTATTTCACTTATATATTCTAAGGCTATATGAATCAGAAGTAATAAGAAATATAACTGGAATGTAACATGATCCCACACAGTGTGTGACTATCAGAATGCAGTTACATTCAGTTATAAATATAGGTTTTTTATAGAGAACCATCTCTTAGTATAATATATGAAGAGATATCAGGAATTAGGATGTCAGTCCATTGAATCTTCTTGGTCCATGGATGATGTGGCATAACGGCCTCTTTTGTGAGAATGATGATTCCCATTTTGTTCTGAAATTTTCTGGGTGCTGCCTGAAGGTGAAGATGACGCTATTCTTCTGCGTGTGGGAGTGTTGCTGCTTGTGGGTTCTGTCAGATTTAATTTTAAAAGGGTTTGTTGTAGTTCATCTGCTGATCTGCTTCTGTAAATTGTACCTTGGTAGTTAAATCTGACTGAAAAGGGGAAGCCCCATTGATACATAATGTTGTGGCGTTGCAGTTCCATTAGTTGGGGTTTCATGGATCGTCTTTTAGTAATAGTAAGTTGGGATAGGTCAGCAAAAATTTGATAATTGTGTCCTTGAAAATTAAGTTCCTTTTTTTCTCTTGCAGCAATTAGTATTTGTTCTTTCGTTCTGTAATAATGAAATTTTGTGATTATATCACGTGGGGGTCCATCTTTCTTTTTGGCTGTGAGGGCTCTGTGTACTCTGTCCAGTTCTAAACGTTCAATAGGGATATCTGGCTTTAGTTCTTGTAATAGAGCAGTAATAGTAGATTGCAGGTCTGTCACAGTTTCAGGTATTCCCCTTATGCGCAAGTTTGAACGTCTGGCTCTATTTTCGTAATCTTCGAGCTTAGTTTGAAGTATTAAATTCTCTTTTTTTAATTGTTCCAATTCTGTTATATTTTCTTGGGTTGTAATTTCAATTTCATCCATTTTTATTTCTAAGGCTGCGGTGCGGTTTCCCAGCTCTCTTATTTCTTTGGTTAGGCTTTTTGTTATTTGGTCTGAGGTTTGTTTTAAAGCCTTATGAAGCATCTTTTCAAATTGTAATAATATTACTGGGGATACTGAGGAGGCTTGTGGAGAAGTTTGTGAGAGGATTTGTTCTGTATCTGACTCAAATGGAGAGTCTTGCTGTGACATTTTCTGTCTGTGAGAGCGCCCTGATGCTGTATCTTGTGAGGTGACTGGAGCTGCTTCAGCTGCAGTGAGTGCCTGTGAGCTCTTTGTGAGGTGATTTTTATTTCTGCCACGGTTTCCTCCCAGTACCATATTTCCTGCCCAAACTTTCACAGTTTGTTCCCTGGTGCAAAAAGGTTCAAATGGATACCTTTTGAGCCTGCAGGCTCCGCTTTGTCCTTCTCTTCTCTCCTCAGCGGTGTGGAGCTCTAACAATGCATGTCTGCTCTGCTAGGCTCCGCCTCCTGCCCTTCATCGGCCATTTTCCATCGGATTTTCCGACACACAAAGTTTGAGAGCAGGCTATAAAATTTTCCGACAACAAAATCCGTTGTCGGAAATTCCGATCGTGTGTACACAAATCCAACGGACAAAGTGCCACGCATGCTCAGAATAAATAAAGAGATGAAAGCTATTGGCCACTGCCCCGTTTATAGTCCCGACGTACGTGTTTTACGTCACCGCGTTTAGAACGATCGGATTTTCCGACAACTTTGTGTGACCATGTGTATGCAAGACAAGTTTGAGCCAACATCCGTCGGAAAAAATCCTAGGATTTTGTTGTCGGAATGTCCGAACAAAGTCCAACCGTGTGTACGGGGCATAAGACTGGGATGCCATTAAAGTTCATGTGCGTGTAAAGGCAGGCGTCCCAATACTTTTGGCAATATAGTGTATGCATGTTGGGTGAAAGGATATGTAGTGTTTTCTCTCTTCAGATATCCAATTTGGGGCTCAAAGAGACTTTGTGCTGCTGTATCCTGGAGTCATTTTGGATTCACTAAATTTAGTGTGGGACTTTTTTTCAGCTTTATGCATGAACTTTACATTTATTTATATATGGATTATGAGCGTTTCACTTTTATGTAATTTATGTGTTTCACCATCTATGTATTTGTATTCTTATTAATTCTGAGTTCATATGTTGTATAATTTATGTAATCACTTATTTGCATCTTTATTAGCACAGCATCCTACAGAGAAAACCATATCTTATGCCCCGTACACACGGTCGGATTTTCCGAGGAAAATGTGCGATCGGAGCTTGTTGTCGGAATTTCCGACCGTGTGTGGGCTCCATCGGCCATTTTCCATCGGATTTTCCGACACACAAAGTTTGAGAGCATGCTATAAAATTTTCCGACAACAAAATCCGATCGCGTCAATTCCAACCGTGTGCGGACAATTCGGACGCACAAAGTGCCACGCATGCTCAGAAGAAATTCCGAGAAGGAACAGTTCGGTCTGGTAAAATTAGCGTTCGGAATGGATAGAGCACTTTCGTCAGGCTGCAATGTTTAAAATTGTTTAATGCAGTGCACTCTCTTCTTCTTTATAATGCTAGAAGAATGAAGTAGTTTTGCTGCTCATATTCACACAGACTTCTTACAGACTTCTTTCTTTATTATTTATCGTGATTCCCTCAATATATTTTGATTTGTCACATCTGACCAAAAATCTAGATATTTTTTTTTTTGGTTTGTTTTTTTTCAAGCCTTATTTTTTTTGGGGGGGTTTGTATTTTTTTCAAGGCTGGTGTTTTTTTTATTTTATTTTCTTTTTACTCCAGAATATTTTTGTGTGTGTTTTGTGTGTCAAGTTACCACAACACCATTATTATCTTGTATTATTTAATCTCAAGGAGGTTGCTTGGCGTTGGTGTTGTTAATTTCACATTGTAGTTTACAAATGTACCTGCCTCCTCACAAACAAACTGTCCTTTTTGAAGAAAAACACACATAGGCGATTATAATTGAACCAAAAATTCCTTTATTAAGGGCTCAGAACCAAACAAAGAGGGAGGCAACGCTGGATAAACATCATAAATTGGCGAAGCCTTTGACCCCCAGGGCAGATATCAATTATTTTCCTGCAAAATTGGTGGCCTGAGGAGTCCATATCTAAGGGAGTGCATTCTGGTCCAGAAGTTCCAGAGATCATGAAAGCAGCAGATGACATGTCCCCATGCTGTGGTCATACAAGAGCCTGCATATTTTGCCAGACCAGACTGAACCCAGGTCATCACTCTCTGGTCTTCCTTCCACGCTTCCTTCCCGGCTGTGGCTCTGGTGTTGGAGATGTGGCAGGAGGAGGAGTAGGACCTGGAGGAGGAGGAGGAGCAGGAAGAGGAGGAGGACCTGGAGTAGGAGGACTATGGGTGAGGTGACAAATGTGGGTTGCACATGTGAGTTGGCCCCTCAACCCCTTATTTAGAGCTTCCAAAATTAAAAACTCACATAAGAGGCATTGGCCCTCCTCCATCTGCATCATTTTGCATGCAGTTATACCAGCAAAATCCTCCTCCACACTGTGGGGTGTTCTGAGGGCCTCAGTAGCCTTCCAAAATAGGCCTATGGCAGCCTCCTCCAGGTTACTCCTCTTCCTGCCACTTTGTCTTTGAAGGCAGAGGGTAGGGACCTGGGTATCGGGCAGCCTGCTTGGCCCGGCCACCTCCTGGCTGAGACTTCCCTGTGTATAAAAAAGGGACATGGTTTTAGTTTTTGCTTCATCAATCACAATCATAAATTAGTACTCCAAAATAACATCTATTTAACATCATTGACAACCAGAAATATTTAGAAGAATGCTATACCTGGCTCAAGCTGGGCTCCTCCACATGTTTCTGCCTGGAAGGCCCAGGTTGGGCGTCAGAAGCCTCATCTGGGGGGGGAAGGAAGCGTGGAATGATGAGTGGAGAGTGCTGGCCTGGGTTCAGTCTGACCTGCCAGAAAATGCAGTCTGTCATAGTACCACAGCCTGGGGACATAAATGTCATCTGCAGCTCCTGATCTCTGGGAATCCTGGACCTTCTTGTGCTCCCTTAGATAAGTGCTCCTCAGGCCACCAATTAGGATCTTCAAATAGGTGATGTCTGCCGTGGGGATCACCGACTTCACAAATTGCAGCAAATTATCCAGCGCTGCCTTCCTCTTTGTTTGGTTCTTATAATCAGGGTGGTTTATCTGCCACAGACAAGGCAGCTCCCTGAACATATCTATGAAGATTGGCATAAAGTCATGATCCTTCAAGATATCCATTTTAACTGCAAGACACAATAGAAGACAAACCCTAATGTCAGCCTAAAGTCTTCCAAACTTGTGAAAATACAGGCCTCAATCTAGAAGCAGTATAGGCCCAATGTTAAATCTTACCTTCGCCATCACGATCAGCGCCTCCGTTACTCCTTCCTCCGCTCACAGATCGTACGTACTACGCACGCGTGTTACGCTTTATAGACACTGCGCATGCGTGAAACTCTGCCCGCCCCTGACGTTCTTTCTAGTCTATTCCCCGCCCCTTCTCGTTCGGCGCAGTGGGGGAAGAGCACATGGCGGAGACAGAGCAGGTGTCTGTTAATTACAGCAACGAGGAGGAGGAGGAAAGCTCGGAGACAGAAACGTCCCGATCCAGAAGGAAACGATTTAAGGCATCAAATATGTCCTTTGTGGAGATGGTGGAGATGGTTGACATCCTGAAGAAGGCCAACTATGACGGGAAGTATGGACCTTACCCCAACCCCAATGTCAGAAAGGCCATGATCATGGCGAAAGTGGTCAAAAAGTCTGCACCAGAATTTCGGAGTACGACGATCCAAGGATCAGCTCAGGAAGCAGTGGTCGGACCTGAAATTAAGGGAGCACGAGCAGTACAGAAAGATCAGGAGAGTGCTACAAAAAAGTAAGTAGTTGTCCTGTGTTCCTATTCTTTATGTTTATTACCTTCGTGCTGCTCCATTTGCTTTTCTTAACTGTTGTCCAGTTTAAAATGGCAACTTTCATGTTCATGGGCACATTATTCGTTCGTATGAAACATTGTTCGTTCGGCCTAGAAAACACAATTGTTTTGGCCATATGCATTTGAATACGTTTTTTATGGCCTACTTGTCTAAAAATAATTTGGTTGTGTAGATGGGTTTGTAACTAGAATGTAATGCAAACTAGATTCTGTGTAAGGAGAGGAAACTCAGCAGCAGTTTTCACATCTGGACACTGGAGCACTAGTGTGGGACACCCTTTTTATTAGGGGGCCCACACAGGTGCTCCAGTGTATACTATAGGGGTGACTCCATCTGTGAAGCTTGTACAAAACAGGTAAGCATTCAAGCTTGACAAAGGAAAAAAATATTTCTTCATCTTGGAACGCTGTCAAAAGAGACAATTGTACCCCACTTCCAAGCAATGTTTCATATTTCTATTTCTGCCATGAAATATCTGTGTGCTAAGTATACCTATTTTTTTTTACATAGGGGATAAAAGACTCGGAGGACACCCCTCATCCGAGGAGACCACAGACCCCCCACCTCTGGAAGAAGGGGAAATCCTACAAAGACAACAGGAGGAGGAGGAAGGAGAGATGGTGGAAATAGTCACCACAACAGGTGAGTGTCTGTGTCAGGGAAAGCCCTCTTGCTAATACCCCAGCAAACTAAAGGTTAAAGGAATGCCTGTGCATAAAAGCGCCATCCGGCGCTCGCGCAGGCGCAATAGCGCCAATAGCGGCGCACGGATGCGCGCGGGTGCGCGTGCGCACCCCCTGTAACAGCACTTGGCGCCAAAGGAGGCTATTTAAAGGGGACTGTTCCACTGCTGCCTTGCTGTCCGGTCTACAGCGTTCCTGAAGACCCCTACTGCCCTGTTACTTTGTATTTGCTACCTGATACCTGTTGGACTGTTCCTGACTACTCCATTTGCTGCCTGCCCTGATCCCGGCTTTGGACTTTGACTACTCTGTTTTCTGCCCGCCCTGATCTCAGCTTTTGGACTTGACTACTCTCCTGGATTTACCTTCTGTACCTGCTCTGCCCGCCAGTGTCTGACCCGGCTTGCCTGTACCCTGCTGTCTACATCTTGCTGCTGGACTACAAAACACCTCCCGGCTGTCTACATCCTGCTGCTGGACTACAAGACACCTCCCTGCTGTCTTCATCCTGCTGCTGTACTACAAGACACCTCCCTGTTGTATACATCCCGCTGCTGGACTACAGGTCACCTCCCTGCTGCCTACATCCTGCTGCCGGACTATAGGACACCTTCCAGCTGACTACCTGATTCAGCTCCCTGCTCCAGCCTTCCAGTCAGGCACTTGTGCCCCTTCGCACTCTTGAGCCCCTGTCATCACTACCAGGTGTTCCCGAGTCGGAGGTATATGAGAGGCCGTTCCCTGCATTCCGGGCTCTACTTACCAGGTACGTGACAATACCGGACAGCCATGTCCGAGCCCGCGCAGGGGACGTCGCCCATGGAGGACCTATGCCGTCATCTGGCTGGACTTACACAAGCTGTCAAAGACTTACAAAGCGGTTATAAGCAACTAGAGGAGCGTGTCCAAGCTCTCTCTAATCCAGCTCCGGGACCATCTGCTGCTCCCTCTGTGGTCATGCTGCCACCTGAACCCAAAGTACCTACACCAGAAAGGTTTTCCAGGGACCGCAGTAAATTTAGAGCATTCCGTAATGCCTGCAAACTCTTTTTTGCATTACAACCCAGGACTTTTTCTTTAGAAATCACTAAAGTAGGGTTTGTCATCTCCCTCCTACTAGGCGAACCCCAGGCATGGGCCCATCGTCTTCTGGAGCAGAAGAGCAATTGCCTCGATCACTTGGGAACCTTCTTCCAAGCCATGGCACTCCTATATGAAGATCCACAACAGGCAGCCACCGCCGAAGCAGCACTGTTCTCACTTCAGCAGGGCTGTAGGGCGGCGGAGGACTATGCATCTGAATTCAGACGTTGGAGTTCCGACACAAACTGGAACGACGCCGCCCTACGCTACCAGTTTCTCATGGGACTTTCTGAACCATTAAAAGATGAATTAGCCCGGGTTGGCGTTCCTGCTACACTTGAAGACCTTATCAACCTGTCAATTCAAATTGACAGACGTTTAAGAGAACGCAGGGCTGAACGTGCAACTGGTCCCTCTCGCCCAGTGTGGATGCTATCATGTGTACCTAATCCTCCTGCACACTCCTCTACTGACACCTCCGAACTGATGCAACTCGGCCTGATCCGTCCTTCTCTTACCCCTGAAGAAAGACAGCGCCGGCGGGCCAACAACCTCTGCCTGTATTGCGGGGAATCTGGACATTACGTGAGGACTTGTCCGGCAAAGACCTGTAAGCATTCTACTCTCTCTTCAACTTCCTTATCTGCTATGTTTAACAGTACCACTCACCTGGCTGTCCCCATCTCTCTGCAGCTTCCAGGAGGGAACAATCGGGCAACCGCTATAATTGATTCCGGTGCCTGCAGCGGATTTATGGACTTATCCTTTGCTCACAAGTTCCAGATTCCTCTACGACCCAGAGCACAGGGACTGTCTGTACATCTGGCCGATGGATTGGCTATTAAATCTGGGCCCTGTAACACAAGAGACAGTTCCTCTAGACACCATCATTTCTGACAACCACCGAGAAGTATTCCGCCTTGACATCATTGAGTTACCCCTGTTTCCCATCATACTGGGCATGCCCTGGCTCAAAGCTCACAACCCACAGATTGACTGGTCTACTGGAAACATCAGCTTTCTCTCTCCGTACTGCCGTCAACATTGCCTACAAGGTTTTACTACTGTACCATCTCCCCTGCTCTGTCTTGAAACCGATGTTGAAAACTGCTAAAATGTTCCAGAAGCGTACCATGACTTCCTGGATGTGTTCAGTCAGAAAGGGGCAGAAACACTTCCCCCACACAGACCCTATGACTGCCCAATCGAACTTCTTCCCGGGGAGGTCCCCTTTGGGCGAATCTTTCCACTTCACCAGCTGGAGCAGGAATCTTCTTCGTGGAGAAAAAAGACCATTCCTTACGCCCTTGCGTAGACTACCGGGACCTTAATAAGATTACAATTAAAAATCGGTACCCCTTACCCTTGGTACCCGAACTATTCCAGAGGCTGGGAAGTGCAGCCATATTCACCAAACTTGACCCTCAGGGAGCATACAACTTAGTCCGGATCTGAAGCGGGGACGAATGGAAGACTGCTTTCCGCACCCACTTCGGACACTTTGAATACCTGGTAATGCCTTTTGGGTTATGCAATGCTCCCGCCACGTTCCAGCACTTCGTGAATGACATTTTCAGAGACTATCTTGATCTGTTCGTCATAGTATATCTGGACGATATCCTGATCTTTTCCTCTTCCCTGTCTATTCACCAAGAGCATGTCAAGAAAGTTCTAGCTCAGCTCCGCCAACATGGCCTGTACGCCAAACCCGAAAAGTGTGAATTTGAACGCCAAAGCATTCAGTTTCTGGGTCTGATTATTTCCATAGATGGTATCAAGATGGATCCGGAGAAGGTCTCTGCCATCTTGGAATGGCCAGCTCCGACAGACAAAAAGGGAGTACAGCGATTCGTGGGATCTGCAAATTTTTACCGTAGATTCATCAAGGGATTCTCTTCCATCATCGCTCCCATCACAAGACTGACTCGTCAAGGCACCCGGTTCCAATGGTCTCCTAAGGCTCAAGCTGCTTTTACTTCCCTGAAAGATCAATTCGTGTCGGCCTCTGTCCTGAAGCACCCCGATCCGGCCTTACCCTACATATTGGAAGTAGATGCCTCCGAGATAGCGGTGGGAGCAGTACTCTCGCAGAGACAGGGCCCCAAGGCCTTATTGCACCCAGTGGTATTCTTCTCCCGCAAGTTAACTGAACCCGAAAGAAATTACGATGTTGGGGACCGGGAGCTACTAGCAATCAAAGCCGCACTTGAGGAATGGCGCTACCTCCTGGAGGGGGCGGCTCATCCTATTCTGGTGTACACTGACCACAAGAACCTGGAGTACCTGAAGGGTGCCAAAAGGTTGAAACCACGCCAGGCCAGATGGGCACTTTTCTTCTCCAGGTTCACTTTCCATATCACTTACAGACCAGGATCAAAGAATACCAAACCTGATGCTCTGTCCAGAATGTTCAGTGAACCTGAAGCTCCGTCTCCCCCAGATACCATCCTTGCTCCTGGGAACTTTCTTATGCTTCAAGAAGATTTGCTGTCCCAAATTAGACAGGCATCTTCAGCAACTCCCCTTCCAGCAGATGTCACTCTGCAGTCCAGAGATGAACTACTATGGTAAAAGGATAAAATCTTTGTACCCCAACAACACGGGTTGCTGTTCTGAAATCTTGCCACGATCACAAATTAGCTGGCCACTTCGGGATACGTAAGACCTCCGAACTGCTCCAACGCACATTTTGGTGGCCTCAGCTAGGGGAGGATTGTAAACTCTACGTGGAATCATGCACTACCTGCATCCAAAATAAGGGCAGCAAGACCGGGACGTGGGGGTTGCTAAGACCTCTTCCTGTTCCAGACAGACCATGGATTAAGATCTCCATGGATTTTATCGTTGAATTACCACCGTCTGAGGGCTACACCACTATTTTCGTAGTGGTTGACAGACTTTCCAAAATGAGCCACTTCTTACCCATGAAAGGTACCCCCTCTGCTTCAGAGACTGCGAGAATCTTTATTAAAGAAATTGTAAGGCTCCATGGCATACCAGCAAACATTGTGTCCGATCGAGGGGTACAATTTACTTCCAAGTTCTGGAGAGCTCTATGTTGATCCCTGGAAATTGACCTCTCCTTCTCTTCTGCTTACCATCCTCAGACTAATGGTCAGACTGAACGAACTAACCAGACCCTGGAGCAATACTTACGGTGCTATTCCTGTTTTTCCCAAGATGACTGGGTTCCTCTATTACCTCTGGCTGAATTCGCCTACAATAACTGTTCACTCTGCAATTAATCAGTCTCCATTTTTTGCAAACTATGGTTTCCATCCTTTGTTTTTGTCCAACAATATCCCGGAGTGTTCGGTGCCAGCTGTCCAGGAAACTTTGAGTTTTTTCAGTACTAACAACAGACTACTTCAAGAGACCATGTCGAAGACTCAGGTACGGAACAAGACAATCTTGTCTGGCTGTCTACCCTGAATCTGAAGTTGGCATGCCCTTCCAAGAAATTGGGCCCTAAGTTTGTGGGTCCCTTCCCAGTGATAAGGAAGATCAACAATGTGGCTTACGAATTAAAATTACCGGAGGCGTTTCATATTCATCCAGTCTTTCATGTGGCCCTTCTTAAACCTTCAGTTACAGATCCTTTCCTTCACCGAAACACTGGTCCTCCTGAACCTGTACTCATTGACGATGAGGAGGAATTTGAAGTGGAATCAATCATAAATTGCCTGAGAAGACGCAACCAGATTCAATATCTGGTCAAATGGAAAGGGTACGGTCCTGAGGATAACTCCTGGGAGCCAGAGGCTAACATCCACGCCAAAAGATTAATTTTAGCCTTTAAGAGAGCTCATTCTAGTAAAATGGCCCAGTTGGGCATCCGGAGGCTGCCCATTGGAGGAGGCAATGTCAGGGAAAGCCCTCTTGCAAATACCCCAGCAAACTAGAGTTTAAAGGAATGCCTGTGCATAAAAGCGCTATCCGGCGCTCGCGCAGGTGCAATAGCGCCAATAGTGGAGCACGGGCGCGCGCGGGCCCACTGTAACAGCACTTGGCACCAAAGGAGGCTATTTAAAGGGGACTGTTCCACTGCTGCCTTGCTGTCCGGTCTACAGCATTCCTGAAGACCCCTACTGCCCTGTTACTTTGTATTTGCTACCTGATACCTGTTGGACTGTTCCTGACTACTCCGTTTGCTGCCTGCCCTGATCCCAGCTTTGGACTTTGACTACCCTGTTTTCTGCCCGCCCTGATCTCAGCTTTTGGACTTGACTACTCTCCTGGATTTACCTTCTGTACCTGCTCTGCCCGCCAGTGTCTGACCCGGCTTGCCTGTACCCTGCTGTCTACATCTTGCTGCTGGACTACAAAACACCTCCCGGCTGTCTACATCCTGCTGCTGGACTACAAGACACCTCCCTGCTGTCTTCATCCTGCTGCTGGACTACAAGACACCTCCCTGCTGTCTTCATCCTGCTGCTGGACTACAAGACACCTCCCTGCTGTCTTCATCCTGCTGCTGGACTACAAGACACCTCCCTGCTGTCTACATCCTGCTGCTGTACTACAAGACACCTCCCTGTTGTCTACATCCCGTTGCTGGACTACAGGTCACCTCCCTGCTGCCTACATCCTCCTGCCGGACTATAGGACACCTTTCAGCTGACTACCTGATTCAGCTCCCTGCTCCAGCCTTCCAGTCAGGCACTTGTGCCCCTTCGCACTCTCGAGCCCCTGTCATCACTACCAGGGGTTCCCGAGTCGGAGGTATACGAGATGCCGTTCCCTGCATTCCGGGCTCTACTTACCAGGTACGTGACAGTCAGGTAAGAGATGGATGCGGGCATATTTATAATACATGGTGTGTTTTTGTTTCTATCTTTTTAGGTGATCGTGATGTGGATCCAGATCATTTCACCTCTGAAAGTGCACAGATCCTGATTGGGGAGATCATGGGGTGTAATAGGGACTTGGAAAACATCCTGAAAAACATCAATGATGTTCAAAAAAAATGAAGAACATCATTGATGTTTTAGGGAGAGTTTAAAATCCTCCAAATCCCTTTGATTTTTTGTGCTTTTTGTGATCTAAAAATTTCTAACATTTTTTGACATATTTGCGAAAAGCCAAATTTTGAAGATGCACACAGTGCGTCAACATGTGCTATCTGCCACCACGGGAGATCAATGGACGCGTTTTGGGGGTGCAACCCCTTCCTCAATAATAAAGTAGCTGGGAGGAAGGGGTTGCACCCCCAAAACACGTCCCTTGATCCCCCGTGATGGCAGGTAGCACATGTTGACATTCAGCAATTTGTCAAAATTTGGCTTTTCCAGGGGTGACTTCACCCCATCTGAACGCAATATCAAACACAGTTTGTAAATACTCATGTCTGATATTGCCTTCAAGTTCTACAAAAGTTGAACTTTGTAAGTTCAAGATTTGTGTATTTCTTGTTGGTTTGAAACATGCCTGTTTTATCTTAAATGGACATTTCTACTTTTTCTAATGTGACCCTAAAAATTGTTATACAACAAACATGTTGGTTTATTTTAAAAACCTTTTATAAATGCACATGTGATTGTGCTGGTATTAAAAAGATTGATAATCAAGAATGTGTGGATTATTGTTTAAACACTCCAAAACTTTTGTTGTGCTCAAATTGGTGCTTTCTGTGACAATGGGGGTATTTCCTAAGGGAAAATCCACTTTGCACTACAAGTGCAGTTTCAACTGCACTTGTAGTGCAAAGTGTCTTTGCCTTTAGTAAATAACACCCAACAGTTTTGTAATGTTACACAATCATAGCATTTTCAGGCCTACCCACATTTCAGTCAGGGTCAGTTAAAAGAAACACAAGCAGGAAATGTCACCAAAGATTTTAGTAGTTAAAATGATTTTTTTATTTGAAAAATGTTTCAGACATTGTCTGGCATATTGATGGCCCCCCTTCCCGCAAAGTATTCAAGGTATCTAAGACGGAACTCACGGGCACTCAGGGGGGGCAAGCCAGGACGGCCACTTTCAAGCGCCGTCAGGTTTGGTTCATTAGGAATTCCGGCCTCAGGCCCAACTGAGCCAGCTTAGTTGGCAGAATTTTGCCGTAAAAAGTTGTGTAGAACACAGCACGCCAGGATGATGTGATTCAGTTTGTACTCCGCCATGTGTATGGTTGTAAGAAATAGCCGGTAATTAAAAACCCTCTGGTCCGGGGTGAGAGTCCTCATCGGGAATGGCCGCATAAGATGGTCCCCCAGCGCAAACGCTTCATCCACAATGAAGAAGAATGGGAGTTCTTCCACATTGTCTTCTGGAGTTGGCAAGTCCAAGCTGCCATTCTGGAGATGCCTGTAGAACTCCGTCTGGGCGATGACTCCACCTTCGGACATCCGGCCATTCTTCCCCACGTCCACATACAGGAACTCGTAAGTAGCCGACACCACTGCCAACATCACAATACTATTGAACCCCTTATAGTTGTAATAGTATGACCCAGAGTTGGGTGGTGGGACGATGTGGACGTGTTTCCCATCAATTGCCCCTCCATAGTTAGGAAAGTCCCACGGCTGGGCAAAGTGGGAGGCCACAGTCTGCCATTCCTGTGGCGTGGAAGGAAACTGTGAAGTCAAACAAGAAAAAAAAATATTCATTTTGCACATAAACAGGGAAAGCAGATTAGACACAAATATTCTTGCCCAACATCAATATAACATTTATTTTAGGGAGTTTTGAAAGACCAAGGTATAAGGTCCACCTATCTGATTCCCCCCCCCCCTCATGGGCCATTTCTAACATTATGGGGGGGGGGGGAGCTCTTGGACAGGTAACCCTCTCCACTTCATTGAGAGATGAATGCCTAAATAATGTGTATTACTTTGGCCAGCCCCTCCTTACTTACACTATTGACAGCCTACTGGACAGGTAAGAAGTGTCATAATACAAAGATATAAATACACATTGTACACATTTTAGCACATTTGGACATTCTGCTATTACCTATCAAGATAATAATAGTATACAAAAACTTTAAGCAGTACCATTTGAAAGTATACAGGCAGGCCCTTGCACTACATGCTTTGGGGAATTCATCCATACATCTGACCACAAAAGAGATGGGTATAGTGTGTATGGGTTTTGGAAAGTCAGCAGATAGATAATTGAGGATAGCTAGAGAATTGGTATCAGCTGACTTAGCAGTTGGGGGGAGGGAGGGTTCCAAATGATTTGGGGACCCCAAACAAAAAGCCTCTGGCACTCTGCCTGAATTTAAAGCACAAATCACATTTTTAAACATTTTAGGGGGTATTTAGGGTAAAGCACTACTATGGAGCTGATAAAATACATTGTTAAGTGACTACATGAGGTGAATATAGGGCCAGGAGACCATGCTGGGGAGGTAAGTGAGGCAAATATGTATGATGGACAAAAAAAATAATTACATAAAAATCCAGCATCCATGAGGACAAAGGGGACATTCACAGCATATTACAATCATGGTAATTAGGGAATGAGGAAAGAAATACAATATATTATCAAACCTGAAATACAATAAAATGTGATATTAAAGGATAAATCTTACCTTAATATACTCCTTCTGCAGGACCTGGATGATGGCAGAACAGGTCTCCGGGATAATGATCCCCAGAGCCTGGGGGGAGATGCCTGTAGAGAACTTAAGATCCTGCAGGCTTCTCCCCTTCGCCAAGTACCGCAGGGTGGCGACTTGCCTCTGCTCCAGAGTGATGGCTTGCCTCATGCAGGTATCCTGCCTGCTAATATAAGGGGTCAGCAAAGCCAACAAACAGTGAAATACGGGGTCCGTCATCCGGAGAAAGTTCCTGAAATTATTAGGATTATTTTCACGGATCTCATGGAGCAAAGGCATATGACAAAACTGGTCACGCTGGAGCAACCAATTCTTGGTCCATAAACTCCTCCCCACCCTGTTCATGGACTGGACTTGTGTCAAGGTAAGGACCCCAACACCAAGCACCCGCACAGCACGAACTCTACGAGGAGTACGTATACGCAACATGGCTGGAACGGTCAGCTGCTCAGAACGAAGTAACAGAACGCACTGAAGAACAGCAAGGCCCGTGAAGAGCGACCTGAAAAACAGTAACGAACGAACAAGAACACAATGACAGAGTCACGCGTAACTCGCTGCATGCATTGAAGACCAGATACAAACCCACAAGCACAAACTGAACAGCAGAAAACGATCTGAAAGCCACGAGTCTGAAAAAGCACGAATCGTCTCTCACCAAACTTTTATTAACACTAGATTAGCAAAAGGAGCCCAAAGGGTGCCGTGCTTGGTTCGGACCTGGCCTTTTCTAGTCTCATCGTACATGGTGTACGTGACCGCGTTCTTGGCGATCAGAAATTCCTACAACTTTGTGCGACCATGTATATGCAAAACAAGTTTGAGCCAACATCCGTCGGAAAAAATCCATGGATTTTGTTGTCGGAATGTCCGATCAATGTCCGACCGTGTGCCCCGTTAAGAAGATTCTCTCTCTTTTTTTTTCCTGTTTGCCATTATCCTCCCAAATATTTGTTGACATCAGAACACTAAGACCCCTTTCACACTGAGCTGCCCCAGGTGTCAGCGGTAAAGCGGCGCTATTTTTAGCGCCGCTTTACCGGCGTTTTAGCTGCGCTACTTGGCCGTTAGTGGGGCGGATTTAACCCCCCCGCTAGCGGACGAAAAGGGGTTAAATCCACCTGCAAAACGTCGCTGCATCGGTGCTTTGCCAGCGGTATCACAGCGCTGCCCCATTGTTTTCAACGGGCAGGAACGGTGGAGGAGCGGTGGAAGAATGGTGTATTCACCGCTCCTACACCGCTGCAAAGAAGCTGCTGGCAGGACTTTTTGTGACGCTCTGCCAGCGCAGCGCCCCAGTGTGAAAGCACTCAGGCTTTCACACTGGGTTTGCAGCTGAGGCTTTTTTCAGACGCTATGCAAGCGCTATTTTTAGCACTGTAGCACCTGAAAAACGCCTCCAGTGTAAAAGGGGTCTTATAGAGGGCAAATCTTCCAGCAGGGGCACTAGTTCTGGAGACACACCAGGATTTCCTCACTTTGAAGGGATTTCTTCTCACTTATTGTCCTGGCTATGGGATAGGAAATGAAACAAAATCTCTCCAAAGGGACACAGATGTAAAAAAAAAAAAACGAATGAGGTTTATAACTCTCCCTTACTGTATCCAAAATGAAAAAAAAGTGGCTTTAGTTACACTTTAAAGCATGTTTCTCTAATGCAGCATTACAGTGTGAACCTAGGTTGTCTTAAATTTTCAAGTATGCCCAATCAATGTTTTAACCACCTCTTTACTGTTATAGTCGAAAGACGGCTACAGTGGCTCTCTCATTCTGGGAGGGTGTCCATGGATGTCCTGCCAGAATCACACTCCTCACGTGCCCCCTGGCGCTTACATTGGACGTGCTCTGTGATCACTGTGTCCTTCGGACACACCTAATCACAGATTGTGGTAAAGGGTCAATTACAAGAGCCCTTTACCATGTGATCAGCTGTGTCCAGTCACATAGTTACATAGTTAGTAAGGTTGAATAAAGACACCAGTCCATCCAGTTCAACCTGAGTGAGTGTGCGTGCGTGTCTACAATTGTCCCTATCACAGTTGGTCACATGTAAACAAGCTCGCTGGTTATCAGTATTCCTTTCCTCACAAGCTGTCCCAGTGTGAAGAGAGGAGAGTAGGTAAGCAGCAAGTGTGACAGGGGACATTTACACAGATAATTAGGGAACCGATCATCATCAGTGTCCATCAGTGGTACATATCAGTGAAGCCTCATCAGCACATCAGTGCATCAGTGAAGGAGAAAATTTTCTTATATGCAAAATTTTATAACAGAAATTAACAAAAACTTTTTTTTTTCAAAATGTTCAATCTTTTGTCCTATGTTTAACTATAAAAAAAAAAAAAAAAACAGTGGTGATTAAATACCACCAAAAGAAAGTTCTATCTGTATAAAAAAATATTCTTCTATCTGTATAAAAAAAAAATTTCATATGAGTTCAGTGTTGTATGACTGCGCAATTGTCATTTAAAGTGTGAGAGAGCTAAAAGCTGGAAATTGGCGTGGGCAGGAAGGGGGTGAAAGTGCCCGGTATTGAAGTGGTTACATGACAACGGCAGGCTGATGTTATCTGTTGGAGTCATTTGGGTATCATAAACATACAAGAATTTGTAATACAACTCATATGATATTCCTGGCCAATGGTCAATAGAAATGTACAGCACTTAATTATGCAGTGCAGTAATCAGGAGATGCGATAACAATGAATAATGCTGAAAAGTGCTTTGTACTAGGCTGATTCCTATTACAACAACTGGGGTACATTTACCATTCGTTGATTCAGCTCAGCTGTAGCAATGTAGCATGCATATCCACTTTATTGTGGAGAAAATGCACCTGGTACATATTGGAAGCATTATGTAGCTTGCGGGTGGTCAGGACTAAACAACGGAACCAAGTAAAGCAATTTTTAAGACCTGCTGCAAGAGCAATCATAACTAATAAGGGTATAAAAGATTTCTTGCTGACACTATTTACTAAACTTGTATACATATATTG
The DNA here is from genome assembly GCF_042186555.1 of Aquarana catesbeiana. Lineage (NCBI taxonomy): Eukaryota > Metazoa > Chordata > Amphibia > Anura > Ranidae > Aquarana > Aquarana catesbeiana. The sequence continues at coordinate 117,895,810 of NC_133336.1, forward strand.
CATAAAGAAAACTATAGAAATAAGCAACCCGTGTGCTTCTGGATATCCTTCTATACAAACTGGGTTTTTCTGAATGTAAGGGATTACTTTAATGAACGTCTTTAACATAACAATATGTTCTTTTTGTAACAGTAAAACATTTCAAATAAGTATCCAATGGCATTCCCCTCCTCATAAGATTTTTTTAAATGGAAAATGACTTATTACTATTAGATGATGTAAGAATAAAGAATAATCCAGAAGATAGAAACAGTCCACCGCGCTAGGTGTAAACAATATACATTTTAAACAGTCCCAATATGGTGATGTAAAAAGTACTCGTGCTCCATAGTGAATTCTGTGGATCGGTGATTTCTGCACCTCTCCTATCAGTTCTTGAATATTCCCCCTTCATTCATCAGATCAGCCTCAGGATAGGTCTGACCTGAAGTAAAGCACTATTTCTTACTGGAGATGGCCACCAAAGTGTGGAACTAAGTATGGTAGAGTCAGCAATGGGGAAAAAATCGGCTGCAGGGAGTCTATAGGGAACACTGGTGTCTAAACACTGGATACAGCTTTCAAAGCTCAGGTTCTCTTTAAAGAGTAATAAGTTTTTTTTTTCTGATGGTCACAATGTTTCTCTATACCCCCATGATCTCCTCATCATTTAGCATAAAAAGCTTATTTTAAACTGCCCAATTTTTCCTGGTGCTCCACCATACACCATCTTTCCCTAAAATGCATTTTGGCATGAACTGCTGGTCTAATAGAAGCAATTGTACTCCAATCTGTAATCAATGCATACAATTTATCTATTATTTCCTATGCAGGTACAGTGCATAGAGGCACGTTTTACAGAAGGGAGCCGAAATATGGAGAAGTGGCTTGAGAAGAGGACCAAAAAGTACGGTAATTTTATTATTAAATAATATATCAACCAGCACTGGACTGCTGATTGTGAACAGTAAAGTACTGGAACTTAGGAATCTGTTCAAAGAATCAGGAAGGCTTACTAAAAGAAAAATTAGATCAGAAAAATATAGTCAAGTGTATGAAATCATATTCAATAAGAGAGAAAGGCCACACCAATAGATCAGGCTAGACAATAATGTAGATTTAGAAACAAAAAGGGACAACACTGTGGCTAAGTGGCTAGCACTACCGCCTGGAAAACCTAGGGTCCTTGGTTTGAATCCCAACCGCATGGCACTGGTGCCTGCCATTTGCATGTTCTTCCTTTGCCCGTGTGGGTTTCCTCTCCCACACTGCAAAGACATGCTAGCAAGTTAATTTGGTCCTGTCTGAATTGGCCCTAATATGTGTATGCATGAATGTGAGTTAGGGACCTTAGATTGTAAGTTCCTTAATGGCAATGTGAATGCACAATATACATGCAAAGTGCTGTGTAAATTGCTAGTGCTATAGAAGTCTGTGTAAAAAATAAAATAGGAAAAATGGTGTACATATAGAGCTACCTCCAGAGGTGCTGCTAAATTGTCCTGTGATTTCTTTACACACCTGAAGATGACACAGTCACTCACCCAGCACTTACTGACACATCTTGATATATTTAAAAAATGTATTAGGGTAAAAGTAGCCTAAATGAAGAAAGGATTAGCAAGTGTCAAGGCTGTTGCTAGGTGGGAAAAAGACCAGGGCTTTAGCTCGAAGATAAATTTGATAACCCCTCCCACATTTTAAAGTAGGTCCAGCCCAAGCCCGGTATCATGGGGGGGGGGGGGGTTAGGCTCACTTGCTGGTTGCTGACTGGCTCACCAGTGCTCATCAGGTCAGCCTCAGCCTCACCAGTGGCTATCTATGCAGCCTCATTAGTGCCCATCAGCTCAACCTCACCAATGCCCATCAATGCAGCCTGATCAGTGCCCATCAGCTCAGACTCACCAGTGCCCATCAATGCAGCCTGATCAGTGCCCATCAACTCAGCCTTCACTGTGCCCATCAATGCAGTCTCATAAGTGCCCATCAGCTCAGCCTCACCAGTGCCCATCAATGCAGCCTGATCAGTGTCCATCAATGCAGCCTAATCAGTGACCATCAGTGCAGCCTCATCAGTGCCCATCAGCTCAGCTTCACCAGTGCCCATCAATGCTGCCTGATCAGTGCCCATCAGCTCAGCCTCACCAGTGCCCATCAATTCTGCCTCACCAGTGCCCATCAATGCAACCTCATCAGTGCCCATCAGCTCAGCCTCACCAATGCCCATCAATGCATCCTCACCAATGCCCATCAATGCAGCCTGATCAGTGTCCATCATGGCAGCCTGATCAGTGCCTATCAGCTCAGCCTGATCAGTGCAAATCAGCTCAGCCCCACCGGTGCCCATTAATGCAGCCTGATCAGTACCCATCAGCTCAGCCTTACCTGTGCCCATCAATGCAGCCTGATCAGTGCCCATCAGCTCAGCCTTACCTGTGCCCATCAATTCAGCCTCATCAGTGCCCATCAGTGCAGCCTGATCTGTGCCCATAAGCTCAGCCTAATCAGTGCCCATCAGCTTAGCCTTTACCAGTGCCAATCAGCTCAACCTCACCAATGCCCATCAATGCAGCCTTCCCAGTGGCCATCAATGCAGCCTGATTGGTGCGCATCAATGCAGCCTGATCAGTGCCCATCAACTCAGCCTTACCTGTGCCCATCAGTGCAGCCATGGGAAGAGGAGAGCCACCAGTTTCCACAGAGCAGGGAACTCCTGCTTACCCGGCGCTCGCAATTACACAAAGTTCCACCTCCTGGACGGGCTCCTATGATGGATGTCACGTGTCCTGGTATTGGACCAGTATGACGTCCATGATAGGAGCCGGTCCAGGAGGCAGGACTTTATGGCGCTAGGTAAGCAGGAGATCCCCGCTCTGTGTAATCCTTCGGTGCTCGCCCCCTTCCCTTCAGAAGCAGCCCGTGCACCCCCAGGATTGGCCCCGCAAAGGAAACCCCAGGGCAGTCTGGCCCTGTATAGCCCTGAGGTCCCGGCCAACCCCAGGCCTTGAGACTCTGGGCTAATAATTCAGAACAAGCAATACGAGACCCAGGGCTTTTTGGGGGCCCACTCGGGGCTATAGCTTCAGTCAGCCCTCCCTTCCCAACGCCACTGGCAAGTGTATTTATATAAATAATCAATAAGACAATAACATTACTCTGAGAGATGTAGTTAAACACCTGCATTATTCTGACTATCAGTAATTAACAGAACTGAATTGTTTTACCTAGCAACAATAAATAAAGACAGACCTCATTTTAACCCACTGGCCAGTGAAAGATATAAGTAAAAAAAAAGTTGGTTGGCAAATTTGGGGCCCTTGAAGAAAGCACAACAGTTCCCAACAGACAGCAGATTAACTGCAATGCTAATCTCTTACCAGACCCAGGGCGCCCTCTTGTGGGTCTACAGACATGTGCTCTTATTTCGTTAAAGGCCTCAGACAGAAATAGGAGTCACTGTGATTTCTCTCTTTTAGTCCTGCTGAGACTGTCCCAGTCCCTCATTTCCAAGTGGTGGGGTGCTCTGTAGCACAGTCTGATCTCACCAGGCATCCAAAACACCTTCTAAGGGAGAAAGTTCCTACCTCTGAGTCAAGGTCTTGTGCAATGAACAGCCTCTTTGAGGTCTCACCCACTTGTGGTCAGTTATGGCAGGGTTCCATTCGGCCAGCAGTCCAGTCTCTCTGATCAGTCAACAGTTCAGTCTCTTTTTCTCACTCCATCTCCTTTAAGACTCTCTCTTCCTCTTACCAGCCTGCTGACCCTCCACCCTTTTCTTTGTTATAGCAGCCAATCACCGTCCTTCCAGGATTGACCCAGACCCAAGATGGCTGCCCCTTACACTGGAGACACTCCATAGACCAGCATAGCAAAGTGGTCTCCTTAAAGATGGCTGCTGCTCTTCTGCATTAATAAATATTCAGATTAACCCTGTCTACACAAAAAGAATAATAAAGCAGCAACAAAGGAAGTAATAGTTATCAGATATAGCCCAGGTAACATAGGCTGGTTATACATGGATCAAAATTTGGCCAGTTCAGCAGGGACCAGCAGAACTTCATAGAAACATAGAAAAGTGATGGTATAAAAATACTGAGTAGTCCATCAAGCCTGCCCTTTTTGTTTTGTTTTTTGTTTTTGTATGTTTTTTTCATCATTTAACTTTTTTTGTGTGCGTATAGATCTATTTAGATCTATTTTTGTCCCAAGCATGTTTGAAGCCATTTGCTGTTGACTGTCTTACTACCTCTGCTGCTAGTTTATTCCATGCATCAATTACCCTTTCATTAAGATAATACTTTCTAGGATTAGTTTTGAACTTTCCTCCATTTAGTTTAAGGTTATGTCCCTGTGTTATTGATTTTAGTGTCATATTGATAAAACTGCCCTCCTGAACCTTATTCGCCCCCTTGATGTATTTCAATCCATGTATGGGCATTGTGATTGTACAGAAGTCAGTCTACTGACTGACTTCTGTACAACCACCCTGTTGGATTTTCCCTGCTCAATCAGCGCTGCAAGCTATGGCCTGCAATGCTGATCAGTGTATTATTACAGCTGGGAAGTTTCCCACCTGTCAGAATACAATAGCTCAGCCAGGAGGATTGTCCCATCCTCCCTCCTTGAATGTGTGGGTGGGGGAATTCAGTCCATTTTTTTCGTTCATTGCACTGGTTGAATGTTTAAAAACAGACTCATCTATTGGCTGCTATTCTCAAAAGACATATATAACAAGGAAAACTAGGGAAACAGAGTCCTAAATCCAGGTATCACAAGAACACATGCTGGTATCACAGGTATTACAGAAGCAAAAACTGAACCAGCAAATGCTTGATGGGAGAGGGTTTCTACTAATTATATTCCCTACAATTCGTAAAGACTGGCGCAGTCAGATTTGGAGTAAGTGTCTCCCATGCATTCTAAAAGTAGTGAAGAATGTGCCAAATTCATTTACCTGTCTAAAAGTGTCCAGAGACACTTTCAAAAAATTTGTCTGAGACAGTTCTTCTCTCTGTATGCCAAAAGAGAGTTAGACTTAATTAGCTCCACATTTCATTTGGTGCATTCAATGTGACACATTGTAAAAGTGGCGCATTTTAGAACTACCTGAATTTGGTGCACGAGTTGTTGTCAGCTAAAAGTGTTGCAAATACTTTGTGAATTTGTCGCAATACATTAACAAGAAAGGTGGCACAGAAATTTTATTGAATTCCCCCATTGTGATTATATATGATTTGATAGGTAATACAAATAATACAGGAGAAGGGGAAATCTTGGCAGGTATCCCTGCTTATATCATTTGTAACACATTTCTGGTCTTTTATAAGAATATGGGTTCTAAGGGACCTCGTAACATTTTTAGGAAATATGGGTAAAAAACAAGGAGATATAAGAGGAACAAAAGAGATCCCCATGATAATGAACCAAAGACATTGTATAAATGTATAGAGATGAGTATACAATGGCCCTGTCTCTCTCACATCCTAGCCTGGGTCAGTCATTTTTTATAAACATGCCCTTATGAGTCACATTACTATGGGAATTTGGCTGTTAATTAACCAATTTTTTTATGTACCATTTTTTACTTTATATATTCAGACAGTTAAAAAAAAAACTCTAAAATATTAGACATTTAATTTTCCAAACTCTTTGGTATTTTCACAAGATAACTCCCAGGAAAAAGACTATGCATCACAAAATCTGCTAAGACTGCATTTTTATAGGCTCAACTTAATTAATTCCAGATTTATGTACTGTATTACCACTGGTTATGATTATGAAGATCAATGACCAAGGAAGACTGATAAATGTGTTTTAATGATAAGGCTAATACATTGCTCAAAATTAGCTTTGCTAGGCTGCCTCTGACTCTTTTTGAGGCATCCATGGAATGAGGCACATTGCAAGGTAGACAATGTAAAATTCAGAGAAAACATATATAAGATGCCAGACTAAACTGCTTCCTGACACAATTACAAGTTGTTTAATATGAAATCGTTATTAATAACACTTTTGAAATTACGCTCAGAATTATTTATCAGCACGTATAAAATATAGACAGCTATGTTTTCTATGTGTTAATTAAGTGTTTTTTTTTTTATTATTCAGTTTCCTTTCCTAAAATGTGTGATATCATTTCAAGATTCTATAGCTCACCTGAATTTTGTGCAACTGTATCAGTCTATTTCATATTTCTTCCCAATGCCTTATATATGAGATGATCTCCATTTATGTGTATGAATAACTATGAGTCTATGTATACATCAGTATTCCTACCCTAAATCCTTTCATGTTGCTAGCCCATCTCCCAACTTGAGTGTGTCCTCCAATATTTAAAAATAACATACGCTACTTCCTTGCCTACTATAGTCAATAAACATATAAAGGGTAGCATAAATCTTTAGTTGTTACCTTAACTAGACAAACCATTTGGTCAAGGGCAGCGATCTTTGCTAAAGATGATGATCAGCTAATCTAAACTCTAAACTCTAGTCTCCCCTTGGTGATTGGCCACATCACTTGAGCAGCAGATATTCAAGCCTAGGTACATTTTTTGTATAATTAGCACCTAGTGTTAATGTATTTAGGATAGCCCCTTGTTCTACTCAGTGACAGAGCTGTTTCATTATTTTATGTTGGGCCAACCTAGCAAACAAGGAAAAAAAATAAAAATTCTGAATGTAAAAAAAATCTGCTAATTTAGATCAACTATTAATTTCAGAAAAAATGTATATAGTAAATTTAAAGACCATCTCCATGAAACAGGTAATGTCTGTCAGTGAAATGCTCATTGTATCCAATGTATCACCCTCCTACTGTAGTTATGCTGCTAGCTAGGCTAGGTAAATTTAGTGTCTAGCTCCACCGTAATCAGCATGGTTACATCTTGTGACTATTTTGGACTGTTCTATGTCTCTCTGGTTGCAGATTTGACTGCTTGCCCCTGCCTTTTAGATTGTTCTGGAAAGTAGTGGGCTGGATGAAGAAAATCAGTAGATAAATATTTATGTTGTCTCATCCAAGCTCTGGGGGAGGGTGCCCAGATGGTGACTGGAGTGAGTATAAATAGTCTGAGGTCTGGAGTTGCCCTGTCTTGTCAAGGAGAAGTTCCCAGCCCGAAGGGCTGCTACCCTCTGCGCAGCTCAGCTGTCCATTTTCATTTGCTCATCGAAGTCCCAGCTGTGGCAGAGCTGGGGGGTCTAATCTACTGAGTTTGCTGGAGCTGATTGAGGGATTTTTCTGGGGATCTGATCTGAAAAGCCCACAGGAGAAATGTCTGGTTGATATTGGAAGGTGGCATCCAAATGTCCAAGGACATTTCTGAGTACAGACCTGTGTATGAGATCCCAGTGACTGTGAGCTGCTGCTAGCCCTCTGGTGTCCCTGTGTAGCCTGGTTTAATTTTTGCTGCTGCAAGGACTGTGCTAGGAAATGTGAGGAAGTAAGTGGTGTCCTCAAGTTGTTACTTTGTCCTCCAGCAATATCCCACAATCACCCTTCACCTATCCAAGTTCAAGTTAATAAATAGAAATGGGCTGAACACCCCAGGGTTTGGTTCACGCCAGAACTCTCGAACACCTGCAAAAGTTCAGACCCGAACAATGAACCAGATTGAAGTCTATGGGACCCGAACTGGAAATATCAAAAGTCCCCATTTTGAAGGCTTATATGCAAGTTACTGCCCATTAAAAGGGTATGGTGGCCAAGCTACTGCCCTGGGGAACATGTACAAATGCAAAAAAAACTTTTAAAAAGATAGTTTTTAAAGGAGCAGTGATTTTAATGATGCTTAAAGTAAAACATTAAAAAAAGTCTGCCTGTAAAGTGGCGCATCTGTACCATGTATAGAACCTGTTGCAGCAAAACTGACATTTATAAAGAAAATAAAATGACGTTCAAATTGATTTTCATTGCAGGCTTTCTTTATTTTGTAAAAAACGGCTTGGGGAGCCAGTCTTTATGATGATACTACAATTTAGTAGCCTCGAAACAAGATTAGTGATTTTTTTGGATAAATTCTGGTGTCTCTTTGGCTGACTTTGGATGGAAATAACAAATGTTTGCACCACAGTGAGCAAGCCGTATGTGAAGAGGCCAAATTATAGTACACTCAGGCCCAAGTTCATGGGGTAACATGACTGCCAATTTTTTGTTTATCAGTGTTATGCCCTCTCTGGAGAGAACCATACAAACCCCCTATGCCAGTGTTCCAGACCAGCAGAGGTGGATGGAACAGGAACCCACGGGAAAATGGTTGGAACAAAAACCCACAAGAAAGAGAGGGTGTAGAGGGGGAGGCAAAAAGAAAAAGAGAAGATTAGGGGAGGGAGTCTTCAATTTAACAGATGTAGTGTTCACACAGGAGGAATTACTAGTATTAGACAGTGGTATAAAATATGCACCCAGCAAACCTTTTAATCAATTTGAAGCACTTATAGACCTACAAGAATTTATAAGAAAGCTTCATTTGAAAAAATATTTTTTAGAGAAGGGTGATAGCAATACACCACAGATAGATACAATTTATACACATAGCCAATTAAAGAATAAATCCACATTTAACCCCAAATCCAGTACAAATCAACACATTGATGTATTCAAGAGAATGGTAAAGAAAGAAATTAAAAATATCAAACCTGAAAACCCCAAGAATGATAGAATATGGCAAGGTATAAGAAAATTAAAAAAACGTAGGAACATAGTAGTAAGACCTGCAGATAAGGGGGGAGGGGTGGTGATTCTTACCAAAAAAGATTATAGTACAGAATTAGATAGACTGGAAGCCGACAACACCACATACCAACAACTTAGTAAGAATCCTAATAAAGAACTAAAATCTAAATTAAAAGAATTTCTGAATAAGGGTATAGCGGACAGAATTATTAACAAAAAGGAGGGAAGATACCTATTACCTGAAGCGCCTAAGGTCCCAGTGATATACCAAGTACCCAAGGTCCACAAAAACAAAACGAAGCCACCAGGAAGGCCCATAATTAGTGGGATTGGGTCGTACACTCCAGGTTGGGTGAGTACCTGGATGTGTATCTGCAACCCATGGCAGGGGAGGGAAAAGCTTTTATTAAGGATAGCAAAGATGTAATAAATACTCTGAAAAACATCCATGTAAATGACTCGGCGTTATTGGTAACATTGGACGTCGAGTCATTATATATTATCATTAAGCAAACAGATGCCCTGGCAGCGGTGGCATGGGCGATAAAAAACCTGAAAAATCAAAATTGAGATTGAAACAAAGGAGGTTTATATTAGAAGGACTTAGAATGGCGATGGGTAACAACTTTTTTTGGCATAACCATAAATATTACAAGCAAATTAAAAGAGTGGGAATGGGCAACAGGTACACAACGAGTGTGGCCAACATCTTCCTCAATAAGTGGGCGGAAGAGATTTTTGGGAGATGCTGGCCACACTTGCTGCTGTACAAAAGATTTGTTGATGACATCCTGATTGTCTGGAAGGGTAGTCGGGATGAACTGGATCAGTTCATCGAACATATAGGTATTGGAATGATATGGAATTAAATTCACTGCGAACATAGATCAAGATCATATACATTTTTTAGACTTAGAAATTTTTAAAAATGCAAATAAATTAAACACTAGAACGCACTTTAAAGACACCGACAGAAATGGTTATATACCAATAAGAAGTTGCCACCACCCTCAATGGAAGAAGGCCATACCCAAGGGCCAATTTATTAGGATTAAACGAAATTGTGACCTCATGGAAGATTTTTTAACACAAACTAATATTTTAATTGAAAGATTTGTGGAAAAGGGCTACAACAGACAAGACCTAGAGATAACCCGAGAACAAGTCAGAAACATGGACAGAAATATTGTATTACAAAACAAAAGTAGGACAAAAGATCAACAGGATAAAATACCGTTCATAACGGGATTTAATAAACAATATAAATTACTGGAACGTGCTGTCAAGAAAAATTGGCCGATAATTAGTAATGATCCACAACTAAACAAAATTTTGCCATCCAAACCTACATTTATATATAGGAGAGCCAAGAGAATCAGAGACCAAATTGTGAAGAACGTACCCGACCCTCCAAAGAAAATGTCCACTTTTTTTGATCAAAAAGGTTTTTTTAATTGTGGTAAATGCAAACCCTGTAAACTCACTAAGAGGGAAGGAAAAAAGGTAACAGACTTCCAGTCAAATTCAACCCAACAAAAATATAAGATTGACAAGCTGATTACGTGTTGTAGCACTCACGTTACATATATGTTAGAGTGTAGTTGTGGACTGCAGTACGTGGCAAAGCCACAAGGGCAATTTCGGTGAGGATAGGCGAGCATGTTAGGAACATTAAAAAAGGGTACAAATACCATAGCGTATCAAAACATTTCAGGGATACACATAGAAGGGACCCTAGACATTTAAAGTTCTTTGGGATAGATACAATAGAACAAAATTGGAGGAATTTGAATATGAGAAGGGAAGTGTCGAGGAACGAAACGTACTGGATATTTAAATTAGACACGTTAAGGCCAAAAGGGTTAAATATTGAACTGGATGTCAATTGTTTTATAGAGGATTATTAGGTTTCCAATTTATATTTATTTTAATTCCATTTTTATTTTTATAATTTATTTTTATTTTTATTCTTATTTTAATTTATTTTTGTTTATTTTTATTTATTTTTTATTGGTATTTATATTTATGTCCCCATTTAATATTATATATCTTTTTCATTTTTTTAGAATTTTTTTCATTTTTTCATTTTTTTATATATATTGTTTATATATATATTTTTTATTTTATTATTTACATTTTTTGTTTATTTAAATATTTTATTTTTTTTTGGTTTAAATATATATTCATTTTTTTTGGTTCATTTTCATTTAATATTTATAATATACATAAAGGATATTTTAAGGATACAGTTTGCTTGTAAGTTTTTTAACTTTTAGAATACATTTTAAAGTTTCAAAGTAGGTCTAATAAATTGTTTGAAAATAATGTTTTTTAATATAACATAAAGCTGAAAATAGGATGAAAATAGGATGTATATATGATGTATAATTTATTGATATTTTGAAAAACTGTAAAAGCTATTCCAGCCATTATAATGGGCAACCCAGGCGGAAAAAGGGATCAGATAGAATATTTCCCACCCGCTTATAGTAATCAGGATTAATACCAATGGGTTAAATAAGAGAGGAACCAGTAAACAACATGTAAATGGAGTGTGGGCAAAAATACCATAGTTAAAATGGTGGGGGAAGAACTTCCGGCAAAAGGGAATTACCAAACAGAGTCACACTATAAATAAAGTGATATAGGAACACTAAGCAGCTTCCTGATGATGCAATTGACATTGTTAAAAGCGTAGAGGCTGCTGGGAAATTGATAACGTCGTTACGAAACTTCCGGCCAGGCGAGAGCGAGGCTTGCAACGCACACCGGCCTGGATACCATACACGAGATTTCTTCACCCATTAACAACTGCTGGAACAGCTTGGTGCTGGCTCATGGGCACCCCAAAATGTGAGTGCACAGTCTTTTACATAACTTGTATTGAATAAATATCCATTTCATACTGAGCAATGATCGCTATTTATTTTCTATGAGGATGGATATGGTTTGCCTATAGAAATTGGGGTCAGCAAAGAGAACGGTAAAGGTGGAGTGGTTATCCCTCCTGAAGAACCAAAGGCGCATATTTACCAGCATCTGGTGAGTGGCTAGCACAGATGGTGGTGGAATCGTCACTTTTTATGGTGGAAGAGTCACAAGGAAAAATGGATGATTAACTTAAAAAAGCACAAGAATCACTTATCCATAAAGGACAGTCCACAGAGCACTTTTTTAGTATTATTTGCACACAGCAACAGTTTGGTCACTATAGTTTTATACATATTTATTTATATTTATTTAATCATATATTTAATTTGATATTTAACTTAATTTATGATCATGTGAATTATATGGTATTTTGGCATCTGGCACATTGCACTTTAAGTTTGCACATGTAAATGTTTTATAGAATTTTGTTTATGTATTAGATTTGAGCAAACTAGTGGTGTATTCATGCAAAATAGTAGGGTGGCGCAGCCAACAGTACTTTTAGTATCTATTTTATCACTCATATTGGTGATTTTTTTGACTGCAGCAACCAAAGTAATATATTTTTTTGTTTAATTTTAAAAGTAATTTTTGCGCCGGTGACCCTCATATAATCATTATCCTCTCTGTAGGCTCATGTTACTCCCTTTCCCAAACTCAGAACCAACATCAGAACCAAGTAATGACTGTGAATCCTCAAGAAGCAAGTGACTGATGCTGTGTTCAAATAATTCAGCTGACTCCTGCTATGGCAGGAGTAGCTGTGGACAAGGAGGCGGAATAAGCCGCTGTGGCAACTGCGGTGGACTGCGCACTAGTGTCAGCTTGGGCCATAGAGGATGAGGGTGGTTTAGTAAGCCAGGCCACCACCTCCTCTGCATGCTGTGCCTGGATAGCACAGGCAACATCACTAAACAGAGACAAGCGTGCCCTGCCTGAGGACGTTTTGTGGACACAGACACTGCTGGCCCCCTCATAGCTGCATGGGAATGTCTGCCTCTCCTTGTTGGCCTCCCAGACATGATGGGGAGGCTTATTACCCAAATTTATTAGAAACTGGGAAATGTTCGAATGAATACACTTTTTTGAATCAAAAGTCTTGTTTGGTGCACTTTAAATTGAGAACTGACGATGACAGAAATGTAAAAATTATAAAAAAAAAAAAAAGAAAAAGCGGGAACTTCAGCATCACAGTCAGAAAAACTGCGGCTGGGAATTGAAAAGAAAGGGGGCACCTGATCACTTTGTTACACCATCGCAAAATCCCAGGATTTCTCCTCTCACTTGACATATACAAAGCTTTCGACTCCCTCTCGTGGGACTATTTGTGCTACGTGCTACAGCGATGGGGCTTCGGGGACTCGTTCCTCACTTGGCTAGCCGCACTCTATTCCTCGGCCCTCGGCTGCTGTCCGCTATGCGGGCTACCTATCGCCCTCTTTCTTTACAGGGGAACGCGACAGGGATGTCCCCTGTCTCCTGCTCTTTTCATCCTTGCCCTTGAACATCTGGCCATAGCCCTCAGGGGAGAACCAAACATCAACGGAATTCTGTATGAAGACAAATGTTACAAGGTAAATGTGTTTGCAGATGACGCTCTTTTGACCTTGACTAACCAAATTGTCTCCTTACCCAACCTACACTCTCTTGACCCGCTTTGCCACGACTTCAGGTCTCCAAATTAGTCCACACAAAACCACTGCGCTGAATATCTCCCTCCCAGACTCCCTGGTCACGCTCTTATGGCCCTTATCTTGAAGCTTTGGGACTTGGTTCGGTATTCCGGTGGGCTCATGTCCCTGTCACTTCTGCTCCTCCCCCTCCTGAACAACCCCATGTTATCTCCCAGCTTGGAACAACCACACGTTTTTTCATGGTGGCCCACACATGGATTCTACCAGGTCCGACACTTTCTTGGATCCCGCACCTTTCCCTCATGGGTTTCAATACAAGAGACTCATGCAGCTCACTCAGTGGAATTTTTCCGCTAACTTCAACTGCATCACTGGATTTCCTCGCTCAGACGCCAACATTCCTTCCCTATACCTAACAACAGCTTTTGAGCATACCTGCCTACACTCGCCAGGAGCCCCTGGTGCCATATCCTCGTGACACATCACAGGAAGTACCTCCATGGTTAACAGAGGACAGAATTAAAATTAGACTTGGGAAACTTAACATTATTAATATTAATTGGGAAAAAATGGGTAGAGGGAGTTAGTGGGACTTTATATGAGGTATAGGGGTGCCGTTCAGGTCCCCCCCTCCATCCCGGTTGAATGAAGAATAATAAGAAAATAAAAAAGGTAGCGGGACTTTATATATAGACACTCGGGAGCGGGAATAAAATTAATAATTTTTAATGGAATCAAATGATTATAGAGTTTCTGTATTCGAATAATTCAATGCATGATGCTATATATAAAATCATTCGTACAACTATTACAATTCATTGAAACCAGAAAAGATATACATACATACACGTTCCAACAAGGAATCAATACATAATACATAATGTAAAAACATTTAGAGCATGATTACATGATTAATTGGAAAAATTGGAGACCAAAAAGAAAAGGGAGGGTTACAGATCATAGGGGGCAAAAAACAAATTATTATGGAACGGCCTGGTAGAATGCATCAATATGTACACTAGGTTGATATTGGCTCTATCATCAGGAGCAAGGAACCATAGTGATAATCTAAAAATTAAAAGGAAAAATGTTTAATTGAAAGTATAAAGGGGGAAAAGAAAAAAAAAAAAAAAAAGGAAAAAAGGAAAAAAGGAAACATTATTAAATCACTGGGACCAGATGGCTTGCACCCAAGGGTACTTAGGGAACTCAGTCAAGTAATTGCCAGACCATTGTTCCTAATTTTTACTGACAGTCTACTGACTGGAATGGTACCAGCTGATTGAAGAAAAGCCAATGTAGCACCAATATTTAAAAAGGGCCCAAAATACATCCTTGGGAATTACAGACCAGTTAGCCTAACATCAATAGTATGCAAGCTCTTGGAGGGGATGATAAGGGACTATATACAAGATTTAGTAATGAGAACAGTATCATTAGCAGTAATCAGCATGGATTCATGAAGAATCGTTCTTGCCAAACCAATCTATTAACCTACTATGAGGAGGCGAGTTACCATCTAGATAAAGGAAGGCCCGTAGACGTGGTGTATCTGGATTTTGCAAAAGCATTTGACACAGTTCCCCATAAATGTTTACTGTACAAAATAAGGTCCGTTGGCATGGACCATTGGGTGAGTACATGGTTTGAAACCTGGCTACAAGGGCGAGTTCAGAGGGTGGTGATAAATGGGGAGTACTTGGAATGGTCAGGGGTGGTTAGTGGGGTCCCCCAGGGTTCTGTGCTGGGACCAATCCTATTTAATTTGTTCATAAACGACCTGGAGAATGGGGTAAACAGTTCAAACTCTGTATTTGCGAACGATACTAAGCTATGCAGGGCAATAACTTCTCCGCAGGATGTGGAAACCTTGCAAAAAGATCTAAACAAATTAATGGGGTGGGCAACTACATGGCAAATGAGGTTTAATGTAGAAAAATGTAAAATAATGCATTTGGGTGGCAAAAATATGAATGCAATCTATACACTGGTGGGAGAACCTCTGGGGGAATATAGGATGGAAAAGGACCCGGGGTCCTAGTAGAGGATAGGCTCAACAATGGCATGCAATGCTAAGCTGCTGCTGCTAACAAATCAAACAGAATACTGGCATGCAATAAAAAGGGGATTAACTTAACAGAGATAAAACGATAATTCTCCCGCTCTACAAGACTCTTGTCCGGCCGCACCTAGAGTATGCTGTCCAGTTCTGGGCACCAGTCCTCAGGAAGGATGTACTGGAAATGGAGGGAGTACAAAGAAGGGCAACAGGCCAACAAAGCTAATAAAGGGTCTGGAGGATATTAGTTATGAGGAAAGATTGCGAGCACTGAACTTATTCTCTCTGGAGAAGAGATGCTTAAGAGGGGATATGATTTCAATTTACAAATACCATACTGGTGACTCCACTATAGGGATGAAACTACGTAGAAGGTTCTTTACTATAAAGGCGGCAAGGATGTAGAATTCCCTTCCATAGGCGGTGGTCTCAGCAGGGAGCATCGATAGTTTCAAGAAACTATTAGATAAGCACCTGAACGACCACAACATACAGGGATATACAATATAATACTGGCATATAATCACACACATAGGTTGGACTTGATGGACTTGTGTCTTTTTTCAACCTCACCTACTATGTAACTCTTCTGAGAAGGCTGTCCACAAGATTTAGGAGTGTGTCTATGGGAATGTTTGACCATTCTTCGAGAAGCCCATTTGTGAGGTCAGGCACTAATGTTGGACGAAAAGGCCTGGCTCGCAGTCTCCACTCTAATTCATCCCAAAGGTGTTCTATCGGGTTGAGGTCAGGACTCTGTGCAGGCCAGTCAAGTTCCTCCACCCCAAACTCGCTCATCCATGTCTTTAAGGATCTTGTTTGTGCACTGGTGCACAGTCATGTTGCAACAGGAAGGGACCATCCCCAAACTGTTCCCACAATGCTGGGAGCATGAAGTTGTCCAAAATGTCTTGGTATGCTGACACCTTAAGAGTTCCCTTCACTGGAACTAAAGGGCCAAGCCCAACCCCTGAAAAACAACCCCACACCATAATCCCCCTCCACCAAATGATTTGGACCAGTGCACAAAGCAAGGTCCATAAAGACATGGATGAGTGAGTTTGAGGTGGAGGAACTTGACTGGCCTGCACAGAGTCCTGACCTCAACCCAATAGATTAGCTTTGGGATGACTAATGCCGCGTACACACGATCAACCATTCCGACAACAAAATCCTGAGTTTTATTTCCAACAGATGTTGGCTTAAACTTGTCTTGCATACACCAGAGGCGGATCCAGAGTCTAGTCTCGGGAGGGGCACTGCCAGAAAATGCGTTTTCATTGTGGGCAATTTTTCGGGGAAACGGCTGGTGTTTGCGCTTCAATCATCCCGGCACCAGTGTCAGGATGATTGAAGCGCATTTTTTCTATAATTACATTGTAATATAAAATGAAATAGTTCAACTCACCATAATGCAGAATCAGTGGGAGACCTGAGTGTGTCACTTGCCACGTTACCTGCTACACGTTGCGGATTGTCACTTGCCTGCCACCAGATGCAGATTGCCACTTGCCACGTCACCTGCCACACCTTGCGGATTGCCACTTGCCACGTCACCTGCCACACCTTGCCGATTGCCACTTGCCACGTCGCCTGCCACACCTTGCGGATTGTCGCTTGCCTGCCACGTCACCTGCCACACCTTGTGGATTGCCACTTGCCACTTCACCTGCCACACGTTGCGGATTTCCACTTCACCTGCCACACCTTGCGGATTGCCACTTGCCACGTCACCTGCCACACCTTGCGGATTGCCACTTGCCACCTCACCTGCCACACCTTGCAGATTGCCACTTGCCACGTCACCTGCCACACCTTGCGGATTGCCATGTTGCCTGCCACACCTTGTGGATTGTCGCTTGCCTGCTAAGGTGGTGTTTTGGCTGTCTTTTGCTGTGTCCCAGACTCCCAGAGTCAGGCAGCAGAGAGATAATGTAATCTCCCTGCTGCCTGCCAGTCACTGGAGCCAACACTAACGCTGCTATCCTTGGTGCTGCTGCTGGGGGTTTTCCGTCCTGCCCTCAACCATTCCTTCTCCTCATGCCACATTCTCCACATGTTATAGCTGCAAAGGGTGCGCCAACGCAACATTGAGCCCAACAGACTAATGCCCCGTACACACGGTCGGATTTTCCGATGGAAAATGTCAGATCGGAGCGTGTTGTCGGAAATTCCGACCGTGTGTGGGCTCCATCGGACATTTTCCATCGGATTTTCCGACACACAAAGTTGGAGAGCAGGAGATAAAATTTTCCGACAACAAAATCCGATCGCGTCAATTCCGACCTTGTGTGGCCTGTTCCGACGCACAAAGTGCCACGCATGCTCAGAAGAAATTCCAAGATGGAAAACAGCTCATTTTGGTAAACTTAGCGTTCGCAATGGATACAGCACTTTCGTCACGCTGCAATGTTAAAAATGGTTTAATACAGCGCAATCTCTTCTTCTTTATAATGTGACAAGAATTAAGTCGTTTTGCTGCTCATATTCACACAGACTTCTCACAAAGTTTTATTTTTGTTTTTTTATTGGGATTCCCTGAATATATTGTTATTAGTTGTCACATCTGACAGAATTTTTTTTTTTTTATTTAATTTTTTTTTGGGGATTTTAAGCCTTTTTTTTATTTAATGTTTGGATTTTTTCAAAGGCTGATCTTTGTTCAATGTTATTTTTATTTTTCCTCCAGAATATTTTTGTATGTGTTTTGTGTGTCAAGTTACCCCAACACCATTGATATCTTTTATTATTTAATCTCAAGGAGATTGTTTGAAATGTACCTGAATCCTCACAAACAAACTGTCATTTTTGAAGTAAAACACATAGGAGAGTATAATTCAAAACAAAAATCCTTTATTAAGGGCTCTGAACCAAACAAAGAGGAAGGCAACACTGGATCAACAAGAGAAATTAGCGAAGCCTGGGACCCCCACGGCAGACATCAATTCTTGAACATCAAAATTGGTGGCCTGAGGAGTCCATATGTAAGTGAGGGCAGTCTGGTCCAGAATTCGCAGAGATCCGGATAGCAGCAGATGACATGTGTGTCCCCAGGCTGTGGTACCACAAGAGGCTGCATCTTTTGGCTGACCAGACTGGATCCAGGGTCCTCACTTTCTGGTCTTCCTTTCACGCTTCCTTCCCAGCTGTGGCTGTGCAGTTGGAGATGTGGCAGGAGGAGGAGTAGGACCTGGAGGAGGACTGGGAGGACCTGGAGGAGAGGGAGGACGAGGAGGAGGACCTGCAGGAGGAGGAGGAGGACCATCGCAAAGGTGTGTCTGAGCTGTCATTTGGCCCCTCATACCTTTGTTAAGAGCCTCCAATATGAGCGCCTCACACATGACTTGTTGGCCCTCCTCCATCCTCTGCATTTTATAGGCAATGACGGCAGCAATGTCCTCCTCCACGGTGTGTGGTGCTCCCAGGACCTCTGTAGCCCTCCAAAAGAGTCCTCTGGTAGCCTCCTCTAGGGCACTCCTCCTGCCACTTTCTCTTTCCAGGGGGAGTGGAGGGACCTGCAGATCAGCCAGCCGGCTCGGCCCGGCCACCTCCTGGCTGAGACTTCCCTGTGTATGAAAAAAGGACATGGTTTTAGTTTTTGCTTCATCAATCACAATCATAAATTAGTACTACCAACTAACATCTAGGTAACATCATTGATTGGACAAGCAGAAATATTTAGAGGAATGCTATACCTGGCTCAATCTGGGCTCCTCCACATGTGGCCTGGAAGGCCCAGGTTGGGCGTCAGAAGCCTCAGCCGGGGGGGAAGGAAGCGTGGAAGGAAGACTGGAGGGGGATGACCTGGGTTCAGTCTGGCCTGCTAGAAAATGCAGCCTGTCGTAGTACAACATCCTGGGGACATAGATGTCATCTGCTGCTCCGGATCTCTGTGAATCCAGGACCTTCTTGCGCTCCCTTAGATATGTGCTCCTCAGGCCACCAATGAAGATCTTTAAATAGGTGATGTCTGCCGTGGGGATCACCTGCTTCACAATTTCACACAATTGCTCCAGTGCTGCCTTCCTCTTTGCTTGGTTCTTGAAATGGGGGTGTTTAATCTCCCACAGACAGGGCAGCTCCCTTAACATATCTAGGAATACTGACATGAAGTCATTATCTTTCATTAGCATATCCATGTTCACTGCAAGACACAACACAAGACAAAGCCTAATGTCAGACAAAACTCTCCTAATCTTGTTACAATATAGGCTTCAATGTAGAAGCAGTATAGGCACAAGTTTGTCTCTTACCTTCGTTCTTACGATCGGCGCGTCCAATGCTCCTTCCTCAGCTCACAGATCGTACGTAATACGCACGTGTGTTACGCTTTATACACACTGCGCATGCGTGTAACTCCGCCCGCCCCTGATGTTCTTTCTAGTCTATTCCCCGCCCCTTTTCGTTCGGCGCAGTGGGGGAAGAGCACATGGCGGAGTCACAGCAGGTGCGTGCTAATTGCAGGAACGAGGAGGAGGAGGAGGAAAGCCTGGATCCGGACACGTCCCGATCCAGAAGGAGATGTTTTAAGGCCACAAATATGTCCTTTGGGGAGATGTTGGAGATGATCGACATCATGAAGAAGTCCGACTATGACGGAAAGTATGGGCCTTACTCCAACCCCAATATCAGAAAGGCCAAGATCATGGTGAAAGTGATCAAAAGTCTGCAGAAGAATTTCGGGGTACGAAGATCGAAAGATCAGCTCAGGAAGCGGTGGTCGGACCTGAAATTGAGAGAGCCAGAGCAGTACCGAAAGATCCGGAGAGTGCTGCAAAAAAGTAAGCAGTTGTGCTGTGTTCCTATTCTTTCTGTCTTTATTCGTGCTGCTCCATATGCTTTTATTAATTGTAACGTTTAAAAGGGCAACTTTAATGTTCATGGGCCCATTATTCGTTCGTATCAAACATTTTTCTTTCGGCCTCTAAAACACCATTGTTTAGGCCATATGCATTTTCCCACATTTTTTTGGGCCTACTTGGATGCCAAATAGTTGTTTGTGTAGATGGGTTTGTTACTAGAATGAAATGCCAACTAGATTCTGTGTAAGGAGAGGACACTGAGCAGCTGTTTTCACATCTGGACACTGGAGCACTAGTGTGGGACACAAGAACACCATTTTTATTAGGGGGCTACACAGGTGCTCCAGTGAATACTATAGGGGGGTCTCCGTCTGTGAAGCTTGTACTAAACAGGTAAAGTATTGCAGCTTGACAAAGGCCAATAAAAAAAATACATCTTTGAACTCGGCTAAAATAGACAATTGTACCCCACTTCCAAGCAATGTTTCCTATTTCTAGTTCTGCCATCAAATATCTGTGTTCTAATTATACCATTTTTGTTTTACATAGGGGAGAAAAGACTCGGAGGACACCCCTCATCCGAGGAGACCACAGACCCCCCACCTCTGGAAGAAGGGGAACTAACACCAACACAAGAAGAGCAGGAGGAAGAAGAAGATGTGGTGGAGATTGGTACCACAACAGGTGAGTGTCTGCGACCACAGGCTCAGGTAAAAGAGATAGATGCTGGCAGATTTTTGATACCTGTTTTTGTTTTCTTTCTCTCTTTTTAGGTGATCGTGAGGTTGTGGATCCAGAACGTTTCACATCAGAAAGTGCCCAGATCCTGATCGGGGAGATCATGGGGTGTAATGTAGAACTGCAAAACATACAGCAAAAAATCAATGATGTTATTAAAAAAAATAATAACATCATTGATGTTTTGGGGCGAATTTAAAACCCCACAAAATCACTTTTTGGATTGTGGTCCAATCTTTTAAATATTTTTGCAATGTTTTGAAAAGCCAAATTTGGAGGATGCACACAGTGTGCCAACATGTGCTATCTGCCATCACGGGAGATCAATGGACGCGTTTTGGGGGTGCAACCCCTTCCTCAATTATAAAGTAGCGTTGAGGAAGGGCTTGCTCCCCCAAAACATGTCCCTTGATCCCCCCTGATGGCAGATAGCACATGTTGACATTCGTAAATTGGTGTGCATCTTCCAAATTTGGCTTTTCCAGGGGTGATTTCCCCCCATCTTAAAGCTATATCAAACCCAGTTCCTAAATACTGATGTCTGATATAGCCTTCAGGTTTTACCTAATGTGAACTTTATAAGTTCAAGTTTTTTGGCTTTCTTGTTGGTTTTACCCTGGTCTGTTTTATCTGAAATGGACATTTCGATTTTTGATAATGCTACTGCAAAAATTGTTATACAACAAACATGTTGGTTTGTTTTAAAAACCTTTGGTAAATGCACATGTGATTGTGCAGGTATAGAAAAGTTGCTTACTCAAGAATGTGTGGATTATTGTCTCAACACTACAATACAACACTTTTGGGGTGATGTAATTGCTGTTTTCTGCAAAAATGGGGGTTATTTCCTAAGGGCAAATCCTCTTTGCACTACAAGTGCAGTTTCAGTGCAGTTGCAAGTGCACTTGTAGTGAAATGTGTTTTTGCATTTAGGAAATAACAGCCAACAGTGCTTTGTATAAGGTTACACAATCACGACATTTTCTGCACTCAACACATTTCTGTCAGGGTCAGCTAAAACAAACACAAGCAGTAAACGTCCACCAAAAATTTCTTTTTTTTTATTATAAAAAGGCTTCACAGATTGTCTGGCATATTGATAGCCCCCCTACCCGCAAAGAACTCCAGGTAGCGTAACCGGACATCACGGGCACTCAGGGAGGGCAAGCCAGGACGGCCACTTTCAAGCGCCGTCAGTGTGGTTTGATGTAGGATTCCGGCCTCAGGCCCAACTGAGCCAGCATAGTTGGCCAAATGTTTCCTTAAAAAGTTATGGAGAACACAGCACGCCAGTATAATATGGTTCAGTTTATACTCCGCCATATGGATGGGTGTCAGAAATAGTCGGAACCGGCTGGCCAGGATTCCAAATGTGTTCTCCACCACTCTTCGGGCTCTGGCCAGCCGGTAATTAAAAACCCTCTGTTCCGGGGTGAGGGTCCTCATTGGGAATGGCCGCATCAGGTGGTCCTCCAGGGCAAACGCTTCATCAGCAACGAACACAAATGGGAGTCCTTCCACATTGTCCTCTGGAGCTGGCAAGTCCAAGCTGCCATTCTGGAGACGCCTGTAGAACTCCGTCTGGGCGATGACTCCACCATCGGACATCCGGCCATTCTTCCCCACGTCCACATACAAGAAGTCGTAATTAGCCAACACCACCGCCAACATCACTATACTATTAAACCCCTTGTAATTATAATAGTACGACCCCGAGTTGGGTGGTGGGACGATGTGGACGTGTTTCCCATCAATTGCCCCTCCGCAGTTAGGAAAGTCCCACCGCTCGGCAAAGTGGGAGGCCACAGTCTGCCATTCCTGTGGCATGGAAGGAAACTGTTGAGGAAAAAACAATAAACATTACTATTTTTACTCAGAAACATGGCAAGCAGATTATACACAAACATTATGGGGCAACCTCCAGATAGCATTTACTAAGGGGAATTTATCAAGGCCAAAGTATAAGGTACACCTATCATATTCCCCCTCCCCCCCTCTCATGGGCCATTTCTAACATTATAGGGGGTGTGTGGAAATCTTGGACAGGTAACCCTCTTCACTTCATTGAGAGATGAATGCCTAAATAATGGGTATTACTTTGAACAGACCCTCCTTAGTTACACTATTGGCAAACCACTGGACAGGTAAGAAGTGTCATAATACAAAGATATAAATACACATTGTACACATTTGAGGACATTTGGACATTCTGCTATTACCTATCAAGATAATAATAGGATACAAAAACTTTAAACAGTACCATTGGAAAGTATACAGGCAGGCCCTTGCACTACATGCTTTGGGGAATTCATCCATAAATCTGACCAGTAAAGAGGTGGGTATAGTATGTATGGGTTTGGCAAAGTCAGCAGATAGATGATTGAGGATAGAGAATTGGGATCAGTTGACTTAGCAGTTGGGGGAGGGAGGGTTACAAAAAATTTTGGGGGGACACCACAAAAAAAAAAAACTCTGGCACTCTGCCTGAATTTAAATAAAAAATAACATTTCCAAACATTTTAGGGGGTGTTTGGGGTAAAGCACTACTATGGAGCTGATAAAATACATTGTTAAGTGACTACATGAGGTGAATATAGGGCAGGAGACACCATGCTGGGGAGGTTAGTGAAGGGAAAATATGTATGAAGGACATAAAATAATAATTACATAAAAATCCAGCATGCATGAGAACAAAGGGGACATTCACAGCATATTACAATCATGGTAATTAGGGAATAAGGAAAGAAATACAATATATTAGCAAACATTCAATACAATAAAATGTGATATAAAAGGATAAAAATCTTACCTTCATATACTCCTTCTGCAGGACCTGGATGATGGCAGAACAGGTCTCTGGGATAATGATCCCCAGAGCCTGGGGGGAGATGCCTGTCGAGAACTTCAAGTTCTGCAGGCTTCTCCCTGTGGCCAAATACCGCAGGGTAGCGACCAACCTCTGCTCCGGAGTGATGGCTTGCCTCATGCAGGTATCCTGCCTGCTGATATAGGGGGTCAGCGAAGCCAACAAACGGTGAAACACGGGGTCCATCATCCTGAGAAAGTTCCTGAAATCATCAGGATTATTCTCACGGATCTCACGGAGCAAAGGCATATGAGAGAACTGGTCACGCTGAAGCAACCAATTCTTGGTCCATGAACTCCTCCCCACCCTGTTCATGGACTGGACTTGTGTCAAGGTCAGGACCCCAACACCAAGCCCCGCACAGCACGAACTCTACGAGGAGTACGCATACGAAACATGGCTAGAAAACGGAATGAAGTAACAGAACGCACTGAAGAACAGCAAGGCCTGTGAAGAGCGACCTGAAAAACAGCAACGAGCGGACAAGATCACACAGAAAACTCCAATACGAACTGACTGCACGCACTGAAGAGCAGATACAAACCCACAAGCACAAACTGAACGGCAGAAAACGATCTGAAAGCCACGAGTCTGAAAAAGCGCGAATCGTCTCTCACCAAACTTTTACTAACACGAGATTAGCAAAAGGAGCCCAAAGGGTGCTGCGCTTGGTTCTGAACCGGCCTTTTCTAGTCTCGTCGTACGTGGTGTACGTGACCGCGTGGTTGTCGATCGGAAATTACGACAACTTTGTGCGACCTTGTGTAGACAAAATAAGTTTGAGCCAACATCCGTCGGAAAAAATCCTAGGATTTTGTTGTCGGAATGTCCGAACAAAGTCCGACCATGTGTACGCCCTATAAGAATGGGATGCCATTAAAGTTTATGTGCATGTAAAGGCAGGTGTCCCAATACTTTTGACAATATAGTATATGTAAAATTTATTAACAGTGAAACAAAACAACATGCAAATACAGCAAACAATATACAAGGCAAATGTGAAAAAATATAAGTGAACAGTAACCAAGTGACAGAAAACCCATTTTTCTTCGTTTCTGTTATAAAATTTTGTAAATAAATAATTGCGCTTAATAAATTTACGTCAAAATGTATTCTGCTACATTTCTTTGGTGAAAATAATTCAAATTAGTGTATATTATTTAGTCTGTATGACGGCAGATCTCATTTCTTGAGGCCTGAAACTGCAAGGACAGAACAAATACCCCCCAAATGACCCTTTTATTTATATATATATATATATATATATATATATATATATTTATATATATATATATATATACACAACCCCTGGCAAAAATTATGGAATCACCAGTCCCTGAGGATGTTCCTTCAGTTGTTTATTGTTGTAGAAGAAAAGCAGATCACAGACATGGCCAAAAACTAAAGGCATTTCAAATGGCAACTTTCTGGCTTTAAGAAACACTAAAAGAAATCAAGAAAAATAATTGTGGTGGCCAGTAACAGTTAGATTTATAGAACAAGCACAGGGAATAAATTATGGAATCACTCAATTCTGAGGAAAAAATTATGGAAACACCCTTTAAATTTTCATTACAAACACTAACACCTGCATCAGATTAAATCTGCTTGTTAGTATTTAGGTAAAGAGGGTAAATCATCACGCAGTGTTGCACAAGATGTAGGTTGTTCACAGTCGGCTGTGTCTAAAACATGGACCAAATACAAACAACATGGGAAAGTGGTTAAAGGCAAGCATACTGGTAGACTAAGGAAAACATCAAAGCGTCAAGACAGAAAACTTAAAGCAATATGCCTTGAAAACAGAAAATGTACAACAAAACAAATGAGGAACAAATGGGAGGAAACTGGAGTCAACATCTGTGACTGAACTGTAAGAAACCGCCTAAAGGAAATGGGATTTACATACAGAAAAGCTAAAAGAAAGCCATCTCTAACACCTAAACACAAAAAAACAAGGTTACAATCGGCTAAGGAAAGGCAATCGTGGACTGTGGATGATTGGATGAAAGTCATATTCAGTGATGAATCTCGAATCTGCATTGGGCAAGGTGATGATGCTGGAACTTTTGTTTGGTGCCGTTCCAATGAGATTTATGCAGACGACTGTCTGAAGAAAACATGCAAATTTCCACAGTCAATTATGATATGGGGCTGCATGTCAGGTAAAGGCACTGGGGAGATGGCTGTCATTAAATCTTCAATAAATGCACAGGTTTACTTTGAAATTTTGGACACTTTTCTTATCCCATCTATTGAAAGGTTGTTTGGGGATGATGAAATCATTTATGAAGATGATAATGCATTTTGCCATAGAGCAAAAACTGTGAAAAAAAATCCTTGAAGAAAGACACATAAGGTCAATGTCATGGCCTGCAAACAGTCCGGATCTCAATCCAATTGAAAATCTGTGGTGGAAGTTAAAGAAAATGGTCCATGACAAGGCTCCAACCTGCAAAGATGATTTGGCAACAGCAATTAGAGAAGGCTGGAGCCAGATTGATGAAGAGTACTGTTTATCACTCATTAAGTCAATGCCTCAGAGACTGCAAGCAGTTATAAAAGCCAGAGGTGGTGCAACAAAGTACTAGTGATGTGTTGGAGTGTTATTTTGTTTGTTTGTTTGTTTTTCATGATTCCATAATTTTTTCCTCAGAGTTGAGTGATTCCATAAGTTATTCCGTGTGCTTGTAGTATAAATCTAACTGTTACTGGCCACCACAATTATTTTTCTTGATTTCTTTTAGTGTTTCTTAAAGCCAGAAAGTTGCCATTTGAAATGCCTTTAGTTTTTGGTCATGTCTGTGATCTGCTTTTTTTCTACAACAATAAACAACTGAAGAAACATCCTCAGGGACTGATGATTCCATAATTTTTGCCAGGGGTTGTATATATATATATATATATATATATATATATATATATATATATTTTAATTTTTTTTACATACGATCACCAGTGCAGTACAGTGTTGTCATATAAGTGGTGTGGCGGTGATCAGGGTCACTGACAGTACGAAAACAACAAATTTTTTTTTTCAATTTCTTTAAATTTTTTTACTTTTTATCACTTTTTTTTTCTTTTAACACACTGTGACCAGAGCTATATATATTACCATAGCAACATGATACTACTCTGGGGAAGTGATCAGGATTTTTTTTTCACATCATGATTGCTTATAGTAGTGCATGGGATCATAGACAGTACAATTAATACAATAAAACTCACTACTGCAGCACCAGTGGTTTAATAGGCCATGGCCCTTTATTTATATACAATTAGTTAATATTACCATTTTAATATAAATGATTATTTTACTTACATTTATTAATTACAACTTCAAACATGCATCATATATGTAATAATAAATATATATCTCAGCTATATATGATCATGAGCTATTACATCACGTACTAAAACAACATCCCACAGGCCAGGCATAATTAAAGAGCCTGGTACACCCCATGGGCGACAGCCGAATCAACACAGGTCTGCATATCAAGATTGAAAATGTCCAGAGCAATGTCAGACAAATGGACATTATCACACCTGTAGAATCCAGACAGTCCTCCTTCCAAATTAACATGTCGGAAAGAGAAACCAGCTACTGAAGGCATAAATTTAGCCATTGCTCTATTTACACATTTGTGAATTTTCTCGAAGTAATGAAACTCTGAAGAAATAAGCCAAGCCAAATGAGGTATTATTTCAGAAAAAACAAGAGAGTTGTGTTAGGCAATACTGCATGTATACATTGCAAATCTAACTTCATCTTAGCAACCAACTCTAACGTATTACATTTACCCACGTCATTCCCTGACAAATGGAAAATAAGAACATCGGGCATCGGCCACTTCTCATGTAAATGAGATAATAAATCGCGAAGCATTCTCCATTGCATTCCTTTTCTTCCAAACCAATGAACTTTAAAAGCATCAAATGCCATACTTAGATTAGAGCCATAGTTCCTATGATCAGCCCTATGCTTGGCCCAAAATACAAAGGAATGGCCGATTATCCAGATATTACTAATGCGACCTAAAATTTAAGAGAAATATTAGGTCTAACATACGAACGAAAGCAGTTAGATTTCCATCTACCAATATGCTTAATCATCGCATCATTGAAACCAAGCTTAGATGCTTAAGTGGCTATGCGGAATGAGTGAGAAGTGATATGCAGATGACCTAATTGCAAACTTAAAAGACATTTCTTCAACACTGCCTTAAATTGGTATACAGTCAAAGGATTCCCACTAGCATGGATTAACAAGTAAGAAGAAACAGCATGACGTAACTGCAAATACTGACGAACCAAATCCAAAACACAAACTTTACCTCCAACATTTGTTTGTAATTTTATCCAACGTCCCCTCCCGACTGAATCAGTTTTGCTCTGCCTCAAAAATATAGAAAGAGAACCAGATCCTAAATAAACATCCTGGTATAGAATACCATAGCCAACTCCAGCTTTTACTGGCAATAGTTCGGAAATCCGAAAAGCCCCGAAAAAACACAAAAAAAAATTCCACTTTAAATAATAAGGCTTCAAATGGAGAGAAACAGACATTGCTGGTAGAATCACCAATCCTAAACAGTAAATCAGTTGTTATCAGTAATATGGAATCAGCAACAGTACGGTGCTTACGATATCCTTTTAAAGCACATCTTACTGAAAAAAATTGCATACAGGAGGATGCTCCTTTCAAACACCTAAAAAAGGATATCCCAGCCAATGTCTTAACTATGTATGAGTAGGAGTAGGAGGCTGACATTAAATAATTCAAAAATGACAACACCAACTGCTCAGAAGAACAATCAGAATCGTAATGAAATGAAGCCAAATAGGAATGTCATAAATTTAATGCCGAACAGTAAGAAGACCATGTAGAAGGCGCGAAGGAATTTTTAATCGCTGAAATGACCGGAGTCATACCACCGACCACAAACGAGGAGGACAAACCAGACCGACTGGATCCGCATCCGGTACCAATTTCTGAAATTCCTGAATCTGTGAACGGGATAAATAATCTGCAATAAAATTCTTAACTCCAGGAATATATTTAGCTTTTAACCAAATATTAAAAGTCAAACACCTAAATACAATTTGTTTCAGTATAGAGATAACTGGCAAAGATTTTGAGAGCCACTAAAATTGGAAATAATTCCAATAACACAATATTACATGTCAAACCTCTAGATTTCCACAGATCAGGTCAAACATCAGCCAACCAATGGCCGTCCCAAAAAGCGCTGTAACCACACGATCCAACAGCATCAGTATATAAATGTAACGCTGACGCAGAACAAAAAAGGAAATTGTCACACCGAACAACCATTGAATGTATGTAAAAATTCAAGCCAAACTCTAAAATCCGCTATGACCTCAGATGTAATACGAACAAAATGTGATGAGGAGGAAATACCTGAAATTGCCCGATAAAGACGCTTAGTGAAAACTCTACCCATGGGCATAATTATTCTGGACACAAATGCCAGCAAACCTAGCAATGATTGTAATAACTTCAAACTAAGACTTTTGTCTTAGACATAACAAAAACCAACAAAGATTGAAGGCGCAAGACTTTGTCAATGGGTAATCTAAATTCCATGGCGACCGTATCAATTTGTATGTCTAAAAATTGCAGACACGAGGTGGGGTAAACAGAATTTCCTTCTGCCAAAGGAACACCAAAGTCCTTGCAAATGATACGAAACGAAACTAAAAATAAACAATCGTGAGTCCCAGCTTTTCCCACAAACAAAAAATCATCCAGATAATGTAAAACCGAATCCAAACCAGTCTTCCGACGAACTACCCAATCAAGAAAGGAAGAGAATAACTCAAAATAATGACAGGACATAGAACACCCCATAGGGAGGCAGCAATCAAAATAAAATGTCTCTTCAAATCTAAAGCCCAAAGAATTAAACGCAGAAGGGTGTATGGACAGTAGACGAAATGCAGATTTGACATCTGCCTTCGCAAGCAATGCAGAACCACCAACTCCCCTAATGATACTTAATGCATCATCAAATGAGGCATAATGAACAGAGCAAAAACTGGGATCTATGTCATCATTCAATGAAAGCTTTCCATATAGATAAGACAAGTGGTTTATAAGTCTAAAAGTATTCGGTTCTTTCTTAGGAATAATTCTTAAAGGAGATACACGAAAATTTTGAAAAGGAGCATCCTGAAATGGGCCAGCAATCCTGCCTTCAGCGACCTCTTTCAATAATTTTGCACACACAACATCAGAATGTAAATCAATAGACTTTAGATTCTCAAAAATCACACAACCTGGGCCCTTAAACGTAGGCAGTATAAATCCAAACAAAAAACCATCATGCAAGATTTTATCTTTCTGACGATCTGGGTAACGAAGTAGCCATGGCAACATATTTTTGAGTTTCATTGGAGAGGTTGCTTTTGAGAAATGGCTCCTTAATAGAAGCTACAACAGTAGCAGAAGACTTTTTAAAGCAGCGTGATGCTGGATGAGTACCAGCACAAAAATTACATTTGTGTTTATACTTGCATGTGTTGGGCCATTTACATTGCCCATCGTTAAAGTGGAAACAAACCTCACGGCGATAAGTATGCATGGTAGACAATTGAGGTTTAGGAAATTGCCTCTGTGGAATCAATAGGTTCAGCCACAGTACCACATCTTTAACTCCCCATTTCATCGATCTATGCACAGATAACTTCTGACGAAAAGACTCATCATATGCGAACCACGAGAGCCCTGAAAAGTTCTTATAAGCCTCAAGAATTATCTTGACATGTTGAAATAAACCGCAGCATAAGTCTGGGCGTTTTTCTCCAAGCACACTAGCATAAATGCAAAAAGCTTGCAACCAATTGTTAAACTATTGAGGGGGAGATTTACGTCTATCCTCATCAAATTTATCACCATCTTTTTTATCCGTTTATCTTTATTCAAAGGGAGCAGATTTAAAATCTCAACATAATCACCACGCCATATCCTTTCTTTAACAGTACTATTTAAATGGAATCCCAAAGGTGACAATTCGCATGTCATAACTTCACGTAAGCAAGTATCAGGAATAACCAAAGAACAGGTCGCCACAGGAGGCTCAGTACAAACATTCGCAGTATTCCCTGAAGGCACTCCCAAATCACCTTCCGAAGGAGCAAGCCATACTTGAGCAACTCCCGAATTTAAATTATCAGTATTGTTATGTGTATTTTGTTTCGCAGTAAATTTAACAATCAAATATTGAAACGAAGAAAAAATAGCCTTCAATTGAGACACATGATCAGACTCACCACTTGCGGTAATAGTAGCAGGGATGAACGCATTAGTAGCTTCTGATAATTCAGGTCGCAATGTCATCACATTCGAATCTTCAGCAACTTTGCCCATGTCTGAAAAAGTAGTACAATCAGAACAACGCAACGCAACATCTGTAACAGGCTGCAAACTAGAAGGAGAAGAAACAAGCCTATTCTTAGAATTCTTTAGACCAAATAAAACATTATTTGAACCTTTTTTTTTTATGGAGTCAGTACCTTTTTTCTTTTTTCCTCTTTCCCCAGGTACCTGACTAACTGGGTATTCGAACCCACGAGGTCTCTTTAAATACCTTTGTAACCTCCTTCCAGGCCTATCTGCGTCATCACCTTGTCCATCAACCTGTTCAGCGGGCGGAGTCATGACGCAGTCAGCAGACCGGCCCGAAGTGACGAGGTTTGAAGGCGGACCTGCAAGAGACAAAAATGCCTGTGTCATTGACCCGGATTTAGAAGCAGCAGGAGCGGACACAGAATAGAGAGGTGATCCTGTTCCACAAACAATACAGTTCCCGCGTTCAAAGGAATCAGCCACAGCAGCACGGGAAACATCTTCCTGGGCATCCGGTAATGGAACCGACATAGGAATCGATAAGCAGCGGCACATCCAGGCATCTCCACCCTCAGCGACAGCGCGATCCATCATCATACGCAATAAGGACTCCATTACGCAAGTAAGGCAAGTTATACTTCAGTCTTCTTCTCTCCTCTGCCCGCTAGTGACGCATCTTTCTTCTTTTTCTAGTATACTTTGCTCGTGCCAGATAGCATTTGATTGGTTAATATAACAACTGCCAATCAAGTAAGTATCTAACATTTTTTTTTTAATTAACTTTAATTAAAATATGAAATTATTTGATTGTCTGTCATGATCCCATAGGCGTTGAAATGGGAACATTCTGCCCCACCTTTCACCTTTATTACATTGCTATAAGCACACATTTTATTGAATGAAACTGATTTATTCAGTTTGTTTGTTTTGATTAGCTGTGAGTGGACAAAGCTAATCACATGGTACAGATGGGCTGTGATTGGCCATGTCTGTACCATGTGATCACACTGACCAATCACAGCTAGCAACACAATTGTTCACATTGGATGGCATGAAAGGAACAAAACAACAAGGAAAAAGGGATTCCCCCAAAGAAGGCAAAAGAATCCAAACACAATCTGCCAAAAACAATATATTTATTAAACTACATGGCACCACACAAAAATACAAAAATTGGGCAAATAGGGAAAATATCAAATGACCATATTAAAATTGATAACGTTATCATTAAAAACACCGGAGCCGCGGCCAAACATACCCCATACACACACCAATCACAACAGCAGATTCCTACTATATTGGCCAGTATCATGTAAAGTAAGACCTCAGATCAGTCCAAGTGTAGTTAGTAAGGCGGTATGAGGGTATGGGTGAATGAATGGATGTTAGTAGATAGTTAATTAGACGAATTCAGCACAGCATAAGGATTTATGACAATCCGGGAACTGGTCTCATAGTATGAGTGAAGCAGCTGAACTAACCGGCATTAACTACTGGAGGTGGTTGTAGTCCAGGACATGCAAGCAAAGCAGTTGTATAAGTAGAGGACACTAGGGGGAGCGAACGCTACTCAGGCTGTGTTGAGATCATACAGAAAATATAAATTGGAGTGATACTTCTCTCACCAAGTGGATCGGCACCTCATAGAGTCGTAAGCTCTACCCCGGATGATGGCTTGTAGATGTCAGTCCAAACTGCATTTGCATTTGCTATCAGGTAGAAAACGTCTCGCTGTATCAGCGTCTTCAAATAGAAGATGAAAGCCGGCGGTCAGCTGTTGGTTCCCGGTCAGACATTCAAACACCATGAGCTCGCGGCTCCGAGGTGACGTGCTGACGTCACGTGCTGACGCGTTTCACCAGCCAATCACCGCTGGTTTCCTCAGAGCAGGGAGGGGGTCCGTGAGCGGAGGTTAAGTAGACTAGATAATAGGAGTTGTAAATACATCAAATGACCACCAGATGTCGCACACGGTTACCACTCATCACAGACATTTCAGCAAAGCTATATCTCGCAATTGGCTATATATGAATAGTTGCGATCTATTGTGCAGAAAACTGCATCTCAAATATACTATATTGCAATTAAAGGAATATTTTGTGAAGGTGGGAGCAGGCATATATATACACACACAGAGACCAAATTGGAAAGCTAAACACAAAAGTTTAGCACCCAAGAATTAATGCTGAAAAACCCTAAAACATAAAACAGTAAAAATTATAGATCAAGACAGCGGAGAAGATAAATAGCTTATTTCTCCAGAAAGGGTTGAAGGCTACATTCGATATTTAACCCATTGGGGGCCATCGCCTCCAGGTAATACGTCCACATTTTTTCCTTCTGGAGGAGAATGGTATCGAAGTCGCCACGTCTTGTAGGTAAATTTAATCTATAGATCCCCTTCACCATTAAGCCCCTTGGGTCACGGTTATGGAATTTAGCAAAATGTTGTGAAATGGGGCGTTCATCATTTAGTTTTTTGATACCAGCAATGTGTTCACGAATCCTTACCCTTAGGGCTCTTTTAGTTTTCCCCACATAGATTTTATTGCATGGGCAGACAAGTGTATAAACTAGTCGGGTAGTGGAGCAGTTTATAAACTGTTTTATCTTAAAATCAGCTCCTCCACGAGGGTTCGGGAACACATTTGTCTGATGGACATATTTGCAAATATTGCAATGTCCGCATTTATACATGCCTGGGGAAATTCTAGAGTCACTTAACCAATTTTTCTGAGTGGTTCGAGTGTATTCAGAATGGACCAGCAGATCACCAAGATTATTGGATCTTTTAGCTGTCAAGAGGGGTCTTGGGCTCACAAGTTCAGAGATCAGGGGGGCAGATTTTAAAATGTGCCAGTGTTTTTGTAAAACTCCCTGAACCATTTTCCATTGGGACCCATATTTAGTAATGATCCTCGGGAAATTCTGTTCAGTGTTTCCTTTTTGGTCTTTATTTTTAGTATGTAAGGAATTGGCGGAGGTTAAAAGGAGTTCATCCCGATTTTTGAGGGTGGCTTTTTTCTTAGCTTTCTTGAGGGACCTGTGTGAGTAGCCTCTCTGTCTGAATCTTTGATACATCTCAGACGCCTCTTCATGGAATTTCTCCTCCACAGAACAATTCCGTCTGATCCTTAGGAATTGTCCTGTGGGTATCCCATTGATTAATGGTTTAGGATGGTGACTTTGGGCAGACAACAGGGTGTTAGCTGCTGTTTCCTTTCTAAAAGTGCTGGTAAGAATTTCATTTCCAGACCTCCGTATAGATAGATCAAGGAATGAGAGTGTCTCAGGATGGTATGAGTAGGTCAGGTGTATATTTAGATTATTACTATTAAGTTCAGACATAAAGTCCTCAAGTTGTTTAACTTAACCAGTCCACACCATCAGAACGTCATCAATGTACCTCAGCCACAAGAGAGAGTGGCTGAGGTACAGAGAGGACTGATAGACCATCATCTCTTCCCAGAGTCCCAGGTGGAGGCATGCATATGAGGGAGCCCATGGTGCCCCCATACTGGTACCTCTAATCTGCTGGTAATAGTGACCTAGGAATTGGAAGAAATTGTTATTAAGCATGAATTCAAGAAGTTCCCCAATGAATTCATTTTGAGCACCCTGTTGGGGGTAATGAAGATCCAAGAAAAACATAGTAGCCTCAATACCACAGTGGTGTGGTATTGACGTGTACAAGCTCTCCACGTCAATACCCACCAAGAGGGCATCTGTTGGCATAAAAAATGACGTAATTTGACAAGAACATCTCTGCTGTCACGAACAAAGGAAGGAAGCAAGTTAACCATATGTTTAATCAAAGAATCTATGTATTTGCCAGTTCTTTCTAGAGGGCCTTTTATAGCTGAAACAATTGGCCTGCCGGGGGGACGGATAAAGGATTTGTGAAGTTTGGGAATTATGTAGAAGGTAGGAGTGTTCATTTCATCTACCCTAAGGAAGAGGAATTCCTTTTTAGTTAAAAGGCCCGCTTCCATTCCCAATTTGAGTTTTTCATTCAAAGCCTCAACTAGAGCGGGAAAGGGGGAACTTGTGAGTCTTTTGTAAGTAGAGATGTCACCAAGAAGCCTTAGTGACTCCTCCTCGTACATTTTCTCACTTAGGAGTACCACATTTCCCCCTTTGTCGCTCCTCTTAATCACTAGATTTGGTGCATTTTGCAAATCAAATAAGGCTTTTCTTTCACTATTTGTAAGGTTATTAGTACCGACCCATTTCCAGTGATTGGCTGGTGAAACGCGTCAGCACGTGACGTCAGCACGTCACCTCGGAGCCGCGAGCTCATGGTGTTTGAATGTCTGACCGGGAACCAACAGCTGACCGCCGGCTTTCATCTTCTATTTGAAGACGCTGATATAGCGAGACGTTTTCTACCTGACAGCAAATGCAAATGCAGTTTGGACTGACATCTACAAGCCATCATCCGGGGTAGAGCTTATGACTCTATGAGGTGCCGATCCACTTGGTGAGAGAAGTATCACTCCAATTTATATTTTCTATATGATCTCAACACAGCCTGAGTAGCGTTCGCTCCCCTAGTGTCCTCTACTTATACAACTGCTTTGCTTGCATGTCCTGGACTACAACCACCTTCAGTAGTTAATGCCGGTTAGTTCAGCTGCTTCACTCATACTATGAGACCAGTTCCCGGATTGTCATAAATCCTTATGCTGTGCTGAATTCGTCTAATTAACTATCTACTAACATCCATTCATCCACCCATACCCTCATACCGCCTTACTAACTACACTTGGACTGATCTGAGGTCTTACTTTACATGATACTGGCCAATATAGTAGGAATCTGCTGTTGTGATTGGTGTGTGTATGGGGTATGTTTGGCCGCGGCTCCGGTGTTTTTAATGATAACGTTATCAATTTTAATATGGTCATTTGATATTTTCCCTATTTGCCCAATTTTTGTATTTTTGTGTGGTGCCATGTAGTTTAATAAATATATTGTTTTTGGCAGATTGTGTTTGGATTCTTTTGCCTTCTTTGGGGGAATCCCTTTTTCCTTGTTGTTTTGTTAGCTTTACAAGGCAATCCAAACTGCATCCAACCTACTTTTTTGGATGAATATCTGATCTTATTTTTTATTTTTTACTTTTCACTTGTGGTTGATCCAGGCAAAACCCTCCCTTTTTAATGGCATGAAAGGAAGCCATCCATTATGTACAACTGTCATGTGACCTGCTGTGATTGATCGCGGCGGTCACATAGTACGGGCAGCGAGCCGGTACTCTGATCAGTCATCAGCTGTGTCATATAACGTCCACCTGGATCGACGAGAAGCCCGCCCAGCCTTCATATTGTAACAGGCTGGGTGGGAACTGGTTAAGAAAAAAGGGCTTTGAGAAGTGGAACTATGTTTAGAATTGTTATAACCATAGGTGTGCGCAATGAAAATGATTGAGAACGGGGGAAGGACACAGGGCAAATTAGGTATAGGTAGTTGGTCAGTCAATTGACTGATCATTTCCTGACCAAGCACATGTAGAGTGTAATTGCTGTAACCAAAATTGACTGCATGTGGATCTGGGCTAAGGAAACAGGGGAAGGGGAAGGGGTCTTCGGTATAGAAGATACCGGAGGGGAAAGAGGTTACTTATAGCAATTAATGGTCAGGAAATGATGTGGTAATATAAAAGATAACAATTTATTGATGCATATTAAAATCACCTGGGCAAGGTGAAGCATACAAATATGAAGGTGTCCGGACTATATATGTTGCTCGGCATCAGAGCAGTCAGATTAGGTCATGGCAGTCAGATGTGCATCCCAACGCTGGATATGGGCCAGTGTAAAATTTAGTGGGATATGTTGCCGAGGAACATATGCAGGAGCGGGGAGGGGGGAGGAGGACCTGGGGGGGAGAAAAATATTATGGCCAAGGGGAATGGCTGAACTAGTCCTGCAATGGGAGATGAACTGCTGGAATTAGATACGATCTGGGTGGTCCACGGCAATGGGACTGTGAGTATAATCACAGTGAAGTCCAATCATGCAATATAAGCAACAGTGATTAGTCCGAATTGCTTAGTATGGATCTTGGTTCTCAGCGTTCAATGACAGCCTTCAGAAATATGCATAGAGTGCAATGGGATGCGGTATGGGGTGGTCCGGTATATGTATGGCAAAGATGGAGACAATTAGCATGTGTGCAGCTGTATAGTGTCACCCGTATAGGTGAACTGGAGTTTGCTCATACTTTACCCCCCGCAACGATTCTTGAGGGCTGGTTCGAAGTCCATTCTGTGGAGGACTGACGAGATCCCAGAAATAGCAGGAGCAGCACAATGGCAGCAGCCGTAGATATCAGTGACGGTATCGTGGCGTTCCCCTCGTAAGGTAGGGAGTCCTTACTGGACACAGGTCACCTGGGCGGCTCTGGGCTAGATCAGCATGTGCTGTATGCTGGGTATTGCCTCACAGCTGTTCAGCTCCTCTCACTCGGCCCGCTCCGTAGGTCGTGTTAGTGCCGGTGATGACGTCAACGCGTTTCGCTGTTGCTTAGTAGCGTAGCTTCTTCCTGGACGTTTGATTGGTGAGGCCAGCACACACCTTTATATTGTAGTGTGCTAGCCTCGGTATAACCAATCAGCAGTGTGGTTGGATAAGATACAATGTTTCCAACTATGGAACAATATAAAGCGTATAATTCATTCACTATTAGCAATCCAGCATAAGTTTAGTTAGAACTGAAACACAAAGTTTATGGCCAAAACCGTCACTTTTGTGGAGTCTTTTGCAAGTCATTTAGCACGGCGTGCATGAATTATAAGGAAATGCATTAATGTAAAGTGCATATTATTAGGTTCCCGAGAGGAGAAGGGGAAGAAACATGAGGTTAGGGACAGAGAAAACACACTTCACAGGACATTGAGAGCAGCATTAAAACATCATTTTACAAGGGTTGGTATCATTTGTGTAGTTCATACATTAATCGTGACACATGAATTTACTGGGATTAATCAGGTAGAAATTCTTTATAATTTCTATTTCTATTTTTTTATTTGTAATATTTAATTTTTTATTGTTAGTCATTACCATATTTCAGATGATATAGATAGCTGGATCATAAAGGTACCCAGATATCACCTATGGGCTTAGAAAGACCTGCAGATTTAGTTCGGTGTTTAAACCTAGAGGGACAAGGGACTTCAAACGGTACACCCACCGTTTCTCCTTTTGTAGGAGCACACGATCGAAGTCTCCTCATCTACTGGATAGCTTCATCGCATAAATGCCCTTTACCTGCATGCCCTTGGTGCTTCTACCATGCTCTAATGCAAAGTGTTTGGCTAATGGTTTCTCTGGAATTTTTTCTTTATCCTTAATCTCCCTTAAGTGCTCTCCAATACGCACTTTGAGGGGCCTCTTGGTTTTCCCTACATAGATCTTGGGGCAGGAGCAGGTTATCATGTAGATAACCCTGGGTGTGGAACAGTTAATTAGGTCTCGTATTTCAAACTGTTCTTTTCCCAGAGTGTCAAAGAAAATGGCTGTTCTATGTACAAGTGGGCAGATCTGACATTTATTGCAGGGGAACATCCCTTTACTTTGTGGGTAGTCAGCTAGCCAAGTGGGGTCGGGATTTTTAGTGAATTCAGATTTTACCAGCATATCACCCAAGTTTCAGGTCAGTTCTTGTGAGTTGGTATAGAATTTATTTATTTAGGTAACTGACTAGGGCCACTATTGGTTGTCTGCACAGAGTGAGTAATGGCGTTTATGCTAAGTGAAGAAATTGATCGTGAAATAAGGACTGCTTTCCAGAGCGATACACCCCAAGCATTTAACCAGGATGATGACATTAAAAATAAGTTTAAAAAAATAAGTTTAAAGAACATAAAAAACTGCTGGTTAAACACCTTAACCGGCGATGGGATGTATCAGCTCTGCAGACGTATATTTCACATCGAATAGTGCCAAGAGGTCTAAGAGATAGAATTATTCCCACTGAACACCTACACACTGAACGTTTCCTACATAAATGGAAGGAACTATGTGTAAACCATGGCGTTGCTGTCATGGAGTTGATTGTTGAAGAGGAAAAAATGCAGTTGACTTCATTACAGGAACAAATTGAGGAAAGCGCGAGAGGTTTAGAATCATTCAAAGATAAGGAGGAGTTTATTAAACAAAATGAAAATCTAAAAAAGGAAATTGAAAAAGTTCAACTTAACCTTAAAATAACTAAACAAAGTAAATTTAAGCGTGATACCGTGGACTTCGAAAAGGACGAAGCCTTTGACTTGACAATCCAACGTGGACGAAGTAGATCTAAAGATCGAGGACGGGGCCAACCATCTAGACAAAATAGACACAAATCTCAAAGTGATTCAGAAGACGAGATAACTAAAAAAGTGACTTTTTTAGAACGGGGGGGGGCGGCGCCAATCAACAACCAGGCGACGTCCCCTACAACCAAATCTGCCGACAGAACTAGCAAACCGTCAAAAATAGTCAAAGAAAGGACAAACACCAGGAGCCAAAAAAGAAAGTGACACAACTATCACAGTTAGCGACTACTCATCCAAAAACTGACATGAAGGTAGTCAATCTGTCTGACCTTGAATTGACTCCTGACCATATATAAGGCTTGTCCTTTTCTCCAGTATCCAACATGGATGAATTCACGGTATATAAGGACATAGCACTGTTTCTGCGAAAAGTCTTCTTAAAATCACTATACACTGACTGAGTGACTCCTAAAGACATTACCCCACCTCTCAATATTGAAGACCAGCAGGTACTAGACATCCTACACTCTCTTCTTCAAGAGAATGAGGGATTAACTTCAAAAGAAGCCCCAATTAGACGACAGGCAAACTTGCGAATCCGGTCCCAAAAAATGCCCCCTCTCTCAAAAAATAAGTTTTTGCAAATCTTTTTAGAACTAGTACAGACTGACCTTGAGAAGGTCAACTGGACCCAAAAGACCATTGACAATTTAACTACTGATGAGAGATGAGCACTTAATGACTTTCAGAAAAAACAGAACATTGTCATAAAAAAGAGTGACAAAGGAGGTAATGTAGTCCTACTGAATCAGCGACACTATGAGACAAAGGTAAAGCGTCTGTTGAGTGACAAATCCACTTATAGGAAACTGGACAATAACCCCTTTCCTCACTTAGTCATGGAACTAAATAACAAACTGATAGGGGCCAAGGATGACGGCCTACTGACACAACGTGAATTTGATCACCTTTTCGTTCGGGAGTTCAATGTGCCTACCTTCTATATTATTCCCAAAATTCACAAAAATCTGAGTAACCCGCCAGGCAGACCGATAGTTTCGGCCTGCCAAGGCCCCCTGGAGAAAGTTGGTAGGTACTTGGACTCCCTGCTAAAAGACATGGTCACTAATCTAAAGTTCTATGTGCACGATACTCGACACGTACTGGCTAAGATCTCTGAGCTAGATGACTTGACACATCTGGATGATGTCCTACTGGTGGGGATTGATGTCGAGTCCCTGTATACTTCGATTCCGCATGAATGCGGGATTAATGCGGTGAGGGTGTTCCTGGAACAATGGTACCCAGAATCTGAACCACAAAATGCGTTTCTGGTGGAAATGTTGCATTTTGCATTACTTAACAACTATTTCCAGTTCCTGACCACCTTCTACCAGCAAATCAGGGGCACCTCCATGGGAGCAGCATGGGCTCCGACCTATGCCTGCCTCCATTTGGGTCTTTGGGAGGAAGAAGACATTTACCCTTCGTCCATGTACAGCAGCCACGTACATACCTGACGATGTTCTTATGATCTGGACGGGCACCACACAGGACCTATATGACTTTATGACTCAATTGAACATCAACGAAATATACGGTTGACGTACAATTTTGATCGGACCAGCTTATCCTTTTTGGACCTACTGATTACGCTTCAAAATGGTCAATTACTTACCTGCACATTTCGTAAAGAAACGTCCGCAAACTATCTTCTGAGTGCCAGTAGCCATCATCCACATTGGCTAAAGAATGGCATTCTGGTGGGACAATTCTTGCGAATAAAAAGGAACTGTACCAAACTTAGTGACTACAGAAGGGAGTCCCTAGAACTCTATGCGAGGTTCCGCGAACGCGGTTACTCCCATAGACAAATCAGAAATGCAAGAAAAAAAGCCGCAGCAAGGGACCGGGATAGCTTACTAAAGATACATCCAATAAACTCCACTGCCCTCAAACCGGCGGTAGGTGACCAAACTAGGATAATCACTACCTTTGGACCACAGTGGAAGGAGGTTCGCTCCATCCTGGAAAAACACTGGGGGGTTCTCACTAATTCCCCAGGGCTGCTTAATATAGTTGGCACCTCACCCATGTTGGTGGCCCGAAGGGCCAGAAACTTGGGTGATATGCTGGTAAAATCTGAATTCACTAAAAATCCCGACCCCACTTGGCTAGCTGACTACCCACGAAGTAAAGGGATGTTCCCCTGCAATAAATGTCAGATCTGCCCACTTGTACATAGAACAGCCATTTTCTTTGACGCCCTGGGAAAAGAACAGTTTGAAATACGAGACCTAATTAACTGTTCCACACCCAGGGTTGTCTACATGATAACCTGCTCCTGCCCCAAGATCTATGTAGGGAAAACCAAGAGGCCCCTCAAAGTGCGTATTGGAGAGCACTTAAGGGAGATTAAGGATAAAGAAAAAATTCCAGAGAAACCATTAGCCAAACACTTTGCATTAGAGCATGGTAGAAGCACCAAGGGCATGCAGGTAAAGGGCATTTATGCGATGAAGCTATCCAGTAGACGAGGAGACTTCGAGATCCCTCTAGGTTTAAACACCGAACTAAACCTGCAGGCCTTTCTAAGCCCATAGGTGATATCTGGGTACCTTTATGATCCAGCTATCTATATTATCTGAAATATGGTAATGACTAACAATAAAAAATTAAATACTAAAATAAAAAAATAGAAATAGAAATTATAAAGAATTTCTACCTGATTAATCCCAGTAAATTCATGTATCACGATTAATGTTTGAACTACACAAATGATACCAACCCTTGTAAAATGATGTTTTAATGCTGCCCTCAATGTCCTGTGAAGTGTGTTTTCTCTGTCCCTAACCTCATGTTTCTTCCCCTTCTCCTCTCGGGAACCTAATAATATGCACTTTACATTAATGCATTTCCTTATAATTCATGCACACCGTGCTAAATGACTTGCAAAAGACTCCACAAAAGTGACGGTTTTGGCCATAAACTTTGTGTTTCAGTTCTAACTAAACTTATGCTGGATTGCTAATAGTGAATGAATTATACGCTTTATATTGTTCCATAGTTGGAAACATTGTATCTTATCCAACCACACTGCTGATTGGTTATACCGAGGCTAGCACACTACAATATAAAGGTGTGTGCTGGCCTCACCAATCAAACGTCCAGGAAGAAGCTACGCTACTAAGCAACAGCGAAACGCGTTGACGTCATCACCGGCACTAACACGACCTACGGAGCGGGCCGAGTGAGAGGAGCTGAACAGCTGTGAGGCAATACCCAGCATACAGCACATGCTGATCTAGCCCAGAGCCGCCCAGGTGACCTGTGTCCAGTAAGGACTCCCTACCTTACGAGGGGAACGCCACGATACCGTCACTGATATCTACGGCTGCTGCCATTGTGCTGCTCCTGCTATTTCTGGGATCTCGTCAGTCCTCCACAGAATGGACTTCGAACCAGCCCTCAAGAATCGTTGCGGGGGGTAAAGTATGAGCAAACTCCAGTTCACCTATACGGGTGACACTATACAGCTGCACGCATGCTAATTGTCTCCATCTTTGCCATACATATACCGGACCACCCCATACCGCATCCCATTGCACTCTATGCATATTTCTGAAGGCTGTCATTGAACGCTGAGAACCAAGATCCATACTAAGCAATTCGCACTAATCACTGTTGCTTACATTGCATGATTGGACTTCACTGTGATTATACTCATAGTCCCATTGCCGTGGACCACCCAGATCGTATCTAATTCCAGCAGTTCATCTCCCATTGCAGGACTAGTTCAGCCATTCCCCTTGGCCATAATATTTTTCTCCCCCCCAGGACCTCCTCCCCCCTCCCCGCTCCCGCATATGTTCCTCAGCAACATATCCCACTAAATTTTACACTGGCCCATATCCAGGGTTTGGATGCACATCTGACTGCCATGACCTAATCTGACTGCTCTGATGCCGAGCAACATATATAGTCCGGACAGTGTCTGTGCCATTGTGTTTGTGTGTGTTTTCTGTCGTGTTTGTCAGTTCATTTTTTAGCAATACCTTTGATTTGAAGTCTTTTGCTTTCTTTAGTGCATTACCTTCATATTTGTATGCTTCACCTTGCCCAGGTGATTTTAATATGCATCAATAAATTGTTATCTTTTATATTACCACATCATTTCCTGACCATTAATTGCTATAAGTAACCTCTTTCCCCTCCGGTATCTTCTATACTGAAGACCCCTTCCCCTTCCCCTGTTTCCTTAGCCCAGATCCACATGCATAGGTGTGCGCAGCCTATTGCATTAGGGTGTGCACCCCAAAGCTCAAACACACGGTTATTCACTGACATTTATGGACAGGAGAAAAGTG
Source organism: Aquarana catesbeiana (assembly GCF_042186555.1). Lineage (NCBI taxonomy): Eukaryota > Metazoa > Chordata > Amphibia > Anura > Ranidae > Aquarana > Aquarana catesbeiana. The sequence continues at coordinate 117,939,491 of NC_133336.1, forward strand.
CCTCTTTTTTTACAAACCATCTGTAAATTTATGGATAGTTGGGAACACAAGTCTGGGGTGTACACCTGCTGCCACTGTGATGATTTCTTTCATGACCATGGCAGGAATTACACTTGCTTTCTGTGGGCAAAGTGCCTTCTGAACATGACCCATTCAAGCAATTGGGGCTGCTCTGCAAGCACCCCACAACTGTGTGCAATGCAGGCGATTGTGTTATGCTAGTGCAGGGTTCTAGGAGTTAAAGCAGGTGGTGTGAATGCCTGCTAAATGCTCTCTTAAGAGCATTTTGAACACAGATCGCTTTTCAGAGACCAAAGTACATGTGAACGAGTCCCTAAAGGGATGCTGGGGCTGGGCAGGAAGGGGTTAAAACAGGAGCATCACACACTTATGAGCAAGAACCCCATCAGTTTATCCAACTATCAGATTGTCAGCCATCCCCCAATAGTACTAAATGGGTATTTAGGGTGTGCCCAGGCACACTTGGCACCCCCTGTGTGCACGCCTATGGTTATAACCAAACTCTGCCGTAGGAAGATAGTCTACTCAGTTATCCCAAAGATACCTATTATTAATATTATAATACAGGATTTATATAGCACCAACAATTTACGCAGAGCTTTACAACATAGAAGGAGACAGTACAATAATAATACAGTTTAATACAGAAGGGATAGGAGGACGCTGCTCATAGTGCTTACAATCTAAAGGGAGGGGGAGGTGGTACAAAAGGTAATAGTTGCAGGGGATGATCTGATGGAGGTGACTCAAGTACAGTTCTTAGGTAAAGGTGGAAGTGGGGTAGGTGTTCCTGATTAAATGAATTTTGAAGGATCGCCTAACGGCGGACAGGGTAGTTGCTGACCGGACATCAGAGGATGGAGAGGTTCTGTAGAAGTCCTGGAGGTGAGCATGGGAGGAGGTAATAAAGGCGCTAGAGAGCAGGAGGTCTTGGGAGGAGCGGAGAGGACGATTTGGGCGATATTTGCAGATGAGGTTGGTGATGTAGCTGGGAGTGATGCTGTGGATGGCTTTGTATGTTGTGGTTAGTATTTCAAATTTTATACGATGGGGTAGGGGAAGCCAGTGAAGAGATTGTCAGAGAGGGGCAGCAGTTATGGATCGGTTAGTGAGGTGTATTAGTCTAGCAGGAGCATTCATAACATAACTAACAAAACATCGAACGGTACTGCTCCAGAATTTGATTGATCTTCTCCATCTGACTATTAGACTGAGAATAAAAATCAGAGAAATTACTAATTACTAATCCCGTACTAAACGCGTCGGGTAGGATCCCACTGCCGCTATTTTATTTACACAGCGCTGTTTTTTATCCATTTTCATGTGAGTGTATTTACTTCTTTTTAAATAAATTTGGTACACATTTTCAATACGGGATTACACTATGTGGCCTTTTTTTGTTTCTTCTTGTCCAATGTAATCACCATCTACTGCGGGCATCACCCCCGAGGCTTACACCGTTCCACAGATCATCCTAGGATCTTCTTTCACCTTCTACGGAACTCCATCAGCCGTTTATGACTCAAGCTTGTTTGACCCAATTGAACGTAGTATTTTTTGGGTTCAAACGTTCCGGTAAGCCTCCCTATTGTTGGTGGTGGTGTTTTCCCATTCCAGATGTCTTCTGCACACTGACATGTTTTATGTATGAAGTCACACATATATTGAGGACTATTATCCTATTATTTTGTATGATATATTCTTTGAGGTCTTTGAGGACTTTTATTATCTTTGGATATACTTTTTTATGTCCCCCTTTTGCATTTTGGATGTGCTGATTTGAGGAACTTAATGGTCTTCATGCTACATTACATATGTTTATTTGATTTTTTATATTAGCGCTACACTTATTCTGTTATTTGTTTTATGCACATATCCTAGCTGCTTGTTATTCGGGTAGCGCAGAATTACTTGTTATACTCTGTCCATAGGGGGAGCATGGGCGCCGCCCTCCCCCCCAAAGCTAGTGACAAAAAAAAAAGGTCCTTTAAGTGCACTGTGTTCGAGCGCCGGACACAGTGCACTATGGGAAGCGTGACGTCAATGCAATCACGTGATTGCAAACAAGACGCTTCATTTGCAGGGTTTTGTGCTGCATTGTGGCACAATGCAATGCTCCACAACACTCCCATTTATTCACCTCTATGTCATTCTTTACTGTCCTTGTTTTGACTGGCACCACCGTGGGACATGGGCAGTGCTTTCCCACGCAGTCACTACCGATTTCTCTGTGCCAGTGAGAAGCCGGAAGTGATGTCGCCGCTCAGTGGATAGATCGCACGGCCCAAGCATGGGGCCTATTTACAGAAGGAAATGGTCTTGAAGGAACAGGAAGTGGTTGGAGTAACCTTAAAGGAGAAGATAGGAGTGTCTTAATGCTTACACAGGTCAAACATGAGGTCACATATTTCTTGACATCTTTCTTGTAACCAGGCCACCAAAAGGAGCGTGATAAATGTTCTCATGTCTTAGAAACCCCAAAATGCCAGCAAGTTTAGAGTCAAACACCAACCTGAGGGACTCTACAAGAACTGATTTAGGTGCATAGAGGTGATGTGCTTTGGTACAAAAGCCATTTTTGTACTTGAGATTAATGTCCTTAGGATGATTAAGAAGTTAGTCATTCTCATACTCCTCTGTCAGGAGACTCATAAATGTCTTGGAACTTATGGCCCCTAGAAAGTTCTTCTGAGATAGGATTGTACATTCAGAGTTGCCTTCCTAGAGAGGCTCAGACAACATCCTTTATAAGGCATTAGCCTTACCAACCCTGGACCAAGTCAATACAGAATGATAAAATTGAACCTGGAAAATAATAGAGACCAACATGCCTGTGTACAGGACAATTTCTTGGCAAAATGAATGAATTCCAAATTTTTGTGATCAAAGAGAACAGTTACAGGATGATTAGCCCCTTCCAGCAGATGCCTCCATTCGGAAAAGACTTCCTTATTTGCCAGCAACTTTTTATTCCCAATGTCATAATTCCTTTCAGTTGAAAACATTAAACAAGATAAATAAGATAAAGCTGTATCTTTTTTCCTCTTTGCTGAGAAAGGATAGCTTTCACGGTAGAGTTTGAAGCAACCGTTTCCATAATAAAAGGCAGTTCGGGATCGGAAAGTACCAATATTGGTGCAGAAATTAAAAGAGTCTTTAGCTTACTAAAAGCAATCTGTACCTCAGGTGACTACACAAAGGGCATCCCTTTCTTTTTCAGCTGTGTAATCGGTGCTATCATCTTAAAGAAGTTTCTTATGAATTTTCTGTAGAAGTTGGCAAATCCAACAAATCCTATTTCCTTATCATTTCTAGGAGCAGGGCAATGCACCACTGCTTTAAACTTCTCGAGATGTTCACGCCTTCTGAAAAAATACTATATCCCAAGAACTGGATCTGGGTTCTTTGAAACACACTTTTCTCCAGCTTTAGAAAATGCCCATCTCTGGTTGGAAAGGCAGTTTTCAGTGCATTGCCTTGGCAAGGTTATTGGCTCTGGTAAGTCTAGTTTTTTAAAGACTTTGGCAGAACGGAGTCTTTCCAACATTTCAGTGATTAGGAGTGGATAATGTTTTTTGATAATGATTTTATTCAAACCCCTGTAATGAATGCTAGGACACAAGGTGGAGTTATTTTTTTCAGCAAAGAACAGGGCTGCCCCTACAGGAGATATTGAGTATCTAATAAAGCCCTCTTCTCAAATTCTTATCAAGCCACTCCCTAAGCACCTTTGATACAGAGTCTGACAGATTGAAAAGAAAGAAAGGAACCACTGCTATTGCTATAGTGACCTCCATGTTCAGGCCAGAACATTCTGTCATAGTCTTGGGTCAAGCTCAGAGGCCAGGCATGGCTTAAATAGGAAGTTCATGGGAATGCTTTATTCCCCTTTTGACGCTACATTTTGGTGCATGCACAGAAAATAAAGGATTTGTGTAAATTGTTGGTGTAACATTAATGTACGATTAAGTCAGGTTGATGAGGGTTGATAAGGGCACACAATAGTGGAGTATATATGCAGTATACAGTATATTTATATATTTTTCTATTTTTTTACCTGTTTTTGTGTTTTACAATTTTTTTTAAGGGGTCCAGATCTGGTTGTTGGAGACCAGATCCAGACCTCCCATGCAGCTGTGCAGCAGCAAATCTCTTTAAATAGTGATCTATTGCCGGCTGCAATCAGCCGGCAATAGATCACTATAGCAATGATCCACTCCTGAAGGGGAAGCTGAACAGAGCTGCAACAGTTCTTTTTGAGCCTCCATACTGAAAATAAACTTGGTGACATCAGTGAAAACATGTGTGGCATAGTGTGCAGAGCATAGTTTTTACATTTGCCTCTCCCATGGAGCAATCTGTAGAAGCATTGAAAGCCCAGGAGCTGATTGTTTTAGTTGCTGGGCTTAGTTGTGAATGCTGGTTGTCACTGAAAGCCACTGTTTCCAGTATGAACCCCTCCTGGGGTTCATAGCTTGCTGGTGCTGTTTTGAAAAGGTAACAAATAGCCACTCTCTCAGTACTGTTTTAAATGGCACTGGGGGATTCAAGTGTTTAAAGCCTAAATGTAGCTAAAATTACAAAAACAGAAAAAGCAGCAAAAAAAAAAAAAAAATCAGCACAAGGGACATAAGTTACAATTAGGAGGATGTGTCCATTGTGCTGATTCCTCTTCTTTTAGTTTAAATCTCCCTCTGTCCCTGGCCCTCCCAATGTCATAATGTTCTTGTGCATGTGTTTAATGTTTATGCAAAAGGGGTAAATATAACTAATGCCCTGTACACGCGGTCAGAATTTCCGACAGAAAAAGTCTAATGGGAGCTTTTCATTGTATATTCCGACCGTGTGTATTCCCCATTGGACTTTTTACGTCGAAAATTCAGACGGACTTAGACAGAGAACATGTTCTATATTTTTCCGACGGAACAAATTCCTATCTGGAAAACCGCTCGTCTGTATGCTGGTCTGACGTACCAAAAATGACGCATGCTCTGAAGGAAGTACGAGACGTCGTACATGTTGTCCCGTCGTATGTGTTGTACGTCACCGCGTACTTGACGGTCGAAATTTGGTGTGATCGTGTGTCTGCAAGACAGCTTGAGCGGAATTCCATCTGAAAAACCTTCAGAGTTTATTCCGACGGCAAAATCGGTCGTGTGTACAGGGCATAAGGGGCTGTCACATGCTCTCATCAAGACAGCCCAACTATGCATGCCCTTTCTACGTAGCTGCTGTACCACAGCCTCTCTGACTGAAAAAGGGTCTCTGAATAGAGGATGGGCCTATGATTATTGATAAATCTGCCCCCTCCATTCAGAGATCCATTTTATTTATAGAAGCTGTAGTGTGGCTTCTATGAATGGCACAGCTAGGTGAAAAGGGCAGGCCTTATTTGTATTAACCACCGCCCCACCAGGCGATTACAGCAGTGGGGATGGGGAGACAGTGAAAGATTTCAACAACAAAAAAAAGAGGAAATAACACAAGGACAACACCCTACTAACTATAAGTTAAGTCCCTTAGCTGACTTTTTGGTTTTAAATTTTAGCTATAGATTTCTTATTGTAGCAATGTTAATACTGATCATCAATAAACATTGACTTCCAGGTGGCTCACAGCTAGACTGAAATGTTGCAATCACTCTTACATGCTAATAAGATATCAGGCACATTCACTGTCATATGATAGTTCTTCTCACGGGTGTAAAAAGGATGGGCAACTTTAGTGAGCTCAAAACGAGATGTGGTGTATTGCAGATTGCAATGTGGAAAATGAGAGTGAGGTAAGAACCATGATATCCTCAAAACATAGATGGTCTCAAACCCCAGACTAAGCTCTAATCCCTTCCGAGCCTTACAATTAAAACAGTCTCTCTCTACCATCTGGTCACAGACTATACTGGCTGGACACCAACATGGTTTTGGCTTCTCCGAGATTAAAGCAGTATTAAACCCATAAACAAAAATATAATATATTGCAGTCGACCAGTTCTTAGATGTGGTGGCTTCATTAGTTTTCTTTTTTTGGCTTCATTTTCACCTAGTTATTTGGCCAGTAAGTCTATTATTTTTCAACTTATTTTTTTATTAACTGTTTTCTAGTTGAGTTTTACAATTTTAACAAAGAATACAGAGACACAACATTGATCAAGCATGTAAGCAGTACATATGGCAGTGTATTATTGCAGAAGTACATGCAATGTGAAACATGAAAATAATACAACATTTTTTTTTTCTTCTTGTGGAACCTCCGACTTTCATATTTTACTCCACTTCCTGTCTTGATGACAACGGTTACTAAGACAACTAGAAGTTTAATCTCCCTAATAGGGTAACTGTCAGGAATAAAGAACCTGACAGAGGATCTAATCCTTCACCGTACTATTCAAAATTAAAAAAAATTTTGACTCATTACCTCAAAAACAGTTCCAAGCATCCGCTAATCTTTTGGAAAAAGTGAACTTTATGAGGGTAGTTTTGACTTTATTCATCTCAAAGGTGCACAATTAATTTAGGATACAGTATCTTGCATTACTCTTTTGAGTGATAAGCATGTCCACAAAATGAATGAATTGCTTTTGCAGAAATACAAAAAAATGCAAAATACAGAAAATAAAAAAGTATCACATAATACTCTAAAAATATTTGATAATTGTAATGAAAGAGTGATGTGCTCTGATCCCAGTAGAACATGCCTGTCAGTAA